>NC_140559.1:1672357-2398037 GCF_057381845.1 Rhamphochromis longiceps
GGTGGCTCTTCTATGTTGTGCCATTTGCTTGTGAAGTGGCTGTTTGGTCTCTCCAATGTAGAGGTCTGGGCTACAATAGGTGACATGGGGGAGCCCATGGCGCAGCCATGTTTTTGTCTGTAGAAGCCTTCGTTGTATTTGAAGTATGTTGTGGTAAGGCAGAGGTCTAACAGTGTGCAGATCTGATCGGGTGTGAAGTTGGTCCTGTCTTCCAAGGAGCTGTCGTCTTGTAGTTGTTTTCTGACTGTCTCCACGGCCTCTGTGGTGGGTATGCAAGTTAAGAGAGACTACATCAAAGGACACCATGGTTTCATCTGAATCCAGGGTAAGTTTCTGGACCTTTCGGTGAAGTCGGTGGAGTTTTTGATGTGGGTGTTCCCCACAAGAGGTGCAAGGATGGTAGCAAAGTGTTTTGCAATGTTATAAGTGGCTGAGTTTTTGCTACTGACTATGAGTGGGACATCTTCCTTGTGGATTTTAGGAAGTCCGTAAATGCAGGGTATGGCAATCTCTCGATAAAGGCGGTGATATGTAAGGCGGTCAATGATTTTGTCCTTTTCAAGGTCCTGAAGGCAACCTATACCTTTCTTTTTGTAGCGGATTGTGGGGTCTCGCTTTAAGGCTTCGTAGGTATTGTTGTCACTGAGGAGAGTAGTGATCTTTGTGTGGTAATGTGTAGTGTTTAGGACCACGGTGCATCTTCCCTTATCAGCTGGTAAAACAGTGATGTTGTAGTCTTTGCTCAGGGAAGCGACGGCCTTCTTTTCTTGTATTGTGAGGTTGGACGGAGGGACTTTGGCACTGGAGAGGGTGACTGAGACTTTAAAGGAAGCACTCAAAACATGCGGTTATCCTAACTAGGCGTTCATAATGTCAGCAAAGAGGCACAGAAAAGAAGATCAGACACCAGCGAGGGAGGATAAGAAGGACAGACGCAACAACATTGTCATCCCCTATGTAAACTCAGGAGAGTTTTCTCCAAGCATGACATCCCGGTGCATTTCAGACCCAGCAACACACTCAGACCAAAATTGGTTCACCTGAAAGACAAAACTCCTAAACACAAACTTAACAATGTGGTGTATGCTGTACAGTGCAGCGAGGAATGCCCAGACCTCTACATTGGAGAGACCAAACAGCCGATTCACAAGCGCATGGCACAACACAGAAGAGCCACCTCCACAGGACATGACTCTCTTCTTTGGCTCTCGGAGGAGGCGGACGCACTTTTTCTCCTCTCCCTTATCTTCCCTGCTTATGTCCTTGTCTAGTCTCGTGGTTTTTTTGTATTTTCCCTGGAACATTCTCTCACAGTCTGTTCTCTAAAACCTAAAAGAGGAATTATGGATTGAATCAACTGGTCCCTAAATGCAATAGACACCCCTTTCTCAACGAGAAGTTTGGGCTTGGGTGAGCCTGAGTGCTGAAGATATCTACCTATTCGGAACCATGGTAACAGGGTTCTGGCTGATCAGAGCTGGCTTGGCCCTGACTTATCGAAGAATTAAGAAAGCGGAACCGGCTGTTCAAACTCCCACAAGGCTGCCCGCTGGGATTGGAATGATGGGAGAGGCGTGAGTTTCTCAAAATAGGCTCATTGAGTCAGCACGGATAAGATCTTGGAGAGGCTACGGCTGCTGTGAATACTCAGAATAAGATCTTTGACTGCAGACTGGATGCATCTCGGAAGGGCTAGCCCGGAATAACATCTCTGGGCGCAAAATTGGATGACATCTCGGGGAGGCACACTGCCGTGAGTCCTCAGAAGTCAGCTCCTTGAGCACAAGAAATGACAACATCACAGAAGTCAAGTATGGCGAAGCTCGCGGCTTTCCAACGGGAGATTGAGAGACCAGTGTTGGACTGTAGAACTGCTTTGAAATTCATATGAGCTGTTCGCACTAAAGTAAAAAATAACATCACTTATGCGGATACCCCTTCGGCGCCAGCTGCAAGGCCGGAGCTGAACAAAACACCCTGATAACGACTGTGTTTAGTCTGTTCCTTCCTATTCCATGCAAGGCCACCAGGGTTGGCTGGAAGACTATTTACTTAGCCTGGCAGGGCGAAGGACACTGTCTCAGCTGAACTCTGGACACGCACACACATCCATATACTGATACTGATAAGCACTCATTGATGCATCACCCTCCCTACCCCGGATCCAACGCCACCTCCAACGCTTACCTCCCCTCTGATGTGGACATCGGGTCAGTTGGAGGCGCAGTCGAAAGATTGCAGCGGTCCCAGATCAGATGTACACACTGGAACTCTTTCCCATGTTGCTTGTCTGTGTTTATTATGCTATGGTGTGTTGATATCTGTGCATTCCTGTATTATCCTTTTGTGTTACACATTTCGATGTTTTTTTTCCTCGCTACCTAGCCTGACCTGTCTCCCCAATGTGATGTTTGTGTATTGTATATACGGTCGGCAAGGTCTGTCATCTCGGTTGTGGGCAAAAGACCTGCAACTGACAAATAAAGGCTATCTCATCATCTCATCTCAGCAGTCCATCTGCATCTAAAGGTCAAAGGTCACTCTTTCGAGGATACCAATGTTCACATTTTGGACAGAGAGGACAGATGGTTTGAGAGAGGAGTGAAAGAAGCCATTTATGTCCACTGTGAGCGACCATCTTTGAACAGAGGCGGTGGTTTACGACACCAACTGTCTGCCATCTATAATCCAGTTTTGAGTTCCCTCCCCAGACGCCTTAACGCCCACTAACATCCTGGGCCATCTTACCTCAGGAATTCGCATGATAAGGTGGGGCCAGGTTTCACAATGAGCTCACCTGAAACCCTGGCTGATTGGGACCCATTTTCACACCTTGGCTCAGGCGATTAGAGGATCATCAGGGGGTCCATTTTTCCCTCTTTGGGGGGATATTCTCCCACTATGTTTAAATCTGGGACTCCACACCATTTGACCTTAGAACTGAAGAAGCTTCTCGGATGAGAGGTAAAACGTCTTCTAGCAACTTAAAGAAGTCCAGACGCTTTTCTTTGCAAGCTCCTTTGACTACGATGACCTGGATAACTGAGAACTTTCATAGACAAAAGTTTTGTACATGTACAGACCATAAATATGGAGTCCAGCTGTGTTTGATGCTGCTGGGCAGACTGACCCCTCGGAACCTCTGAGCTCTCCTGATCCACTCTGTGGAGGAATCATGAAGAGTTAGTCCCCATGAAATCTGTCTCCAGAGAGACAAGGAAAGGAAAAGAAACAGATGCTTCTAGTGATGTTCATCTCATCAATATAATTTAACTCTTGAACAATATTTAGCTGTTCATCTAGTCCAGGAAAAAAAGTAGCCAATCTGCTGGTTTATATTCCATGAGAAAAGCAAATTAGAGCTTGTAGTGTATCCAGCTGATATTTTGAATATAAGCTCCTGTGTGATTCCTGTGTGCCTGTTGAGTTTGTTTTGCCCATGATTAAGCTTATTTTTCTGTGGAGTTAATTTCTTTCATGTTTAGTTCCTCAGGGCTTTTCGTCTCTACTTTTTTTTGTCAGAGCCCTGCTCTAAATACTGTCCTAGATTTAAATACTGTTTGAAACACTAGATTTAGAAGTATTTAGCGCCATCTTTTGCTGTTACAGATGTCACCATGTAGGTTGCTGCCAATAGATTTACAAAACATAATGTTACCTAACTACTGACAAAACTGATATCTCAGTGAAAAACAAGTGAAAGTGGAGAGTATATCCTTGTTATGAACATCAATTCATTGTTTCAGCAACTCAGCATTGAACTTGATATTTAGTTTTATTGTTGTTGATTCTGTAACTAGTCAGGAAATAATGTAATGTAAGTCTATTGGCAGCAGGCTCAAATGTTCAAAGATGGCACTAAACATGTTCTAAAACTTTGAACATTTATTTTTTGTTTACATCCAGCTTAAGAGACAGAGTTAAATGTATTACTTTTTTTTTTTTTTTAGAACTCTCACATTTGTGTAAATTTACACCCAGTTACAGTCTTCTTTTTAACAACATCAGGTAGTTATTTACCTCTCAAAGATCCCAAAAAGTTGATTTTGTTCATCTGGATGTAGCATTTTCAATGGGAGAAACATTTAGTCACTCATACTTCAGTCTCAGCTGACTGCAGGTTTCCTAAGCCTTATAAACAATACCTTTGTACAATGACTGAAATCTCCACAGAATGAACAATGGGCTGTGAGGTCAGTTACTTGATCATTTATATGCAAAATGTCATGACCATTGACCAAGAACCATTGATTAGGAAGTCTCTCAATACTCAATTTGTTGTGGTTTCTGGTAAACAACAATTAAGTAAAACTTTCTTTGTTAGTCTTGGACTTTTCATGCTGTGCTAGTTGGATTGTCTTACTGAATTCAAACACCCTTTGAGGAGTATTCTCATCTAGAAGCATTATAATAATAATAATAATGGATTGGATTTATATAGCGCTTTTCTAGGCACCCAAAGCGCTTTACAATACCACTATTCATTCACTCTCACATTCACACACTGGTGGAGGCAAGCTACAGTTGTAGCCACAGCTACCCTGGGGCAGACTGACAGAAGCAAGGCTGCCATACCCCTCTGGCCAACACCAGTAGGCAAGTAGGGTAAAGTGTCTTGCCCAAGGACACAACGACCAGGACAGAGAGCCCAGGGATCGAACCGGTGACCTTCCGGTTACAGATGCGATTCCCAACCCCCTGAGCCACGGTCGCATTGTAAGTCTCTGTGGCATCCACTCCTCCTCAGATTTTAGCACATTAATGATAAAATGTGTTTCTTTGAAACATTCATTGAGGAGCTAGTTCTGCGTCTTCCTAAAGATTTCTTGTTGCTCCAAGGCCCTTAACTGAAGAGCTCATCTAAAGACTTCTAGGAGTAATCCTGTTTTGTCTGCATCTGAGGCTGAACAACAGGTGGTTCAGGCAATCAACCATCTTATGTGCTGTTTGCTCATAGTCATATTAGCTTAAGCCAGTACTTGACAAAGTGGGTTAAAATGTCTTGATGCATGGTCAATAATCCAAGAAAGTAAATCCAAAAAGTGTCACTTGTATGAGTGACAACATGTTTCTATCACTGAAAACACAACGTCCAGATGAACAGAATCATCTTTTTGGGATTAACTTAAATGGATGACTAAGTATGCATCAGGATACCTCTCAAAGACTTCATGTTACTAACAGCTCACCTGTATCCTGCAGACCCATGATGTTTAAATTCAATGGGGTCACGTTTTGACTGTTTACTCCTTAAGGACATACAGCTGGGTCCAGGTTCATTTATACGTTTAGTTCCTCGTTTTCTCCTGCATGTTGTTTGAGTCAATGGTCTCCTACAGAGATACATTTTTGAAACCATGAAGGATTAATAAAAGTAAAAAATAAAATAAGAATCATCATTTAAATCAGACACTGTACTGACATGAAAGAGTGTTACTAACAGCTCACCTCTCTCCAGCAGGCGGCTGTTGAAATTCAATGGGGTCACGTTTTGACTGTTTACTCCTTAAGGACATACAGCTGGGTTCAGGCTCATGTTTACATTTAGTTCCTCGTTTTTTTGTGTATGTCCTTTTAGCCAGTGGTCTCCTACAGAGATGCATTTATGAAACCATGAAAGATTAATAAAAAAAACAAAATACAACGAGCATCACCATTTAAATCAGACACCTGGCTGACGTTCAAATAGTTCATGTTAATAACTGCTCACCTCTCTGCAGCAGACACCTGCTGGTGTTTAAAATCAATGGCTTCATTTTTAGACCGGTCACTCATTAAGGAGGGTGGAGGTCCAGGTTGGTTCCTGCGAATAATGATGGAGCAGTGATGTGAGTGCTGAGCTGTGACATGGAGAAGAGTCATGGACAGTTAGAGATGGTCATCTCACCTCTGCTCTTTGGTCTGGCTCTCATGTTCCCCACACAGAGTGCTTTTAGAGGGAGGGACTCCCTCCTCTCTGTCCTCACACTGATCCATGTTGTTGAATTCACATCAGCTCACACACACACACACACACTTTCTACCTTCACCTGCAGAGGAAACACAAATCATTCATGTGCACATAGCAACATTTTGAACAACATTTTCAAACATTTCTGCCGATCCATGAAAAAAACCTTTAGGGTCATTAGAGCTAAAAGCTTCAGACTAACTATTCCTGCTGAGTTTGCAGAGAGCTGTAGACACACTGATTCACTGGTAATACGAATCTTCAGTTCAGGGTTAATGTGAACAGCCAGTCAGAGAAAGGAGGAGCCAGAGCTTCAAAGTAAGAGAACTGGTCTTGAATTCAGTTCATGCCAGACTGGTGTTTTCTGACTGTGTAGCTTTAATTTAGACTGAAGGAAACATTTAGTGACAGCTCAGTGTACTAAGATTTTCACTGAGAGAGGCCGAGTGAGTAAATTAGAAATGAGTATATCAGGGCACTCACAAATTCACATGAACACTTTTTCTATGCCAAAATCTACCCAGATGTGATCTGGTTCTGGATCTCAGAGCAGAGCCTCACACATTTCTGGTTCTGGGATTTTAACAGAGAAAAGCAAAACTGTCCCAATCTGCAGAGTTCACAAACTCGAGTTTAAAGAGTAGGAATCACATGCAGACATTAAAGCTGATTATCGATGTTTGCAGCTAGGGAAACATTCCTCACATGTTTAAACTAGAAAAACTAGAAACTGCATGCAGCATAGTTTCAGTTTGCAGCATGCACAATCTTTTTGAAGCATTAACAGCAACAAAAGGTTATTAAAAGAGCTGTAGAAAGGCAAAGAGACATCAGGAGTTTGGTTAACATTTTTCTGATTGCCAAACACAATAGTTTGAGTTGTTTTCTACAGAGTCCACAGATCTCAAGCTTAAGTTACTAAAGACAAACTGTTAAAAGAGGAAAAAAATAAAACTTACAGGTTCTTCACAGACACACAAAGAACAAGCTCAGGTACAGACACACGGGTGAGCTGTTTAATGGAAGGAGGAGGGACTCTACCTGAAGTAGGACAGGTTGGAGGAGGCAGATTTTCAGATTTTCAGAAGAGTTACTGAAAATATGCCTTTATGTTGTCAGATTTAAAGTAGAATTCAACTTGTGTCATTTAATTCAATTATTCACCAAGCAGTTTTGGTTATTATTAAAATAACATAATGAGTTTGTATCTTTCAATAAACTGATAATTACTAACCCTGAAAAATAATCGATTTATTATGTTGTTGTAAGCCCATGAACACCAGACAGGACTGCATGGAGCTGGTGATCAGGATGAGAATTCAGAAAACTGTTGAAACAAAAAAGCTCCAAGAGCTGCTCAACGAATATTTTTTTTCAAACATTTACAGTTAATACATGAGCGAGGCACAAAAATAGAATTGTAGGATTACCAGAGGAACAAAACACCAGCTCCTGGTAGACAGAGCCGTTGCCCGAAACTGCAAGGCCAGACTGACCAACCTATGCACTGCCTGGATTTATTACAAAGCCTGACTCGATGCCCCACACTTGGAGCTTGGAATGCCTAAAACTGTACAAGATCAACAGGAACCCCAGACTCTTCACCAGGAACTCAATGTGAATGTGGTGAACAACAGTAGAGGTCAACTTCAAGCCAATGGCATAAGTCATCATCAAGAGTGGGACCCACCAAGAAGAGGCTCTGTCCACACTGCTGTTCAACATCAATGAATAATAAATAAAAGACCTCATAGTCTATCAGCCCAGAATAAAGTGTGTGCGTGCGTGCGTGCATGAGTGCGTGTGTGTGTGTGTGTGTGTGTGTGTGTGTGTGTGTGTGTGTGTGTGTGTGTGTGTGTGTGTGTGTGTGTGTGTTCACTCCAGAAAAATGCTGTCTGACTACTCAGACTTAAGTCAGAGTAAACTTCACATGCTTTGTTAGGGCGGTCACTCAAAAAGTTAAATAAAATATTACACATTACTGGTTTCTTTTCTTAAAAGTAATGCAGAACATTACTTAGTTACTCACTGGAGTAAGTACATATTTGGGCTTAAAAGAAAAGATGTTTCTGTTATTATGCAGCCTTTTATGTAAGAGCTGCATAATATTGCAATATCTTTTTTCCTGTTCTCATTTGCTCTAGCTGAGCAAAAAAGCTTTGCTTTTTTTGTGAAAATACGGACTTCTGTTATTGTTTGATTTTTCTTTTGTAACTGGGGTTTATATTTTAGTGTATACTTTTTGTGAATTTAGTGATTAGAATAAATTTATGTGATTATAAGTTCAAAATAATAATTTATTTTCTGTCTTTATTCTAACCCAGTTCATCCTCTGTCTGGATGCCAGTTCAGTTCCCCTCCCTGTCTCTAATCCAACGTTCTTCGGATTGTTGGTTTAAAATAGAATCTGGTGCTTGAAGACGCCATTTCGTCCACCCACTTCGGTGGATATTCAGTCAAATGAACAAAAGTTTTTCTCTATTGTTAAATCTACGTTGTTGTTTTTTGTTGTTTTTTTGGGGGTTTTTTTGTTTTTTTTTTAAAGGCACAGAAGAATTACAGATGATTGACGAGCACCTTTGATCACATCAGAGAGGAGGAGACCGAGTTTTGGCTGTGTTCTATTCCACCATCCTTGATTGGAAATAGGGCTGGGTATCGTCACTGATTTCTAGAATCGATTCAATACCGATTCACAAGGTCCCGAATCGATTCGATCCACGATTCGATTTAATTCGATTCGATTCGATTTAAATCTGGGAAATTTTGACAGTCAGAAATATAATTCAGATCAGTACATTTACATATTTTTGTATCAATAAAAAGGAAGCTGACACTCGCAAGACTTTATCCAAGGTGTGAGCGTCACAGCAGATGCCTTTGTGTCAAAGTAGCTGAGGATAAAACAAAGAAAAACATGAAGGTGATTTTCCTGGCCTGGGATTTTATAAAAATATTCTGCAGTACATCAAAAATGAAAGAAAACCATTAATCAACATATGAACATTACCTCTGACGTTACAGCGGTTTTATTAGAGACACGGCTAAGCGTTTTGCATTTTGACTAATTTTAAAAAGTTTAAATTTGTTCAGTATTGAACAGCAGAAATGAGGTTTTCTTTTCGGAAGAATGTAAAAGGGAAAAAAACAGCAGCCGACAGCGCTGTAAGCAACAGTAGACTTGTGCGTATCAAGCAAGCGAATAATGAAGAAAGGGAAACTGTTCTTAAAGTACAGAGAGAGAGAGAGAGCTGCGCATCGCGATGGAAGCAAAACAGTAAAAGTCAGAGTGAATTCATGACGATGTTTATGTGAAGCGTTTGGATCTTCTTTTGCTGCTGGTTCGGTCAATATTGTTTGGAGAGACATCAAACTAACAGCTTTAGAATCAGCGCATAAAGGGCGTGAACACAAAGCGCGGACCCGCCCACAGATCAGAATCAGCGAGCTGTCGGCTTTCAGCCCCGACCGTGAGAAAGGCGACATCTAACTGATTCTGATCCGCGGGTCGCGCTGTGTGTTTAAGTCTATGTGCAGAATCCCTGTACCTGCTCTCATTTACTGTCTTAACTGTTTGGTGGTTCTTGAAATTTTGTGAGATGTCACCAGAGATTCTGGCATTTCGGGCAAAATAAATTTATATTAAAAAATCGATTCAGGATTTTAATGAATCGATTTTACGTTATCCAAGCCAGAATCGATTTTAATCGATGAATCGATTATAAAAACCCACCCCTAATTGGAAATATTGCCTTTAGCAACATTAACTGGTTGAGGGTGGAGGTAGCTAAATATAAAGCTGACAGACAGACCGACGAAGAGTAGCTATAATATCATCAGAATTAATAGTCTTTACTGATAGAAAAATAATCCATGTGCAGACATCAGTTCTTTCACAGACACAGGCATAAAGAGATGTTTCAAAAACCTTTAAGGTATAAAACATTAGAAAGATCCTTACAATATTTACATACAATCCCCATAATATTGTTTACAATAGAAAAGAAGAGTAGAAGTGGATCCTGAGCTGTTCATTTAAGTCAGCATTAGTTCCCTCACTGGCTTCCATCATATACATGAGGAATTAAAATGTTTTGTGTGATGTTACCGAGTTCACCAAGTGTCTGATGTATAATGACTCTGATATCAGATAATCAGTACTGAGTGATGCTTAATTTTCATTACTTGAGCTTCTGATTGCATCCTGTGTGACGATGTTAACCTTTACATGACTACCTGCTCTAAAACAACAACAGTCTTTTACAGAATAATGAACTGACTACTGAGACCAGACTAGAGGTGCAAAGAGTCAGTGGGCCTCTGGTCTTATCTAAAAAATAAAATTCACAAAGGGACACAAAACCACCAAAAATCATCTATCAACAGTTACTTGTGTTTATTTTAATACAACTGACATAATTTTAACATATATCTGTTCAATTATTTATTTCATGAAAACGTACCACTGAGTGACTCTATAAATGTAACAAAAGACTATTTTCATTAGCCGGCAGAGTTTTGAAGCCAAATCCAGGACAACTGGCTCAAATAACTTACAGCACACATTCATTCAGACTTAAAACTGTTCACGAGGAACAAAATTCAAAATGTTTATCAAAAAATGCAAGGACTATAAAAGAGGGCAACAAACAGGAAAACACAAGAGAACACACTCTGACCAACGATTACTGACTAAAAACTTCAAACACTAGAAGACGAAAACTCAAATCCACTGATTAAAACACAAAGTACAAAGTGAACATGACAGCGACACAACGCAATAACAAATCCAAATACTTTCCTGCACAATATCCCAGCCTCCACATGCAGATATTATAAAGTTCATTTAAAAAAATGCAGTAATTGTTCATGTTGTTTGTAAACTTCTAGATTTCATTTTCATTAACTTTGTTTGCAGTAAACTGATCTGAGCTGGAGATGATTCACTTTCTGTTTTTCAATGTCACTTCATTAAAACCTGAAAGTCGACTTCTAAGAACAGAATGATTATATCTGATTGTTTCCAGTTAAAGAAGGAAAAACGTCCCATGAGTGATGATCAGTGTCAAACAGATTCATTTAAACTGTTTATCACAGTAACAAATGTTTCAGTGCAGAGTTAACCAGTGTGGATTCCACTCAATCAATAATCTAAAATCATGTGGATTTATCTTCAAGCACAAGAGTGATCCAAAGTTTGTCCTGAAATAAGAGCTAAACATCTGGTCCAAATATTACAGAGCAGAAACAAACAGTAAAGTTCCTAAAGACAAACTGTTAAAGGACGACACAAAGCAAACTTACAGTTTCTTCAAACAGATACACGAACAACAAGCTCCAATCCACACTTGGACACTAAACACAGACACACAGGTGAGCTGCTTCCTGGAAGGAGGCGGAACTAAACCTGAAGAGGGTGAGAGGGCCACACCTCCATGTGCTGATTTACAAATATGTTGCCTGACTGCTCAGAGTGAGTCTAAGTCAGAGTAAAGTTCACATGTTGGGCCCTGTTTCAGGAAGCCGGTTTAGTGCAAACTCTGAGTAAGTATACCCTGAGTTAACAAAAACTCTGGGTTTTCGGTTTCACAAAGCGAGTTTAGATTAATCCTGAGTGAGTCACTATGACGACACACTCCGTGAAGCTAACCTGCTCCCCAGCAGGTTTACTTCAACTAACCCTGACTTTCTCCGCCTCTGAATGTGCTGAATGCCCAGAAGACAGTGGAGATTATTGTGGACTTCAGGAAGCACACAGCCCCACTCCCCCCCATCATCCTGACTGACACCCCCATCACCTCTGTGGACTCATTCCGCTTCCTGGGTACCACCATCACCCAGGACCTGAAGTGGGAGCCCACCATCACCTCCGTCATCAAGAAAGCCCAGCAGAGGATGTACTTCCTGAGGCAGCTGAAGAAATTCAACCTGCCAACACGGACGATGATGCAATTCTACACTGCAATCATCGAGTCCATCCTCACCTCCTCCATCACCGTGTGGTATGCTGGAGCCACTATCAGGGACAAACAGAGACTGCAGCGTGTTGTGCGCTCTGCTGAGAAGGTGATTGGCTGCAGACTCCCATCTCTGCAGGACCTGTACACCTCCAGGACACTGCGGCGTGCAGCTCGGATCTCAGCTGACCCTTCTCACCCTGGACACAGTCTGTTTGACCTGCTCCCCTCAGGCAGGAGGCTCCGGTCCATTCGCACCAGAACCTCTCGCCACAAGAACAGTTTCTTCCCCTCTGCTGTTGGACACATGAACAATAACCATATGACTGTTCCCACCACTAACACATGACCCTACGCTGTGTTCACTGCATCATTTCATGTCTGGCACTGATCACCACCTGCACTCATGTATATATCTTTCTACGTAGCACTCATAATTCTTATTCTCATGTATATATCTCATGTATATCTCATGCACATATCTTTCTTTCTACATAGCACTTTAATTCTTATTGTTTGCACTGAAGCACCGCAGCAATTTCCTAATGTTGTAAACCTCAACATCTGGCAATAAACCCATTCTGATTCTGATTCTGATTCTCTGTGTCAGAAACCTGACTGTAGGAAGTGTCAGACATGGCGTGCTCCTTCCTTGAAGAGCCAGTAGATGTTGAAGCCCAAATTCTCCGCAGAGCTCTCCGCCGGGAGAGAGTGATTAGCTTAATATAGAGTGCGTTTGGACATTTTATCATTTCCTGATGATTTCCTGTGTGAACGTCACCGTTTTTCAGCACAATCTATAATTTATTTGAAGAACATCCTCAGGCCTAATATTGCTCATGTGACACATCGCGGACATCCTCTCAGTTCTGTACATATTATTTGTATTGCACTTCGGTTTTTTGCAAACGGGAGCTTTCTGTATAATATTGGTGACGCTGAGCACGTTTCCAAGGCTACCGTCTGTCGGGCAGTCAGGAATGTTACAGTTGCACTGAAACGTCTCCTGTACTCGTTTGTGGTGTTTCCCGGTCACAGACCCACAAGATTTATCAAAGAGGGATTCCACAAAATTGCAGGTAGCAGGATGAACAAAACTTAATTTATGATGTGGTGATACTTGAACTACTACTTAAATTTTACATTTATTTTCAGGGTTCCCAGGCGTGATTGGCTGTATAGATGGCACTCACATTCCAATCATTGCTCCTTCAGTAAATGAAGGAGACTATGTGAACAGGAAGTCTTTCCACAGCATTAATGTACAGGTACATAGTTCCCTGTAGCATTTCAAACTAACAAATTATTTCATTATAGTAATGGATGCTAATTTGTGTTCTCTGCACTGTGAAGATCATATGTGATGCTGCCAACATTATCACAAATGTGGAAGCCAAGTGGCCAGCCTCTGTTCATGACTCACGAATTTTTCGTGAATGTACACTGAGCACAAAATTTGGACATGGTGAGTTGAAAATACTTTAAAATATATAAAGACCAATTGCTACAGGGACATTTGAACTGAAGTGTATCCTTCTGTCTTAGGAGAGTTCACTGGCTACTTGCTTGGTGATAGGGGGTATCCATGTTTACCCTATTTGCTTACCCCTTACCCTGACCCTGAACCGGGCCCACAGCAACGATATAATCTGGCTAATTGCAGGACAAGAGCCAGAATTGAAATGACTATCGGAATGTTTAAGGCCCGGTTCCAGTGCCTTCAAAGACTCAGGGTCACCCCAGAAAGGGCATGTGACATTATTGTGGCATGTGTGATTCTTCACAACATTGCCACAATTAGAGGAGAACACTGTCCTTCTGAACCAAACATCAGCAGTGATCCAAACCATGAACATCCTGACCCTCCCACGGACATACAAGATGGAAGAGCAGTCAGAGACACCATATGTCACAATCATTTCTTTTGACCCATCACCTCAACATGTTGAAAGAAGAATAAACAGATTTTTTGTTCAACTGGCTTTATTGGTCGCCTGTGTTTCCTGTACACAAAGTATTAATAAGTATATTATTATGTATAAGTATATAACACTGAAATAATTCGTCCATCTCTGACCACTTCACCCACCCTTAACTGATGTTCCAGCAGTAAAATCTCAATCTTGGTCTTTTGGATCTGCTGCTTGAAGTGTTCCAAATCCAAGTCGCATTTTTTTTATTTTCTTGATCAAATAGGTTTTGTACAGCTGCTTTACAGGGAGCTATTGAAACACAGAAAATAGCATTGACATTCATAGTACATGCCGACTTAGGTTGGTTGTAAATCAGTGCTGAACATCTTACTGAGGAAAGGTTTGTTGGAGAAGTGGCTGGACCCTCTTCCTCTTCATTTCCATCATCACTCTGTTAGAGACATAGAAAGTCCATGGTTTTATTATAGTACCACATTTTATTCAATTGTTATATTTTCCATTGTAAGATGTAAACCTCATAAAGTGTCTCTGTTGCTTCCTCCTCTGTAACAGCTGTCAATGTTTCTTCATTATTTTCCTGTAGTAAAGAAATTAACAACATTGCTGTTCTACTGTAACCTCATATAATCTGTGGAGTATTACTCACAACTGCATGTTGGTCTGGCTCAACAGGAGGCTGCACCAGATGCAGTACACCATCACCATCAACTGATAGAATATGAGGTTTATACAGGTCACTTATAACTTACAAGGGACCAAATGGCAATTAACAAACATACCAATCACCTTACACTTCATTGTCATTATGCTCTCAAAGACAACCAAGACTGAGGGAAGGCAAAGTCAGTAGGAAAATAACTTCACTACAAAATAATTCATTATGGTAAAGAGTTTATCAAATGAATGAGTAGCACTGCAAAGGTGACTGTGAAGAAAGGATGTATGCACATCATGTATTATTTTGAATTTACCTCTTATGTAGGGTTAGGGGTTAGGGGGCGCCCACTGTTTTGGCTGAGGGCCAACTGCTCAGCCTCTGTGAGTGGTGGTGGTGGAGGACCCCCACCTGTTTTTCACGCCTCTGCTTTTTTTCTGTTGGCTATAACGGGTCACATTTGAGCATACAGAGTAAGCAAATATGTACTTGTAATGTGCTCAGATAATTTCAATAAGTGCTTACAGAAAGAAAATTAATGTAGCCTCTAACTGCAATTGATTTACATGGGACAAACAGACCAAGCACTATGGCTCATAATACAATTACACCTTACCTGTTTGGACTATATTTTTATATCTCATTTTTACTTGCTGCCAGGAACGTTTGGGGCCTGTTGGGTTGCACCTGCGCTCACATCACATCACAAAATAAAATGTATGAAATATGAAATAAAATAAAATATAATAAAATAATGTGTTAAATGGGTGGAAATCCCTAGATCAATGTTTAAATTAACACTCACGCATTGACTCTGTCGGCTATGTTTTGCCATGCATGCTCCCTTTCTTTTGCAGCTGAGGCTGTGTTACCTTTTTTTCTGCAAAATTTGCATGTTATCGGCATATGCTGCCATCAGAATTTCGGCCTCAAGCGCTGTAAGATACATTGACCGCGCCTTCTTTCCCTCCGTCTCCATGGTGACTCGCTTAATCTGTAATCTGTGCTCCACTAATCAGGGCTTTATGTATCCTCGTGCGCGCGCTTAACTTGGGGTTAAAGCAACTCCGCGTTGATTGAACTAATTGTTATCAGCCTTTCTGAAACCGAATATTCCGAGTTGGACAGTTCGGGGTCACTCAACCCTGAGTATCGTTTTTCACTCTGAGTTTTCTAAACCCGCTTTCTGAAACAGACCCCTGATGTGTGAAAACATCAATCTCTGTTGTAGCTGAACACACTGATCACAGCTCTGACACAACCACACTATTCACTTTATTTGGAACATAAATCTTTATACTGCAAATATTCACAGTGATTCACAGTGAAGATACAAAATCCCGTTTTAGCTGCCAGTGTGAGCACATTGCTGACAAACTGTTTGCTTTATTTGTAATATGAACATTTCTACTGCAAAGCTTAAATGTTCAGCATGTTTCTCTGTTTCCAGTCTATAGAGACAGTCAAACTTTCTGCCTTCACCTGTGCAGTAAAGACTGAGAGGAGAGCTGAAACCAACCATTCAATCAGCAAACAGCATCAACACCTGACCTTCATTCAGACTCTGTTATTGAAGATGTTGTTGTGTGAATGAAATGAGTGAAATGATGTAAATATCCAAATATGGATCTGGCAGCACGGTGGCACGGTGGTTAGCACTGTTGCCGCACAGCAAGAAGGTCCTGAGTTCAATTCCACCATCAGGCCGGGGTCTTTCTGTGTGGAGTTTGCGTGGGTTCCCTCCGGGTACTCCGGCTTCCTCCCACCGTCCAAAGACATGCAGCTTGTGGGGATAGGTTAATTGGATAATCCAAATTGTCACTAGGTGTGAATGTGCGAGTGAATGTGAGTGCGAATGGTTGTCTGTCCTGTGTGTTGGCCCTGCGACAGACTGGCGACCTGTCCAGGGTGTACCCTGCCTCTCGCCCTATGACAGCTGGGATAGGCTCCAGCGCCCCCCCACGACCCTGAAAAGGATAAGTGGAAGCGGATGGATGGATCTGGTTGTGTCGGGTTACATTAAAGGTTCCTGGGAAGGTCGGCCAATGAGGATGCAGCCTTTTGTTTGCCTTGAGCAAAATATTTTAAACATATCACTGACATCAAAATTCAAAAAAGAACTTTTTCAAAATAAGAGAAATTTACAATTTGAACAATTTGATCTCCTGACTTTGAACTGTTCTCATTAAATATCCGATTGAGATCATTTCATTCAGTTTTATGGAGTAGTGATGAAGGGACGCTCCAGTGCGTGTCCAAAAAAACCATCACACTGCTTCAGAAGCACTGTGCCGAGGCTTCATTTGTTTGGCCAGAGTTACATGATCAGTGACATCCAAAGCTTCATGTAGAACATAACTGCATCTGTAACCTGTTGAATGGTTTATAAGGAAGTTGGTTATTCATGGTATTTGATCTTTCCATTGATCATTCTATTGAGAGATATGGAGCCAGCGAGGAAGAGAGGAGGCTCTTACATGTGGGAGTATTTTGAGTTGATTTTGGTCTGCAAGAACAGACAGCTTTCTGTTCAGAAGCATTCTCCATAATGTATTTTCATCTATTGTATTTACCAATATCAAGAAGTCAGAAGCAAAGAAAGACCACACAATGGCACATGTTTAAATAAGGAATGTTTATTCATCAAATGTATTTATTTAACAAATAGACATTATTTTTTCACCCAAAAAAATACATGTTCAAAGCAACACCAAGGTGACCCAGTATCAGACAGAATTGTGAACTCTACTCTGTAGAGTGGGCAGGCATAATGAAGCAGTACACTTTTATTTGAAGATTCAAGCTGTTATTCATTTGTTGGCCACCAGATGTCACCAGAGAGGACTGTATTAAAACGCCTCGGGTAATGAACCGTTTTTAACACAAGTTTCAATGCTTCAGAAAGCTACATTTGGCCATCACTACCACAGAGTGTTTAGATTTCCTGTACATGCAGGAGGAGGAGCAGGAAACAGGTGTGCTGATGGAGGAGGGATCAGGTGACTGGAAACAGTGGGAACATAATGAGGCCACCTACAGGGCAGGCGGGGAACTGAAATCATACGAGATGTTAGTGATCCGTGACTTTAAGAAGATGTCAGAGATGAAACAAGTCTTTGTCTGTTCTCCAAAGAAACAAGTCCAACCAGTCCCATCATCGAAAATAAGTCATGTGACCTCAGCAAGGACCACCTCCAGGAGACTTCCTCTAAGACAGGGACTGTTTAACATCCTCATCTTCACTCTAATGACACCTGCTGAAGCTCATTTTAATAGTTTTGCAATTTTCATTAGTTTTTATTTTTATTTAGTTTTGACTTCAGATTTTCAATTTTATATCAGTCTTAATTAGTATTTACCAATTGTTTGCTAGTTTAGTTTAGTTTTTATTTTTTTGAAAATCCTTAGTTTCAGTTTAGTTTTGATTAGTTTCAGTTATAGTTTTAGTTGTGTTTTTTTATTATTAACCTTTATTTAACCAGGAAAAGTCCCACTGAGATTAAAAACCTCTTTTTCAAGGGAGTCCTGGCCAAGAGGCGACAACATGTTGAAATTACAAAGTTATATACATATTATAAGTAACAATTACATTTTAAAAACATTTTTCTCTGGCTCTCTCAATCTGGACCTCAAAATCCCATCCTTTCGTGAACCTCGGGACCAAAAAATGGTCCCGCCCCAAAAGTGCTCTAAAAATGTTATATATCAATATTTTTTTCTACTTTAAATTAGTCAATCTTTTAAAACTACTTCTGCTTAAAATATCCATGTCAAGTTTTAATTATATTTTCATTGTTTTAACCCTTTAAATCCCAGTTTTATTACATGAGCGCCCTGTTTTTTTAGCCCCAAAAAACAAAAAAACTAAATATTTTCCAAAAAAAACATTTGAAGTAATATTTGTTTGTTATTATAATTAGGCCTTTAGATGGACTAAAGATTGGCACCAACAGTCATTTCGATCGCCTTTTATTTTTTTTCCAGGAGCGCATTTCATAAAATGCACACTATTGACCACGCCCAAAAAGTGCAATAAAAATATTAAATATTAATTTTTTTTTTCACTTTAAATTGGTCAGTCTTTTAAAACTACTTCTCCCTGAAATATTCATATAAAGTTTTAATTATATTTTCGTTGTTTTAACCCTTTAAATTACAAAAAAACTAAAAAAAAAACTAAAAAACTAAATATTTTCCCAAAAAAACATTTGAAGTAATATTTGATTGTTATTATAATTAGGCCTTTAGATGGACTAAAGATTGGCACCAAGAGTCATTTCGATCGCCTTTTTTTTTTTTTTTCAGGACCAGAAAATGGTCTCCAGGCGGCAAATGCTCCTCCTCTAGGCCGAAATAAGTGCATGTTGCCGGGGTAAGTCGCGACGATCACCGGGGCACGATCACCGGGGACTGCTTTTTCCAGCCCACACGTCCGATACCACGTGACAACAAATACGTCATTTCCTGTTGACTAAAAAAAAAAATGCACCCTCTCATGGTCCTAGGGACCAAAAAATGGTCCGCCCGATCAGCGGGCGAAGCCGCTGCTGCACGCCGGAAATGAGGCTTCATTTCCGGCAGGTCTGTCCAAGCAGCCCGCTGTTTTCCAGCAGAGGTCAAATGTGAAGCAAGGGCGCCACCCGGTGGACAAATAAAAAAATTACAACTCTAAGGCCTGTAGTCCAAAACGAAACCTAAGCTGGAAACCTGACGATCCCTTTGACCGTAATTTTTCTGGCGTGAAAAATAGCGTTTATAATGGGTTTCAATGGGGCACAAATCGGCCACGAGGTTCGATAGTGGATGTATGCCTTTTATTCAGCCATTTAAGCTCATTTAAAAAACTCAGACTGAAATTTTAAAATAAAATGGGAAAAAAATACATGTTTGAAAATTTGGCTATACTCCATTAAACACAGTGGAAATGGCGTGGAATTAAAAAACGGAAAGGCCACGAAATGGTCCCAGGTTCTACAGAGGGTTAATGAAATAAGATCTGCTATCTTCCAGTCTTTTTGCATCATGTTCCATGTGAAAGGGGCAGCATAAGTAAAAGCCCTCTTTTCCAGTTCAGTTCTGACAAATGGAACATTGAGCAAAAAAACATCGCTTGATCGTTGTAAGAAACAGTACTTCTCCGTGTGAGCAGATCGCAAATGTAGGTGGGCATTTGTCCAAGCAGGGCCTTATAAATAAAGATGCACCAGTGAACAAACCTCCTGGAGGACAACGAAGGCCATCCCACTCGAGCGTACAGATCACAACAATGGGTCAAGGCCCTACAGTTTGTGATAAACCGTAAAGAGGCATGATATACTGAGTCAATCTTATGAAGACACTGGGCGGAAGCATTCATGTACAGCAGATCACCATAATCTAAAACAGATAAAAATGTGGCATTTACAAGAGGCTTTTTTGTCTCAAAAGAAAAGCAAAATTTGTTTCGAAAGAAAAATCCCAATTTTAGTTTGAGTTTTTTCACAAGATTGTCTATGTGAGGTTTAAAGGTCAGAGAATCATCAATTAAAAAGCCAAGATATTTATACGTATGCACCACTTCTATGAGGTTTCCCTCAAGAGTGGACACCAAAGGGACAGTTTGAGGAAATCTCTTCATGTTTGAAAACAACATTAGCTTTGTCTTTTCTGCATTGAGAACCAATTTCAGCTCCAGAAGTGTGTGCTGAACCACGTCAAAAGCTTTCTGCTTTTGCAATAATTGCTGTGTTTGCAATAATTAAGTGTAACAAAATCCCAGTTTCATCATATCAGTCATTCTCTTCTGCTTATCCTTGGATATTTTGCTATTCCAGCTACCATACCCTGCACCCTGGACAGGTCGCCTGTCTGTCGCAGGGCTAACACGCAGAGACAGACAACTCACATTCCCACTGTTACATCCCCAGGAGGATGTCTCTCCTCCCTATTAACCCTTTGTTTTGTCCAGGCTCCACCTCCTCTGTCCTGATTGGATGCTGCGCAGAGTCCGGCTAATTGGTAATCAGCAGAGCACTATTTAAGGCCTGTGGAGCTGTGTTTCTGGGCCCTCTGGCCATTTTGGTTGCCATACTTGTGTAGGCCTTTGTATCTTGTATGAGCATTGTTGTTTTCTTCATGTTCAGACTGCTTGTAGGGGAGAGCTGCCTTTTGTTTTGACACCCTGTTTTCTCCTGTTTATGTGTTGTTAGGTAGGTTATGGTTATAGGTTGTATATTTTTGTTTCTTTGGAGTTAGGTAAGTTTCTTTTATTTCTACGTCAGGGATGTTTTGTTTGTTATGTTGGCCTTGGCTCTCCCTGACGTTATACCTCGGTCTGAACCCAAATCCCATCACCAGTATTAAATAAACCTTCTAAAATTACCATCTTGGCTCCTCCTTCTCTATCCACATTTATGTTCATCCCTTCAACCCCCTAGACTAGCCAGGGGACGTAACACCCACCTATGGGTTCTTTAAATAAATAAATAAAGGCAGATGAACAACCATTGATACCAGGCAACTATAAAATGTATATCTTGGCCCCAATGAGACTATTAACTCTCGCAGCACCGGGTGTTCGTAATTTTGGTTCAAGTGAATTGATAAACTTTTTGAAGGCAATTGACTCACACAGTTATGTCGATATCCCAGTCCTGTTGTCTCGGGATGCATCACGCTGCCTTGCCTGGGGTTAGCTTCTGTTTTCTGGGGATGAGGGTTGAGTGTTGTTGGGAGAAAACCCAGGAGGAATAAAGACACAATGAGACAAAGTTACTTTTTTATGCTTAACGTGTACACGGGTGAGCTGCTGAAAACAACCCACACCCATGGACAGTGGCTTGGCATTTTTATAGGCACAAATCACAGAGACAGTGAGAACAGGATAAGAAAATAATAAACAGATAAAATAAACAACTCCATATATGGTGCTAGTCTCGTCAGCAGAGAGCTGGGATAGATAAAACAATCTGAAACAATATGTCCTTGCTGGGAAAGTCTAAAAAGACACTTCTAAACTAATCTAAACACAGACAAAGGGTATCTTTGTACATTTAAAAGAAGGTAAAGAAACATAGAATCATTTTTCCTCTAACAAGTGTGCTCCCTTACCTTCTCAAGGTAAGCTAGGTTAGCCTTCTTGTGTGAGCTTTTAAAGTGCACTTTAAGGTTTGTGGGATTTTTTTCCCTTTAGAAATGTCTCTCATAATTTGTCTCTTTCCACTACAAGACACTTGCTTTATCCAAAACACAGTCATATTCAAAGTAATCCCAAATTGGCCATGGCACTTTCTCCTGACTTTTCCTGACATGACAACTCGACTAACGTACTGCCACCTGCTGGCATAATTAGACAGCAACAAAAAACTCTGGAAACTAAACTTCATTTTCACCCTTGACTATTGTATGACACGCACACATCAATGAAAACTAAACACATTTTTGCTATAAATTCAGTTAATTTTAGTTAGTTTTGTGAACACTCATTACAGTTTTAGTTAGTTTTCCTTTTTTTGTTTTTATTTTTATTTCCGTTAACGAAAATGTTTTTTCACTTCTAGTTTTCGTTAACGATAATAACCTTGGTCTTAACGCCCTCGCCATGCTTTCATAGAGAGCCACCTCCTTCCTACCTCCTTACACCTTACTCAATTAAACACAGGCTGCAACAACACACATGCAAAAAATAAATGAAATAAATAAATAAAATAAAAATACAATTCAATAAAACTCAGTAAAATTCAAATAAACATTAAAAAGCAGTTAAAATGACAATCAATCTAATTGAAACGGTTGCATGTTATGGACTTGGCTCAAGGATTCATAGTTTAGATTTAAAAGCACTTAATAAAATGAATTCAGTCATTTTCCATTCATGCAGGTTGTTCCAAGCAAAGGGTGCTAAATGAACAAAAGGTCTTTTACCAAATTCAGTTCAGGCAAATTAAACAGAAAGCAAGAAGTAACCATGTGGATGAAGAGAATACCGACCAGCATGTTTCATTACAAGAAGGGAACATATATAAGAAGGTAGCAACCCAAGTATTGCCATATATACATATATATACATATGTATATATATATATATATATATATATATATATATATATATATATATATATATATATATATATGTGTGTGTGCTGGACTTCGGGGGTAAGGAGCTTTCTTGTCTTTATGTCAGTGGCTTCTATCTCCTCCTTTGGCCAGCCTATTACCCCAGCAGGGTACCTGATCACGGGCAGGGCGTACGTGTTGATGGCCCGGATCTTGTTCTTACCATTCAGCTGACTCCTCAGGACTTGCCTGACCCTCTGCAGGTACTTGGTGGTTGCAGCCTTTCTAGCGGCCTCTTCATGGTTCCCATTTGCCTGCGGGATCCTCAGGTACTTGTAACTGTCCTCTATGTCTGCAATGTTGCCTTCTGGTAGTTCAATCCCCTCAGTTCTGACTACCTTCCCTCTCTTTGTTACCATCCGACTACACTTCTCCAGTCCGAACGACATTCCAATGTCATGGCTGTATACCCTGGTAGTGTCGATCAGTGAATCGATGTCTCGTTCACTCTTGGCATACAGCTTGATGTCATCCATGTACTGGAGGTGGCTGACAACTGCTCAGGTATCCGTAGCCAGTCTTGTTAATGATCTCACTGAGGGGGTTCAGGCCTATGCAGAACAGCAGTGGGGACAGAGCATCTCCTTGGTAGATCCCGCACTTGATGGTGACTTGTGCTATGGGCTTGGAGTTGGCCTCTAGTGTTGTACGCCACATCCCCATTGAGTTCCTGATGAAGGCTCTTAGGGTCCCATTGATCTTGTACAATTCTAGGCATTCCAGTATCCAGCTGTGGGGCATTGAGTCATAGGCCTTCTTGTAATCAATCCAGGCAGTGCACAGGTTGGTCAGTCTGGTCTTGCAGTCTCGGCTGACTGTTCTGTCTACCAGTAGCTGGTGTTTTGCGCCTCTGGTATTTTTGCCAATTCCTTTCTGTGTCCCGCTCATGTATTGACCCACGTGCCTGTTCATCTTAGCCGATATGATGCCTGACAGGAGCTTCCATGTGGTACTGAGGCAGGTTATTGGTCGGTAGTTGGAGGGGACCGGTCCCTTCTTGGGATCGGGACCGTCCGACCTTCGGTTAGCCATTCCGGGTGTCTCTCGTTAACTAGCAGCTGGTTCATTTGTGCTGCCAGACGCTCGTGGAGTGCAGTCAGCTTCTTTAGCCAGTAGGCGTGAACCATGTCGGGCCCTGGTGCTGTCCAACTCTTCATACTGGAGACCCTTTCTTGGACATCTGCCACTGTGATGGTTACTGGACCCTGTTCAGGGAGGTCGCTGTGGTCTGCCCTCAGATCCACTAGCCACTGAGCATTGCCGTTATGGGTTGCGTCCTTCTCCCATATTCTTCCAGTATTGCTCCGTCTCCAGCCTTGGTGGTGCTGTTCTCTTATTATTGTTCCCTTGCCACTGAGAGTACTTTGTAACATAACCTTTGTTGGCAATAACAGAGGTCAAACGTTTAATATAGGTCTTTACCAGGTTTGCACACACAGTAGCTGGTATTTTGGCCCATTCCTCCATGCAGATCTTCTCGAGAGCAGTGATGTTTTGGGGCTGTCGCCGAGCAACACGGACTTTCAACTCCCGCCACAGATTGTCTATGGGGTTGAGGTCTGGAGACTGGCTAGGCCACTCCAGGACTTTCAAATGCTTCTTACGGAGCCACTCCTTTGTTGCCCGGGCGGTGTGTTTTGGATCATTGTCATGTTGGAAGACCCAGCCTCGTTTCATCTTCAAAGTTCTCAATGATGGAACGAGGTTTTGGCTCAAAATCTCACGATACATGGCCCCATTCATTCTGTCCTTAACACGGATCAGTCGTCCTGTCCCCTTGGCAGAAAAACAGCCCCATAGCATGATGTTTCCACCCCCATGCTTCACAGTAGGTATGGTGTTCTTGTGATGCAAATCAGTATTCTTCGTCCTCCAAACACGACGAGTTGAGTTTATACCAAAAAGTTCTACTTTGAACATGTCTGGCACTGCGGGATTTGATTCCCTGCTGTTGTAGTGTGTTACTGATGGTGACCTTTGTTACTTTGGTCCCAGCTCTCTGCAGGTCATTCACCAGATCCCCCCGTGTGGTTCTGGGATCTTTGCTAACCGTTCTCATGATCATTTTGACCCCACGGGATGAGATCTTGCGTGGAGCCCCAGATCAAGGGAGGTTATCAGTGGTCTTGTATGTCTTCCATTTTCTGATGATTGCTCCCACAGTTGATTTTTTCACACCAAGCTGCTTGCCTATTGTAGATTCACTCTTCCCAGTCTGGTGCAGGTCTACAATACTTTTCCTGGTGTCCTTCGAAAGCTCTTTGGTCTTGGCCATGGCGGAGTTTGGAGTCTGACTGTTTGAGGCTGTGGACAGGTGTCTTTTATACAGATGATGAGTTCAAACAGGTGCCATTCATACAGGTAACAAGTGGGGGACAGAAAAGCGTCTTACAGAAGACGTCACAGGTCTGTGAGAGCCAGAGATTTTCCATGTTTGAGGTGACCAAATACTTATTTTCCACCCTGATTTACGAATAAATTCTTTACAAATCCTACCATGTGAATTCATGGATTTTTTTTTCACAT
Organism: Rhamphochromis longiceps; assembly: GCF_057381845.1. Lineage (NCBI taxonomy): Eukaryota > Metazoa > Chordata > Actinopteri > Cichliformes > Cichlidae > Rhamphochromis > Rhamphochromis longiceps. Next base: position 1,697,474 of record NC_140559.1, read on the forward strand.
TCTGTCTCTCACAGTTGAAGTGTACCTCTGGTGCAAATTACTGACCTCTGTCATCATTTTAAGTGGGGGAACTTGCACAATCGGTGGCTGACTAAATACTTTTTTGCCCCACTGTATATATATTTTAGGGGTGCAACGATATTCGTATCGATATTGAACCGTTCGATACAGTGCTGTCTGTGTTGAGCGCTCAGTGGATCTGTGCTCGACAGTGCAGCCTAGGCGGAGTAGTCGAACGCAGATTCACTGAGCACAGGGCAAGCTAGCGAGAATGAAGTTAAGCTCTCATTGCAACATGGCAAATTGAACCTCCCCCACCCTCATTCATTCACCCTGTTTTCCAAAGATGAGTGATTCCTCGATCAGATAGATTTATTTATTTTATTACTTTGTTGTTTTAGCAACATTAAATCTAAAAACTGTACTTTTGAGTTAAAATATATATTTATAATTTCAATAAATGACAAATTTATTAAAAATATCTAACCGTGACACCAAAGTGTCGAACCGATCCGAAATGTGAATTTTGTGTATCGTTGCACCCCTAATACAGGGAGTGCAGAATTCTTAGGCAAGTTGTATTTTTGAGGAATAATTTTATTATTGAACAACAACCATGTTTTCAATGAACCCAAAAAACCCATTAATATCAAAGCTGAATGTTTGTGGAAGTAGTTCTTAGTTTGTTTTTAGTTTTAGCTATTTTAGGGGGATATCTGTGTGTGCAGGTGACTATTACTGTGCATAATTATTAGGCAACTCAACAAAAAAAATATATATACCCATTTCAATTATTTATTTTTACCAGTGACACCAATATAACATCTCCACATTCACAAATATACATTTCTGACATTCAAAAACAAAACAAAAACAAATCAGCGACCAATATAGCCACCTTTCTTTGCAAGGACACTCAAAAGCCTGCCATCCATGGATTCTGTCAGTGTTTTGATCTGTTCACCATCAACATTGCGTGCAACAGCAACCACAGCCTCCCAGACACTGTTCAGAGAGGTGTACTGTTTTCCCTCCTTGTAAATTTCACATTTGATGATGGACCACAAGTTCTCAATGGGGTTCAGATCAGGTGAACAAGGAGGCCATGTCATTAGTTTTTCTTCTTTTATACCCTTTCTTGCCAGCCACGCTGTGGAGTACTTGGACGCGTATGATGGAGCATTGTCCTGCATAAAAATCATGTTTTCCTTGAAGGATGCAGACTTCTTCCTGTACCACTGCTTGAAGAAGGTGTCTTCCAGAAACTGGAAGTAGGACTGGGAGTTGAGCTTGACTCCATCCTCAACCTGAAAAGGCCCCACAAGCTCATCTTTGATGATACCAGCCCAAACCAGTACTCCACCTTGCTGGCGTCTGAGTCGGACTGGAGCTCTCTGCCCTTTACCAATCCAGCCACGGGCCCATCCATCTGGCCCATCAAGACTCACTCTCATTTCATCAGTCCATAAAACCTTAGAAAAATCAGTCTTTTTTTTTTTTTTTTTTTTTGCCTGTCCCATTTGGTTCTTTAGCCATCAGAATTGTTGTCTGAAGACCAACAAGGATACCCAATGGATTTACTTTGCCAAATGATCAGAAAAATCAGTCTTGAGATATTTCTTGGCCCAGTCTTGACGTTTCAGCTTGTGTGTCTTGTTCAGTGGTGGTCGTCTTTCAGCCTTTCTTACCTTGGCCATGTCTCTGAGTATTGCACACCTTGTGCTTTTGGGCACTCCAGTGATGTTGCAGCTCTGAAATATGGCCAAACTGGTGGCAAGTGGCATCTTGGCAGCTGCACGCTTGACTTGTCTCAGTTCATGGGCAGTTATTTTGCGCCTTGGTTTTTCCACACGCTTCTTGCGACCCTGTTGACTATTTTGAATGAAACGCTTGATTGTTCGATGATCACGCTTCAGAAGCTTTGCAATTTTGAGACTGCTGCATCCCTCTGCAAGATATCTCACTATTTTTGACTTTTCTGAGCCTGTCAAGTCCTTCTTTTGACCCATTTTGCCAAAGGAAAGGAAGTTGCCTAATAATTATGCACACCTGATATAGGGTGTTGATGTCATTAGACCACACCCCTTCTCATTACAGAGATGCACATCACCTAATATGCTTAATTGGTAGTAGGCTTTCGGGCCTATACAGCTTGGAGTAAGACAACATGCATGAAGAGGATGATGTGGACAAAATACTCATTTGCCGAATAATTCTGCACTCCCTGTACATTGGGAAGATGGCCCCAACTGACCGCGTGCTCAGTGAATACCTCAGGCAGCAGAAACCCAAGAAAGAGGAGGGAGACTAGGAACCATCATGGAAGGACAGGCCCCTGCACGGTATGTACCACCAGCAGATAGAGGAGGTGGCTGATATCCAGAAATCCTACCAGTGGCTGGACTAAGCTGGACTGAAAGACAGCACAGAGGCACTAATCATGGCAGCACAAGAACAAGCTCTGAGCACAAGATCCATAGAGGCTGGGGTCTATCACACCAGGCAAGACCCCAGGTGCAGGCTGTGTAAAGATGCCCCAGAGACAATCCAGCACATAACAGCAGGGTGCAAGATGCTAGCAGGCAAGGCATACATGGAACGCCATAACCAAGTGGCCGGCATAGTGTACAGGAACATCTGTGCCGAGTATAACCTGGAAGTCCCGAGGTCAAAATGGGAGATGCCCCCAAGGGTGGTGGAGAATGACCGAGCTAAGATCCTGTGGGACTTCCAGATACAGACGGACAAAATGGTGGTGGTAGACAAACAGAAGAAGACGGCCATAGTGATCGATGTAGCGGTTCCGAATGACAGCAATATCAGGAAGAAGGAACATGAGAAGCTGGAGAAATACCAAGGGCTCAGAGAAGAGCTTGAGAGGATGTGGAGGGTGAAGGTAACGGTGGTCCCCGTGGTAATCGGAGCACTAGGTGTGGTGACTCCCAAGCTAGGCGAGTGGCTCCAGCAGATCCCGGGAATAACATCGGAGATCTCTGTCCAGAAGAGCGCAGTCCTGGGAACAGCTAAGATACTGCGCAGGACCCTCAAGATCCCAGGCCTCTGGTAGAGGACCCGAGCTTGAAGGATAAACCGTCCGCAGGGGTGTGCTGGGTGTTGTTTATATATATATAAAAACAACACCCAGCATGCCCCTGCGGGCGGTTTATCCTTCAAGTACCATGACTCATAAAGACAAATGACAAGTACAGACTCCATAATCCTTCCCCACTTCTTGCTACTCACACCCATGTTGTCTGTTCCTAGAAACACGTCTACCTTATTTGCTTTTAGGATTTTACCTGCTTTAACAGCTTGATTTCCCTAATGATTTGCATGTTGGTGAAGTAGGTTCACCTTTGATAACCTTGCTTGTGTTTCTTTAAGCCCAGAGGTGCGTCATTTCCAGATATGTTTTCTTTTGGAGAAGCACAGGTATGAAACATGCGCAATAATACCACTATATTTAGTTTTCAGAGCAGCACAACTACATGTAGTTGTTTTATTGTCAATAAAACTCTTTGAAACATGAGCATTATAGAATGCTTTATTGGTCAATATACCATAGAAACGCGTTAAATAAAAGCTTAAAGTTTGCTTTGGTGCCACTGCGAAAACATTTAATGACATAAAAAACCTGTTGGCTTTATAGAACATCTGCAAGTCCACTTATTACCTTTTTAAAAATTACAGATAGGCCATAATTAGAAAAGGTAAGGTGATAATCAATAAACTGGTTTTGCCTTTGATCAAAGTTCAGAAAATGCACTAAACATAATACTGTAATAGTTTAGATAAAAGTGTTTATAGCATTTGCTTATCTACACGAATACAATAATATTATTAATTAACATTCATTAAAACATTTTTATTACCATACCATTTTCATAACTCCACACGTCTTCACTTTCTACAGAAAGTTCACTCCCTCCTGATGTCCTCATTTGACAGTAAAATATATTAAGAGATCAAATAAACACCTTGTTAAAAGTCAGCCCCAGTCAGCAGATGATCAGATGAGCTGCTTTACTGTGAGCTTAACTAAAAAACTTAATAGACTGGAGATAAGAAACCTTAATGTTAAAAATGTGTGATAAAAATGTTGGTACAATAATAATTATAACTATATCTGTTATACAGATTCCAAGAATGGATGGAAGGTGTTCACTGTTCATCCTGCTGCTCTCAGGTCAGTAATATTAATATCTTCAACATTTGAAATATAGCTTTTAAACACACTAAGGAACACTGATGTGATTTAGGTAATCAGATTACATGTAGAGTTAAAAAAAACCCGTCTATTCATTAACACATCAACCACAAGAACAGAGAGAAAGTCTTTGCCTCACCATAACATGATTCTTATATTCAATTTAAATTATGTTACATATAAAAAAATAAATATTGGATTTATTGATTTATTTATTTGGGTGTATTTTATTTATTTATTTACTTTTTTACAGCTATTTCTATGATAGCTATTGAACCAAATAGTTACTGTGAATTACTGTCATGAACAACAGCCAGTTTATCCCTCTTGCCAGTCCTAAGCCCAGATAGAATAATTACATTTCCATACTGGATTGTTAGCACCCCGAGTTAACACTTGCCAACACCAGTGCTGTTGATGAGCTTGGTGCTGGCACAGGAGGAGGATAGGTGAATGTGTGTAAAGGAAAGGCAGTATGATGGTTGAGAGTAGGGATTTTAAATATAGTGACTATGACTGTAAATGGAAAGAACTGGCTGGTGTGTTGCAGACAATAAAGGTACAAACATTGGTACTGGCATTAAATAAATTAACGATGTAAACTTAATTTAAAAAACAATGCTCCTGAATAAAATTGTTTTAATTAATTAAAATGTTGTAATTATATTCAAGTTGATCTAGCATTTTCCTTCATTTGAGATAAGTTCAACTAATTATTTTTGATCAACTTCAACTATTTTGCCCCCAATATCTTCTAGTTTTTGTTTTTATTGGTTTTCTTTTTTGAAATATTACATAAACATTGTAAAAAAAAGCTCTTCGCTTGTTTACTTTTGTTTGAGTTTTGATGTTCATTTTAACAGCCACAATAAAGGCTCACTTTTTGTTTAATGATAGGTTTTGTATTGTTGATTGTCATTTATGCTTAGAAACATTTACTCATATATGCTTAGAAGTATATAATCATTTGTAGATTGAAAGAATGTTTCATCCTAAGAGGTCTGTAACAACTCTGTGTAGCATGAAGAGGGGGTGAGTTCACCCCCCTACAGAGGAGAGATCGTATCTTCCTTTGCTGATTTATGGTATAGCAAGCACACGTATATCTGTTTAAGTATAAGAGCCTTTTGTTAGATGGACTCAGACACCTGGCACCAGCTTTAGGGAGTCTTCACAGGGTCACATCTTGACCTCACACAGATCCCACAGATCCCACAGATCCCACACACACACACACACACACACACACACACACACACACACACACACACACACACACACACACACACATACACAGGCAAGGTACTCTTTGTGTGAATGTAGACGTCATATGTTAATGAACTTATGTATATTCATGTAACCTCAATAAAAGGACAGTGGTACGGGAGAACGGACGAGAGCAACCGGGTCAGGCGAGGGAACGGCGCCTCTTCGGTCTCTCCCGTGCACGAGTAACATGAAGAGCTTGCCTACTTCGTGTCTTGCTTTGCGGTGTAATTATAATGTCTTAACGTTCCAGCGAATAGGTTTATGCTACAAACCTATCATTAATTGGTCCTTCGATGCCGGATCCCTGGAATCGCATTCACCGAGGGGAGGAGGACACGCTGAAAGACTGACGTCAGCCAGGAAGTTCCTGTGGATTCGCTGTCTGTCCTTCTCCTCGATGAATGGCGATCGGCGGGATTCGAGGCCGATATTACACGCTAAGCAACACCGAGTAAGTTTAGAGTCCAACTCTATAACTGTACGTCTTCGCCGCTCAGTGGGGTGTTGTCTGTGGCCGCTCAGTGGGGATAAAATTACGTCTTCGCCGCTCAGTGGGATGTTGTCCGTGGCCGCTCAGTGGGGATAAAATTCGCCGTCTAAGTGGGGCGATGTACAAAACCGCTCAGTGGGGTTTTTTTGTACAGAAGCATTAAGTCGCGGAGTTGCGCAGTTCGAACTTTTTTGGTTCTCCGCCGGTTTGTGGGATGTTGAGAGGTTCCGCGGGGTCCAGATTGTGCTGGACAGTAGGCCTATTTTGTGTTATTGTTATTTTCGTCCTCGTTGTTGTTGTGTGTGCGGAGCAGACCGCGTGGTGTGTGACGTCAGCAGCTGTTGTTGTTATCATGGGTTTCTAAGCAACCAAGAGTGAGTCGGAGGGAGAAACACGTTTGTGCTGGACTTTGCTCCTGGCAGCACAAAGTATCTATGTAAAAAAGAGAGAGAGCGAAGGCTCCACAGCTGCGCGGGTGCACGCGAATGCGGTCGCGCGGGTTTCATGCGGACCTGAGCCGTGCGGTTAATCGCAGGCGTATAAATGGAAGAGATTCAAATGTTAGAAGTTTTCAGAAAACACACCAGCCTTGAAGAGCGTGTGGAGAAGGCCAGCCCACATCAGCAGCTATGCTCTGGTGGGTGGCTTTCCCCCCACCCCTTCCTGACACAAAATGTTAACAGCCTGTGTGCCAAACCATAGACGTAATTGAGGTGGATAGTTGTTAAAAGTAATCTACATTAAGCTTGTGGTTGCTTAAATTCAGTACAATGACATGTGAGGTGAAGTGATATAGGTAAATATTTAAACTAATGAAGTGCATAGAGGCACTTGTCCTGTGTGAAAGACTGTCGTCTTATTATGAGCCATTGTTGAGATATAGAGCACACCTGTGAAAATAACTAATATGCTGAACCCTGTATGACACATCTAGAAGTACATGATGGAGAGCCCAGGCAGTGGTTGAGGTCAAAGATCAAGCTGGTTGGGGCCCATCATGAAATCAGACCTTGGAGCCACAGCAAGGACCATGAAACTGCCGGCAAAATAGAGGAGAGGATTGTCCACAAGATGGGAGCTGAGGCCAGGAGAGAGACTTCAGGAGGATCAGAGATCATCTTCAGCACAGCAGACATGACACAGAGAGCTGTGCTACTGAGCTTCCAGGAGATTTTAAATAAAATGAAAGATTCAATATTGACGCTGAGGAAGACAACTAAGGTGTACGACGTGCTCTGCCTTAAACCTTCAGCAGCGTTGGAACATGAAAACTCGAGGGATGAGGAGCGTGCCAAGCTCCATCGACAGCGCAGAAGGAGTTCGAGGATGACATCATGATTCTGTGAAAGCACAGGAACCAGAAGCTATGGTGGTGATGACAGCAGTTTCCTATGTGCATACGATGACACTCTGAAGGCTGCTGGGATCATAACAGCAGTAAGATAACTGAACCCTGCACCCTTTTCACAGAGGTGTTTCTCTGCAGAGCGTGGACAATTAAGGCGTCATAAATATCCCCCTCACAGGACGAAGGCTTGAATGGGGTAATGGGAGGCCATAAAACTAGAGTGCTGAGAGGTCTGCAGCTTTGGAAATAGCTGAGACCCATGTTGACAAATAACAAAACCAACTGGTATGTTTGAATGTTTATTCTACATACATTTGGACTCTGGTCCTATGGACAATGAAACAACTGGAAGAGACATCCATGACGCCCTGCAGAACTCAAACCACCCTGCAGAGACATGTGATTTGCACACCCGGAGAAAACACCACCAAGCTGAGATGTTTTTGAAAATGTTACTTTCTTATTTTCACTATTAAATTAACAATTTCTTTGTTTGTTTGTAGGATGCAGTTTGCCATGAGATGAGATCAATGAATGGGATAACTGCTAATACATTTGTTAAACTGTGTATTTTTTCAGTAATTTAGGGTGATTTGACACATGCTGAATATAACAATGTTTGCTTTGAAACGGTCAGACATGAGGTATTCATAACTGGGAACTTTTCTAGCATAAAGGTCAAAAGGGGGGAATGATAGGTTTTGTATTGTTGATTGTCATTTATGCTTAGAAACATTTACTCATATATGTTTAGAAGTATATAATCATTTGTAGATTGAAAGAATGTCTCATCCTAAGAGGTCTGTAACAACTCTGTGTAGCATGAAGAGGGGGTGAGTTCACTCCCCTACAGAGGAGAGATCGTATCTTCCTTTGCTGATTTATGGTATAGCAAACACACGTATATCTGTTTAAGTATAAGAGCCTTTTGTTTAGATAAATCTGCTAGACTTCTAGGCGCCAGCCTTGGGGAGTCTTCACAGGGTCACATCTTGACCTCACACAGATCCCACAGATCCCACAGATCCCACACACACACACACACACACACACACACACACACACACACACACACACACACACACATACACACACACACACACACACGGGAATGCTGATTCACTGAGAAGTGATGCACACACATACACATGCACACGCTTGTGCAATGAAGAGTGATCCACACGCACACACACATACACGCTGATGCAATGAAGAATGCTTTGCTTATGCTGATATGCAAAATGCTGCACACAAACATCCCAATGCATAATTTTTATGAGGAGCCATTGATTACCATTAAATACTTAGAATGTGTTATATGTCACCCAGAGGGCATTTATGTAGATTTTAGGAATAAGGTCTAAATAAGTTTGGTTATGAAAACAATGTCTGTGCGTGATGTCTGTTTATGGCTCAAGGCCTTGACTGAATTCTTTGCTGTGCTTCACACAGCCCTGATGAGGAACAGTGGCACAGAGTGAAAATGATGAATTAATAGTGTAAGTTTTAGGTCGGAGTACGGCATTTTCTGTCATTGAGTTTTAATTCAAGGAGGAACAAAAGGTGTTACGGCACCTGAGGTTCTCATTCCCACACAATATTGTCCCGGCAGGAAGCAAAATGTTCCTGTGAATTTCTGGTTGATTGTTTGGTTTTGTTTAGCGCTAGCTTGATTTTATCAGTGAGCTTTGGCTTGTGTTATTTCTCGTAAGCGAGAGAGGGATAGTTTTATGCTTGGACATGTCTGCAACGGGCCCTAGTTTGTGTTATTTTAGTAGTATTTTGTTGGTTATGTCTGTTTTCGTTTTTGTTACAGTGCACTGGAGAAAAACATCTGAGAGGTGTGATCCACCGGTGGTGATATGTTGATATTTTGTGAGTTCATGATTTAACAATCAGCTCTTTAAACAAGGCCTGAAAGATTGAAATTTAAAGCGCTATAAAATATTATTACTGTAAACAGTTGCAAAGTGTGCTTCTCCATGATTGTAATTGGCTTGGGAGAAATTCACTTATAGGGAACACTGATCTAAAAGGATTGCACCGAGTCAATCCGGCCCAAAAAACAACAAGGAATTGTTTTCCTTTAAAATGATGACGTCATCTTGCTGGTGATGGATGCTCGAATAGGTTGCGCGTGAGACTCCATTATCAGCAACATCTGGTATGAATGTGTATGGAGGTATGCATGTGAATGGACTGTGATGGACTGACGACTAAAAGTTTTGACTGACTTGATACTGAGACAATGACTGCACCAACTTTAGGATTAGTAAATGCCAATAAACAATTCATAAACAATTCACCCAGCCGACAAGAGAAGGGTGGATGCTTCGCTTTGTTTTGTTTTGTTTTTTCAGGAGCAGGAGGATAAGAGAGACTGGAGGAGGAGACTCTAGCTTCACATAAGTATGAACTGCAGACTTAACACTGTGGTTGCTGATTTTGAGTTACCGATGTTTGCATTAAGAAAACTGTGCTATATTAGCTGTGTTTTGAGTAAGGTATCATGTTATATTATTGGGAATGCCAAATGCTACAGTGGAGAAGACTTTTGATACCACTCATGACTGGAATATGTTATTATTAACCATAGCAGGCCACTGTAAAAAGTCAATTAAATTTTATAGAGGAAAATCGCCAAAATTGAACAATACCTATGAATGACTGGCCACATTCAGAATAGAGATATGCAATAATAAACATTGGTCCACGTGATTTAGGTTCTCACTTGAAATAGTAAGTTATTAAATGTAGAATATAATCGACAGGGACATTTGATAGGATGTGGTACTGCAAAAGAACAAGAGCAAAGTAAATAAAGAAAATATTGTGTTTAGTTTGGATAAATTCAAATTAAAATGTACCATTACACTCAGAGGATCAATATGAAATAAAACATATGCAAAATTTGTAGGAAGTACATGACTGATAAACTGTTCTGTCCTGAGCGTTTGTTTCTAGAGCACCCACTTGACCACACCAACAGTTTCTCGCCACCGAGGAGGGGTACTTGCAAAAAGAATAAAATAAAAATCTGAGTTTAACAAAACATTTTAAATGTAAATATCAAGCTTACCTTTCTTTTTCCATGAAATGTGCTTGTGGGCACGCCAGCCATTTTGAAAAGGTGGGCAAAACAATTGGCAAGGCCACACCCCCACACATGTGATATAATTTTAAAGGTACTGTTGCCCTCTCTAAGAAACATCAGGAATTAGAGGAGTGGCAAGTAGAGTATGCGAGCTACAAGCAAAAACTAAAATGTGTACTACAGTGTGCAAAAATGAAATACTGGGTCATCAGGGGGTCATGAGGGACATTTATAAAACTAAAAGTCCCACTAACCTTAAAGTGCACTTGAAAAGCCCACACAAGAAGGTTAACCTAGCTTACCTAGAAGACCTCATCAGGGGGAGCACACTCCCCCTCCTTGAAGAGCTCACCCACTCAACCCGCATCCCCAGAAAACAGCTAACCCCAGATAAGGCAGCGTGATGGATCCCGAGACAACAGGACTGGGACATCTAAATAAAGGTGTGAAACAATCGCCTTCAAAAGGTTATCAATTCACTTGAACCAAAATTAGGACCACACGGTGCGGCAAGAGTTAATAGTTATTAGTCTCAACACCCAAGGATAACCAGAAGAGCTTGACTGATATGATGGAACTGGGATTTTGTTACACTTAATTTTTGCAAAACACAAATAAAACTAAATTGAAACTAAGGATTTTCAGAAAATAAAAACTACACTAAACTAGCAAAGAATTGGTAAAAACTAATTACAACTGGTAAAAATTGAAAATCTGGAGTCGAAACTAAATAAAAATAACAACTAATGGAAATGGCGAAAAGTTTAAAACCCTGGTGCAGAGATTGGCAAATCTGACCAGGAAACGTTATAAAATGGATTGTCAGGACAGTCAGCGTTAAAGCCACTTTTGACAGTCCATACTAGGATGGCATTGGACATCTTCGGGGCGGAAGAGGGTTGGTGTGACCAAGGTGTGGTTTGGCTTGTTGTATGTACATTTCAAAATGTTACAGCTCTGGATGGACCAGTTACCAGGGCATGGAAGGATGACAGACTTTATTACATGAGGAGAAGGGACATTTTCGGGATCGAAGATCCTCAGGGATGACAAGGCTGGAGCAACGGTACTCGAGAGAAGAATTTCTGATACCTTCTGAGATATGATGTCACCAACCTTCTCTTTTAAGTGTCTAGCTCCGGTGAATTGACACATGGGAGTGTGTCAAAAAAGGGGGAAGTGGAAGTTGAGTTTGAACATCAAACAATGGTGATATGAAAATTTCTATGAGTTTATTTTTGTGTTTAATAAATTAGCTATGGTAAAACTTAAGCTTATAATGTGTTAGACTTAGAAAGGGTTCACTAATTTTTGATTTCTTTCACACACACATAGATTATGATTAGAATGAGTCCTGAACATAATATTTTAAACCAAATTTGAATCATTAGAAGAACAATGGATAACAATATTAGATTATCAAGGCTAGGGAGAGAGGTGTTTTGGTTTTCTGTCTCTTGCAGAGAAAGGAACAGACACCAGACGGGGACCCGGAGATGTGAGGACCCTTCACAGCAGGGACAGATGTAGGGACTGCCGAGACAGCAACTGGGGTCAAGTGTCATGACGTTTGGGCTCCTGGAGAAGATGGATCCCACAAACACAGCAATAACCATGAAGGGGTTGGCGAAAACCAGGAACACCAGACCAACGAGGTTCAAGAGGCTCTTGGCAAAAAGGGGGACACGCCGGTGACCCCAAAATACACAGATCTTTGTTTGAAATCGGGGCATAATAATCCCCAGAACTGTGCAATGACTAAAGGGTGGTCTAACCCCGGAGGTCGAAGAAAGAAGCTGAGAATCACCCAACTGGAAGACACTGGTAGCTGCAGCAATAAAAATAAAGGTTAAAAGCTCCTTAGACAGAGGTTCTAGTCTAAGTACATTTGAAAGGTATAAGGGGGCATTAAAATGGGAGTGGAAAACTGGAGCACCAAAATAAAGCTGTGGGAGAATTGGGGAGTGATGGGAGAGTCATCTGTAACTGCTGTTATGGTTGTAAATCTAACTTTGCTTGCAGCTGAACTGCGTGAACACAGAGGTCATCCCACATATGGTCCACCCGTTAAAGGGGGACAGAGGGCCTCAGGATCAAGAAAACCTGGACCTTGCGACCCTGGAGTGCATGTTGTAAGTGATCTCTTTCAGAGATCAAAAGGGGGAATTATTAGATTATTCTGTTATTATATGTTACCTTATATATGTAATCAAAGTAGTTGAATTAGAATACTGCTGTAGATCACATTATACCCTTTAATATAGAGTGTGTGAGCTGTATGTAGTTTAGTTCTCATTATACTTTTGAGTTAACAGAACATATTCACATATTAGTTCATTAGATAAATGTGCATCACTCTGTATCCTTGATCTGCTGGGAATGTGTTACACTGTTTTCTTGACATGCTTAAGTGTTGAATCATGAAGAGAAGGTTGTAAGCAGGAGACTCTGTGTCTAAAGACAGGGGAGATAGATAGACCACATTCCACACCCCCACCTTACAGAAAGCAGAGAAACAACTGCCGAGGTCATAACTTAGGCGCTGTAACAGAGAAAGAATGTGATGTTTTGGCTTTTACGACTAGCTGGGGGCCACTAGAGACTATAAAAAGCTGAGCAACCCGTCACCATTTTGAGACATGTGCCTGACCCTCTGGTAGCATCTCTCCCGTCCGGACGTTGTAATGCTCTGACTGTTGAATTGTATGGAAATAAATGATTGTTGATTGAGCATTTATACACCGAGTATTGTCCCTCCTTCAGCCCAAAGATTCAAAGAATTGGGAGAATTCAACAATATCCAGGTGAAAAGGGATTCTGAGCTGGTCAACTGATCAGGATGCACTCAAAGCAGCGAGAAGCCATTAAGCTGAAAACGGAGTGATAATATCAAGCTTAGTTAGCCTTTAGGTCTTTGGAGGCAGCTGATCCCGAGCAATATCTCCGGTGTGGGAAGAGTTTGAGGCCATAAAGAACCACTTTCAGATTTCCTCAAAACAATCTTACCTTCAACATATGTTACATATATTTAAACATAATTACATGTTTTTGCCTCTTTTTGCTCTTTTTATTGTATAAGTCCCGCTAATGGATTAACCAGTAGGTCTGTCTTTTTGGTGTTATTGTTGTCTCTGTTTAGCCTAAATAAGTTTGATGTTCAAAGGCGCACAGTGAGGTGAAATAAAAAGTACAGAAATCTGTGTAAGAAAGAATAAAACTAAATAACATGTAAATAAATACATGTCTTTATCTGATGTATTAATACCATATGTCCCACCTCATACTTGCACCACATAGTAAATATTTGTAATTGTTATTTCTGTAAGTTTGTCTTTTTCAGCCCAAGAGCCCAGTTTCAACAATAATTAGTGATACTTTTTTCAGGAGGACTTTCCACTCTTCCTCCCGACTCCAGAGAATACCACTTTGTGAGCCAGCTGAAGACCTGGACTGAAGCTCAGAGTTACTGCAGAGAACACTTCACTGACTTGGTCACCATCTACAACAGCGACATCAACCAACTGCTTTTCTCAATGGCACCAAACGTTGATGACTACGACACCCACTAAATATACACACACACACACAAGGTAATCAGGTAATCACACACAGGAGGGAAGAACAGCTGAACTTAATACACATGAGGACCGGAGGAGACAAGCTGAACACAATGGCAACAGACACAGACTTTCAAAACAAAACAGGAAATCTAGGACCCGAACCGGACACAAGGGGGGAGGACACAGAACAACCAGAACAGAGGAAAATAATCACAAAACGCTGGGTCAACGACCCAGGACCATGACAGTTTTGACTTTAAAGTAAAAGTCAGAGGTCAAATGTGATATTAAATATTTGAATCTTTAAACCTGGGCTAATCCACTAAAATTTAAACAAGTGTACTTGGAATTTTATTGATCATAATGTCAACTGTTAGATTACATACACACGCACTTAACAACAACATTAGATAAGTAATTTGACAAATAGTTAAAAAACTATTTTTCATCACCCAACATATAAGTGAACAAATTTCAAATTGTGGATGTTCAAATGAAGTGCGTAACTTCAGAAAAATGAAACAAAAAGGGAGGAAAAGCTTGAATTTCCCTCTTTTCCACTTTCTGATTAAACAATCTCAACCAACGTTGCAAATCTCAACAAAGCTTAAGAATTTGAAACGTGCCAGAGTTTCCCCTTCTTCTCTCCCTATTACTACTATTACTACTGTGGGCAATTGTGGCTCAAGACGCTCAAGAGTTGGGAGTTCGCCTTGTAATCGGAAGGCTGCCGGTTCGAGCCCCGGCTTGGACAGTCTCAGTCGTTGCATCCTTGGGCAAGACACTTCACCCATTGCCTTCACCCATTGAGAGAAATGACCACACGTAAAAACTATTTTACAAATCATATGCTCAAACCTGAATACTGATATTTTATGCAAAATTTATTAAGTTCAGCTTCATGAATTTGCTCATTTTCTCTTCTAAAACACTTTCTTTATATAAAGGATCTACGCACCTGTGTCCAGTTCATTTTATGAGAGAGAAGAAAAATATGCTGAAATTACACATTTTCACAATTTCTTGTTAAACTGTTAGAATTTCAATTTAGTTTTACATGGCGCCATTGACCTCCACCTCCCCAAACTGCTCAGAGTGACACACACACCCAAGCTGTAAACACTTTAATTGCGTGTGGTAAATAATAAAATAATTGCGTGATAAAAGCAGAATTTTTATTATCATTACTATTATTTATTATGTTTGTTTTATTGGTCACAAAGTTGGGGGAAAACCCTAGTTCCCCTTATTTGCTTTGAATCCAGTGTCCAGCTCACGTTTCATGTCTTGCGCCTTTCATATCAGGATGACGCCTCTCACATCACCATGGCAACCATAGTACAAACCACACTACATTGGTTTACAACCACCATCCACATTCCTGAGAGGCAGTCGTAGTTTTGTGTCTGTTAGTATCAGAGTGTAACAATCTTAATCCAAAGCTATTCTACAATACACGTGTGAAAGTAAATGATAAAACAAATGTGTTGTATGAGTTATGAGGTAATTGTGAAATTTTAAAATAATGGGTTATGTAAATGTCAAAGATAAAAAGTAAATTCAAACGTGTGATCAGATTGCTTCGTGATTATGTGTGGATTGAAGCACGCAGTTGTAAGTTACACAAATCATTTTACACATTTGTAAGTCTTAGTTTATGCTTGTGGAGCGTATCAAACATTTTTGCAATACGTTTGAGTCAAATTTCCCCCATTTTTCTGCTCAGTGGGGGGATTTAGCTCTAGCTTATACAGCCAGGATTTTAAACCTTGGCGTGAATGGAGTCCTCATACACATGTGGAGTAGCTCATTGATGAGCTGGGAATGATACTATCTTCACTGTGGAGAAAACTGTTGTCTCTTTTGTGTGGAGCTAAACATAGTCAAGATTCACAGATCCTTTTTTTTTTACCTCATACCTGAGAAACTTTTCTCTCTAGAACGGAACAGGTCAGTTCTTACAAACTGCACTTTTGTCTCATTGTCTTAGAGAAAAACAAATTGCATCTGAAGAGGCCCACCACTGACCCACGGAGGTTTCTTCCTGTTAAAAGGGAGTTTTTCCTTCCCACTGTCGCCAAGGTGCTTGCTCATAGGGGGTCATGTGATTGTTGGGTTTTTCTCTGTATCTATTACTGTACAATCTACTGTACAATATAAAGCGCCTTGAGGTGACTGTTGTTGTGATTTGGCGCTATATAAATAAAATTGAATTGAAAATTGAAATTGAGTTTCTACGGCATCATGCAGTATATCACCATAACCACCTACAACAACCCAGACACACAGTTATGCAGAAGTCTGTGACCCCAGCAAGATAAAGACCTGGCAATCTGGATTGCACTTGATTTCCAACCATTTTTACTTGTGGGTGATAAAGGATTCAGAAAGTTTATTCATGCATTGAATCCTATGTATGCACAGAAAGTTCCACAGAGTGGAATATAATGCTGTTCCCTCTGAAAACACCATTCTTGATCCAAGATTTAAGAAGCTGGTCTTTAATGACAACAGAGCGGTGGATGAAGCTCTTCAGAGAATAACTGCAGCAGCAAGATCCAGCAAACCAACTCCACTGCCAGGGGACCAAGAGGGAGAAGAGGGTAAACAGAAGGAGCAACAAGCATCTGCTCTTTGGAGGTTCTTTGAAGAACAAGCAACTACAGACAAAGGAGCTTGCAAAGAAAAGCGTCTGGACTTCTTTAAGTTGCTTGAAGACGTTTCACCTCTCATCCGAGAAGCTTCTTCAGTTCTAAGGTCAAATGGTGGAGAGTCCCAGATATAAACCTAGTGGGAGTGACCGTTAAGGCGTCTGGGAAGGGATCTCAAGACGCCTCCAGACGCCTTCACGCCCACTCACATCCTGGGCCATCTGACCTCAGGAATTCGCATGACAAGGTGGGGCCAGGTTTCACAATGAACACACCCGAAACTCTGGCTGATTGGGTCCCACACCCAATTTCACACCTTGGCTCAGGTGATTAGAGGATCATCAGGGGGTCCTTTTGTCCCTCCGTGGGGGGTCACTCCCACTAGGTTTATATCTGGGACTCTCCACCATTTGACCTTAGAACTGAAGAAGCTTCTCGGATGAGAGGTGAAACGTCTTCAAGCAACTTAAAGAAGTCCAGACGCTTTTCTTTGCAAGCTCCTTTGACTACGATGACCTGGATGACTGAGAACCTTCACAGACAAGCAAGTACAGACACTACCAGAAGGAATCCCTCAGCAAATGCAATACTGGAAGTGAGATCCTACATTGATGGGGCCCTTTGCCAGAGAAGTGCAGACCCACTGAGCTGGTGGGATACCAAGGCTTCAATTTATCCAAGTTTTGCCAAAGTGACGACACCGACACTGTGCATTGTGGCAACATCGATACCCTCTGAGAGAATCTTCTCCAAAACAGCATTTTATCTATTTATACTTGTATTTTTTGTCAGTGCACTTAGGACTATTGGGATGCTGATTGAAAGAAGGTCAGTAAGTCTAATGCAGATTAAAACCTAACATTCATTAAGTGATACCACAACTCACTGTTGCTGTAACACAGGACACTTTACTAAAGTGGATGAAACAGCAAATCATAAAAAACAGAGGTTTTGCACCCATGACACTTTGGCTTCTACATCTGAGTGCAACCACTAAAGCAGAGTTTGCAACAGCATGTTCACACTTAAACCCCCGGAGAGCAGCCATTTGGCTTTTCTACCTTTAAAACCCGGAGAGCAGCCAAATGGCTTTTAGCTAGGCTTTAGCTTCAGCCAAGTGGAAGCTAAATTGGCTAGTCATTCATATGTATATTAGGTTGTTACCTGGGAATTCTGGAAGGAGGGGAGTGGGGGTGCGTGAATGAGGGGGTGGGGGAGCTGCTAAAAGCTGTGAACTTCCTTTTGTGTTTCATCGTCCTTTGTTGCTGAGATTTATTGATAAAAACAGTACAAAAAACCAACCATTTGTACACATATTTACAAATAATAATAAAAAGTGAGTGAGTACATTTCAACATTTTCAGCAATCACTCACAATCCTGGCACTGCCATGGTATCTGTAGTCTGCATTTACCACATGTGTATCTGTTGCAGTGAACACATCGCACAGTGGTATGATTGTTCTTGCATTTGTGTTTGACCTGACACATGGCTCTTTTTCCAGGGCTAGGTGTGGAGGGTTGTGTCCAAAGCAACTGTTCTTTTCTTGCCTTCTTTGCAGCTACATGAGAGTGAGCCAACTCTCTTGCAAGCTCCACCAGGAAGTCCACCCGTCTTTCCTTCATCCCGGTGCATGCTTGATACAGCACATGTGCATTCAGTGCTGCCATGTCAATCATGTTATAAAACACGGCAACTGGCCAGCGCCGTGTTCCTCTGCGGACAGTGTACTCCTGAACCATCTGGTCCATCACATCCACGCCACACTTTGTTTTGTTGTAAAGGGTGACAGTGTTTGGCTTCCTTTTGGTAGTGTTATCAGTCTGAACCACGCTGTGCATGCTGCTAAGAATATAGACTGTCTTCTTCCGTTTGGCCGCATACGCCGTCAGCGTGGCAGCAGAGGTTGAAAACACCTAAGAAATAAGATAAATTGTTATTTCCATAGCCCTTTTACACACAATGAAACACATAAACATAGAACCACAAAAGACCTGCAACATACCTGAGTGGTGAATTCATTGCGATCTGTCTGTCTAGTGGATTGAGGAATTTCCCTGCAAATCTTGTTGACTGTGCCGAGGATGGTGGTTTTCCGTCTAAGAAGTTTTTGCGCAAGTGAAAGCGATGTGAAAAAATTGTCCGTGGTAACATTTCTGCCCTTGTCTAGGAATGGTTCCATCAGCCTCATGACTACATTTTCAGAAAGTCTCTCCCCAGTGGGACGATTGGGGTCCTTGCCAAGATATGGGAAGACATTGCAAATGTACTTGGATTTTAGGTCGCAGGCCACCCAAAACTTGATCCCAAACTTGTCAGGTTTACTTGCAATATACTGCAGGAAACAGCACCAGGTCTTTGATGGGAAAAGCTGTTCATCAACGGTGATATGTAGACCAGGGTTGTAGCACCTGATGCAGTTGGTGACAAATGATCCCCACACACTGGAAATTTATATATATTATTATATATATTATTATATATATTATCATAACTAAAGCTTTTTGCGCTATTGGGGGTCTGGGGACCCAGAACCGGTCAGTATCTGGTGTGACCACCATTTGCCTCATGCAGTGCAACACATCGTCGCATGGAGTCTATCAGATTGTCAATTGTGGCCTGTGGAATGTTGGTCCACTCCACTTCAATGGCTGTGCGAGGTTGTTGGATATTCGTGGGAACTGGTACACGCTGTCATATACGCCGGTCAAGCACATCCCGAACATGCTCAATGGGTGACATGTCCGGTGAGTATGCTGGCCATGCAAGAACTGGGACATTCTCAGCTGCCATCTGCCCTGAACAATGTGAACCATGATTCATCCGTGAAGCGCACACCTCTCCAACGTGCCAGACGCCATCGAATGTGAGCATTTGCCCACACAAGTCTGTTACGGCGACGAGCTGGAGTCAGGTCAAGACCCCGATGAGGACGACGGGCATGCAGTTGAGCGTCCCTGAGACGGTTTCTGACAGTTTGTGCAGAAATTGTTTGGTTGTGCAAACCAATTGTTCCAGCAGCTGTCTGGGTGGCTGGTCTCAGACGATCTTGGAGGTGAACCTGCTGGATGTGGAGGTCCTGGGCTGGTGGGGTTACACGAGGTCTGCGGTTGTGAGGCCGGTTGGATGTGCTGCCATATTCTCTGAAATGCCTGTGGAGACGGCTTATGGTTGAGAAATGAACATTCAATGCACGGGCGACAGATCTGGTTGACATTCCTGCTGTCAGCATGCCAATTGCACGCTCCCTCATTGCTTGTGGCATCTGTGGCATTTTGCTGTGAGACAAAACTGCACATTCCAGGGTGGCCTTTTGTTGTGGGCAGTCTGAGGTACACCTGTGCACTACTCATGATGTCAGATCAGCATCCTGATGTGGCACACCTGTGAGGTGGGATGGATTATCTCAATATAGCAGATGTGCCCACTACCACACATTTGGACTGATTTGTGACCACTGTTTGGGAGGGATGGTTATATTGTGTATCTGGAATGAATTTTAGGTCTCTACGTCCATCCCATGGGGAATGGGAGCAGTAACAAAGGTGTTGCGTTTATATTTTTGTTCAGTGTATATTACTTCGTTAGAGTTATTAATACTATGTTTTGCACTATCCTACTGCTGAATATTAATTCAATTTTCAATTCAATTCAATTTTATTTATACAGCGCCAAATCACAACAAACAGTCGCCTCAAGGCGCTTCATATTGTACAGTAGATAGCACAATAATAAATACAGAGAAAAACCCAACAATCATATGACCCCCTATGAGCAAGCACTTTGGCGACAGTGGGAAGGAAAAACTCCCTTTTAACAGGAAGAAACCTCGTGTGTACAACGTCTCTCTATGTATGTCTCCACGTTGGTTGAGTGTGGAGTAAGTGCATATGAGAGCATGAGGGTGGGAATGGATGTTTGTATCTGTGTGTGCCTGTATGTCTGTGTCTATATGTCAGGTTGGGTGTCAGGCGCCACCTCTCTGGGGACATCTCAGGCCCTCCAAGGTTTGGAGGCCTATCTCCCCCTACCACCACTTCCCCTGCCAGTGGCGGACCCCCTCAGACATCGGTGCGTTGGTGGTTCTTTGTGTCCGGGGATGGGCGTCCAGGTACACACCGGCTCACTCCTTGGCGGCCGCTTATCGGGGCCTGGAGCCTGGGGCTCGCTCGGGCCACTTCGGAGGTGGGGTGCCCCCGGCCTCTCGGCCTGGGGCTCGGTCACTCAGGCGCAGCTGGCTGCCGGCGGAGCTCACGGGCGCGTCACTGCAACTCCCCCTGGCTTCTGCTCCGCGGCTGCTGAGTGAGCCCTCATCTGGGACTCTCCTCAGCTCTTTCCGGGACAGTGGCGCAGCTGCCCCTCTGTTGGTCTTCCTTGGTCTCTTGTGTTCTGGGGGCCTCTGGATGTCTGGAGTTTTGATCTCCTCCACACCTGCTTCACGCCCTGGAGGACGGGGCTGTGCCCCCCCCCCCACACCCTCTAGCAGATTATTACATGAAGGAACCTTTTAAAAAAACAAAAAACAAGCGCGTCCATGCTCACAGGTGTACACACGGGTGATCACACCCACAAACTACACCCTTTTTGGCTCCTACCTCAAAGCACACTGTGTTCTGTTGATCTTATGTGCTGCACAATAATGTTTAACATTTAGTATTTACTGTCATATTCCCATATATCATTGTGATGTTGTTTATTCTATTACTCTTGTTCTCTTCTGCTTGCTTTCTTTTTTCTTTCTCAGCAGGTGATCCAGGTGATCGATATATGCATTTTTTTTTCTCTGCCCGTTCTGTTGGTTTTTGTCTTTTGCCCTTCTCCCCCGTCCCTCTTCTCAGCTGTTTCTCTTTCCCTCTTTCTTTCTCCCCTTCTTTCCCCCAGTCAAGTCTGTCCCGTATTCAGTAAGTGAAAATAAAATAAACAATAAAAGGTGAATCAAATGGACCATTACGGCAAGGCTGGGATGGTCAGTTTGGTAAAGTAAATCCGTTGGGCATCTTTCTTTGCCTTTAGACAACAATTCTGATGGCAAAAGAGCCAAACGGGACAGGCCAAAAAAAAAAAAAAAAAAAAAAAAACAGGAAGAAACCTCCGGCAGAACCAGGCTCAGGGAGGGGCGGGGCCATCTGCTGCGACCGGTTGGGGTGAGAGAAGGAAGACAGGATAAAGACATGCTGTGGAAGAGAGACATAATGCATAGTGCAGGTGATATTAAACACTTCCTGCCCATCCACAAGCCGGGCGGGCAGAGGGGGCCTGAACGTAGGGCACAACGGGCTGGACAGCACGCGTTTGACCTGGGAGACATGAAATACATTATGTATACACATGTTGCGAGGAGCAGGGACCTGGCGGCGGTCAGCATCTTGTTGCACTCCGCTGTCTGTAGCAGAGCGGCTTCGGTGGCACGCCATGCCCAGTGGTACCTGCAGAAATGGTGTTGCACTGAAGGGATGGCATGCTCACCCTCCACGGCTGGGAACAGTGGTGGTTGGTAGCCCAGAGAGGCTTCGAACGGCGACAGTCCAGTGGCCGATGAGGTCAGGCAGTTATGCGCATGCGAGAGAGAGAGAGAGAGAGAGAGAGAGAGAGAGAGAGAGAGACAGCACAACAGGAAACACTTCTAGCCATACAGAGTCAGCTAAGAAGGCACAGGGACCATGACAAGCAAACAAAAACTGTTGTGAGCCGCCTCCCTTATTTCGCCTTTGGACTTTTGGAGACTTGACCTGGCTTTCAAAAGATATTGCAAAAAAAAAACCATCATGCAAACATCGTCGGGTCTGCCGTGGTATGTTTACAATGGGACTTCTGCTCCAGAACCTCTACGCACAGCGTCTGCAAATCGGGGCTTTACTTTCATCTTTACGCAGGACTGTAAGCTGCCATCTGTGAGGCGCGAGCGGTGTTTGTTTTTAACATAATTCACGGTGGAGAATAGCTGCTGACATAATGTGGATCTGAAGATCCATAATAGACCCTGTGCACAAGAAAATGCTAACTTCCTGGTTTGAGACCGGATGTGGGGTTATACATTTCCTGTAGCTTTACTTTGCGGTCAATCGCTACTGCGAAGATATCCTCCAAAATCATGTCCAAAACTCAAAAACTGAAAGATTGCATTACGTTACAAAGAGCATAAGGTGGGAACACTCACCACTGTTGTGTCATAAAAAATCTAATGATCAATTTTGACGTTTAAAGAGTTTAGATCGATCAGTTGTTTACATCACTCAACACAAGCAGAACGGCATCACTGCAGCAGAAGACACATCGTCCACATTCAGAAGCACATCTCTGTATAGTGACTGGTCTCATGATTTAAACAGGCAAATGTTCAGCATTCAAACTACAGGTGAACAATAGTCAAACCAGATGTTTCCCCATTATGTCGATATCAGCTAGTCAAGTACACAACTACACAGCATGTTAACAAACTGTGAAAAAAAAAAGCCACACAAAAAATGAACGATTGCTGGTAAGGGTTTCTATACATTAGTATTTACGAAGGGTATGTTGTGACTTACCTTCAAAATTA
Organism: Rhamphochromis longiceps; assembly: GCF_057381845.1. Lineage (NCBI taxonomy): Eukaryota > Metazoa > Chordata > Actinopteri > Cichliformes > Cichlidae > Rhamphochromis > Rhamphochromis longiceps. The sequence continues at coordinate 1,720,631 of NC_140559.1, forward strand.
CAGAGGTCCCTCGCTATAACGCAGTTCACCTTTCACCTCGCTGTTTCACAGATTTTTTTAGTGCAAGTTTGCATTTTTTTTTACATCACATTGTGTCCTGATCGCTGCAAACGATCTCCTCCGTGCCGTCTCCTGTACAGTACAGAATCGCTGCATCGATCGCTAGCAGTGTGACTCTGAAGTGCAGTGCTGTATGTCGACGATGTTGACGAAACATTTTGCACCGTCAAAAAAATAAAATTGGCAGCGGGATACATCAAAGAGAGGCCTGCTCAAAATGAGACCCTTGAGCGAAAGTTGGATCACATCGCAGAACGGATCACCGCAGTTGTGGGGTCTCACCAACACCACGGAACAGAAGTTTGATACCATCGTGGGGAGGCTCGCGGCTATCCAACGGGAGATTGAGAGACCAGTGTCGGACTGTTAAAGAACAGCTTTGAAATTCTCCTGAGCTGCTCGCAGAGAAGAAAAATCAACGACATCAACATATGGACACCACGGCGCCAGCTGCGGGTCCAAGGCTGGTGCTGAACAAAAACAATTCCCTGATAACGACTGTGTGATGACTATCCTTCCCATTCTGTGTAAGGCCACCCGGGTTGGCTTGCAGACTGTTTACTTAGCCTGATAGGGCGAAGGACACTGTCCCCGCTGAACTCTGGACACGCACACACATACATTTACACTGAAAAGCAAACACTTATCCCCCTCCCTTTCCAAACGCCTTCGATCCTTTTTTCCTGTGGGGGAAGATGGCGGGTCTGTGTGCCGCGCTGGAATGGTAGCGCTGTGCAGGATGACTGCTGTGTTTTCCTTCGCACTACTCCTCACCGCCTACCCAACCCCGTGGCTTGTCACGTGCTCCAATGTTGTACTGTGGACATTTATGTGCTCTCTGTTCAGAGGAGTTTTTTAGTTTCCTGTTCTCATGCTGTCCTCCCATAGGTGCCCAGCATGAGCAGAGGTCTCTTTTTTTCCTCTTGTACTTTCCCCATTGTTGTGTACTTTTTCAGTGTAACTGTACTAATAACTGTACAACAAAATACACAATACACAGTATAGAACTATATAAGAATGTATGAAGAAATATAAATAAATATATATATATATATATATATATATATATATATATATATATATATATATATATATATACAAAATAACAGCAGCTGTACAAGTATTAGCTGGAAATGAGGAGTATAATGTCCAGTGTTGTGCAATCCACATTATGTCTTGTGCAGTGCAAATATGCTTAAAGTGATTTAAGTGATGAAGTGAAAACGAATGTCCAGTGTGTGTGTAAGAACTATATGTGTGGGTCAGTACTGTGTGGTGGTGTGATTGTGATTGAGAGACCGTATCGCCTGCGGGAAGAAGCTCCTCCTCAGTCTCTGTGTTGGTCTTCAGGGAGCGGAATCGCTTTCCTGACCTCAACAGAGAGAACAGATGGCTGAGGTCCTTCACGATCTTCCTGGCCTTGGCTGTGGTGTCATATCAATGTATGCTCTCGGTGTTTTCTGATATCAAACTGTGGTATGAGTACCACTGTTGGTAATCTTTGTAGTGATAGTCAAAAGATCTATCTTATAAAGTCCTTTTTTAAAATTTAGACTTGGTTTAAATCTGGCATAGAACCAGTTGAATATTTGTATATAATCCCTGCAGCTGTCAGACTCAATAGCAGGGGTCACCAGCCTTTCTTAAAATTGAGAACTAGATTAAAATTGTCAACAGTTTGATTCGTCTTTAGTTTTATAGTAACAATTCTATCCTGATATGGTATGTCTTATTACAGGTTAATTTTTCAAAAAAGGCCTTCCACTTTTAGCGAAATGGGCTAAAATCACCCCTGATTATCTCTTTAATAAAGTTCATGCGTTTATACAAAGGATACGCTGATTATTGAACAAAACCCCAACGATCGGATGTTAATCTGATTTATTTGCTCTCTGTCTTCCATAAACAGTGATTTTAAATCTAAACTACGAATCCTTTAGGCCAAGTCCATAACATGTAACTGTTTCAATTAGATTGATTGTCATTTTAACTGACTTTTTATTTTATTTGAATTTTATTGAATTTTATTTTTATTTTATTTGTATTCTTTCACTTATTGTTGCATGTGTGTTGTTGCTGCCTGTGTTTGAGTAATTTCTGTAACTGTGAGACATCTGCTGCTGCCTATCTTGGCCAGGTCTCCCTTGAAAAAGAGGTTTTTAATTTCAATGGGATCTTCCTGGTTAAAATAAAGGTTAATAAATAAATAAATAAATAAAACATGTTTTTAATGTTAGTTATAATTCAGAATTGGCGACTGAAACATGTAGGACATATGGGCAGACATCTCCAAAATCATCGAAGCACTTATGCAAAGAGGCTCTCTCTTGACAAACCAGCCAGATATGTGAAGATTAAACGAGTGAGAGGAGCCAAAAACACACATTTACAATCCATTTCACTTTTAAAAGTCTGTCACAAAGTACATCCACCCTGTTTGTGAGCCTGCATTACACTCCCAATGCTGTGGAACCTGAACAATAACCAGAACAAAGTCTGAAATAAAAAACTGCCAAACAGCTGCACCACTGAGTCACACTTTGTTTTCTGAGTTTCAAAAAAGGTTTCATTTCTGACCTGCAATATAACTCTGCGCTCTGATGTCACACTCACACATTTATAAGAGGAAGTTGAATGAAGCTCCGCCCCCCACATTACTCAAATGCAACAGACCAGGAAACAGGCTGTTTTTCTTCCCCTGTAAAGAGAGACGCACAGACGATCAGACTGAGCTCAGACCAAACTAGCAGCTTCCTCTGAGTGAGTCCAGCTACAGGAGAGAAAAGTGGAAAACTCCAACACTGCTGCTTCAAGCTGCTGACGCTCCACACACTGAATGTGAGTTTGAGCAAAAACACGACTCAAAGGAAGTTTCAGTGAAGGTGGTAGAGGAGGGAGGGGAGCCAGGACTGACTGTACTGCCTCTCTCCTGTTTTCAGCTTCACTCACAGACTCAATGGCTTCCAGATCAGAGGAGGATCTCTGCTGTCCGGTCTGTCAGGAGGTCTTCAGAGATCCTGTTCTTCTGTCATGTAGCCACAGCTTCTGTGAACACTGTCTGAAGAGACGGTGGAGAGAGAGACCAACACACGAGTGTCCAGTTTGTAAGGAAATATCAGTGGATGATCCACCTTCAAACCGAGCTTTAAAGAACCTGTGTGAGTCGTTCTTACAGGAGAGAGATCAGAGAGCTTCAGAGGCTCTCTGCAGTCTGCACTCTGAGAAACTCAAACTCTTCTGTCTGGACCATCAGCAGCCAGTGTGTGTCATCTGCAGAGACTCAGAAAAACACACCAATCACAGATTCAGACCCATCGATGAAGCTGCACAACAACACAAGAAGGAACTTCAGGAAACTCTGGAGCCCTTAAAGAAGAAGTTAAAGGTTTGTGAAGAAGTTCAAGTGAAGTTTGATCAAACAGCAGAATACATTAAGGTCCAGGCCCGACACACAGAGAGGCAGATTAAGGAGCAGTTTAAGAAGCTTCACCAGTTTCTAGCAGAGGAAGAGGAGGCCAGGCTGGCTGCACTGAGGGAGGAAAAGGAGCAGAAGAGTGGGATGATGAAGGAGAAGATGGAGGCTCTGAGCAGAGAGATAGCAGCTCTTTCAGACACAGTCAGAGCCACAGAGGAGGAGCTGAGAGCTGAAGACGTCTCATTCCTGCACAACTACAAGGCTGCAGTGGAAAGAGTCCAGCGCTGCCCCCTGCTGGATGATCCACAGCTGCCCTCAGGAGCTCTGATAGACCAGGCCAAACACCTGGGCAACCTGACCTTCAACATCTGGAACAACATGAAGGACATGGTCTCCTACACTCCTCTCATTCTGGACCCAAACACTGCTCATCCAAACCTCATCCTGTCTGAAGATCTGACCAGTGTGACTGAAGGAGAGAGGCAGCAGCTTCCTGATAATCCAGAGAGGTTTGAATTATTCAGCTCTGTCCTGGGCTCTGAGGGCTTTAACTCAGGGACTCACAACTGGGATGTTGATGTTGGAGACAGTAAATGGTGGGGACTGGGTGTATTTGCAGAGTCTGTGCAGAGGAAGGGAATCATGCTGTCTGGATTATGGAGAATAGGTTTCTTTTTAGGTAAATATTCAGCGCGTTCACCATCAGCAGATTCTGCTCTCTCAGTCCAGAAGAAGTTCCAGAGGATCAGAGTGAATCTGGACTGGAACAGAGGAAAGCTGTCGTTCTCTGATCCTGATACTAACACACACATACACACCTTCACACACACTTTCACTCACAGGATGTTCCCATGTATTAGCACTGTTGGTAAAGTGAAGGTGTGTCCGTTGAAGGTGTCAGTGCAGCACATGAGTTGAGGATGATGATGTTTCTCATGTTGTTTTCTGTCAGTGAGTTGAAGCTGTTAAACTGCAGCTGTCCTCCTGCTGCCTCGTTGTTCCAAAGCTCTTTGTTTCTCTTTTAGTTCTCACTGTTTCTTTCTTTCTGATTTAGTTTGCTGGGATATGGACTGACATGTGTTGAATGGGAGGAGCAGTTTGTTGTTGTCTTCTTGTCTGTTTATGACAACAATAAATATATTATTGAAACAATGATTCATGTTTAACTCCATACATGAAATGTTTCTGATATTTAAATTGTGGTTGTTTGTATTTAATTTACTTTGTCTGATTACAATGAAAATTAGATCCTTCTATTGTGGAAGTAATGAGTCAGTAAACTGGAAAATGTAAAGGAAATCATGTTTAGGCAAATGTAACCACGGTAACCTCTGACCCCACTTCCGCCAGTCCCTTTATTGTGGCGGGAATGAATCCTGTATAAGTTCCGGGTCAATCAGCTGCATGTCCCTGCTCCTCTGGCTGCTGTTGTCCCTGTGGTTGGTGTACTTGTCAGATCACGACAAATTTTGCACTACAGGCCAGTTGACAGCGTGCAATAACCCAGCCGATTCATTCATCTTTACACTACCTCACACTCGACTCAACGGTGAGTTATTTGTTTGTTTTGTCACAATTAAGGTACATGCGGAGCCGCGATCGCACATCCTACAATGCCGGTAAGCTAATGCTAGGCTAGCGACAGTAAGATAAGATAAGATAGAACTTTATTAATCCCTCGGGTGGGTTCCTCTGGGAAATTCGATTTCCAAAAGTAAGTGCAATTACTAGTGTCATCTATTGAATATTGTTGTTTTTGTTCATTCCATTATGGCCGAATGTTGATTTAACGTATCTAGAGTTGAATGAGTGATTTGATTTTTGTAGTTTTGTCCGTTTTGGATGTTTTTTGTTACTTTTCTGATGAAATGCCGAAACGGCCTATGAGATTTTGCATTGAGTTAAATTCCATTTACATTATTGAATCTGTTGCGCAACACCTGTGATTAAATGAGTTTTGTAAATATATTTGATTAACTTTGGATAATATTTATTAGCTTTAACGCTGATATACTTTGATGGGACCCATGAGAATGTCTTTCTATAATAGTATTTAGAATGACATTCATTATAAGAGATGATGGTTTATTGATTGTTGTATGAAACGTGGCATTGATTACTTGACTTTGTTATTTATGGATTTATGTATTTATTTTGTCACAGCAGTAGAATGCTGTTTCATTTTCTTCTGTGAATGATAATTTCTGTTTTTTGACCTTATTTAGGTCAGGTTTTTTTTGTTCTCCCGCGATCAGCCCTGATCAGCGCGAGATGGCGAGCCACCCGACCACCGCTACGTTGCGGTAGGAATTGTGAACCTATGGACTGAATCACAAATTGTTGACACATGACCTATCACAGGTCCATGGAACTAAACTAAATCACATACTGGACTACACCTCATCCCACCTCCTTTTGGAACCTACTAAGCTGTTTTGTATTGTCAACATTATTTTTGTTTGTGATATATATGCATATGTTTTTATTTCTTTTGTACATCCGTCTATACACTTCTCATAACAAACATAATATATATATATTTGAGCTCTACTTTTGTTTCCTGTGTTTTATTCATACCCTCAGGCTCCATAGTCGAATCTTATTCTGATAGCTCATTGTCTATGAGGCTGCAGTCAGGCGCCCTGGGCCTTTAACCGCGTTACACAAAACCTGTTAAAAAACAATTTTAAAAAAATCAAGTGCTTTCTTTAAACTTTCAGGTGTTTTCTTTTGTGTCCTCTATATTAAAAGTGCCAACATTACAACAATATGTCAGACGTTATTAGCCATGTATGGGCCCAAACTCCACTGCAAAAGTGCAATAATATGATCACTGCAGCATTACCGAGAGTTGAAAAACTGTCTAAATTTGTTCATCTGTAATAATATGATCAGTGTGGCTGCTTTGCCAGGTGTAACAATTAAGTTTAACATCCAGGCATCCATGAAAACTGAATTTATGAAATTTAATGGAGTTAGAAGTTAGCAGGGAGTTAGCTCGCTAGCTTCCATCTAAATATAATATACCATGTTCTGACTGGGAGATTTACTAAACAAATTAAAACGTACAACTCTGCTATCACTTCCAACATAAATGACAAAAGGAATGTAAACAGCAGCGACGTTTGTAGGGTTACTGAAGTTGGGCTAGCTGGTATATAATGATGTGCTATTTGATCGCTAGCGCGACAAGCTATGTTAGCATAAGATAAACAGTAAAGCTGGAGGACGAACGCTAACAAACGGTGGACTTTTTTCCACTCAATAAAGGTTAATATGAGGGTTCCTAATGGCTAGGAGCAATGCTCCTTCTAAGCTGCGCGCGTGCGCTAGTGAAAAGGCTCTTAGAGCCGGATCTTTGACGTGAACGACGAGAGCTGGCTCCTTATCCGGTTGTTCAGTGATGACGCGACGAATCCTACTTCCGGGTCTAAAGTAGTCTGCGTTTAATATGGCTTTTGTGTTGTTAACATGTTTAATGTTATGTATTTTCTTCTATTTGACCTCAAAAAGCTCCTAAAACAGTCAGTGATCACTGTTGACCTCCCTCGGCTTTTATTACAGCTAATCATTTATTTAAGCTCAGTTTTTAAAACCTTAGGATGTAACTACAGCCCAGCCCATGCAGCAGTATATGAATGACTAACCTCGTATTGTGGATGGATTATCTCAGTTGTTCTCCTGGCTGAAGTTTTACAGCATCCTGCCATGCGATTACATTTGTTCCTGACCACCGAGAACACTCACGTTAACTTTTATCGAGTGGAAAAAAGTTAGCTTGTTTATATTATGCTAACATAGCTGTGTCGCTAGCGGTCACGTAGCACATCATTATATACCAGCTAGCCCAACTTCAGTAACCTTACAAACGTCACTGCTGTTTAGTTTTCTGTCTTCATTTATGCTGCAAGTGATAGCAGAGCTGTACGTTTGAATTTGTTTCCAAAACCCCGCAGTCAGGACATGCTATATTGTATTTAGATAGAAGCTAGCGAGCTAACTCCCTGCTAACTTCTAACTCCGTTAAATGTCATAAATTCAGTTTTCATAGATGCCTGGATGTTAAACTCAATTGTTACACCTGGTAAAGCAGAACGCTGATCATTTTATTAAAGATGAAAGACTTTAGACAGTTTTTCAACTCTCAGTAATGCCATAGTGATCGTTTGATATATGGACCTGCAGCAGAGTTTAGACCCAGACACGGCTAGTGACGTCAGACTAGTGTTTTTTTTTTTTTTTTTTCCTTTCTCTCACCCTCTCTCTCTCTCTCTCTCTCTCACTTTTTTCGCCTTCACTCCGCATGCGAGCCTTGTGTTTTGCGCTGGGCAAAGGGGGGAGGGGCAGTAGTTACACTTGCAGTAGCACAGGAACAGAGCGGGAGGGAGAGAGAGAGAGCCAGGGACAAGAACGTCACATTAGAAAGCTATATTAATCATCCACAACTATTTTCAGTTGCAGATGATAAAGGATTCAGAAAGTTTATTCATGCAGGCCCATATGACTCAGGCCCTCAGAGTCCGCGAGGGCTCATATGGTAAAAGCAGATCTGAGAGATAAGAAGGCCCAAGACCATTAAGACATTTAAAAACCAATAAAAGAACTTTAAAATCAATCCTGAAACATACGGGGAGCCAATGCAGCGATTCTAAAACCGGTGTAATGTGGGCCCGCCCTCTGGTCTTCGTCAGCACACGAGCTGCAGAGTTTTGTAAAAGTTGTAAAGGTGAAATATTCTTCTTCTTCTTAGGAAGACCAGAGAGCAGGGCATTACAATAATCAATGCGACTGGTAATAAAAGCATGCATCAGCATCTCCGTGTTGGCCCGAGAGAGAATAGGGCGGACTCTGGCTATATTTTTTAGATGATAAAATCCCATTTTGGTTACATGTTTAATATGTGGGATAAAACCAAGCTCAGAGTCAAAAATAACACCCAGGTTTTTCACTTGTAGCGATGGACAGTGAAAATGCCTCTAATTTAGACAAGAGTTTCTCTCTCTGAGCCTCGGGACCGATGATTAAAACTTCAGTTTTGTCCTGGTTAAGCTGTAAAAAATTTTCTGCTATCCAAGATTTAATATCTAGAATACAGTTAAAAAGAGCATCCATTGGTCTGGTGTCATCAGGAGACACAGAGATGTACAGCTGCGTGTCAACAGCGTAACTGTGGGAGTTCACTCCATGCCTCCTGATGACACCGCCAAGAGGGAGCGTATACAAATTAAAAAGTACAGGGCCTAGAATCGACCCTTGGGGCACACCACATGTAATTTTATGGATCTTAGAGGAGCATGTATCCATATTCACATAAGTTCTGTCTGAGAGATAGGAAGTGAACCAGTTCTGTGCGCCACCAGAGAAGCCCACCATGTGTTTCAGTCTGTTTAAAAGAATAGCGTGGTCTACTGTATCAAAGGCTGCCCCAGTAGCACCAGGACTGAGAGCTTTTGGGAGTCCCAGTTACATCTAAGATCATTTAAAACCTTTAGGAGAGCCGTCTCTGTGCTGTGGTTCACCCTAAATCCAGACTGGAATATCTCCAGGATCTGTCTATCATTCAAAAAGTCATTAATCTGAGTAAAAACAAGTTTTTCTAAGATTTTACCTAAAAATGGTAAGTTGGATACAGGTCTGTAATTATTAAAATCATTACAATCCAAATTGCTCTTCTTCAGAAGGGGCCTCGCCGCCGCCGTTTTAAAGGCAGCAGGGAAGACATCCAACTGAAGAGAGCAATTCATCATGTATAAAAGCTCAGCCTCAAAAAATCCATAAAGTGTTTTAAAAAGTGAAGAAGGGATTGGATCTAAAAGACATGTGGTGGGTCTCACTGTGGAGAAAACTTTCTGAAGGTTCTCAGCATTAACCAGGACAAAGCTGTCCAGTGTCTCCTCAGGTACAATCGAGCCCTCAGATGTGTTTAAAATCATATCACAATTAAATAAAATATCAGATCTGATGGCGCTGATCTTTCCCCTGAAGTGGTCTGCAAACTGCTCACAGAGCAGTTTGCTCTGTGAGGGGTTTTTTTGGGAGCTGTTAAAATCAGGGTTAAATAAATGATCTATGGTGGAAAAGAGGACCTTGGGATTATTTTTGTTATTACTGATTATTTTGGCAAAGTATGAATTTCTTGAATTCCTTAGTGTATTATTGTACATTTTAAGTTGTTCTCAGAGTATTTGATGGTTAATTACATTTTTATTTTTCCTCCATCTCCTTTCTGCTGCCCTGCAATTTCTTTTGAGTGTTTTGACTTCTTCGTTTCTCCAGGGTGATGCACGTTTTACATTAATCTTTTTGGTGGTGAGTGGAGCAACGGAGTCAAGGCTTTTCTTCAGTTTGCTGTTAAAATGATTAAGAATCAAATCACAGGGTGCAGGTAGAATCAAAGGGGGGCATTTGTCTAAAACCCTGGTAAAATTTGCAGCCACTTCAGAGGTTAGATAGCGCCTCCTCACAATTCGCACCGAGATCTCTTGCTGACTAAAACAGGTGATGTTAAAAACACACAGTAGTGGTCAGAGACAGCCAAGTCAACAACAGAGGACACACTGGTGAACAGCCCATGGGTCACGAGGTCCAGAGTGTGTCCTCTGTTGTGAGTCGCTGCGTGACGTGCTGGTAAAATCCATACAGTGAAGAATGCTTTTGATGCAGGGTGTTAAAATCTCCCAATTCTTTGAATCTTTGGGCTGAAGGAAGGACAATACTCGGTGTATAAATGCTCAATCAACAATCCTTTATTTCCATACAATTCAACACTTATGAGCATAAGCCATCCGGATGGGGAGACATGCGTGAAGAGGGTCACAGCAAATCTCAAAATGGTGACGGGCTACTCCGCTTCTTATAGCCTCTAGTGGCCCCCACCTAGTCGTAAAAGCCTAAACATTACATTCTTTCTCTCTTACGGCGCCTAAGTTATGATCTCGGCTCCTTGTTTCTCTGCTCTCTGTAAAGGTGGGGGTATGGAATGTGGTCAGTCTCTTCTATTATCGGCACAAGGTCCTCTGCACACAACATTCTCTTCATGATTCAGCAGTATGAAATGTCAAGAAACAGTGTAACACATTCACAGCAGATCAAGGGTACAGGGTAATGCACGCCTGTCTAACAAATCCAAAAATGGTCACATTCTTTTAACCCAAGAATATAATGGAAACTAAGCTACATACACAGCACACAATCTAGACTAAAGGATATTATATGACCTACAGCAGTATCCTAATTCAACTACTTTAACTACAAATATAAGATAACATATGATTACAGAATAATCTCACAAGGGTCGGAAGGATTATCTATGTGCAGGTTAAAATCACCGGTTAGAATTATCATGTTATATTTTGAGTGTATGTTTTTTAAAAATTCGGAGAATTCCTTGATAAAAGCAGCGCTGTCTTTAGGTGGTCTATAAATTGTGACAGATAAAACTGGAGGGCTGCAAAAAACAATAGCATGGAATTCGAAAGTGGTAAAATGATCAAATAAAATTAAATTTGGATATCAGCTCGTCTCACAGCTGCTAATAGGGCTTTGGAGCGTGATGTCACGGGGGTGGGCGTGGAAAGGATTTTGGCCTGATCCGCCATTTTGGGGGTCTAGCGCAAGTGAAAAGGGAGAGAAGGCACACACAACAGCCATGGTTCGTATTTGCTGTGTGGTCGGCTGCAATGTTCGATCGCACGACCAGCAAGAAAATAAGCTTGAAAATGGTTTATCTTTTTGTTGCACACTTGAATTAAAATGAATTGAAACCAGTGTGGCTTTGTGAGTTTGCCTTTACTGCATCTGCAAATATATACATGGACATAGCACAGCGTTACACACTTTTGCAGTCTCACATAACGCTTATAGGCGCACTGCCTTATGGGTAGTGTTTAAACTCAAACCACTAATATTTCTTACAGTGGAACAATGAAATAAACATAAACACAAGGTAGTGTGATCCACCAGTCTACATCTGCTGTGATTAGAGCCCGGTACAGGTATAAATCCACAAAAATGCCACAAGGTTTCCGCACAAACTAATGAATCAGATCTAGCTGCTAATCGTTAGCATCACAGCTAATTCACATCGCTACCAATAACTTATACACTAATGACACATAGTGGGGATTAACGGCCAACTTTCCCACATTCTCTGCAACCCCGTGGACTCATCTGTAGACACATTTTAAGTTATTTACCATCTTGTATCTGCTTACCTGCAAATATATACATGGACATAGCACAGCGTTACACACTTTTGCAGTCTCACATAACGCTTATAGGCGCACTGCCTTATGGGTAGTGGCTGGCTTCTTTACTCCCGCTAGAGCTGCTCATTTTAGGGGATACTCCCTCTTGTGGTGTAACGGAGGAATAACTACGCTTCCTGCACTATGTCATTTTTGGAGACTGGGGCACACATTATTTTACCACAATCAAAGAAAATACAGAGTTGAACAACCATTTAACTAACTACAATATTGTCACTAAAGATTATGGGGGGTGTCTTGTTTTGTCCACAATGTCTTTCTTGTCCTTACATTTTCATTCTTTCCCAACCTGGAAGCAACATGAGGCAGCTCGTGTATCGATGTTAGCAAACGAAGGCGTCCAGCCTGGATAGCAGCTGTGAGACGAGCTGACGTGCAGTTCTCTTCCATCTCCAAATATCTGTTGGTGCTCCAGACATTTTCATTCCGGTAAGTTCTAAATATGTTCATATCACTCTTTATAGCCTATTAGTTTTATTTTCTATGCGCTCTGAGCTCATAGCAAATTAGAACAAACATCCTACTGAGTGATTTTGCAGAACTACCTTCTATTTATAGAGTTGCTAATTATTTGGCATTATTGCAGCAAACCAGCCGATGAAATGGATGAAACACATCGTTACTGAGTTCCAGCGCTACACAAGGGACCTGCTTCAAACATACCACCATGCCAATCAGATTACTTCTTCCATGTGAGGGTGAAGAGGTGACCCTTCAGGATAAGATGGTGAAGGTTTGCTGCGTTTGGTGAACAGTGTGATAATAAAACCAGGGAAGAATGAAACCTGCTCCTGTTAAATATTCTTAAGTCTTGTGCTGTTATTTTTTCAAAAGATACAGTAAATAAAGTAATGTTAGTAGTGGGTGATATCCTGTAAACACTCATGATTTGGTGTAAACATTTTGTCATTTGTAAACTATAAATGACATGGATTCTACACTGTAACTGATGTGATGTTCTATAAGGTGGTTTTAATAAAAAAAATTTAAAAAAAGAGGCAAAAATTAGTTTGTTTCTTTATTCAACTTTTGAACAGTGGTACTCAGTCAGTACATATTCAGTTAATGCAAATTATTTACATGGCAGTGCACTTCAGGCATAAATCTAGACTCCTCCACAGTAGCAGGTGGGATTTTTCTGTTTTGAGGACGGCTCCTTTTACCTGTCACTACAGATGGTCTGTTTATGTTTTGAACAAGAGCCTTTTTTTGGGCAGCTAAAGAGAAGTCCATCTTATGGCCAACCTCTGGCTGTATCTTGGTCATATTACCCAGCAAAACCCAGTATGCAGGTTCATCTGTAACAGTCCTTGTGCCACGGATCAACACTGCTGCTTCTACATTAAACAGAAGAGCAGTGACATGGCTGCAGGTCTCTGCGACTCCGGCCATACAGCTGCAGTGGGCGGCTTCAACCTTCCCTGTGATGCTCACAGTGACCCATGGCTGCAATGCTGGTTCATTCAGTCTTTGAGAGAGCAGCACCTGAAACACACACAGACAAAGTTCATTTAAAGACAAGAACTATGAGCCAAGGCCGACGTAAATGTGTTTAATCTACTTTATCATAAATGTAACAAAGTGTTTAGAAAGTTAGCACATACATGTAATTTTTCATTTCTTTATGTGTCCATCTATAGAACGCTGCATGTTATATTCTAAATCTGTCTGCTCTCTGTCAGAAACCTGCCTGCAGAAAATGAACCTAAAGTATGTAATGCAAGGATGTCATCACTTTAGAGATGGAGAAAGCATAAAGTGACAATTATGAATCACTTAATATGATAAGGAGATTCTGCAGGTCATTAATCAATGTATAAAACTAAAATAAAATGTATTTTTAGTGACACAGGATACAAACATGGAAGCAAGATGTATAATTAGAATTATTTATAATAAATGTGAATAAATTAGTGCAATTTCTTTAACCATAAAGAATAACTAAATCCTTCAGGACAATGTCACATCAATGCACTGAACTCACTATGTTATCCCCCTAACAGCCTTTACATGTTCTCACTGTAATTTCCCCTCATCAATGAATTTATGCTGCACTAATGTGAATGTTTGCAGGGAAATCAAACGCATTTCACACGCAGTAGTCGAGCTGACTTACCTTTGTTTGAATGACGACTTGTACACACTGACTCCACAGGCAAGGTACGAAAATATGTCAGGCTACGTCAGTAGCGCTAGGTGTTGGGGTTTCTACTCCACGGCCGTATGTCATACGGGTCCACATTTACAATGCACGCTATTTTCTGCAAGTACCGCTGCTTCGCCTCTGGACGCAATCGGTCTCTACACAGTCCATTCTCTTTTGAGCTGCTTTTAAGCATCTTTCTTGTAGTCGTGGTTCCAACACAGTGTGTTTGTTTTAATTCGTAGACCCCGAAAATGGCGCTGCACTCCCACAATGCATTGCGGCGTGACGTCAACTCCAAAGCCCTATAGGGCAAAAGCCCTATTAGGCTAATTGTTGTGTCACTTCCGGTATTTCAGACAATCCTTTTCCGTCAAGGATTTTTAATTTGTTACAGTTTTTTAATTTGCTGTGGTTTTTTAATTTTATGCGGCTACCAGCTGCGGTCTCAAGACTGGAACTGAACATAACAAATAATCTCTCTTGATAACAAACTGTGTTTACACTCTCCGTTCCATGCAATGCGATACTTTTTAAGGTGCAATACTATGTTTTTCTGCCCAGCCGCTCGCAGGCGGGCACCGGCCTCTGGTGGAGGTGAGGCCGCTCTGCTCAGCCCGCTAACCTCGGGCTATGGTGGTGCGGACTCCCCTAGCACGGGCACCTCCGACTTATCCCGCGGCTTCTCCACCCCTCCCGGCTGGAGCAGCTCCCTGCACTGCGCCTCCACTGCTGCCTGCTCCTGCTGCGTGGCTGCCAGCTCGGCCACCATTCTCGAAAGCTCCTCCCTCTGCTGGCCCACTCCTGGATCTGCCGTGCCTCCCGTCCTGGGTTTCGGCACCACTGTAAACGACCACGGCAGACCTGGTGACATCAACATGCTTTGCAATCCTTTGATTGACACACGGTTGCTGTTTACAAGGCACACAGAGCTGCAGCTCTCCCGCTGCCAGCTCAACATAACGACCACAACAACAACGCCAACCATAAGACCCAGTACAATATTTAATTCGGCGGATCATGATCGCGGATGCCGTGCTGCTGCGTCCGCCTCCTCTGCACGGCACCGCAGGCCACGCCCACCACAGACACCCCTGATTTACACCAGCGGTCCCCAACCTTTTTCGCGCCACGGACCGGTTCATGCCCGACAATATTTTCACAGACCAGCCTCTGAGGTGTCGTGGATAAATACAACAAAATAAAACTAGTACCGAAAAAAAGAAGATTTATTCATGACACACGTGAAGTCACCAAGGAAAACCGGGTTAACGATAAAAACGATAACAAAATAACGATAAAAAACGATAAAAATCCTGAAAACCATACATTTCACACCTGAGCCTCAACTCTCGCGGCCCGGTACCAAATGACTCACGGACCGGTACCGGTCCGAGGCCCAGGGGTGGGGGACTGCTGATTTACACTATAATAACCTGCCTGGAACGTCAGCATCTGTCCTCTGGGAAGCAGGGAAAGCTATGATGAGGTAAAATAATTTCATTTTATTTTACAAAGAAAAAAGAAAACAAAAATATTCAAGCATTGGAAAAAAAACCATAAAATCCTTTAAAGAAGCCTATGTGTCCCACCAGGAACAGGAAATACTGAACAAAATACATAAAACAAAACTAAAATTAAATGAAATGAAATCACTAATATGAGAAAAACACAATTCTTTGCACAAAGGCTTTGCTTGCAAAATTTTGAACATGGTAACAAATCTGGTCAATTTCTAGCGAACCAGTTAAAAATAAATACTAAAAAACAACTATAAGCAGGGTTTCACATAAGTGGTCCGCAGGTGCGCATGCACTGTCAAAATAAAAAATGTGCAACGCGCGTTGTGTACATAAGATTTTCTGGAGGAGGACAGAGATTTGTTTAGAACTCTTAAAGATGTCGAAGAACCAAGCTCCTTTAAGCAATTACTGTGATGTTCCTCCACCTCCAAAGAAATGTCAGAAGGAGTCTGAACCGCAAAAGAAGCGCCTATTCTCAGAAAATACGCCAAAGTAATTGCCGGTAATCTGGTGTGCGTTTTTTTGTTTTGACAGTGCATGCGCACCTGCGTACCACTTATGTGCACCCCTGACTAAAAGTTCTGTTAAAGATTTATCTGGGAACACAGTGTGTGTGTGACCCTGAAAGAATGAACAACACTGTTAGGGATTTTTACAACTTCATATTCAATACAAAGTAAACAGACATTGAGCAATAACACTGGATTCACCGCTGATATCAGGCGAACTTCAGCAGGAATTAGACAACCTATAGTGATTGAGGGCTTAAGATGCAAGAATGTGGAACATAAAATCAGTCTTCAGGCAGATGATGTGTTACTTTTTCTCCCAAACTCCCAAACCTCTCTCTGGGGTAATTGTTTTTTTGGGTTTGTTTTTCAGATCATTCGATGAACTGCAGTGATGGGTCGATCACGATCTTTGAAGTGAACGACAGGAGCCGGTTCCTTAATTGGAGCCATGTTTGTTTGTTCTTTCTCTTACTCTCTCACGCTGAGCCTTGTGTTTGCACTGAGCAGAGGGGGGAGGGGCAGTAGTTACACAGCAGCAGTAGCTGAGGAACAGACCAGGAGAGAAAGAGAGACAGGGGGTAACAACAGCAGACAACATCGACACATTAGAAAGGTATAGCAAAGAAAATAAGCGACACCAAGAAAAGATGCAAAATCTGGCACCATTTCAATTTTATTGACAAAACAAATGGCAGAGTGTAGAGTCTGCAAGAAAAGGAGCTGACATAGAGTAACTCCACAAACAACCTGCACTGACACCTGAGAACAGTCCACCCATCAGTGCACTGGAAAGATAAAACACAGTCAGTTATGTGTGATATGACAGAGAACGTGCATCACTGCGAGAGGGTTAAAAGAGCTACAGCAGTCTGTCCAACAACTGACAGCTGGACATCCCAAACCACCACATCCTTCTTGTCAGTTATGTGTCACCGACACAAATTATAAAACAGAGTTCTGTCTTCTAGATTGTTTTGAGATCAGCAACAGACACACTTCTGAGAACTTAGCAGAACAGCTCAAAGTGGCAAAAGAGTGGGATGTGGAAAACAAAGTGGTTTTGCTGGTGGTTATAATATACTGCTGAATTTTGAAAAAACAAACATAAATAACTTTGAGACTTATTATTTACCCTTTTTCAGTCATGTCACGGCCTCCAAATTGTTGTGCAAGGGTCTGCAGACAGTGAAGCTGAGCGTCAAACCAGAGTAACTACAGGAAAAGTGAAGTAGTTGGTGGATGCTCTCTGTGCACCATGGACAGAAAGTTCCACAGAATGGAATATAACGCTGTTCTCTCTGAAACCACCATTCTTGATCCAGGATTCAAGAAGCTGGTCTTTAATGACAACGGAGCGGTGGATGAAGCTCTTCAGAGAATAACTGCAGCAGAAAGATCCAGCAAACCAACTCCACTGCCAGGGGACCAAGAGGGAGAAGAGGGTAAACAGAAGGCGCAACAAGCATCTGCTCTTTAGAGGTTCTTTGAAGAACAAGCAAGTACAGACACTACCAGAAGGAATCCCTCAGCAGATGCAATACTGGAAGTGAGATCCTACATTGATGGGGCCCTTTGCCAGAGAAGTGCAGACCCACTGAGCTGGTGGGATACCAAGGCTTCAATTTATCCAGGTTTTACCAAAGTGACGACACAGACACTGTGCATTGTGGCAACATCGATACCCTCTGAGAGATTCTTCTCCAAAACAGCATTTTATCTATTTATACTTGTATGTTTTGACAGTGCACTTAGGACTATTGGGATGCTGATTGAAAGAAGGTCAGTAAGTCGAATGCAGATTAAAGCCCAACTTAGGCATTCATTAAGTGGTTCCACAACTCACTGTTGCTGTATCACAGAACACTTTATTAAAGTGGATGAAACAACAAAGCACAAAAAAACAGCACTGCAATCAGTGAACTTGATTCTGAATGTAATGTGAGGTATTTTAAAAGCCAACTGTATAAAAAAAAGTGAAAATTAGAATGTTTTGATCATTGGATTGTAAAAGACAAGATGCCTCTAAAACCAACATCACACAATAAGAATGATTATACATGTGGTACGGGTTACCATACTGGGTCCTGCACTGGAATGGAAAATCCTTTTTATGTCCTTGGGTTGGCTGGTTGCACATTCTGCAAATGGGGAGGTTTTGCACCCATGACACTTCGGCTCCTACATCTGAGGGGTGAGCCCTCAGCTTACGCTTATACTGGGTTGCCCTTGTCCAGACTGAAGCCCTGCCTGCAGTGTCTAGATTGCTAATTGTGGGTGTTATGGCCACTGTGGAAGAGAGTGATGTAGGAGGGCCACAATCACCAGGGTTGGTCTGACTGCAGGATTTTTTTGGCAGTATGGAGGGTCCAACAGTCTCAGAGGTTGATGTACAAGCAGCCAGTGAAGACAAAGGTCGGGTGATTGTAGAGGTTGTGGGGCTTTTACCAAGTGGTGGTGGTGGGGGCGGTAGTGACACAGGTGGAAGAGGTGGCTGAGGCTATGAGACTGGCATCAGCAAGTCTTTCCTTCCCCTCAAAACCTTGGTCCCTGCAGTGCTGGGTGTGGGCACATAATTCAACAGGGGGTAGTCTGAAGGACTGAGAACTGCTGGACCAATGTTGGGCAATTAATTATATAGTTATTTCTTCAAAAAAGTAACTCAGTTTGGCAAACAACAAAGTTTTTTGCAGCTATTTTTTTTTAAATGCAGCCAAGGCGTTTTAAAATAAACATTTCAAACTATTTACTGAACAATCAGCTGTTCTGCATCAAATCTGATGCCACACAAATTATTTGTGCCACTGAAAAAAATAATTTCTGTCCACTATGAGATAAAGGAGAACAACAGCCTGATACCTGCAGGCCTGACAACAGCAGATGTATCACTGCTGTAACTCCTGTAACATTCAGCAGTCGCCTCATTGTTCTGACACACACAACAAAACTATTGACACAATAACTACACAAGATTTGTGCTAAACGTCGCAAATCTCTCACATCTCAAAACACCGCAGTAACTCCTAACACTTCCCCACGTTTTCTTAACAACTTGCCATATCATTTTTTGATTGGTCGACATGGTACTTTTTTCGACCAATAGGAAAGGGTGGGGGTGTTTTTGTTTTTTGCTCACAGGCGGAGAGTGCTTTCGAGCCTTTCTTCTTGTAAAACGTTTCGTCCCGCAGGAAATATAAACAACGACAGTATTCAGGAAGAAAACCAAACATTGCAGATATTTTTATCATAACTCTGGTTTTACGTGGCCGATCAACACAATTTAAAAACTGGTATAAAGTCCAAACTGTTTCCGTCAATTGTTCCGTCTGTCCTGCTCACATCTCCAATGTTTGTACACGTTGTAATTATCGTGGCTTCACTCCACATCAGCCACGCCGCTTTGCTAAAACACCGGTGTCGGCACATAAGTACGGGCTGATCCGCAGGGCCAGCTCTGTTCTAGGATGCCCTCTGGACCCAGTGGAGGTGGTGAGTGACAGGAGAATGGTGGCTAAGCTGTCATCCCTGATGGACAACATCTCCCACCCCATGCAGCAGACTGTGACAGCACTGAGCAGCTCCTTCAGTGGGAGACTGCGGCACCCACGGTGTGGGACAGAGAGATTTCGCAGGTCTTTCCTCCCCACTGCTGTCAGACTCCACAACAAAGACTTTAACTGAACAAACACACACATCCACACATGTGCAATAACACTAAGTGCAATAATCTTTTCTGGCATCGTTGTATTTTTACTCAGTTGTATATAGCATTCGTATTCTATTTTTATCTTATTGTATATTTTTATTCTATTTTATTCTACTGTATATAGTATTTAATTTTATTCTATTCTGTACAGTTGTGTACTGTATTTATTCTTATTTTATTTTACTCCAATTTTTGCTTCATAACTTTTGCACTGTCCACTTCCTGCTGTGACAAAACAAATTTCCCACGTGTGGGACTAATAAAGGTTATCTTATCTTATCTTAGTATGTCTGCAGCCATTTCTTCTGATGGACAGTGTTCAATGCGGATTTTCCCTTCATTTACCGCTTCACGAAGTGATATTTCACATCAATATGCTTTGACCTCTCTGTTCACTGGATTTTTACTTAAAGCAATGGCCCCTTGGTTGTCCCCAAGCAGTTTAGTACATGTGTACCTTTTACAGAGGTTGAACAGTCAGAGCCACTGTAAGCAATTAGATCTAGATCCTCACTGCTTTTCTTAAAGATCAGTTCAAAGTCATTTGTGCTTTTTAGGTATCTGAGGACTTGTTTTGCTGTTACTAAGTCCTCTCTCGTGGGTTGAGCTAGTGTTTGAGATAGTCTCCTAACAACACAGCTTATATCTGGTCTCGTACACGTCATGGCATATATCAGACTGTCCACTATTTCTCTGTACTCCCTTGAGTTAACAGTCTCATTTGCATCACTTCCTCCACATGTAGTAGTGTCCGTTTTTAGTTCACATAGTGTGGATCTGGGTTTGCATTCAGACATCCCAAAGCATTCCAACATTCTTTGAATGTACCTCTTCTGATTCATCCTGATTTCACTCTCTTTATGTATAAACTGTATCCCAAGAAAACTGGATATTTTTTCCAGGTCTTTCATGTTAAACTTTGACCTCATTGTTTCTTTGAATGTGTTTAACAAGTTATTATTGCTAGCCGCAATGATCAAGTCATCTACCCAGATGATAACCAGTAGTTTCATGTTCAATGTCCTTCCTGTATACACAGTGATCAGAAAGGTTTCTTTTGTTCAAGGTAGTCATTCAAGAGTTTGAACCAGTTTCTACCTGATTGTTTAACCCGTAAAGGGATTTCTTTAATTTGTACACCAAACTTTCTCCTGACTCTTGTGTTGATAGGACTTATGTGGGTTAGTTCAGCTTCACCACTAGGGGGCTGTCTAAACCAAATTGTGATATATACTGTGTCGGCAAGTTATGTTTACATGCATGGATGTGAGCCACGTTAAAATAAAGAAGCTTGCTCACTACTACTGATGTTTTATTAAAACACAACAACTCCGTTTGCTCAAAACCTTCTGGTTGGTCCATGTATATTTCTTCCTCAATGGGAGCATGCAAATATGCAGTTTTAACATCCATTTGGTGGGTAATAAGATCATTCTGGACTGCTATTTGCATTAGGGTTTGCACAGATGTCATGTTTGCTGTTGGTGCAAATGTCTCTTGGTAGTCTATTCCTTGTGTCTGGTTGTAACCTTTTGCTACAAACCTGGCTTTGAATATTTGTCCTTGTTCATTTTTCCTTGAGGGCGTAGACCCATTTTCCTCCAATGGTATTTCTACCAGTAGGTAAAGTAGCCAATATGAATGTGTCATTCTCTTTCAGAGAGTTGATTTCTTCTGCTATTGCCTGTTTCCACCTTGGTGCCTCTGGTGACATCAGCGCCTCTTTATAGGTTTGGGGGATTCCACAGGTTGCTCTGTAACAATTATCAACACTTACAGAGGTTACATTAGCTAACTCTTTGCAGTTAGATGTGTAATCCGCTAAATATTTAGGAGGTTTCCTTTCTCTGTTAGGATAGCGTTCAGTTTGGTTTTGCTCATCACCCTCATTTCTTTCTATGTCAGGGTTTGGTTCATTTGTGTTGGTTTCCTCTTCTCTAGGAGGTCTGTTCTCTGCTGCATTTTCATTTTGTTGTTCTGTACTTTCTTTTGAAGGCACTACATGCTCATCAGTCTGAATTTCTGTGTCATATTCATCAGTCTGTGTTGTTTAACAGTGTTCTTCTTGATAAATCTCAGGAGTCTGTGTTTTGACACTTTTCCTGTGTGGGGGTTATAAACCAGGTATGCTGGGCAATTTTTACTATAATCCACAAATATTCCCTTTTCACATCTGGGATCAAGTTTCTTGTGATCATGTATGTATGCATAACAGTCTGACCCAAATATCCACAGTTTTGAGAGATCTGGTCTTTTCCCTGTTAACATCTGATAGGGTGTACTTTTAGTCCTGTTACTGTAGCATTTCTTGTGGGTGTGTGCTGCATTTTGAATGGCATAAGGCCATAATCCTTTTGGCAGACATTTTTCTAGTAAGACACCTCCCCATTTCAAAGACAGTTCTCCATTGCCTCTCAGCTGTGCCATTCTGATGAGGAGAATATGATGCAGATGTCTCATGCTTTATGCCCTTTTCCCTTAAAAGAGACTGGAATGAACTGCTTGTGAACTCGGTGCCATTGTCCGATCTAATGCACTTAACACTGCCGTATGGTGCACAGTCGGCTAGAAACTTTGCTGTGGCCTCTGTGGTGTCACTTTTCTGTTTTAGAAAGTAAACTGACACTGCCCCTGAAAAATCATCTGTGAATAATATAGCATATTTATAACCACTTTGGCCACTTGGTCAAAGGGGGCTGGCTAGATCAGTGTGCACCAACTGTAATGGCTCACTCGCTTTTGGGTCGCTTTGTCTGTTTCTGTTGTTAGTGAATTTCTCTTCTGTGCACACATTACAATCTAACATGCCACTGCCTGTGATTTTCATGCCCTCTACAACATCAGGTAGCTTTAACACATCGCTAACATTAAAATGTTACAATGTACATTACAATGAATGTAAAATTTTGTGCTTTCACATCACAAGTCAGGCTGACAAACAGTCAGAGCTCTACTGAGCCAACAATCCCTTTAACGTTAACTAGTAATGACTTCATGAATTTCTTCACAAATAAAATTTTTATCATTAGAGAAAAAATTACCAATAATCATCCCACAGATGTAATCAGAATCAGAATCAGAATCAGAAAGGGGTTTATTGCCAAATGTTGAGCAGGTTTACAACATTAGGAAATTGCTGCGGTGCTTCAGTGCAAACATAGTGTCATAAATAGCACTTAAATAGACATGAAAAAATAAAAGTAGGGATAAGAATTAAAAGTGCTACGTAGAAAGATATGTGCATAAGATATACATGAGATATATACATGAGAATAAGAATTAAGAGTGCTACGTAGAAAGATATATACATGAGTGCAGGTGGTGATCAGTGCCAAACATGGAATGATGCAGTGAACACAGCGTAGGGTCATGTGTTAGTGGTGGGAACAGTCATACGGTTATTGTTCATGTGTCCGACAGCAGAGGGGAAGAAACTGTTCTTATGGCGAGAGGTTCTGGTGCGAATGGACCGGAGCCTCCTGCCTGAGGGGAGCAGGTCAAACAGACTGTGTCCAGGGTGAGAAGGGTCAGCTGAGATCCGAGCTGCACGCCGCAATGTCCTGGAGGTGTACAGGTCCTGCAGAGATGGGAGTCTGCAGCCAATCACCTTCTCAGCAGAGCGCACAACACGCTGCAGTCTCTGTTTGTCCCTCATAGTGGCTCCAGCGTACCACACGGTGATGGAGGAGGTGAGGATGGACTCGATGATTGCAGTGTAGAATTGCATCATCGTCCGTGTTGACAGGTTGAATTTCTTCAGCTGCCTCAGGAAGTACATCCTCTGCTGGGCTTTCTTGATGACGGAGGTGATGGTGGGCTCCCACTTCAGGTCCTGGGTGATGGTGGTACCCAGGAAGCGGAATGAGTCCACAGAGGTGATGGGGGTGTCAGTCAGGATGATGGGGGGGAGTGGGGCTGTGTGCTTCCTGAAGTCCACAATAATCTCCACTGTCTTTTGGGCATTCAGCACCAGGTTGTTGTGGCCGCACCAGGACACCAGTCGTTCAACCTCCCTCCTGTAGGCAGACTCATCCCCGTCCGAGATGAGTCCAATAACGGTGGTGTCATCTGCAAACTTGATTAGCTTGACAGACTGGTGGGTGGAGGTGCAGCAGTTGGTGTACAGGGAGAAGAGCAGAGGAGAAAGAACACAGCCCTGAGGGGAGCCGGTGCTGATGGTCCGGGAGTCCGAGACATTCTTTCCCAGCCTCACATGCTGCTTCCTGTCCGTCAGGAAGTCAGTGATCCACCGGCAGATGGGATCAGGCACATTCATCTGGGAAAGCTTGCCTCGGAGATGGTCTGGAAGGATGGTGTTGAAGGCAGAGCTGAAGTCCACAAACAGGATCCTGGCGTAGGTTCCTGGGGAGTCCAGATGCTGCAGGATGAAGTGTAGGGCCATGTTGATGGCGTCGTCTACAGACCTGTTGGCTCTATATGCAAACTGCAGGGGGTCCAGGAGGGGGGCCGTGAGGGTCTTGAGATAGGAGAGAACCAGGCGCTCAAATGACTTCATGACCACAGATGTCAGAGCCACGGGTCTGTAGTCATTTAGTCCAGTGATCCTAGGTTTCTTGGGGACAGGGATTATGGTAGAGGACTTGAAGCAGGCAGGCACATGACATGCCTGCAGTGAGGAGTTGAAAATGCCAGAAAACACTGGGGCCAGCTCGTTTGCACAGTGTCTGAGGGTGGCAGGAGACACGCCGTCTGGGCCGGGAGCTTTCCGAGCATTCAGATTCTTAAACTGCTTCCTCACATCTGCTTCATGAATATGAAGAGTTGTGGTGGGAGGAGGTGGTGTGAAATCCTCTTTTGTGTGGGGTGTTGTAGGTGAACAGTTTGAAGGTGGTGATGGTTCTATGGAGGGGGGAGAGGTGGGGGAATGAGTGTCCAAAGTGTCTCTATTGTTGGGGCCGTTGGAGGTGTGAAGGCTGCCTGATGGCTCGTCAAAACGGCAGTAGAAGTCGTTAAGGGTGTTGGCTAAGAGCAAGTCATCAGTGGAGTGGGGGGTTTTAGGCTTGTAGTTGGTGATATTCCTAAAACCTTTCCACACAGAGGCCGAGTCATTCTCTGAGATCTGCTGCTGCATGTTCTCAGAGTGCTGATGTTTAGCAATGTCCACTTCTTTAGTGAACCTGTACTTGGCCTCTCTGTAGCAGTCCCTGTCTCCGCTTCTGAACGCCTTTCTCTTTTCCAGCCACAGCTTTTTGAGTTTAGGAGTAAACCAGGGTTTGTCATTGTTATAACTCACCCTGGTGCGTGATGGCACAATGCTGTCCTCACAGAAGTGGATATATGAGATGACAGTGTCCGTAAACTCGTCCAAGCTGTTAGAAGCAGCCTTCAATGTGTCCCAGTCTGTGGTCTCCAAACACGTGCGAAGCTCCTCCACAGCCTCGTTGCTCCACAGTTTTTTGGTCCTCACGACAGGTTTGGAGAGCTTCAGCCTCTGTCTGTACGCGGGGATTAGGTGGATCATGACATGGTCAGAAAGTCCGAGTGAAGCGCGGGGCACCGCACGATAGGCCCCGCTGATCGTGCTGTAACAGTGGTCTAATGTCCTCTCCTCTCTGGTCGGGCATTTAATATACTGCTTGTATTTGGGAAGCTCATGGCTCAGATTGGCTTTGTTAAAGTCCCCAAGAGCAATGATGAGAGAGTCCGGGAATGTCCGCTCCATGTGGAGAATCTGCTCCGCGAGTGCGCACTGAGCTGCCTGCACATCCGCATCTGGCGGGATGTAAACAGCGGCCAGGATGAATGAAGCAAACTCCCGCGGAGAATAAAACGGTTTGCAGTGAATAAAAAGATATTCCAGAGAGGAAGAGCAGTGCTGAGCAATCACTGTCACATCTGTGCACCAGCCACTATTGATGTAGAAGCAGACACCTCCACCTTTGGACTTACCGGAGAGAGCGGCCTGCCGGTCCGCGCGCAGCAGATGGAAGCCCTCCAGCTTGAGCGCGCAGTCTGGGATGTTCTCACTGAGCCACGACTCCGTAAAACATAAGACACAGGAGGAGGCAAAGTCTCTGTTCATGCTTCTCATCAGGGCCAGTTCGTCAATCTTATTCCCGAGTGAGCGTACATTAGAAAGGAAGATCCCAGGAAGAGCAGTTCGCAGTCCGCGTCTCCTCAAACGCACGAGTGCGCCGGCTCGCTTCCCTCTCTTTCGGCGTCTCGCTTTCCTGGTCAGAGTCAGCAGTAAATCTGCCGCAGATGCGACAAATATTGGAAATAAATCCACAGGCGTTGTAGTCCTGTAGTTAAGGAGCTATTAAGGAGATAATATTATCTACAGCTACTCTCAGTACCATTGATGTTAAGTTAGACTCTTTTTCTCCAATTGATCTTTCTGAGTTAACTTCAATAATTACTTCCTCCAAACCATCAACGTGTCTTTTAGACCCCATTCCTACAAAACTGCTCAAAGAAGTCCTGCCATTAATTAATTCTTCGATATTAAATATGATCAACCTATCTCTAATAATCGGCTATGTACCACAGGCCTTCAGGCTGGCTGTAGTTAAACCTTTACTCAAAAAGCATCTCTAGACCCAGCAGTCTTAGCTAATTATAGGCCAATCTCCAACCTTCCTTTCATATCAAAAATCCTTGAAAGAGTAGTTGTCAAACAGCTAACAGATCATCTGCAGAGGAATGGCTTATTTGAAGAGTTTCAGTCAGGTTTCAGAGCTCATCACAGCACAGAAACAGCTTTAGTGAAGGTTACAAATGATCTTCTTATGGCCTCTGACAGTGGACTCATCTCTGTGCTTGTCCTGCTAGACCTTAGCGCAGCCTTCGATACTGTTGACCATAATATCCTATTAGAGCGATTAGAACATGCTGTAGGTATTACAGGTACTGCGCTGCAGTGGTTTGTATCATATCTATCTAATAGACTCCAATTTGTGCATGTAAATGGAGAGTCCTCTTCACACACTGAGGTTAATTATGGAGTTCCACAGGGTTCAGTGCTAGGACCAATTCTGTTTACATTATACATGCTTCCCTTAGGCAGCATCATTAGAAGACATAGCATACATTTTCACTGCTATGCTGATGACACCCAGCTCTATCTGTCCATGAAGCCAGATAACACAAACCAATTAATTAAACTGCAGGAATGTCTTAAAGACATAAAGACCTGGATGGCCGCTAACTTTCTGCTTCTTAATTCAGATAAAACTGAGGTTATTGTACTCGGCCCTGAAAAGCTTAGAAATATGGTATCTAACCAGATTCTTACTCTGGATGGCATTACCTTGGCCTCCAGTAACGCTGTGAGGAACCTTGGAGTCATTTTTGACCAGGACATGTCCTTCAGCGCACATATTAAACAAATATGTAAGACTGCTTTCTTCCATTTGCGCAACATCTCTAAAGTTAGAAATATCCTGTCTCAGAGTGACGCTGAAAAACTAGTTCATGCATTTATTACTTCCAGGCTGGACGACTGTAATTCATTATTAACAGGATGTCCTAAAAACTCACTGAAAATCCTTCAGCTAATCCAAAATGCTGCAGCAAGAGTCCTGACAGGGACTAGAAAGAGAGAGCATACTTCTCGTTTTGGCTTCCCTTCATTGGCTTCCTGTTAAATCCCAAATTGAATTCAAAATCCTGCTCCTCACATACAAGGTCTTAAATAATCAGGCCCCATCTTATCTTAATGACCTTGTAGTACCACATCACCCTATTAGAGCACTTCGCTCTCGCACTGCAGGCTAAAGCACAATATAACATATACAATGTTTTCCTATCCAGAAATTGTTTTGCTTTCCCCAAGACAGCAATGCCCCGAGCGAACTTTCCCCTCACATAAGTCAAATGTCATTTCCAACAGGCCTTATGATCAATGATCACACCAAGAGATTTTATGGTATTAACCCTTTCTAGATATACATTATCAATACAAATTTCTATTTTAATGTTTTTACTTATAATTCCCAAATAACATGAATTTTGTTTTATTTAAATTTAATGACAATTTGTTTTTATCAAACTATTTCTTTAATATCTTTAACTCCTGTGCCATCATGTCCAAAATCTGTTGGAATTTCACACCTGAACAAAGTATATTGGTATCATCTGCAAAAATTACAAACTTTAGTATCGTAGATACTTTACAAATATCATTTACATACATAATAAAAATTTCTGGACTAGAGGTACTCCAGATTCAATATCCATCAATTTAGATTTAAAGTCATTTATTTGTACATACTGCTGTCGATTCATCACATAGCTTTTTATACAATCCATTACCACACCCCTAAACTCATATTTTTCCAGTTTGATTTTTAGAATTTCATGGTCAACAGTATCAAATGCTTTTTTTTAGATCTAGAAAGACTCCAAGTGCATACTGTACATCTTGTTATCCATACATTCTGTTATTTCTTCCATTAAATCCATTAATGGCAAAACTGTTGATCTATTATTTCAAAACTCATATTGCCGATTTGTCAACAAATCATGTTTATCCACAAAGTTATCAAATCTTTTTCATAAATTGTTTTTCCAGTATCTTAGAAAGCTGGGAGAGTACACTGGTCTATAATTTGTAAAACAATGCTTTTCAACTGATTTGTAAATGGGAATAACTTTCGCAACTTTCATTTCTTGTGGAAAAACCCCTTCCTGGAAAGACAAATTAAAAATATATTGTAGCGGTTTTACAATAACACCAATTACTCTCTTTACCGTTACCATATCAATATGATGACAGTCAGTACCCATTTTGTTCTTAAGTCCACTGCAATATCATATATCTCCTTCTCTTCCACTGCTCTTAAAACATGGAACTTGCATCCCTTTCAATATTTCCACCCGTCTCCCTTTCTATCATATCAACCTTTATTTCCACTGCCAGATTTGGCCCTATGTTTACAAATAATTAATTAAATCCATCTACTACTTCATTCATTTTACTAATAGTGTTTGTCCCTTCCATAAAATACCCAGGGTAGTCATTGTTCCTTGGTCCATTTTTTATTCAACTATTTAATACCTTCCATATCCCTTTCATGTTATCTTTCTTATCTTCCAACTTTTTGATGAAGTATTCTCTTTTATAAGTTCTCATTATGTTAGTTAATTTATTGTTATACTTTTTATATTTCTTTTCAGATTCTATACTTCTGTTTTTTGTTTTGTTTGTTTGTTTACAGGCATTTTGCAGTCCCTTTGTCATCTATGTCATCCTATTGTTTACATACAATACTCCAATCTTGTTTTATTAACTCACTTTTGAGAGTTAATAATGTCTTTTCTGTTCTAATTCTTTTATATATTCTCTTACGTTCATTTCTATGAGCTTTATAACAACAGTCATAAGTTACAAAAACTGGTAAGTGGTCACTTATATCATTAATCAATATCCCCCCTTTTATATTTTCTTCCATTACAAAAATGGAAATAATATTATCTAGTAGAGTTGCACCACGAGTGGTTATTCTCCTCGGTCTCATTATAAGGGAAAATAATCCCATACAATACATGGGTTCAATAAATCAATATTAAAGTCTTCACAAATAACAATTCTTTTCTGATTCAGATTTGTAAATACGTCCTCCACAATGTCCTTAAAAGTATCAGTCTATACTGATCTGTTCTATATATGCAACTGACAATTATATTTTTCTGTTTTTTCATATTTATTTCCACTGTTATACATTCCATCACTCCATCTACCACCCTCATCATTCTTCTCATTTTTTCAAACCTTAGATTTTCATCAACATAGAGTGCCACCCCACCTCCTTTTTAATTAGTCCGATCTAAGTGGAGGAATTCATATCCCTCTATCTCAAAATCTTCTTTTCCAGTGTTTATCCAAGTCTCTGATATTGATATCACGTCAAATGGTTGATTCAATTGTGCCATATATTCTTTAATAAATTGAAAGTTTGCCTATAGACTTCTACTATTAAAATGAACCATCGTTATATTCTTACCCCGCTCTATGTTCCTATTAAATTGTTCCATTGCATAATAATTACAGTCTTTTAACATTTTGGTAAAAAAACAAAAAAAACATTACAGTCAGGATCTATATTGCTATCATACCTCAGTGTGCCACTTTCAACATCCATTTGATTTGTTATGTTGTGGGATTTCTCTTTAGCGTATTGTCCTTCGATGTATTGTCTTGATGAAATGCTTTCATGTTCCTTAGTTTAGTACGTCTGGTTCACACCTCATTCACGCTGGGAAACAGACGGTGAGAAACTGGTGAATGTCTCCCAGGAGACGGAAGCCAGGAGACGGAAGCTCACCCAGGAGGGCTTGCAGGGCTCTAGAGTGCGACCAATTTGGTCGCAAATGCGACCAAATTTCTCCATGGTGCGACTAATAAAAAATACTTGGTTGCACCGGTACGACCAAGTAAAAAAAATACTTGGTTGCACCGATGCAACCAAGTATTTTCTCGGAAAAAAAGTTTCAGCAACCCTGAAAGTCTCCGTGTGTTCAACAACAGACACACATTATGCCCATGTCGTGTTCTAAACCAATCAGAGATACTCAGAGGCGGGGACCTCTGTGATTGGCCGTGGTCCAGATATTCCTGCAGACCTACTTGTGTTTACATTTGAAAGTGCGGGCAGATAGAGAAGGGTGAGTAGCCCAGGTCAGAAGTTTATGAAGTTGGTATTGAGAAAATATGAAAAGAACAATTGATAACTTTTTCGTTAAGTTAAGACCTGATCAGTCCAAAATTCTCAGCCAGCGCTCTGACACGGAGCCATCAACCTCTCTGTTTTTGTCAAACACTGGTCCGGAGACGGCATCAGAAAATGAGCCACATACGATCGACTCCCAGCCGGAGTCCACTGAAAGTAAAAGTGAGAAAATGTATAAATTTCGAATCGAGTGGCTTGACCAGTTTCCCTGGCTAAGATACAGCCAAGCTGACAATATGATGCACTGCATTTACTGCGGTGTTAAGTAATGCAGTTAAAAGATTTGGGTATGCCTAACTTTTGTGCTTGTACGCCTAAATTTTGTGCTGGTGCGCCTAAATTTTATTTTTAGGCGCACCAGTGCAACCATGGCAAAAAGTTAGTCTAGAGCCCTGGCTTGACCCCAGAGTGGGGGAGATTCATATTAGTGATAGAGAGTCTTTCTGTTTAGAGCCAAGGCGTGAACTGCAACTGTAAAAGCCTTTTGTTCTACGACTGTGTATAAAAGGGACCTGAATTGTTCATTGTCAGAGATGACTTTCAGTGCCCCCTGACTGACGTCCCTCATTATGCATGAGAGAGCTGAAATAAAGGTGTTGTTACAACTCATCGTGTCTGCAGGCTTTGGTAATTAAAATTTCCACAACAGTTACTTGAAATTCATCAGACATCTGACTTCATTATACATCTTATCCACACACCATCACCTTTAACAATACTTTGTCTTAGTCAAGAACCACCAAGTTGACAGTGCATTGAAAGTGCCATTGACCAATGCCTTTCCTTACATTTTATCAGCCGTATTTTTCTAATTCTGTCAGCTCTTTAATGACTAAGACCTTTGCCTGCTCCGGTATTCCATTTAACTTAATGAACACCTTACAATCTGTTGTCCAGCTTAACTGTATTTTCTTCTGTTTTCTTGATTAGGTGTTCATTAACATACACATCCGTTCCTTTCAACTTTCTTCCTTGCTTCAGTAGCTCTTTCTTCTGCTTCCTATTAACAAATCTTATAATAATGGCAGGTTTTTAATTCTTGTTTTTCCTTGGAAGAGTATGGCATCCCTCAATGTCCTTAATATCCATTTCAATGCCTTTACTATTGTTGAGAATAGATTCCTTAATGTACATGAAAGTTAAAGAGAATATAGTTTGTGATTGCTTGCAACATTATAATATTGCGGTTAATGAGTGTAAGAATACAAAATAGAAAAAAAAGGCCTGGGATGGGAACAAAGAACTGAGGTACAGGGCAGGAGGACAATCAACCCCCACCCCCAGGACAGTAGCAAGAGTTACTGAGGGTGAGGAGCAGACAAAGGGCAAACGGGCACTACAATAAAAGGAGATGGGGGTCAGGGTGTCAGCACCCTTGGCCACTGTACTAGTGTATTTCCATTGCGGGGGTGTTTACTGTAGAGGGGAGGAGACCAGAGGTTATAACTGTAACTGTTGTGTGGAGTTCTTTAGATCAGCCTTTAGCATAGGACTGCATAGGAATGCAGTGTGATGATCTCCAGATGCATCTGTAAGAATAATGGGTAATAAAAGAATTGTGTAAAACATGGAAACATCTCAGCGTGATCTCTACCGGGACCAAAAAAATCGCAGAGACCGGCGTTGTCTCAACTATTGAAAAAGGCCATTACCTGTTCTTCCAGGCAGCGCAACTCTTGCTCAGGTGGCTGCCCTCTCTCTTCTCCTGCTGCCCATGCATATGTCTGGTGCTTGGTTTCCAGACCCGTTTCTATCACATCGGTTATTCTTGAATATTGTTCCAACTCTGCCACTCATCCTTCCAACATAGCAATTTTCTTGTCCTTTTTTTGTTGTTTTGCAATGATTGTTATTTCTTCTGACATGAAGTTCAAAGATTTCTTCCTTTCTCATTGACATTGCTTCTTTTAGGCAGCATCTTCTCAATACTTGTGCCCCTTTTTTACTGCAGCCTCAATCAATCCTTAGGCTTTTTAACTCTGGGCCTGCCTTTTCCTGTAGCTTCACTAGCTCTTGATGGACCCTGGCTGTGGCCTGCTGGCTGATGGCGGAGCCTGGTTGTGGTCTTAACTCTGACTCTCACATATTTAAACAGACTGGGATGCAGCTAACAGTTCAGCATCATCACCTGGTCACAATGAAGGATCACACCTGGGGGTACTTGTCAGCCGTTGCTAAACAATACAGTTTATTGTGAGTACCTTGATTTATAACATACAAATTTTATTTGCCAAAACACACCAGAAAATAACACATGCACACTTTGACAAGATTATTCACATAGCACTATCTTTAACCAAATCATTTACTACCCTGTTCTGCTGTCTGTCCTGCTCCAGAGCACTTACTTGTTCCTTGTTGCATATATATTTTCTGAACCTTGTGATGTGGGTCACCGGTGTGTTCAACCACCTCTTCACAGAACTGTGTGCCCTCTGAATGCTTATCACTGTACTTCTCAGGTCTGTCCTTTTGGCTGCTGTACTCATAGATGCACCCATAAATGTTGGCCTTGAGGACTACGGAGATTCGAGGGAAACTTTCCACACCCCCACCTGCAGCAGAGGGATAGGCCGTTTCAGCCAGCTGCTCAGCCTTAACACCTGACTTTCCTCCGCCTGTGTCACATCTGGGTTTTATTAACAATTTTGATGCTTTCTGGGAGAGGAGGCATCTTTTTGGGGAAGACGGGCTCCACCTCAACGCCTGGGGACGCCGTTTGCTGTCCGCCAATTTGACATTTGGCGTACAGCACTCCCACACACCGCCCTGTCACTACCCCAAACCGACATTACCTGCTGATCTGTCCGCCACTGACTGATGTCCCCCTGGTCCCAGCTCCTATATCTGTTCCACTTTTAACAGTAATACACTAAACTCTGGAATCGGTCCTCTCTCTCCCACAGTCAACACAATACCCGTCATAATCACAAACAGAGAGCAACAGAATTATCATAAATCCAGTAACTCCAAAAACATTAATAACCTCCGGCCTCTTCAAAAATGTCAGCATTCATTGAACTCTGTCAAAAATCCACCAGTCTCAATCAGCATGGCACTTTTAAATGTCCGCTCTCTGTTGAACAAGTCTTTTATTATTAATGATTTAATCTTAGATAATAAACTTGATTGTTTATTTTTAACTGAAACATGGCTGGGCTCGGATGCACCAGTTGTTCTCACTGAGGCCTCCCCACCAAATTTTAATTTCTCTTTTTCTATTAGAAGTGGTGAGAGAGGTGGTGGGACTGCATCTTTGGCCAACAACACACTCACCTCCAAATAAATTTTATTTGATCATTATAACAATTTTGAATTCCATGCTATTGTTTTCAGCAGCCCTCCAGTTTTATCTGTCACAATTTATAGACCACCTAAAGACAGCGCTGCTTTTATCAAGGAATTCTCAGAATCTTTAACAAACATTCACTCAAAATATAATATGATAATTTTAACCGGTGATTTTAAACTGCACATAGATAATCCTTCTGACCATGCAGCAAAAGAATTCTTAAACATTCTTCACTGTTTGGATTTTACCCAGCACGTCACACAGCCGACTCACAACAGAGGACACACTCTGGATCTCGTCACCCATGGGCTGTCCACCAGCGTGTCCTCTGTTGTTGACTTGGCTGTCTCTGACCACTACTGTGTGTTTTTAACATCACCAGTTTTATTCAGCGGGAGACCTCGGTGCGAACTGTGAGCAGGCGCTATCTAACCTCTGAAGAGGCTGCAAATCTTACCAGGGTTTTAGACGAATGCCCCCCTGTGATTCTACCTGTACCCTGTGATTTGATTTTTAATCATTTCAACAGCAAACTGAAGAAAAGCCTTGACTCCGTTGCTCCACTCACCACCAAAAAGATTAACGTAAAACATGCATCACCCTGGAGAAACGAAGAAGTCAAAACACTCAAAAGAAATTGCAGGGCAGCAGAAAGGAGGTGGAGGAAAAATAAAAATGTAATCAACCATCAAATACTCTGAGAGCAACTTAAAATGTACAATAATACATTAAGGAATTCAAGAAATTCATACTTTGCCAAAATAATCAGTAATAACAAAAATAATCCCAAGGTCCTCTTTTCCACCATAGATCATTTATTTAACCCTGATTTTAACAGCTCCCAAAGAACCCCCACAGACTCGCTCTGTGAGCAGTTTGCAGACCACTTCAGGGGAAAGATCAGCGCCATCAGA
Organism: Rhamphochromis longiceps; assembly: GCF_057381845.1. Taxonomy (NCBI): domain Eukaryota; kingdom Metazoa; phylum Chordata; class Actinopteri; order Cichliformes; family Cichlidae; genus Rhamphochromis; species Rhamphochromis longiceps. The sequence continues at coordinate 1,755,151 of NC_140559.1, forward strand.
TCTGATATTTTATCTTCTTGTGATATGATTTTAAACACATCTGAGGGCTCGATTGTACCTGAGGAGACACTGGACAGCTTTGTCCTGGTTAATGCTGAGAACCTTCAGAAAGTTTTCTCCACAGTGAGACCCACCACATGTCTTTTAGATCCAATCCCTTCTTCACTCTTTAAAACACTTTATGGATTTTTTGAGGCTGAGCTTTTATACATGATGAATTGCTCTCTTCAGTTGGGTGTCTTCCCTGCTGCCTTTAAAATGGCGGTGGTGAGGCCCCTTCTGAAGAAGAGCAATTTGGATTGTAATGATTTTAATAACTACAGACCTGTATCCAACTTACCATTTTTAAGTAAAATCTTAGAAAAACTTGTTTTTACTCAGATTAATGATTTTCTGAATGATAGACAGATCCTGGAGATATTCCAGTCTGGATTTAGGGTGAACCACAGAACAGAGACGGCTCTCCTAAAGGTTTTAAATGATCTTAGATGTAACTGGGACTCCCAAAAGCTCTCAGTCCTGGTGCTACTGGATCTAAGCGCAGCCTTTGATACAGTAGACCACGCTGTTCTTTTAAACAGACTGAAACACATGGTGGGCCTCTCTGGTGCTGTACACAACTGGTTCACTTCATATCTCTCAGACAGAACTTTTATGGTGAGTATGTGTGACAGGTGAGACCTGGAGACTTGGGACCGCCCCTGGTGGGCGGAGCTGGTCTTTGCTCCTTTCATAAGCACAGGTGTGGGCAATTGGGTATTCCTCTGCAAACCTGAAGCTGCGAGTGCTTGGTCTGAGTTGGGCAAGTTGGTGTTTCTTAACTCCTGTCTATGAAAGTCTGATACGGGTCATCCCCTAAACTTCTGTTAGAACGGTAGGTTACACAAAAATGTACCACGTGAGCTCTGGCTGTTGGCAGAGGTTTACAGTTATTTTCACCTTTGTAGGTGGGAAACATTGCTCCCGTGAGAACGGTATAGTGGACTTCATCGCCACTGACCCACATTTATTAGGGTGTGACACGAACGTGTGGACAGGTAACAAAACCAATTCCGTTGAGGAATATTCCTGTGTTTTATTGTCCAGCTAAGTGATCTCCTGCCTTTTATTCACAGAGTACCGAGCTGCTGCTTTGCCAGGTGGATTTCTGGCTGCGGCCAAAGGACCCGACACATCAGTGTGTTTTAATTTGTTTTAAACTGGTGTAAGTCGACAGACTGACTGTTGCGGGTGTCGATGGCACCACAGATATTGATCCTTTTAGTATTTTAACATCTCTCTCTCTCTCTCTCTCTCTCTCTCTCTCTCTCTCTCTCTCTCTCTCTCTCTCTCTCTCTCTCTCTCTCTCTCTCTCTCTCTCTCTCTCTCTCTCTCTCTCTCTCTCTCTCTCTCTCTCTCTTCCTTCTTCTTTTAATATATAAAAAAAAATCACGACTGCCCTTTTTTTTGCACGTTAGTTTTTGCCTTTGGTTCGAATCCTTCAATGACTGTTCTTTATTTTTGTGCTAACTCTTTTAACTTTGTGCTTATTGTTGTTGTTTTTGGGGGGTTTTTTTGTTCGTTTTGTTTGTTTGTTTGTTTTGCTATAATGCTCAACCGAGGATGTAACATAATCGGATTAATGATGGTGCCTTGTATGTTAAACTGTTGTTTGTAAATAAAGTTTAATTTAAAAAAAAACATAGCGGAGGTGCCGTTGTTGTTTTCTGGTGACGCAACTTCCGTCGAGAGACGATTGGTAGTCTACAGTGGGCCAGCTCTCCTATTGGTCCACAGTCTGCGGGCGGGGCGAGCCCTTCTAATAATCAGAAGAAAGTTTGAAAGAAAAACTGCCAAACAGCTGCAACACTGAGTCATGCTTTATTTTATGAACTTCACAAAATGTTTACTTTTTGACCTGCGGTGACAGTCTGCGCTCTGCTGTCACACTCACACATTTATAAGAGGAAGTTAAATGAAGCTCCGCCCCCCCCCCCACGTGTTTAACACGCAACAAACCAGGAAACTGGCTTTTTTTTCGAGCGTCGTTCCAGACCATACTCCGTACCAGTTGGTGGCGGTAATGCACCTTTCAATTGTTTGCCAACCGCTAGTACAACTGTAAGAAAGAAGAAGAAGAAACTGGCTGTTCTTCGTCCTCAGTGCAGAGAGACGCACAGACGATCAGACTGAGCTCAGACCAAACTAGCAGCTTCCTCTGAGTCCAGCTACAGGAGAGAAACGTGGAAAACTCCAACACTGCTGCTTCAAGCTGCTGACGCTCCACACACTGAATGTGAGTTTGAGCAAAAACACGACTCAAAGGAAGTTTCAGTGAAGGTGGTAGAGGAGGGAGGGGAGCCAGGACTGACTGTACTTCCTGTCTGCTGTTTTCAGCTTCACTCGCAGACTCAATGGCTTCCAGATCAGAGGAGGATCTCTGCTGTCCGGTCTGTCAGGAGGTCTTCAGAGATCCTGTTCTTCTGTCATGTAGCCACAGCTTCTGTGAACACTGTCTGAAGAGATGGTGGAGAGAGAAAGGGGAACGTGAGTGTCCAGTTTGTAAGGAAATATTTTCAAAGAAGCATCCACCTTTAAACCGAGCTTTAAAGAACCTGTGTGAGTCGTTCTTACAGGAGAGAGATCAGAGAGCTTCAGAGGATCTCTGCAGTCTGCACTCTGAGAAACTCAAACTCTTCTGTCTGGACCATCAGCAGCCAGTGTGTGTCGTCTGCAGAGACTCAGAAAAACACACCAATCACAGATTCAGACCCATTGATGAAGCTGCACAACAACACAAGAAGGAACTTCAGGAAACTCTGGAGCCCTTAAAGAAGAAGTTAAAGGTTTGCAAACGAGTTCAAGTGAAGTTTGATCAAACAGCAGAACACATTAAGGTCCAGGCCCGAGACACAGAGAGGCAGATTAAGGAGCAGTTTAAGAAGCTTCACCAGTTTCTAGCAGAGGAAGAGGAGGCCAGGCTGGCTGCACTGAGGGAGGAAGAGGAGCAGAAGAGTGGGATGATGGAGGCTCTGAGCAGAGAGATAGCAGCTCTTTCAGACACAGTCAGAGCCACAGAGGAGGAGCTGAGAGCTGAAGACGTCTCATTCCTGCACAACTACAAGGCTGCAGTGGAAAGAGTCCAGCGCTGCCCCCTGCTGGATGATCCACAGCTGCCCTCAGGAGCTCTGATAGACCAGGCCAAACACCTGGGCAACCTGACCTTCAACATCTGGAACAACATGAAGGACATGGTCTCCTACACTCCTCTCATCCTGGACCCAAACACTGCTGATCCAAACCTCATCCTGTCTGAAGATCTGACCAGTGTGAGACGAGGAGGAGAGAGGCAGCAGCTTCCTGATAATCAAGAGAGATTTGATTTGTTCTGCTCTGTCCTGGGCTCTGAGGGCTTTAACTCAGGGACTCACAGCTGGGATGTTGATGTAGGAGACAGTACAGGGTGGGAACTGGGTGTGTTAGCAGAGTCTGTGCAGAGGAAGGGATGCATACAGTCTGGATTATGGGGAATAGTGTGCAGTTTAGGTATGTACTACACACTTTCACCATCAGCTCCTTTCACTGTTCTCCCAGTCCAGAAGAAGCTCCAGAGGATCAGAGTGAATCTGGACTGGAACAGAGGAAAGCTGTCGTTCTCTGATCCTGATACTAACACACACATACACACCTTCACACACACTTTCACTCACAGGATGTTTCCATACATTAACACTGGTGGTAAAGTGAAGGTGTGTCCGTTGAAGGTGTCAGTGTCAGTGCAGCAGATGAGTTGAGGATGATGATGTTTCTAATGTTGTTTCCTGTCAGTGAGTTGAAGCTGTTAAACTGCAGCTGTCCTCCTGCTGCCTCGTTGTTCCAAAGCTCTTTGTTTCTCTTTTAGTTCTCACTGTTTCTTTCTGTTTCTGCTGTCCACCTTTTCACATGGAAAATCATTTCACTGTTTCTCACTGAATGACTCCCCAAACTAGATTTGAAATTCTATCAAGTTTCTAATCATTACAAGTGATTCATGTTTCTATTTGATGTGTAAATGGAGATGATTTAGTTTGCTGGGATATGGACTGACATGTGTTGAATGGGAGGAGCAGTTTGTTGTTGTCTTCTTGTCTGTTTATGACAACAATAAATATGTTGTTGAAACAATGATTCATGTTTAACTCCATATATGAAATGTTTCTGATCTTTGAATTCTGTTTGATTAAAGACTTTCTTCATGACACAAATGAGATTTCAGTGTATTAATAGAACTAAATAAGCTCAGAGTTGAAAGGCTGGAGTATTATGTACGTGCTTCACTGTCAGGATCTTCAGGGGGATTCAAAGGGAAACATCAAACTGCTGTAATGAGATAAACTACACTCAACAAAAATATAAACGCAACACCTTTGTTACTGCTCCCATTCCCCATGGGATGGACGTAGAGACCTAAAATTCATTCCAGATACACAATATAACCATCCCTCCCAAACAGTGGTCACAAATCAGTCCAAATGTGTGGTAGTGGGCACATCTGCCATATTGAGATAATCCATCCCACCTCACAGGTGTGCCACATCAGGATGCTGATCTGACATCATGAGTAGTGCACAGGTGTACCTCAGACTGCCCACAACAAAAGGCCACCCTGGAATGTGCAGTTTTGTCTCACAGCAAGATGCCACAAGCAATGAGGGAGCTTGCAATTGGCATGCTGACAGCAGGAATGTCAACCAGATCTGTCGCCCGTGCATTGAATGTTCATTTCTCAACCATAAGCCGTCTCCACAGGCGTTTCAGAGAATATGGCAGCACATCCAACCGGCCTCACAACCGCAGACCTCGTGTAACCACACCAGCCCAGGACCTCCACATCCAGCAGGTTCACCTCCAAGATCGTCTGAGACCAGCCACCCAGACAGCTGCTGGAACAATTGGTTTGCACAACCAAACAATTTCTGCAAAAATTGTCAGAAACTGTCTCAGGGACGCTCAACTGCATGCCCGTCGTCCTCATCAGGGTCTTGACCTGACTCCAGCTCGTCGCCGTAACAGACTTGTGTGGGCAAATGCTCACATTCGATGGCGTCTGGCACGTTGGAGAGGTGTGCGCTTCACGGATGAATCATGGTTCACATTGTTCAGGGCAGATGGCAGCTGAGAATGTCCCAGTTCTTGCATGGCCAGCATACTCACCGGACATGTCACCCATTGAGCATGTTCGGGATGTGCTTGACCGGCGTATACGACAGCGTGTACCAGTTCCCACGATTATCCAACAACCTCGCACAGCCATTGAAGTGGAGTGGACCAACATTCCACAGGCCACAATTGACAATCTGATAGACTCCATGCGACGATGTGTTGCACTGCATGAGGCAAATGGTGGTCACACCAGATACTGACCGGTTCTGGGTCCCCAGACCCCCAATAGCGCAAAAAACTGCACATTCCAGGGTGGCCTTTTGTTGTGGGCAGTCTGAGGTACACCTGTGCACTACTCATGATGTCAGATCAGCATCCTGATGTGGCACACCTGTGAGGTGGGATGGATTATCTCAATATAGCAGATGTGCCCACTACCACACATTTGGACTGATTTGTGACCACTGTTTGGGAGGGATGGTTATATTGTGTATCTGGAATGAATTTTAGGTCTCTACGTCCATCCCATGGGGAATGGGAGCAGTAACAAAGGTGTTGCGTTTATATTTTTGTTGAGTGTAGTTGGGCTGAACACACTTATCTGTAGTTTAGAATAGAATAGTCTTTATTGTCATTGTACAGAGTGCAATGAAATTGGAGTGCCACTCCCTTGGTGCAAGTTTCAATAATAAATATAAATGTAAAATATAAAAAGTACAAAAAAACAATCGTAAGTACTCAAACAATAGTATGTACAATATATACAGGATAGCAGCATTAATATAATGACAGTGACAGTATGGAATAGGTTCAATTGTTTTTGTGCTTATTTACTACGGTGATAGCTTTGGGAAAGAAGCTATCCCTGAATCTGTTTGTCCTGGTTTTATGTGACCTGTACTGTCGGCCTGACGGTAATAGTTCAAACAGTTGATTGCTGGGGTGAGAGTGGTCCTTGATGATATTGCCAGCTCTGCTGAGGTACCGAGAGTTTGCAGTGACCTCCAGGCTGGGCAGAGAGCAGCCAGTGATCTTCTGGGCTGTGTTGATGACCCTCTGCAGTACTTTCCTGTCCGCAGCTGAGCACCCTGCATACCATGTTGTTATGCCGTACGTTAGGATGCTCTCTATGGTGGCTCTGTAAAACATTTTTTACCACCGCCGGGGTATTTGCAGTCCAGGAGAGGTCATCAGAGACTGCCAAAATGAAATAAATAAATATATCATTAAATAATCAATTAAATGTGTCAATAATTAATTAATTGCATGTGTCATAACTACATATTTAATTAATTAATTCCAATTTTAATTAATTATTGACACATTTAATTAATTATTTAATGGTATATTTAATTAATTCATTATGGCAGTCCTGGCGTTCCATAAAAATCATCCATGCTTTATTTTGTTTCAAAAGCTGTCTTCCACCCGAAGGAACATCAATTGTTGTACTGAGTGCCAGAAGAAAAGAAGACATTTTTAGAATTTATAGAGTTTAGTTCTTTTATTTTCTTTGTGTAATGTTTAGATTTTCTTTTCTTCTCTTCTGTTTTAAGTCTTCATTTGAGGCTAATTAGTGTGATTTACATCTGGCTCTGCATTTAGATTATGTAATTATTATATATTTTATATTGTGATTTTCTCTGTATCATGGTTTTACTGGAAAGCACTTTGGTGTACTTCGGTCTTTAAATGTGCTATATAAATATTTTTGATTTGATTTTGATTTGATCTGTGCTCGAGCTCTTTTGACCTTCAGTTTGTTTGACTGGTGTGTTCACTGCATGTTGGGCCCAGCTACACATCAATAATCACAATCCACACACACAGGTGTAGATCTACAACACTTCCTCACACAGAGCTCTTCCCAGAAAAATCACTGTAAGTCAGACATTACTGTGCAAAAGTCTTGAGTCACCTGGTATTTCTCTCTAATCAGTTTGTTTATTACAGCTTTTATCGATTGTTTAACCAGTGTTGTGAACCGAATTTCGAAACCATAATGCCACTTTCCAAAATGAACACCCATTTCAATGAACTATAAACGCTATGCTCCTGCTTTACCACATGAGTCAGATGTGATGAATTGTTACTGCAAATTTCTACACACAAATATCTAAATTTTTCAGTGCTGACGCCATGTGGTCACTTAGAAAGCACTAGCAGTTAATAATGTTTACTCACATCAGCACAGCTTCAGCTAAATTAGCACAATTAATGAAGTGGAAACACTGGGAGTCAAATCGTATCACACACCAATCTGAAACTTTGATGGATAGACAAAACAGCCAAAGTCAGCTTTGAAATAATGGTTCCAAAGACATGCAAAGGAAGAGGTGGAGGGAGAGGAAGGAGGTCTAGGACACCAGCGTGGAGGAGGTGGAGGAACATAAATGGACATTGAGGTTTTCTAAATCCAATCCAATTTTATTTATAAAGCCCTTTAAAATATGTAGTACAGGACCAAAGAGCTGTGCAGAAAATAATTTAAAAACAATAGAATAACAGAAAACAGCAAAATAAATAAATAAAACACATAATACATAAAGATTAAAACAGCCCTATATTACAGTTTTTCCCAGTTGTTTACACACAATTACTTGTACTTCAGACACAATGACTACAACATGTAACTGATCCACCGACTCCCTGAACCAATTCTGCTAAACCAGAAGCACAATTCCTGCTTTACACTCAAATTGCAGTTTTAAAACACTATTTTCAAAACACTACACACAATTTTTGGGAAATTTGGGAAATGTATTCCTACTTTGTATTCCCGCACAGGATTTCTATTCACAGTATTTTACAATATACTATTTGTATTGCAGAGCTGAAAGTTTACCAACACGAGGTTGTCGGGAACATCTTTCATATTTCAACATATTTCAAAATATTGATAGGGTCAGCTAATCAACAGTGGATCATTTCTTGTACAGAAATAATCTGAGGATGAAGCAGCTCTAGAGGGCGCCATTAGAATGCAATTCAGAAAGAGTCAAAGAATTACAAAACAACTATGTGCACATAAGTCCCACACAATCCCACAATTGATGCAAACTCTCAACACTGTATAAATTACAGTACTGTACAGTAATCGTACTCTGATTATGCTTCACAATAGAGACCACTCCAAGTCTGTATTACTTATCATGTGTGTTTCAGAGTCCGTCACTCGTTCACTGTCCAGCCACGCTTTTTAGTTGTTTATCTCCCCCCATATTCTCCATTCCTCAATCCTATTATAAAGAATCTTTTTTTGTCTGGAGATGGAAAGTGTATGACCAAAATCCACACACACATATACCCCTGCCCCAAAATATGGAAGACACATGTGGAGATTTAGCAGTTGATGCTATTCATGGCTGGATTTGTCCTGCTAGGCAACATTTGCCCTGCTGATCAGTTGCTTGTGTGCTGTGGCCAGATGGAAACAGAAGAGAGGATGCAGTCTTTTTGTTTTGTTTTGACTGTAACTGTAGTCAGTAAATTCTTCTGTTGTTTGTATATGTAGACCATGGTATGTGCAACTTTGTGTTGGTTGAGATGAACATTGTGTACATTGATTTAGTGGGAAAAATATAGTAAAATATATTTGGTACCGTGTATTTGTCTGTTTTGTATACAAACATTCTGAAATCTTTCACAATGCACTTATGTAGGCCTATGTCCTGTCTTCATAAGTGTAACATTGAACAGAAAAGGTTTCCAGTAACTCATTAGGATGACTGGAGAAGAAGTGGCCAGTGTTTTACATTACGTTTTTTTTATTTGTGTGTAGAGTTCTGACAATATGAAGGATGCTTTCAGGAAAAGTGTGTAAACAATTGGGAAAAACTGTAAAAAAAAAAAAGAAAAGAAAACAAGATAAAACAGCATAGAAACAACTAAAACAACTGAAATAAAACTAAAAAAAAATAAAAACCAACATGTCACGTGGTGTCAAAGGTCAGGGTAATGAGGTGAGTTTTCAGGAGTGACTTAAAAACAGGAAGGGAAGAGGCCTGTCTAAATGTCCCTGGTCAGCGTGGAGGGAATGTCACTCTGTGTGCAGCCATCAGCCAACGAGGGATGCTCCACCTCCATGCCATTCTAGGACTCTATAACACTATGCTTCTCCTTGCTTTTATTGATGGTCTGAGACAACATATGATCCAGCGGGACTATAGGGAACCAGCACAGCCAGACAGCCTCACTACGTTGTTGTGTGGGATAACGTCAGCTTCCATCGCGCTGCTGTGGTTCATGACTGGATTACCAATAACCCAAGGTTTTCTAATATCTTTCTGCCTGCATATTCGGCCTTTCTAAACCCGATAGAGGAGTTATTTTTGACTTGGCGGTGGAAGGTGTACGATAGAGAACCTTATGTCCGTGTGCACCTCCTCCAGGTCATGGAAGAAGCCTGCATAGACATATCAGTAGATGCATGTCAGGGGTGGATCAGGCATGCAAGAGGATTTTAACCCCGCTGCCTGGCCAGGACCAATACAGCCTGTGATGTGGATGAGATTCTCTAGCCTGACTCAGATCACAGACAGGATGCTGAGGTGGAATAATGTTTTTGATGTGTGTTGTACTGTATGGTACATGAATAAAAACGTGCCACTGTATGTACATTGGTTACATGATTTGTGTTCATCATGTGAAAAGGTTATTGAAGGGAAGAACCACAAGCAACATAACTTGCCAGTTTTGGGAATATTGTTTAATATTTGTTGCAGCGATGTGTAGGACTATGTTGTAGTGTGTGTGTTTTTGAGGCCTTGTGTGTGATGTCTGTGGGCAAAGTTTGGTTTTTCAGCAAGAGTGAATGGTTTTGAGTGTAGAGCTTCATTTTGACCTAACATGATGTTTGGAAAATTGGGTGACACGTTATGGATTTGTGTTTACTGTTTTGGGAATATTAGGCATAGTTCCAAGAAATATGTTCAAGCAATCGAGAAAAACTGTAAAATCAAAGATGTGTGAGCAGCTCAGTTACACCAAAGGAACATCATCTCTTAGTAAACCTTATTAAACACAAGAATTTGAGGTATACAGAAACAGCAGAGTCTGTGTGTGTGTGTGTGTGTGTGTGTGTGTGTGTGTGTGTGTGTGTGTGTGTGTGTGTGTGTGTGTGTGAGATATTCAGGTAACATACTGGGTTACTGCACATGCTCACACCTTTTCAGCACAACAGGTGCAGTTTAGTGTATCACTGCCTCCTGCTGGAACAATGATGTCATTGTTAGTGTATCACTAAACTATTACTTAAAATTGCTCCATGTTACTGTTGTCATGACACCTGGTGTAGAAAGAGATTGCATTCCCTCAGGTGTCCTTTAAATCACAGCTGAAGGTCTTAATATCTCGCCTTCTGTGAGGAAAAATGGCTAAAACAGAGCTTTTCTCTATTTTGTAAAAATCATTTATTATTAATCAAAGATAAATCAAAAAATAAGTCTAATCAGTGTATTGATGAGACATGTAGTGGTGTGTGTGGTGCAGGATGGGATGTTTGATATATAAAAATTTTAATTTAATAAAAGACATTAAAAAAATTCTAAAGTTTCTACATTTTATTTCTAATTTTATTTTTACAACGTTTTCTGGTGACGTTAAACTCCTTGTTAACTCTTTTAATGAACTCAGCCTTCCAATTGTCAATCAAGTCGCTCTGTACAAAACCAGCTTTGCTTTGTCAGCTCCTGCAAACTCTTTATGGTTAAATAATTAAACTTGTGGTCTTTGATGTTCCTGTCAAAAAGCAGAACATCTATGGAAGTCCACGGGTCTGATTTTTCATCGTGAATACTTCAAAGAGCTTCTTCACTTTTATAATGAGTCAGTGAAAGAGGCAAGATCCTCTTATTTCAATAAAATCATAAATAGTCAGAAGTATTGTTTCTCCTCCACCTCAGCATCCTGTGTTACTTTCACAGTCTGCAGGAGCATTTGACATGGAGGACCCAAAATGCAGACACAAGGAACTTGGACCAAAACTTGAATATCAACAAAAAGCGAGCCCTTTAATAAGGCCGGTAAAAAAGGTACAAAGGAAGGGCAAGGCAAACTGAAGTAAACTAACATCAACCTAAACGGGGAGCACTAAATAAACGATGAGAAAAACCTTGGACATGAAACTTGGAAACAAAGCATGGAAAACATGGTGTGAAGAACAGACAACCTGACAAGGAACGAACGGAAACACACAGACTAAATACACATAAGGGTGATTAGGGGAAGTGGAAACACATGGGGAAACAGCTGACACTAATCTGACATTACGAGACACAGGAAGCAAAGCTGACTATGCTGAACTAGGACACAGACTTTCACAAGGAAACAGGAAACATGAGGTGCAGACATATAAACTTGATAATACAAACTTGACAAAATAAGACATGCAGCTTGAACACATGAAGGGCAAAGGGAGACTAAAACACAGGGGTAGAAGACACAAGGGGAATCGAAATAGACAAATGAGCTTAGATAATCTAATGAACTTAAAAATAAACCATGAACATCAAACATAAACTAAAACTTAAAACGCTGGGTCAAAAGACCCAGGATCATGAGTTACTCTCTGATGATGAGTGCGATACATTTCTCAAACTACTTTTACACAAGCTGATTGACTTGAGATCCCAAATCTCCTCCAGTGGCTCCCCTTATGGAGGTGATGACCCTCAGTGTCCTGGGTCATTTACTTTTTCTGGAATTACACTTTCTGCTTTCTGGTTCTGGTGGCTGTAGCTCCAGAGGTGGAGCAGGTCATCTACTGATTGGAAGGTTGCTGGTTTGATCCCTGGCTCCCCCTAGTCTGCATGGGCAAGATTTTAACACCAATTTTCTCTGACTTGTGTGTATGTATGTATCCCCCTCTGCTAGGCGGCAGGATGGGAGTAACATACACGAGCCGCCACACAAAAACTGAGTAAAATAGAAGGTTTTATTGCAACTTTTAAACAGAAAACCGACAGGGCTGCTCAGCAGACTGGGAAACGAATTAACACATGTAAAGCAATAACACAAGCAAACGTAAAAGCTAAGGGATAACTAAGGCAAGGTAGCCTCACAAAATTCTAATCAAAGCAAGCTAGCATCTCAAAACTCTAGTCAGGTTTAAGTTCAAGCATGCATCAAGGTTAACACACAAAGTTCAGCATTATGAACAACTCAACACCGTTCAAAGAGGGAGGCACGAAGGGCAAACTGCATGTTCAGTCCTAACCATTGAGACTGCTCTCTTCAAGGTCTGTAATGATCTTTTAATGGCTTCTAATGCAGGGATTTTTATCTGTAATCATTTTCTGTAATATTGACCATAAAATCCTACTTAATAGACTTCAGGTTTTGGCTGGTGTATCTGGCTCTGTGTTTTAATGGCTTTTACTTATTTCATAGGACTCTGTTAATAGAAACAACACTCAGAAAAATAAAGGTGCCAACTGGAACCAAAAGTGGTTCTTTAGACTGATGCCATAGAAGAACCTTTTTTGGTGCCACAAAGAACCTTTCAAACAATGGTTCTTTGAAGAACCATTTCTTTCAGTGGTTCATTGAAGAACCTTTAAAGGTGCCGCAAAGAACCATCAAGAAATGGTTCTTTGGGGCACCTTTAATGGTTTTTCAAAGGACCTTTTTAAAAATGGTTCTTTAAAGAACCATTTTAAAGAACCTTTTTTGAGTGGTTCTTTAAAAAACCATTTTAAATCTTTCAAAATAAAATGCATCATAAATTGAATTTGAGTAGGGTAAAATAAATACTAGCACAGCATAGACATATATTGATGGTTTATTGTCATTTTGTAGTTACCAAAAGACAAAAAGGCATTTTAACCCTCAGCACAACATCACTACTAATACATGTCACATATTAGTGTTTTAAACAGTAATAATTAAATATATTTGCTATACTATAAATAAATATATATAAATACTATAGCTACAGATAACACAACAAATAATACATGTATTGTTTAATTAATAAAACATCAGAAAGTGATAAAACACATTAGAAATAGCAATAGCTTCATAACAGACCAATAAATCAACACATTTTCATCAGCAGATGTTTGCATGTTCAGTAAAAACATTTCAACAAGTTTATGATTAAAATGATCAATGAACTTCAGCCTTACGCTATGTAATGTACGTTTCATGTTGTACTCATGGTCCTTTGTTAGTCCAGTTTAGAATAATGTCTCTGACGTATGTTTCATATCGTTAGCTTCATAGCATAATTGCCTAAGTCATTTGACTAAGTCAATGACTTAGGCAATTATGCTATGAAGCTAACGATATCAAATATATGTCATATCAAAACAAGCCCACACCTGCAGTTGTTTCAGTTTTTCACTGGTGTTTCCTGTCAGCTGGTCAACCTCACTCAGGCAGACATCCATATCAGCCAACCAAACGACAAGTTCCTCCCTTTGTGCTTCAAACCCCTCCCACTCTGAGACAAGGAGCTGAAAGAGAGAGAAAAGAGTCAATTATAAAGAAGAGAGAGAAGTGAAACCCTCCTCAGAAGGTCTGACTCGCATACCTGCAGTTGACCTGTGATGGACTCCTGTTTGGCGTTCACGTCATCCCTTGCTGTTGCCAACAGCCGAGTCTGCAGGGTGCCCTGGAAGAGCTGAGTTAATGTTCGACTCCTCCTGGTCAGGCTCTCCAGCTGGATGACCCGAGGTCTCCCCTCTCACCGCTGCCTCTGAACACAGAAACACAAATTTCATCTGAAGCAGGAGGAGCAGATTTTTTGTGCTATTCTTTTCTAAATCCAGGCTAGATCACGTGGAGGTATTTGGAAAACTTTTTTGGCCAGTGGACGACTGTTGTCTTGCAGAAAGTCAAATCAAACATATGCGATACACAATTAATTCACAAGAACACATTATAAAAAATAAGTCCAGCTTTTGCCTGATTTCAAGTGAAATCTGCATCAAATCAGGGTGACAGAAGTAAAACGAGTGCACAAAGCTTCACTTTGTAAAAGCCTGCTATTACAGTTCTCCTCTATGCAGACGACTTTCCTGTTTTCAAGGCACAACTTGGATCTGCTGTACGAATCTTATGGATACACACTAAATGAAACAATAGTGTGCATGACTCCAGATTCTGATCCCTCATCCTAATATGGTCCCAACATAGCAACAGCAATAAAGCAAATGTTGAGGCTTCAAAATACAAAGTCCATAAACCAATGGCTGACGTGGGTTTTATCATAAGGGTGATAAATATACAGATTTCAGTCTGTCTTAGAGATTTGATGTTCATTTACCTGCAGATGCACTATACGTACCTGCTCCATGGTTTTTCCACAACATTTTGCACATCACTATTTAATACAGGAAGTAGGTGAACTAAAACAAGTCATCTTTCTTTGTGAGAGGACCATATTAATGAAACAAACCTCATCATAGGGAGCCCTAAAGATGCTCCTGCTGCTTCTCTTCCTCCTCATCCTAAGCTTCCTTCTCCTTGTCCTCGCCTTCCATCCAATTGTAATTCAACCTAATTGTGTTTCTCCCCCTCCTCTTCCTCATTTTGTTGGAGCTGTGAACACAATTATGTGAATCTGGATTAATTTGTGCAAACAAGAAAAATCTACAGCTTTTTGGTCAGAGGTGGTCTTGTGATTTAAGCCGGGTAGAGTAGATTTATGTGTTGATGCTACCTGCTTCAGCTCTGGCTGCTGAGTGATATTTACGGTGTGTTCACACCGAACGCGATGGACGCGAATAGAGCGTCAGGTTTACATGTAAAGTCAATGGAAAGGCGCGATGACGCGCGATTGCGGGTCCCGCGAAAATTCGGAAGCAGATTTGCGTCGCCAAAACGCCAAAACGCGTGAAACGCGCGTCAGTGTAGCGCGTCTGGCGCGTTTGACTCGCGAATAAAACCACGCGCGTGAGTTTTTGTGTTGCATTTTGTGCATACGCGCGTTTCGCGTCTACCGCTCGAGTTGGAAAAATCTGAACTCCAGCGTCAAATCGCGCCGCGACAACCAATCAGGAGCCTGGTGACGTGGCTGTTACCTAGGTCAAAGGGGCAGATCCAGCCAAAGCCTTTCATACTTCAATGCAGGGGAAGGCTAATCAATGCGGTAGCAAACAACTCGGAGCTGTACAACACCAGCTGCTTTCAGTACCGAGACAGGAATAAAAAGGACCGAGCTTGGAGGAAGATGTGTAAAGAGATCGGGCAACCTGGTAAGTTCATTCATTTCTCTTTTGAAAGTTTTCACTGACCCGGGGAAGCCGCACAAAAGCTAGCAAGCCACCGCTATTTTCCCACTGACGTACAAATACCGTTCTGCTTTTATGCATGTTGTCATTTAGGAATATATTTTATTGTTTATTAATAAACAGCACACAGTGGTCCCGCTGTTCATCCGTCACTGCTTTGCTTTTTCGCTGATTTTTTATTGCACAGTACAGCATTGCATTCTGCAGCCTGATTGACAAATCTCCTGCGCTTGCCAAATTTATCACGTTTGGTTTTGATAACCATCGCGTCCAATAGAAAAAACAGCACAAAAACACCCATAACTATGAGCCTCATTCGGAAATAGACACCTGCACCGTGAGGGAAAAAGGCGCACGAAAGTGGCGGGCAGATGAAGACAAACCGCGGCATAATAATACTTTTACGTTTTGCAATCTACAAAGGTTTGCACTTTGAGAATCAATTGTGAGAACTGTGACCAGGGGCTAGTTATTCTGAGAACCCCTGCAATAAATGAGGGACCACTGTCTACTCTACGATTATTATATCCAACCTGTTAACATTTAATACTGTATTGATAGAACCAACTGATTCTGCAGCAGAGCATCCCCAGTCCCTGAGCTCCTGCTGCTGCACCCACAGATATGTACAGCAAGCACTGATACCTTTTTAGTCGGTGGGATTCCCTTGTGATCACCTTTACTAAATATCTACAACCAATCTGATTATATCCTGTTATTGTTTTTGTTTTTTTTCAATGTTGAAATTAAAATCTAGTAGCAGCCTTCTCATTTCTTTGTGTTTTGTGCTGTTTTACAGGCCCACAGAGGAGGACGGCTCCGAGGCAGATGAGGGACGGGTCCCAGGACGGTCCATCGGCGGTGGAGCTGGCCATCCTGGAGTCCCTGAAGAGGCCACACCAGTCTCCAATGGAGCATTTCCTCCTCAGCCTTGTTCCTGCTCTGGAGAGCAGCTGGTCCTGTCTCTCTGTAAATTCTTATATTTTATATATTTATGTTTAATGTTTTTCTGTTTGAGACTTTTAATATTATTTCAAATAAATGTTTATAATGACTAATGTCTCAGTTCTACTACACAGCAAATGTTGGCACACAACTTGACACATGTAGAATTTATTTCATATTATACTAATGACAAAATATACTGATACAGTGGGATGCAGAAGTTTGGGCAACCTTGTTAATAGACATTATTTTCCTGTATAAATCGTTGGTTGTTACAATAAAAAATGTCAGTTAAATATCATACAGGAGACACACACAGTGATATTTGAGAAGTGAAAAGAAGTTTACTGGATTTACAGAAAGTGTGCAATAATTGTTTAAACAAAATCAAGCAGGTGCATCAATTTGGGCACCACAAAAAAAGAAATGAAATGAATATTTAGTGTATATCAATGTGTGTGTCTCCTATATGATATATGGGGTGCCTTTGTCTGGATGTGCTTCCCATCCAGAGCTGCACAGCACAGAGGAAAGTTCCAGCGCTCCTGGAATCCCTCTGTGATGGACCGCCAGTCTCCAGGTGAAGGCACAGCCATGAAGTCGTCCACTAGACAGTCCCAGATGGACGTCGCTGCCTGGGGGGTGATCTGGCTCACCGTGGACACACCGACTCTGAAACTGAACGCGATGGTCCTGAAGGAGTCCCCGGTGACAAGGAACCTGGACAAAATTGTTCAAAATCAGTATTATGTGTACTGCAGTTACAAAATACATTATTCAAATTCCAAAATACTTTTGTGATGTCAGATATAAATCACAAAACTTAAATCTTACATAAAACATTTTGTAATTATAAGGATAATTACAAAATGTATATTAGATAATATCTAAAACAGTTGTGTTTTGTTTTAACTTTAACATATCATAATTTGATTGGTAGCAACTTTCACAACTACAGTGAGCCAATCACTCATAATTCCTAAACATGTCAATCAGGTAGGAATGAAGTAAGACATTAATAGAAATAAAGAGTTGTATGTTGACATGTAGCCCTTTCCTTGCTTAAATCATTAATATTTTTGAAAAATTAATCTGTGATAAGACAGCTTATCAAGATAGAACCATGTAACTAGAGATGAACCAAACTGTTCACAGTTTTATCTAACTCTGTTTTAATAAAGGCTGTGACCCCTGCTATAGAGTCTGACAGCTGCAGGGATTATATACAAATATTCAACTATCCCAGAATTAAACCAGGTCTAAATAAAAAGGAGTGAGTATCACTACAAAGGTTAACTCAGTGGTCCTAATGCTACAGTTTGATATCAGCAAACACCGAGCGCATACATTGATGTGACACCACAGCCATGCTATCATTCAAACACTGATAACAGCATAAATCGAATTAAATCGGGACTTGATGAGACCTTCTGAGTATCACTAGAAATATTATAAAGAGTCGTCTCTGTACCACAGTTTGCTTTCAGTAAACACCGACAGCATTCACTGTTAGCATAGCACACCCATGTTAGCAGTGTATAACTGGATGGATTAGCATATTAGCACAGATATCAATAAAGGACTACCGTATTAAATAGTTTTACTAACCTCAGGCAGACGGACAGGCGCTCTGCAGGTGGGATTGAGCGTCTGTAGTTGGTGTTTAAGCGGGCGATGCTGGGACCGACGAGGGAAAGCAGGTCCTCAAACTGGCCGACGGTGATAGCGCTGGAATCGGCCGTCATCCAGGCGCAGCTCCTGGAGCAAGTGGTGAAACTCACCAAACTGCTCATGCCTCTGGAGGACCTGATGGACCCAGGTACGGCGAGGACGTCTTTTACGCCGCTGCTCTGCTCTCCACAGTACATAGAGAAGGGAGACTCTCTCTTCAAGCGCTAGCTCGATAGCTGCCATCTTGCAAAGATACCAGTCTGGCACAACTCCCTCCCACATTCCTCCCACATTTCCGGTTCACGCGCGTCAAAATATCATATTTTGAGGCGCGATGGATTTTTCTTGGACACGCGTTGAGACGCGAATGTACACGCGTCAAATTAGGGGCGTTTGGGGCGTTTTATTCGCGTCCATCGCGTTCGGTGTGAACACACCGTTACACCCTGGCTGGATTACAAACTTTAACCATGTGTTGAACTTTGGCCCGGCGTTGATACCTCTTGTTAGTATAACGACCTCTTCTTAGCTTGTATGTATGATGGTGGATAAATGAAATATAAAAACAAATTAACTATATTACAAAAGAACATCTATCTTGGAAACATCAAATGACCGGAGCATAACTTGTCAACTAGTCCGAAACTAAGTTATGCAGGAACAGTCAAAGACACACCTTCTCATGTCACATTTCTATTCATTTCTATATAATTAGATTAGACAATAAAGAGTTATCTAATCTAATTATTCATTCAAAACTCTTATGCATAGCTGTACTTTATACAGCTCATACAGAATTCAAAGTACAGGTTCATGTGAGTATTTAATGTACGGCTCAGATCTACAGAATTTCAGAGTTTCTAGAGCAGACACAGAGCTCACGTCACAACAGGCTTCAGGCGCCATTTTACTGACTTTAACAATATATTACATTTTAATTTCGGTCTAGCTGACATTAGGTTATGTACGCAGCACGCAATTGAACCACATATTTTAGAAGCCAAAGGTTCAAATTAGCTGGGAGCAGCTTCACTTAATTATAACAGTGGTTTTGTTAGGAAAACAGTTGGATACTAAATTGCGCTGACCTCAACGGCTAACGTATCTAGCTAATCGCTACTGTTAGCACAACATTAACAGCAAGCTACAATGACGAGTAACGAAAACAAAACAGTAATAAGGTTTCAATGAAAATGTTTTACCTTTTCCAACAGTCCCAGAATCCAGAGCTTCAAAGTCCAGCAGGTACTGAAGACTGCTATCCGTTTCGCTGTCACCGTCCGTGAGTTTTTTTTCCCGAAAGGTCAAGGCCCGCCGCTCGCACACTCTGTCTGCGCATGCGCATCCCAACGACGGACCCCTCCGTCCGCTCCCGGGAGGTTATAGTATGACGTGTTCTGACGTCACTCTCTCTCTCCCTGTCATTTATTTGGCTCGAAACACATATTAACAAATTGCTCAGTGATGAACAACTACTCAGATCATTTACCTAAGCAGTGCGCTTTGTCAAAACGAAGTGTGTGTTCATTACACTGACATTCTGTTCTGCAATTGTTATTTACTTGTATTTTATAATTTGACTTTACATACTGCTGGGTGGTTTGTAAAGTTTACAATAACTAGTATTATCATTATGCTATATTTTCAAAAATATATAATAATCTCAAAAGCAATGCCTTGGAGTAGAAAATAGTAATGCTTTATTAAAATTTAAAACTAAAGTACAGTATTTGAATGTGTGTATTGTGTCTACTGTTTGCAAATATTTCTAACTTTTATTTGAATATTCAGCTTCCTACCATCTTCTCTTAAAGGGTAATTGCCAGGTATCCCGCCCTCCCCCTTCGCACACACATGCACACAAAGAAAACACACAGTATAATTCACAGCCTCATTATAGTGAATAAATATTTATGCCATTTACACCATCAAACTTAGATTGCTAAGGATGAAGAACCTTTTGTTCTTTAAAGAACCATTTGTAATAGCTGAAGAACCATCCACAAAATAAAAAGGTTCTTTGACGTATGATGGTTCTTTAAAGAACCATGAAGACATCTGAAGAACCATTTAAGAACCATAATTTTTCTGAGTGAAGTTCACCTCTAACATTGCCTCCCTAACCTGCAGGAATCTTCCTGTAAAATGAATCCCATACAAACTTGGTCGGTAAATATATAAACAATTGTCTTTGTTTTCAGACAAGCAGTGTGTGTTTTAATCCTTGCTTTAATGTACAAACTTTGTCCCTAATGTGAAAAGTAAACCTAGCTACTAACAAAGGCTGGAGGGTGAACCATGGAGGTTATCATTGGTGAGTGTAATGTGGGGAAGGAAAGCATCCAGCACAGGGTGCCACGAAAAGACTTTAACACACCAGTAGTGTCCTTGTATGTCTGAACAGGGGTGAACAGCCCTCTGTCAGTTAAATTAAATTAAATTAAATTAAATTAAATTAAATTTAATTTAATTTAATTTAATTTAATTTAATTTAATTTAATTTAATTTAATTCTTTATTGTCCCACAAGAGGAAATTAGTTTAGTAGACAAAACAATAATATAAAATAATAATGACAATAATAGTAATAGAAAGTCACAGGATGGTTATTTGCCATTAAGAAGACGGGATGCAGTAAGGATAAAAGAAACCTGGAGTCTTTTGGTCTTCCTCACAGGTACGCGGCCGGAAGGCAACAACTTAAACTCACTATGAAGTGGCTCATACAATTAGCATCTGGGCCGATACTGTAAAATATGTGTGTACTCATACTCGTAAAAGTTAACTGATACCAAAAAGCTACAACAGAAATGACAAACCACCCTCTGATTAATGAAGTAAGTTGGTATCGGTTCATGGATTGGCCACTAGGGGGACATCCCACGCTAAACAGGCACAGGGTTAGGTGAGTGAGACTGGCGACTCCAGATAAAAAAGAGAAACTGGAGGCTGCTGTAGCTAGACTAAACAAAATGTCAGCAGTGTGGACCGGAACAGCCAACTTTAACTCAGGTTTTGGAAAAGCGATGAAAAATGTCAAGAGAGAATCCACGGGCAGCTTAAATAACAGAGGCTCTGACTCATTTTATCGCTCTGGATGACCAGCCAATGCCGGTCATGGAAAACATAGGATTGCACCATCTTCTCAGCATACTCGAGATGCCATATGAAATTCCCAACTGCCCACACATCAGGGAGATAATGGTGCCAAAACTTTCTGAAGAGGTAAAGACAAGCAGTGTGTGCGCGATGTCAGTCCTCGGTTTAACGGCACAGTGGACTGATGAGGAGTTTGTTCGTCAATGCCAAATACTTTCGTTATTTTGTTTGTTTGTTTACAATATGGACACTCTGCAATAATTTAAAAGTTTATTTTATTCTCAAACCTTATTTGTATTTATTTTATTCCAAACATAAGTGTTTATTTATTATTCTGAAAGCTCGAGACAGTGCCAATAGTTCAGTGATATTTTGTAAAATTACAATGTGGAGACTCTGCAATAATTTAACAGAAGTGCTTATTTTTCACTTGAAATTTTTTGTGGTCATTTTTATTAAGATTTTATTTTTTATCGGCATGGAATATAATAAAACCTGTCTTCCAATTAATTGTATTTGTGTGTGTGTGTGTGTGTGTGTGTGTGTGTGTGTGTGTGTGTGTGTGTGTGTGTGTGTGGTAGAAGTATCGATTTTTGTACTCTGTATCGGCAAGTATTCAGATCCAAGTATCGGTATCGTATTGGTTTGAAACAATTGGTATCGTTGCATCCTTGATAAACATATAATAAACATATAAGAGGAAATTCCTCTAACACTTTACCATTGTAGTCTGTTTTCTCACTCACCCATAACCAATGGTGTGCATTAAAATGCCCACACCATATAATATTTCCTTTCATGTCTATTTCATCCAGCTTATATCTTAAAGTGGATAACTTACTGTAAAGATAAAAGAAAAGCGACTTTTCAAACATAGCGGAGGTGAAAATACATGCGGGCCGGGAGGGCGCAAGATGGCGTGTTGAGCAGTCGTACAAATTAGGAGCTCGTTGAACTTGTCCCAGAATTTACTTTGTGTTCGTTATTGTTTCCACTCGAAAGTAGTAAAATGACTGCCCCAAGTATAGTTAAACCTGCTAAATTCAAACTCGACCTCAAAAAACAAGAAACAACATCGCCATGTGATGGAAAGGAAGACAGCAGAGAAGGAACGGATCATGACTATGTAGCAGTGATGAGCAAAAGGGAACGGGGCAACGATTCGGTTCCATCTACACCTTGTAAGAAGCCTGCAGAAAAGAAAGCTAAGTCAGCAGAGATAAGTGAAAGTGACGAAGTCTCCAATGCTACTATATTGAAAGCGATTGTAAACCTTGAAAAAAGAGTGGACGAGCAGCTAGCTGACCTGAGTGTGCAATGCAAGCAAGCTAGTACGATGCTAGCCAGCCTAGCCAAAGCGGTTCAGTTCAACTCGGAGGAGGTGAAAGAATGTAAACAAAAGGTTAAAGAGTTGGAGAGACGAAACGAGCAGTTGACCAAAGATAACTACGATCTCAAGGAGAGAGTGAGAGAGCAAGAAAGGTACAAAATGAGGTGGTGCCTCCGGATTAAAGGATTAGAAGAGAAAAGAGATGAAGGTGTCAGATCGCTGGTTATTGGAATTCTTGGCAAGATCGCACCTGATATGATATCAAAGCTTGAAGAATCTGTGGATGTGGTGCATAGAGTTGGGAAGAAGATTGAGAACAAGGTCCGACATATCATCATTCTGTTTGCTCTGAGACACGTGAAAGAGGAGATTTGGCGTCGCACCAAAGATTCGGCTGTCTGTAAGAACGGGGGTTTCCACTTCGCTGAGGTACTGCCGCGGGAGGACTGGGAAGAGAGGAGGCGGCTGTGGCCGCAAATTGAACAAGCCAGACGGGCTGGGAAACGGGCCTTTTTCCGGGGTCCTCATGGATACATCGAAGGACGGAGGATCATCGACGTTGAATGAAAGACTTGATGTAAGACTGTATACAGTGGAATATTATTAATGGGACAAAAGAGTTCTACTTAAAGTTAAAGGTTATTAGTCACTGAGTTGGTGACAAGTGTTACAATTTAAACTCATGTTTATATATTTTTCTTTTCTTTTTAAAAAAAAAGTTATTTTCTTAGCATATTCTTATTATGGTTCACTCAAAAATTTCTTTTGGTTCATTAAACGTTCGGGGTTTGAAGGAAATTGTTAAGAGAAAGGCACTTTTTTTATTTTGCAAGGGGCAAAAATGTCACTGTCTGTTTTTACAAGAAACTCACTCTGTGGATGCCGATGTTACCTTTTGGGCTAATCAGTGGGGAGACAAGATTCTTTTCAGTCATGGATCTAACAGATCTGGAGGTGTGGCGATTTGTTTTAATAAGTTCCCAGGGGAGATTATAACATATAAAGCTGATAGTGAGGGTCATTGGTTAACTGCAGTCTTGAAGAGCGAAGGTATATTTCTAATTGTTACAAAACTTTATGGACATAATAATGAGGGTCAAAATAAAAGTCTATTGGAAAATCTAACAAATGTTATTTCAGAGTTTAAAGTTATGTACCCCACAGATTACATCCTAGTAGGAGGAGACTGGAACATGACACCAGATGAATGGATGGACAGATGGCCTCCTCGCTTAGGAAGGAGGCAACAGAATAACATTATTGAGAACTTTTCTAGTGATAATAATTTTACAGACATTTGGAGAAGTTTGAATCCTGGAGTTAAGAATTATTCTTGGTTTAAACCTAATGGAGAAAGCAGGTCAAGACTTGATTATTGGTTAGTGAGCGATGACATTTTGAGGTGTACTTCACAATCTAAAACCTCCAAAGCACCCCTTTCTGATCACTGTTTCATTGATCTTGTCTTAGAACCAACAAGGACGAAACGTAGTAGCAGAGGATATTGGAAATTTAATGCCAGCCTTTTAAATAAGGACAAGTTTTGTGATAAAATTAGACATATAATTATAGATATAAAAAATGATGACTCAGTAGTGGGTAATATACAGAAATGGGAATTTGTTAAATTCAAAATCAGAGAATTCACTATAAAATTCTGCAAAGAACTGAACAGGGAAAAACGGGAATATGAAAGTGATTTACTTCGTGAAATAACTCAGTGCTGTAGTAAAGAAAAACTAAACGTGCAAGAGAAGAATAAATTGATGGAGTTACAATCTAAATTGGACGATCTTTACCTAGAGAAAGCCCACGGTGCCTTTATAAGATCGAGAGCCAAGTGGATTGAGGCAGGTGAAAAGAACTCTTCATATTTTAGTAAGCTGGAAAAGTGCAGACAGCAGAGAAATCTAATCTCAAGCTTGTTGATAAATGGGACTGAATGTAAAGATTTCAGAAAGATTGAAAAGGAAGTCTTCACTTTTTATTCCAAATTGTACTCCTCAGAATATTCAGCAGCTGATTCTGATAGTTTCTTTGATAAGATTCATAATCTCATCCCATGTATTGACAAGCCTTTCAAAGATCTGTGTGATTCAGAGTTTAAAATTGAGGAACTGGATTTGGTGGTCATGAAAATGGCATTAAACAAGTCCCCAGGGACAGATGGACTCACTACTAATTTTTATCAATTCTTCTGGAAGGACCTAAGAACTTTATTGTTTGATGCATTAAAGGAATCGATAGAGAAAAGAGAACTGATGCCGAGCATGAAACAAGGGTTGATAACCCTGATTCCCAAATCGGGCAAGGATAAAAGAATTTTAGACAATTTAAGACCCATCACCTTACTAAACACTGACTATAAGATCCTGTCTGGAGCTGTAGCTGAGAGGCTAAAGAAAGGCATCTCAAACATCATCAGTGAAACACAATCAGGTTTTTTGAAAGGAAGACTAATTCATAACAATATTAGGCTGGTCTTGGATCTCCTTGAATACAGTGAATTAATCCAAGAGAGAGGATACATCCTGTTCTTGGATTTTTACAAAGCTTTTGACTCAGTTGAACATACGTTCATATTAAAAACTGCAGTCTTTTGGTTTTGGAGAGGAATTTGTCAGTGTTATAGAGATGCTATATAATGACATTAACAGCTCTGTTTTGCTAGAACATGGTACATGTTCAAGGTTTGAGGTTAATAGAGGGATAAGGCAGGGATGTAGCAGCTCACCACTTCTGTTCATCATGGTTGCTGAGCTGTTGTCTATTTTGATTAAAAACAGTCACATTGAGGGGTTAACTGTGATGGGTGAACAGATAATAATCAGTCAGCTCGCAGATGATACCACCCTGTTTCTAAAAAATGAAGACCAGATTCCTTTAGCCTTACAGGCGATCAACCATTTCTCCAAAGCTTCTGGCCTACAGCTGAATATTAATAAATGCGAAATTCTAGCTCTGCATGAGTGTACCCTGCAAGCAATAGATAATATACAGATTAAAAAAGAGGTTAAGTATCTGGGCATTGTAATTTGCAAGGATAAGACATCAACTGAAAATAAGAATATCTGTACCAATATAGAAAAGTGTAAGTCTATTTTAAACAGGTGGCTGCAAAGGGACATAACTCTGTTTGGGAGAATTTTGCTAACCAAAATGGACAGTCTGTCCAGACTAATCTATCCAGCCTTTTCTCTGCCCATATCTCCAAAACTAATTAAATCTATAAATAATCTTAATTTTAGGTTCATATGGAGGAACAAATGTCATTATATAAAGAAAAATGATATGATTAAGAATTATGAAGAGGGTGGGGCTAATGCCATTGACTTTGATGTTATGAATGGTGTACTAAAATTGAAATGGTTAAGATCTTTCATTAGGAACAAAAATTCCTTTTGGAACATTATTCCCAGTGTGATTTTTGGCAAAATGGGTGGAATAGACTTTTTGTTACGTTGTGACTTTGATTGCAGTTCGTTACCTGTTAAACTCTCAGCTTTCCATCAGCAGGTCCTTCTCTACTGGAAATTAATCTACAAACTAGAGCAGGGCGATATGGCCAAAAATATTTATCACGATATATATTTGAAAATTTGCGATAACGATATAACCGACGATATAATTGATGCGAGACAAAATACAACTCCACAACATTACTAGCGCAAAAAGACAACCTTCCATTTATATTCACTTAAACAAGAAGCTGGTTTTTATGTACATTAAAGCTTTATAAAAATGTAACAGTGCAAATGCAAATTCCTTGCTGAAAGTTTAACCAAAAGGCATTTCCAGTAGAAATGGGCTGACATATCCTGAGCATAACCATGTATAATATCCACTGAAGTTAGAAAGAGGTGCTTTGCAACATTAAACTGCAGTGTGCAGTACGCATTTTTCGGACCATAAGGTGCACGGGATTATAAGGCACATTAAGCGAAACAAAGCAGTCAGATAAATCAAACTTTATTAAACTCATTCTTCTTGCTTCCTCCATTTCTGTACCATTGATTCCTTAATGTTGAATTCTCTGGCAGCTGCTCTATTCCCATGTTGTTGCAGTATATTAATGACTAACCTCGTATTGTGGATGGATTATCTCAGTTGTTCTCCTGACTGAAGTTTGGTCCGTTTACAGCATCCTGCCATGCGATTGCATTTGTCTCTAACCATGAAGAACCTTAACGTTAACTTTTATAAGTGGAAAAGTGTTAGTGTTCGTCCTCCAGCTTCACTGTTTATGTTATGCTAACATAGCTGTGTCGCTAGCGATCACGTAGCACATCATTATATACCAGCTAGCCCAACTTCAGTAACCCTACAAACGTCACTGCTGTTTAGTTTCCTGTCTTCATTTATGTTGCAAGTGATAGCAGAGCTGTACGTTTGATTTTTTTCAGAAATCTCTCAGTCAGAACATGCAATATCATGCTTAGGTAACTAGCGAAACTAGCGAGCTAACTTCCGCTAGCTTCCTGCTAACTTCTAACTCCGTTAAATGTAATTACTTTTGTTTTCATGGATGCCTGGAAGTTAAACTTTATAGTTACACCTGGTAAAGCAGCAATGCTGATCGTTTTATTAAAGATGAAAGAATTTAGACAGTTTTTAACTCTAAGTGATGCTGCAGTGTTGTTTGACCTGAAACATACGGAGTTTAGGACCCAGATTACTCCCAGATTTAAGAGCATCTTAGTCCGACAAATACGACAATAACAACGGCCGCTTGCATGTTCTGCAAAAAAATGTGCTTTGTTGTGTATCTGACGGACAAACACCAAACCAGTTCCACATCACGGAAGTTGCACCATTTTTACAAACCAATTCTGGTTCATCTGTTTCACTCAACAATCGGCCATGTGCGTATGAAAACAAAGGCACTGCGCATGCGCGTTTTACTCCCATTCTATCGCGATATTTCATTTTCCTATCATTGCCTAACATTATACCGGTATTACCGTGAACGGTATAATATGGCCCAGCCCTACTACAAACATAACTTTACTCCTCACAATACCCCTATATGGAACAACAGGTATATCCGTTTGTGTAGGAAATCTGTGTACGTGGATGAATGGAGATCTAAAGGGATTTGGGCTGTAGCTCATTTTATGGATGATAATGGGGTCTTATTAAAGCATGAGACGTTTTGTGAGAAATTTGATGTAAGATGTACTGTTAAGAGATATAAATCCCTAGTTGTTAGAGGAAAAATGATTCTATGTAACTTTCTTCAAAGAAGCATCCACCTTTAAACCGAGCTTTAAAGAACCTGTGTGAGTCGTTCTTACAGGAGAGAGCTTCAGAGGATCTCTGCAGTCTGCACTCTGAGAAACTCAAACTCTTCTGTCTGGACCATCAGCAGCCAGTGTGTGTCGTCTGCAGAGACTCAGAAAAACACACCAATCACAGATTCAGACCCATCGATGAAGCTGCACAACAACACAAGAAGGAACTTCAGGAAACTCTGGAGCCCTTAAAGAAGAAGTTAAAGGTTTGTGAAGAAGTTCAAGTGAAGTTTGATCAAACAGCAGAACACATTAAGGTCCAGGCCCGACACACAGAGAGGCAGATTAAGGAGCAGTTTAAGAAGCTTCACCAGTTTCTAGCAGAGGAAGAGGAGGCCAGGCTGGCTGCAGTGAGAGAGGAAGAGGAGCAGAAGAGTGGGATGATGAAGGAGAAGATGGAGGCTCTGAGCAGAGAGATAGCAGCTCTTTCAGACTCAGTCAGAGCCACAGAGGAGGAGCTGAGAGCTGAAGACGTCTCATTCCTGCACAACTACAAGGCTGCAGTGGAAAGAGTCCAGCGCTGCCCCCTGCTGGATGATCCACAGCTGCCCTCAGGAGCTCTGATAGACCAGGCCAAACACCTGGGCAACCTGACCTTCAACATCTGGAACAAGATGAAGGACATGGTCTCCTACACTCCTCTCATCCTGGACCCAAACACTGCTCATCCAAACCTCATCCTGTCTGAAGATCTGACCAGTGTGAGACGAGGAGGAGAGAAGCAGCAGCTTCCTGATAATCCAGAGAGATTTGATTATTACATCTCTGTCCTGGGCTCTGAGGGCTTTAACTCAGGGAGTCACAGCTGGGATATTGATGTTGGAGACAGTATACGGTGGGCACTAGGTGTATTTGCAGAGTCTATGCAGAGGAAGGGAAGCATACTGTCTGGATTTTGGGGAATAGTGTTCAATACAAGTAAATATTTTGCATTCTCACCATCCGCTAAAACTGTTCTCTCAGTCCAGAAGAAGCTCCAGAGGATCAGAGTGAATCTGGACTGGAACAGAGGAAAGCTGTCGTTCTCTGATCCTGATACTAACACACACATACACACCTTCACACACACTTTCACTCACAGGATGTTTCCATACATTAGCACTTTTGATGGTGGTAAAGTGAAGGTGTGTCCGTTGAAGGTGTCAGTGTCAGTGCAGCAGATGAGTTGAGGATGATGATGTTTCTAATGTTGTTTCCTGTCAGTGAGTTGAAGCTGTTAAACTGCAGCTGTCCTCCTGCTGCCTCGTTGTTCCAAAGCTCTTTGTTTCTCTTTTAGTTTCACTGTTTCTTTCTGTTTCTGCTGTCCACCTTTTCACATGGAAAATCATTTCACTGTTTCTCACTGAATGACTCCCCAAACTAGATTTGAAATTCTATCAAGTTTCTAATCATTACAAGTGATTCATGTTTTTTATCTGTCTGTCTATTGAGATATATGGAGCTTAATTAAAACATATGAGCTCCAAGCTTGTGTGTTAATAAATGTTTTATATACTCTTCTTTATATATTCTTTATACTAATTTTATATCTTTTTTTAATTCATTGTTTTCGACAGTTAGAAGTTATTAAGTACATAAACTGTTTTTATATTAATTAAAATAAAAGTAGCTCATGACTCAAAAAAGTCTCACATATCTTCACTAAATGTCACAAAGCACAAAGAGATGCAAAACATTCAAATATTCTTTTGCCAGATTGAAACAAAGCCCACCTGAGGTTTGCAGGAGCAGAGTCTGAGTTTGTAGGAGGAGTTTAAGAGCGAAAGATGCACTGAGCCTCAGGATAGCCCAGCTTAAAGATAAAATATGAATAATGTTATAACGAAACAATATTTCACAAATAAGTGTAAACACCATGAACAAATGATCCATCGTGGCATTTGATTGACTTTGTCTGATTATAATGAATTTGAGATCCTCCTACTGTGGAAGTAATGAGTCAGCAAAATGAAAATGAAATCATGTTTAGGCAAAACCTGTTTAAAAAACAAAAAGATCATGGTCTCAAAAGTTGAAGGAAAAACAAATGAAAAAACATTTTGT
This sequence comes from Rhamphochromis longiceps, assembly GCF_057381845.1. Classification (NCBI taxonomy): domain Eukaryota; kingdom Metazoa; phylum Chordata; class Actinopteri; order Cichliformes; family Cichlidae; genus Rhamphochromis; species Rhamphochromis longiceps. Next base: position 1,784,885 of record NC_140559.1, read on the forward strand.
AAATTATCATGGATTTGAGACCAATACTGGCAAATATCTTTACAGTCCCAAAAGATGTGGAAATGGTTCGCTCCATCTCCCCCACATCTCCAACATTTATCACCTATTCCTCGATATCTTTGTTGAGCAGGGGTAATGAAAAATCTCATAATGCTTTTCCAGCAAAATTCACGTCAAACGTTAGACCCAGTGGTAGCCCACTGTATCTTGCATGCGTGAGCCCAACACTTCTCTGTAATTGTCAAATTACCCTCCTTTTCCCACTTCGCTTTAATATACAGAGTGCTGTCGTTTTTACACCGCCGGATGCTGTTATATAATTTAGAAGTAATTTTGCTTTGCACTTCAGATTTGGTTAGTAATAAGAATGTTTCTACAAATTGTAATTCGTTTAGGTTCACTTTTAAGTTTTGATTAAAATAATTTCTGATCTGTAGATATCTAAAAAAATCATCAGATCCCAAGTCATGTTTACTCCTTAAAGATTCAAAGCTTTGAAATGCACCCTTATGGACAAATGAATAATAATTGGTTATACCTTTTGAAATCCAGTTTTTGAATCTATTATCATATTGATTTGGAGTAAAATCTGAATAATATGCACACCATCTTAAAACCTTAGAGGCATTTTCCAAACCACCAATTTTTATTACTTCTTTCCAAGCTGATATCATTATTTGTAGTATAGGTTTATCTGCCATATGTATTTTATTCTGCAATTTTATGTTCGATATTAAAGCTGAAACTGGTATTTCTTTTACTATTGTTCCTTCAACATCTTTCCATCCGGCAGTGTAGTTTGGACAACAGAGACAAATCAGCGGTCTTAACTGAGCTGCACAATAATATTCTCGTAGACAGGGAAGCCCACGACCTCCCTTTTCTTTCTTTAATTGAAGCATTTTATATTTAACTCTAGCTTTTTTCCCATTCCAGATATATTTTGACAATGTTCTATCCCATACCACAAACTGTTTTTGTGGTATGGTAATCTGTAGAGACTGAAACAAATACAGCAGTCGGGGAAGAATATTTAATCTGATTGATTCAATCCTGGAGTGTAGGTCCAGAAATGGAATAGTGTTCCATCTTTGTATATCTGATTTTATGGATTCATTTTGAGGGGCATAGTTGGCATTGAACATTTTGGTGAAGTCACGATGTATTACCACCCCTAAATACCTAATGCTATCTGCATCCCATTTCCATTTATAACGATTCTTAATTTCGACTGGTGGTTCATAATTTAAAGTTAATACCTGCGTTTTATTTATATTGACCTTATATCCCGATAAAGAACCATACTTTGATAGTGCTTCCATGAGATGGGGGAGTGCCTGTGAGGGACAGGTTAATGTTAAAAGTAAGTCGTCAGCAAATAATGCTAATTTCTGTTCCCCTCCTGGCGTTCGTACTCCTGTTATATCCTGTCTCTGCCTGATCCACTGACTAAGTGGTTCTATAAACAAAGCAAAAAGCAGCAGTGAAATGCAGCAACCCTGTCGTGTCCCTCGTTCCAGTATAAATGATTCGGTGAGGTCCCCATTGATTTTGATTTTAGCTGTTGGTTTGTTGTATAGCTCTGAGATAATATCAATTATAGATTTATCAAAATTAAACTTCTCAAGCACTTTGTATAAAAAGGACCATCTCACTGAGTCAAACGCCTTCTCGGCATCTAAGCTTAACACTAAGGTCTCTAATTTTTGTTTGTCAACTTGCCGCAATATGTGCAAAACCTTTCTGATGTTGTCCTGGGCCTGTCTATGTTTAATAAAACCCGTTTGGTCATTATGTATTAACCTAGGTAATATCATTTCTAGTCTCTTACAGATAATAGATGTCAACAACTTGTAGTCAATATTCAATACACTGATTGGGCGATAGTTGCTACATTCTAATTGATCTTTTCCTTCTTTTGGTATAATGGAAATTATTGCTTCCCTCCATGAAGGAGGGATAATTTTCTTTTCCATTACCCAATTAAATGTCTTTATCATGGTGGGGATCAAATGATCCTGCATTATTTTATACCATTCAGGGCCGAACCCATCTGGCCCCGCCATTTTCCCTCCCTTTAATCTTTTAATTGCCAAGTAAATTTCTTCTTTAGTTATTGTGGACAACAGCATTTTATTTTGTTCCTCTGTCACACCTTGCAACTTTAGACCTGACAAGAAAATATTGACACTAGAGTTGTTATCTACAGGAGATTGGGAGTAAAGTTTTCTGTAGTAATTCTGGAAGCATAGTTTAATTTTCCCCAGTTCAGTTTCTATTTGTCCATTAAAAGGATTCTTTATTCTATGTATAGTCCTCTCTGCTTGTTGCTTCCTAAGTTTAAGAGACAGAAGTCTTAGTGATTTCCTCCCTACGTCGCATTGCTGTTGTTTAATAAAAACGATTTTCTTTTGTATATCCATCATATTTAAATCATCTATTTTTTTCTTAAGTTTTATTATGTCAGATTTGATATCATCATCCAGCATCACAGAATGTAGATGTTGTAGCTCTAACAATTTGTCTTCTAATTGACAACGGTTTTCCCACCTAGATTTTTTCAGGTAAGAGGATATACTAATTATTTTTCCTCTAATTACTGCCTTCAATGCATCCCATAATATTCCTGGAGATACCTCCTCATTTTCATTATACTCTAAATAAGTTTCTATTTCCTCTTTCAAACTCTCTTTAATATTTGGATAATTTAAAATGTTTGTATTCAGCCTCCATAAGGTTGATCTATTTTTGCTATTCGGGCAGATCTCAAGATAAACCGGGTTATGATCTGAGATGGTACAAGCGCCTATTTCACAGCTTTTAATTCTAAATAGGTCATTCTTAAACATGACAATATAATATAGCCTAGAATATACGTTGTGCGGAATTGAGAAGTGGGTATACTTTCTGTCATTTGGGTGTAAATCTCTCCACACATCTAGTAGTCCAAAATCGTCCATAAAATGCACCATTCTTCTTCCAATACTCCTCTGATCGTTTTTTGTGCAATGCACCAGTGGATAAACTGAATTCCAACGACAGAAGACTCCTGTATATCCTTCTGGTCGCAAGTAAAAAGCCTCTTACGAGAAGATGGCTTAAGCCTGAACCACCAACGATAGAAGACTGGATACATTCTGTACAAGGGATCTATACAATGGAAAAAGTGTAATTTTCTCTTAAACTTCAGAGGGATACCTTCTACGGAATATGGTCTAAATGGACAGACTATGTTAAGCATATGAGGTGTGATTTTGTGTATGATGTTACAACCCTGAGTACTACGTAAACCTACCTGCCCTGCTGCCTCCTAACCCTAGTTTTTTTTGTTTGTTTGTTTGTTTGTTGTTGTTTTTTTTTTTTTGGGGGGGGGGGATTGTTTTTGTTCTTTTCTTCTTTTCTTTTCTCTTCTTTTTCTGTCTTCTTTATTTTTCAATTATAAGTTAAAATCTGACAGCAAAGAAAATGTAAAAAGGCAAACTACTGTTATGTTCAACAGCTGTCCCAATAAAAGAGATAATAATAAAAAATTTAAAAAAATCAAGTGCTTTTTTTGAACCTTCAGGCGTTTTCTTTTTTGTCCTCTATATTAGAAGTGTTAACATTACAACAATATGAATTGGGACCAATTTAAGAACGCATACATACAGAAACCCATGAAAGTTTAACAGTGTTTAAGAGAGCTCACGAACACTTGATGGACTGACAGTACAAGCTCTTATGAACTTAATAGGAAGACTTCAAAGTGTAAGAAGCAGTGTGTAGATCACTGGTGCTTACACACTTATCTGTAGTTTGTCACTCATCAAGGATTACGAGAGTTACCAATTCTGAGAGAACTGGGTGAGGCAAGGAGAGGGAAGTGACGGGAAATGCCGTAGGTCACATTAGATGCTGGAGAGTTGACAAGAAAAAAAACTCTAAATGTTAGCTCACAAAGCTTCAGTTATAGTATACAATCAATTGACAAATAATAAACCAAATTTGTATAATCATCTCCATCAGCCTGGAGCACAGGGAGGAGAAATTAGACGCTCTCCAAGAATACAACGACTTTACTGACATCCTGGAATCAGTTGATAGGCGATGGTCCAGCTTGGATGCGATGTTGTCCCTGCTGAAGATTTTACACCAGGAATTTAAATCCCCGCGGGAATCTCTGGAATTCAGCCAGAATAAGGTGGAAATGGTCACTGCTAAAAAGTCCTCGCTACGGGACTGAGTTAAGTCTGTAAATGAGAATGTGACCCATCATAATACAGAAAATAAATGCAGGCCTGTAGTATGAGAGAAAACTATGTGTTTTCTGGTATCTCGAGGTCTACTGAAGAGGATGCAGAAGCAACTAATTAAAAGCTGCGCTCGAGTCCATCGTCTCAGACCTAAGAGGGTGCCGGGAGACAGCATCCTGTTGTGGAAAGACCAGCGAAAAGTTGCATCAAGGAGGTGAAAGGATTGGACTTCAGCATAAACCACCATTTCCCTAAAGAGATCCTGGAGCAACGCAATGTCCTGTTCCTAAGTCTTCATTAATAAGGGCTCTACGTGGACGGACAGCTCTATCGTGACCCTGCATCACTCCCTGGTTATATTAACATCACTGCAGATAAGAATCTGAGATGTTGCTTCAGACACCAACTACACTTAAAGAAAATAGTTCTGTAAAAATGAATTCTTGCTGTAGAAAAAGTTGAAAAATATTCAATATTCACAGCTTCACTAAAAGGATATTTGATTAAATATGAAGATTTTGTAACGCTGTTGTACTTTGTATAAAATCAAAGTTAAAAACATGGACGTATTATTATTATTTATAGGTAATTATTAGAGGTGGGAATCACCATACGTCCCACGATACGATATTATCACGATACTTACGCACGTTACGATATTATTGCAATTTTTAAAAATATTTTGCGATATTCAGATTCTGTACATAAAGGTAAACTTTATCAAAATTCATTTATCTAATATCAAAGTCTCACACTCAGTCTTTCTCTCATTTCAGTCAGTTTTATTGTTGACAAACTGAACGGTTTGTATTACAGTCTAGTCCAACTTAACTGAATGCAACCATCTGGTACAATTATAGCTATTCTGAACTATGCAATTTATGAAAACTATGCAGCCCATTCAGCAACTGAAGAATTTGAAAGTAAATTAAAACAAAATATAATTTTACATTAAATAAATTTTTTTTAAACGTAATTAAAATAAAACGTGTCTTAAATTAAAATAAGTAAACTGACATTTGGACAGTGAAGGAATGTCAGGATCCTTTCTCAGAAAAAGGATCAACACGCTCTGAAGTCAGAGCACAAAAACCTTTTTTGTAACAAAATATCGATTTCTGCTGTCCCTGTATCGATACATTATTAGCAAACAAAATATCACAATACTACACAGTATCGATTTTTTCCCCCACATAGCATAACATAGTAATTATGTTATGATTGTACTGCTTTGGCCCACTTTACATCTAATTAGGCTGCATGTTGCCCTGTAAACTAAAACGACTTTGACACCCCTGATATACACTATAATAACCTGACTGGAACATCAGCATCTGTCCTCTGGGAAGCAGGGAAAGCTGCGATGAGGTAAAATTATTTCTTTCTTCTTTTTTTAATGAAAAAAAGAACAAAAACATTCCTGAATTGGAAAAAAAAAAAACATCACCAGTGGTGTTAGTTACGTTCATAGGAGGAGATCGAGATAGAGAGGGATCCAGGGGCAACAACAAGAGACAACATCGACACATTAGAAAGGTATAATAAAGAAAATAAGTGACACCAAGAAAAGAAGCAAAATCTGAAACCACTTCAATTTTATTGACAATACAAAGGCAGAGTGTAGAGTGTGCCAGAAAAGGATATCACATAGAGTCAAAGGAGCTTGCAAAGAAAAGCGTCTGGACTTCTTTAAGTTACTTGAAGACGTTTCATCCGAGAAGCTTCTTCAGTTCTAAGGTCAAATGGTGGAGAGTCCCAGATATAAACCTAGTGGGAGTATCCCCCCACAGAGGGACAAAAGGACCCCCTGATGATCCTCTAATCGCCTGAGCCAAGGTGTGAAAGCAGGTGTGGGTCCCAATCAGCCAGAGTTTCGGGTGAGTTCATTGTGAAACTTGGCCCCACGTTATCATGCGAATTCCTGAGATCAGATGGCCCAGGATGTGAGTGGGTGTTAAGGCGTCTGGGAAGGGATCTCAAAACTGGATTATAGATGGCAGAGAGTTGGTGTCACAAACCACCGCCTCTGTTCAAAGATGGTCGCTCACAGTGGACATAGATGGCTTCTTTCACTCCTCTTTCAAACCATCTGTCCTCTCTGTCCAAAATGTGAACATTGGCATCCTCGAAAGAGTGTCCTTTATCCTTCTGACCTTAGAACTGAAGAAGCTTCTCGGATGAGAGGTGAAACGTCTTCAAGTAACTTAAAGAAGTCCAGATGCTTTTCTTTGCAAGCTCCTTTGACTACGATGACTGAGAACCTTCACAGAGATATCACAGAACTCAAACAACCTGCACAGAGACCTGAGAACAGTCCACCCATCAGTGCACTGGGAAGATAAAACACAGTCAAATGAGAGTGATATTAATGAAGGTGCCAGTGTGTCTACTGCAACTTTAGCTGCTGCAGTATCTACAGCATCATGCAGTATACCACCACAACCACCTAAACCAACCCAGAGCTCTATAAGAAAGTTTTTGCAGAGGTCTGTGACCCCAGCAAGACAGAACTTAATTGATAAAGACCTGTCCAAAATGATTGCACTTGATTTCCAACCATTTTAGCTGTGGATGATAAAGGATTCAGGAACTTATTCATGCACTGAATCCTATGTATGTTTTCTTGCATGCAGATTGAGGATAGTTTCTTGCTGATGGTTGAAGTCCCGCATAGTCTTGATGTTTATTTTAGAAAGAACCGCATCTTCCACCAGAACACGATGCTGGATTCGCTCACAGGCCTTTAAAATAGAGACTTTCTCTGGACTGTTGTGAGTACCCTGAGGTGAGCATAACCACAAGTGTTTAGTTTAACTGTTGCTCCGAGTGCTGATGTCACGTTGTGCGGGTCCCTAGCACTTGGTCATCTTTACTCTCTGTATAAGAGCAGCATCAACGAGGTCATCCCTGTCAGTGTGGCAGTAGAGGGTGTTGTCCCAGTGGGTCTTGTACAGCTGGTTAAACTATTGTGGCTGCTTGTCATGCCCCTCCACACTGAAGGACCTTGTTCCTCTGCTCAGCGGTAAGTGATAATTTGTCCTCTATCAGGCTAATCTCCACAAACACAGAGCAGAACATTTCCAGCTTTTCAAATCCAGGATGGCTTTTGTACTGCAGGCATCTTCCTGTAAAATGAATCCCATACAAACTTGGTCGGTAAATATATAAACAATTGTCTTTGTTTTCAGACAAGCAGTGTGTGTTTTAATCCTTGCTTTAATGTAAAAATGTTGTCCCTCATATAAAAAGTAAACCTAGCTACTCACACAGACTGGAGGGTGAACAGTGGAGGTTATAATTGGTGAGTGTAATGTGGGGAAGGACAGCATGCAGCACAGTGTCACATACCTCCTCGTCACTCTGCAATGTTTCACCGGGATCATCTGGCTCGGGTTGCTCAGGCTGAACCACCTCCTCCTCAGAACCAGGTCCATCACTGACGATGTCCTACAGAGAGAAAATTACAGTCTCCTCTGCTCTGGCTGAACAAGTACTCCAGTCTGAGTAATTCAGTGGATGTGAGATCAGCTGGGCCACAGATGTTTACTTCTACAGGTTCTCCAAACAGCTGCTGACAGCAAGTGTTGAGGCAATTGATCAGTGCTGCAGAGTAAATCCTTTACCACCAAATACAGCATCTGAGCTCCTCCTTCCACCTTGCAAAGCCACTTATCAGTGAGGACCTGAAAACAACAATAATAATGGAAATGTCAATGACATGACTACAAGTGTAATTTGTCACAAGTATACAGATTACAGCCGTGTACCTGAAATCATGTTAGGAAGTTATTCGTGAAAACCTTCCAGGCTGTTGCTTCCACGCAGACATTTTTAATCGGGAACATCCACGTTGTTTTTTCTTGTGGTACCCACCCTGTACATGTTTGTGTCTGCTGGGTCCTGAATGCACTCCAGGTGTCACTGCTGTGCTGCCCTCAACAATGACACCTGGAAATAAACAGACAAACTTTATGTGATCTTCAGTTTGTCACAATTTAAATTCTTGTTTTAATAACCTTCTGGAATGAGGACTTTCCTACCAGGTGTTTTGAACAGACTCACTCCACCCTCATCCAGCCCAGCTGGAACTTTCAGCTCCTCAATAACCAAATGGATGATCCGAAATGTTTCCTCGGGCGTCAGTGTGACCCTCCGCACATGCTGTTTTACCTGTCCCTGGAAATGTACAGGCAGACAACTGCAGACACAGACTGCATTGTTACTGGGTCCTTTGCTCTGGCGACCCTTATAAGCAGCTCGAGGTCTTCGCGGTTTTAAGGCAGCAGCGCCCCAGCTAGTGCAGACTTAAATGCTGAGTACTTTGCATGAGACTCTGTACGGATGGCTGCATCAAACCAGGGGATCCAGTGAAAGATGTCCAGACACACAACCATCCCACAGTCCACCCGAGGCTGAAACAAGGCCTCTACTACTGATGGTCCCTTTGCACGACAACAAGCATCCAAAATGTTGGGAACAGGCTGATTGGCCAAGTGAAACCTCTCAATGACTCCACATCACATTGGTTCCAGCTTGTCAAAGGACTCCTCACAGGTTAGCACAAAGTGCGATTCATGTGATTCTCTTTATCTGCCGGTTCTGTCTCTCAGAAGGCGTGCAACATTCTTATCCACACCACGCCTGCAAGGACTCTCACAATTAAGATCTTGATGTTAAATTGAGTGAGCGATTGAAAAATTAAAAAAAACTTAAAGCTTTTAAAATACACATGAACATGATGGTCATTTTACTCACTTGCTAGTCAAGATGGCAGGGAACATGGCTTGATGTCCCTCACTGAGCTGTGATTAAATTCCTGAACTCCAGGCGAGCCACCAACCCTCCTCTGCCACTTCTGCCTTTGTCCATGGCCCGCAGCACAGGACCTCAGTAAGCATCATGCACCAGTTGGACACATCACAGGTGTGACGTACCTTAAGTATATAAGGAAGAAGAGGGAAAATGTAAATATGAATCCAGGATAGGGGTTTTACTGTTTACATTGGAGTAAAATATTAATGTGAAATTACACGGTGGTGATAGCCAGACTTATATAGGTGAACCTCCTCACACTCATCAGCTTGAGGATACTTCTAGGAGCACTTTCACACTCCAACAGAGTGCCACAAAAAATATGCGGCTGTGAAAAAAAGAGCTGTACACTGATCACAGCACCTCAGGATAGGGATGCAACGATACCAATTTTTTCAAACCGATACGATACTTGGATCTGAGTACTTGCCGATACAGAGTACAAAAATCGATACTTCTACCACACACACACACACACACACACACACACACACACACACACACACACACACACACACACACACACACACACACACACACACACACACACAAATACAATTAATTGGAAGAGAGGTTTTATTATATTCCCTGCCGATAAAAAATAAAATCTTAATAAAAATGACCACAAAAAAATTTCAAGTGGAAAATAAGCACTTCTGTTAAATTATTGCAGAGTCTCCACATTGTAATTTTACAAAATATCACTGAATTATTGGCACTGTCTCGAGCTTTCAGAATAATAAATAAACACTTCTGTTTGGAATAAAAGAAATACAAATAAGGTTTGAGAGTAAAATAAACTTTTAAATTGTTGCAGAGTGTCCATATTGTAAACAAACAAACAAAATAACGAAAGTATTTGGCGTCCGTTGTGCCGTCGCGCACACACTGCTTGTCTTTACCTCTTCAGACAGTTTTGGCACCACTATCTCCCTGATGTATGGGCGGTTGGGAATTTCATATCGCAGCTCGAGTATGCTGAGAAGATGGTGCAATCCTATGTTTTCAGCGATAAAATGAGTCAGAGCCTCTGTTATTTTAACTGCCCGTGGATTTTCTCTTGACATTTTTCATTGCTTTTCCAAAACCTGAGTTAAAGTTGGCTGTTCCAGTCCACACTGCTGACATTTTGTTTAGTCTAGCTACAGCAGCCTCCAGTTTCTCTTTTTTATCTGGAGCCGTCAGTCTCACTCCCCTAACCCTGTGCCTGTTTAGCGCGGGATGTCCCCCTAGTGGCCAATCTAAAAAACGACAACAAAAATGACAAGCCACCCTCTGATTAATGAAATAAGTTGGTATCGGTTAACTTTTACGAGTATGAGTACACACACATTTTACAGTATCGGTGCATCCCTACCTCAGGAGGTTCTGGTGGGTAAAAACAAATGTGATGTGATTTCATCACCCGTCGCCTCTTTAACACAACAGTAGTGTCCTTGTATGTCTGAACAGGGGTGAACAGCCCTCTGTCAGTGTCCTTTTTAAGCCAGGAAAAGTCACCAGATGGGATATATCAGGATTTTCCCAGAGACACGCCCATCCCTCTGTCTCCACTTGAAACACACACAGAAAACATAGAATACAACACACACATACAAATGCTCTAACTGAAATTGTTTGGATTTCAAATAAACAGCACTTACAGGTGAGTGACTCAAAGGTAATTGTATGGCATGATCATGACCCTGGGATGCAGGTGACTCACTCAGTCAAACTGTGTCATGTTTTTGGACCGTACAGCAGCCTCTGTGGACTCAAAATTATTTTGATGTGACTGTACAGTGGTCTCAAACTCCTTGGACAGGAAAGCTGAGGTCTGCCCAGTTCCCCGCTTGTCAGACTTCACTCCAGGACGAGGAGTGTTGGGACTTTAGTACATCTATAAATGGGATGAACAAGTAGTTTTGTAATTACGATTACTTTGTAGAAAAAGGTGGTTCCCCATCTCTCCGTTTCTTTGTGGGTTTGTCAGTAGTGATGTGACGTTCTGTATCGAGGCTTCGAAGCTTGTGTCGAGTAATGGAGGGGGCGTTTCCGCGAAGCGCGTATCGAGGCTTGCTTCATTTATGGGAGGAGCTGAAAATGATGACGTCCGAAGCCTCGCTGCCCGGCTGTACCACGTGACTGGTTCAGGAAGCAGTTCGAACTTTGCCGCAAATGATCATTTTCCATACTGCCAGTATAAATATACACAGTATACTGCCATCACTACAATATAGGTGTTTTACACACTCCTTTTGTTGTTGACATTTACAGGCTGTGTGCAAAATGCCACACTCTTCAAATTCATGCCAACTAATATTTTTACGTCCAGTAGGTGTCCTGCTAGAGCAAATGAAGCTTCAAGAAGCTTCGCGTTGGGGTGAACCAATTGGATGAAAAGCTTCAGTGCTTCATGAGGCTTCATCTGCCCATCACTATTTGTCAGCTCCGTTCTGCGCCTGTCAAGTATGCTGGAATCATGCATACCGTCAGCAATATCATCGTGAATGTTACACACTTAAAGAAAGTTTACAACGAGCAACATATGCTGACAATAGCCATTCTCAGGTAAATGAGTATTAATGGTTTAGTAATCCTGCCTAGTATGATATTAAATATATGATACACTTACTACTTCATATATCCGACATCGTTTGTAACGAGCCACCGAAGCGGTGCCTTTTCATATTGTCCTAATGGCACCACCAGCTCTCCCAGACACTGCTGACGTGAAGGCGCGTGGATACAATCTGCTCGGAGAAGCTTCTCTGCGTGAGTCAACACAGTGATTTGGCTGAGCAGCTCCAGTGGAGGTTTGGAGAAGACCATACTTCCCACAGTAACGTGCCTCTTTGGTTGTCTTAAGTAGGGCCGAGTGACGACGTGCATCGGGATTAACAACGCGAATTGCTGGTGTCGCCACTGAAAAGACTAGAAATGGCAGTAATAGGTTAGATATTGGCCATGACGTAAAGGGTTGAATGAGCTTTTCATCCTGGTGTCATTTCAGCTAAATCCAGATCCAAATATCTTAAAGTGGATAACTTACTGTAAAGATAAACGAAAAGCGACTTTCCAAACATAGCGGAGGTGCCGTTGTTGTTTTCTGGTGACGCAACTTCCGTCGACAGACGATTGGTAGTCTACAGTGGGCCAGCTCTCCTATTGGTCCACAGTCTGCGGGCGGGGCGAGCGCTTCTAATAATCAGAAGAAAGTTTGAAAGAAAAACTGCCAAACAGCTGCAACACTGAGTCATGCTTTATTTTCTGAACTTCACAAAATGTTTAATTTTTGACCTGCGGTGACAGTCTGCGCTCTGCTGTCACACTCACACATTTATAAGAGGAAGTTGAATGAATCTCCGCCCCACGTGTTTAACACGCAACAAACCAGGAAACTGGCTTTTTTTTTTTTTAATTTAACAAACAATGAGTATACAACATACGAACAGATGAAGTATACAAAACAACAGAACATTAACACAAAAAGCCAAGGGTAAAAGAAAAAGGTAACAGTTATAAGAATACACGCAAAAATTCACATACATATATTGTTTTGAGAGCCTTTTTGTTGGTGGAGTCTGATATTGATTGTATGTACATTTCCACATCCTTAAAATAATGACAGAAATATGGTGTTTTGTTAGTAAACTTAAATTTATGGATAAAAAATTTAGCTAAAAGTATTAACAAATTTATCATATAAAAACATTTATCATACTTCTTGGGGAACTTAAAGAAACAGAATAAAACATTTTCCCATCGTAAAGAAAACTCCCTTAAAATATGGACAATAACAAACCTGCTAAATTCCTTCCAGAATCTCTGTGTAAAATAACAGTACCAAAAAAGATGTGTCACAGTTTCTGGATGATCCCCACAGAAAGTACAATTAGTATTAATGTCCCTTTTAAATTTTACCATGTAGTGACTGGCTGGATAACATTTATGTAGAATTTTAAATGAGACTTCTTTTACCTTATTTACAATCAAATATTTATGGGGACCATCCAGACTGTCTTCCACTTGATATCTGGAACATATCGGTTCCAATAAGATATTATATATGGGAGAGAGACGATATCTTCTTGGAATAAACTACGTATTCTCTTATTACTGTTAAAAAGTTCCTGTGAAAAGCAGATTTTTCCTATTGGTGACTCAGCTGGATCAGGGAGAGTGACTGAGGCAGATATTGAGCTGTCAGTGTTTTTATATAATATTAAAGTCAATGAGGGTATGGCACCAAGCACCATTGAGAATTCCTGAACACTCATTGGAAAATTATATAGTGCAATAAAGTCGTTGTAAGTAAGTAGTTGTCCCTCTTTATTAACCAGCTGAGCCACCAATAGGATCCCATTTTGGACCCAAGTTTCCAGGAAAAGTGATTAATTTTTATATCTCTTTTGTTCCAGATGAGGTATTTGTGAGGTGAGAAGTTGTGTTTATAAATGAGGGTCCACGCTAAGAGGACCTGCTTATATAAAGTTTTTTTTTTTTTTCGAGCGTCGTTCCAGACCATACTCCGTACCACTTGGTGGCGGTAATGCACCTTTCAATTGTTTGCCAACCGCCAGTACAACTGTAAGAAAGAAGAAGAAGAAACTGGCCGTTCTTTGTCCTCAGTGCAGAGAGACGCACAGACGATCAGACTGAGCTCAGACCAAACTAGCAGCTTCCTCTGAGTGAGTCCAGCTACAGGAGAGAAAAGTGGAAAACTCCAACACTGCTGCTTCAAGCTGCTGACGCTCCACACACTGAATGTGAGTTTGAGCAAAAACACGACTCAAAGCAAGTTTCAGTGAAGGTGGTAGAGGAGGGAGGGGAGCCAGGACTGACTGTACTTCCTGTCTGCTGTTTTCAGCTTCACTCACAGACTCAATGGCTTCCAGCTCAGAGGAGGCTCTCTGCTGTCCGGTCTGTCAGGAGGTCTTCAGAGATCCTGTTCTTCTGTCATGTAGCCACAGCTTCTGTAAAGACTGTCTGAAGAGATGGTGGAGAGAGAAAGGGGAACGTGAGTGTCCAGTTTGTAAGGAAATATCTTCAAAGAAGCATCCACCTTTAAACCGAGCTTTAAAGAACCTGTGTGAGTCGTTCTTACAGGAGAGAGCTTCAGAGGATCTCTGCAGTCTGCACTCTGAGAAACTCAAACTCTTCTGTCTGGACCATCAGCAGCCAGTGTGTGTCGTCTGCAGAGACTCAGAAAAACACACCAATCACAGATTCAGACCCATCGATGAAGCTGCACAACAACACAAGAAGGAACTTCAGGAAACTCTGGAGCCCTTAAAGAAGAAGTTAAAGGTTTGTGAAGAAGTTCAAGTGAAGTTTGATCAAACAGCAGAACACATTAAGGTCCAGGCCCGACACACAGAGAGGCAGATTAAGGAGCAGTTTAAGAAGCTTCAGCAGTTTCTAGCAGAGGAAGAGGAGGCCAGGCTGGCTGCACTGAGGGAGGAAGAGGAGCAGAAGAGTGGGATGATGAAGGAGAAGATGGAGGCTCTGAGCAGAGAGATAGCAGCTCTTTCAGACACAGTCAGAGCCACAGAGGAGGAGCTGAGAGCTGAAGACGTCTCATTCCTGCACAACTACAAGGCTGCAGTGGAAAGAGTCCAGCGCTGCCCCCTGCTGGATGATCCACAGCTGCCCTCAGGAGCTCTGATAGACCAGGCCAAACACCTGGGCAACCTGACCTTCAACATCTGGAACAACATGAAGGACGTGGTCTCCTACACTCCTCTCATTCTGGACCCAAACACTGCAAATCCAAACCTCATCCTGTCTGAAGATCTGACCAGTGTGAGACGAGGAGGAGAGAAGCAGCAGCTTCCTGATAATCCAGAGAGGTTTGATCATTCCTGCTGTGTCCTGGGCTCTGAGGGCTTTAACTCAGGGAGTCACAGCTGGGATGTTGAGGTTGGAGACAGTATACAGTGGGCACTGGGTGTATTTGCAGAGTCTGGGCAGAGGAAGGGAGTCATAGGGTCTGTTTTATGGAGAATAGGGTGCAGTGCAAGTAAATACTACACACTTTCACCATCAGCTATCACTGATCTCTCAGTCCAGAAGAAGCTCCAGAGGATCAGAGTGAATCTGGACTGGAACAGAGGACAGCTGACGTTCTCTGATCCTGATACTAACACACACATACACACCTTCACACACACTTTCACTCACAGGATGTTTCCATACATTAACACTTACGATAAAGCTAAAGTGTTGCCTTTGAAGGTTCAGTGTGAGTGGGGCAGATGAGTTGAGGATGATTATATTTCTAATGTTGTTCCCTGTCACTGTTAGACCTCTGCCTCACCACTACATATTTCAAATACAACGAAGGCTTTTACAGATAAAAACATGGCTGTGTCATGGGCTCCCCCGTGTCACCTATTGTAGCCAACCTTTACATGGAGGAAGTGGAAAGAAAGGCTCTTGGCTCTTTCAAAGGAAGAGTACCCAGCCACTGGTACAGATATGTGGACGACACCTGGGTCAAAAATCAAGACACAAGAAGTGGAATCCTTCACTGCGAACATTAACGCTGTGGATAAAAACATCAAGTTCACCAGGGAAGACACAAAGGACGACTGTTTGCCTTTCCTGGACTGCGCCGTGCACATTGAAGAGAACGGCAACCTCAACATCGAAGTTTACCGGAAGCCCACACATACGGACCAGTACCTCCTGTTTGACTCCCATCACCCTCTGGAACACAAACTTGGAGTAATTAGGACCCTACACCACCGGGCAGAACATGTTCCCTCTCAACCTGAAGGAAAAAAGAAGGAACACACACATGTAAAGGAAGCACTCAAAACATGTGGTTATCCTAACTGGGCGTTTATAAAGTCAGCATAGATGCACAGGAAAGAAGACCAGACACCAGCGAGGGAGGATAAGAAGGACAGACGCAACAACATTGTCATCCCCTATGTAGCCGGTGTATCAGAGAAACTCAGGAGAGTTTTCTCCAAGCACGACATCCCAGTGTACTTCAGACCCAGCAACACACTCAGACAAAAACTGGTTCACCCGAAAGATAAAACGCCAAAACACAGACTTAACAATGTGGTGTTTGTTGTACAGTGCAGTGAGGAATGCTCAGACCTCTACATTGGAGAGACCAAACAGCCACTTCACAAGCGCATGGCACAACACAGAAGAGCCACCTCCACAGGACAAGACTCAGCAGTCCATCTGCATCTTAAGGATAAAGGACACTCTTTCCAGGATGCCAATGTTCACATTTTGGACAGAGAGGACAGATGGTTTGAAAGAGGAGTGAAAGAAGCCATCTATGTCCACTGTGAGCGACCATCTTTGAACAGATGCGGGGGTTTACAACACCAACTCTCTGCCATCTATAATCCAGTTTTGAGATCCCTTCCCAGACGCCTTAACACCCACTCACATCCTGGGCCATCTGATCTCAGGAATTCGCATGATAGGCTGGGGCCAGGTTTCACAATGAACACACCCGAAACCCTGGCTGATTGTGACCCACACCCGCTTTCATACCTTGGCTCATGTGATTAGGTAGAGGATCATCAGAAGGTCCTTTGTCCCTCTTAGTGGGTGGGACACTCCCACAGGGCTTTAATCTGGGACTCTCCACCATTTGGCCTTAGAACTGAAGAAGCTTCTTGGATGAGAGGTGAAACGTCTTCAAGCAACTTAAAGAAGTCCAGACGCTTTTTTTCTTTCCAACAGCTTCAATTCCTGTCAGTGAGTTGAAGCTGTTAAACTGCAGCTGTCCTCCTGCTGCCTCGTTGTTCCAAAGCTCTTTGTTTCTCTTTTAGTTCTCACTGTTTCTTTCTGTTTCTGCTGTCCACCTTTTCACATGGAAAATCATTTCACTGTTTCTCACTGAATGACTCCCCAAACTAGATTTGAAATTCTATCAAGTTTCTAATCATTACAAGTGATTCATGTTTCTATTTGATGTGTGAACTATTAAGCTTTAGTAAGCTATTATTAAGTTCTTATTTCATCATTTATAAAGCATTAATTCTCCTTACTGTTCATTTCTAAATGTTTATTCTTGATTAATACAGCCCCATATAACATGTTCATTGTATCATTTTTAAATAAGTGATAAAGTATTTAGATGCACATCTAGCTCATGTCTGTGTGTTAATAAATGTGTTATAAATGCTTATTTTAAAATATAATTTTGTAATTCATTGTTTGCCACAGTTACAAGTTATTAAGCATTTTTTTGTGACCTCATCTAAAGTGAAGTGTAATTTTGCCTTAAACTGTTTTTATAGTTGACTCAAAAAGTCTCACATGTCTTCACAACAGAAAAATGTCACAAAGCACAAAGAGATGCAAAACATTCAAATATTCTTTTGCCAGATTGAAACAAAGCCCACCTGAGGTTTGCAGGAGAAGAGACTTAAACTCCTCCTACAAACTCAGTCTGAGTTTGTAGGAGGAGTTTAAGAGCGAAAGATGCACTGAGCCTCAGGATAGCCCAGCTTAAAGATAAAATATAAATAATGTTAATACGAAACAATATTTCACAAATAAGTGTAAACACCATAAACAAATTGTCCATCATGGCTGATAATGCAGGAGTTTGTAATAGATCCCACTTTCCTCTGGATTGTAGTCTGTTAGCTTTAGTCAGACAAGACAGCATCCAGTCAGGTTCAGTTTCAAAATGCTCCTGAAGTTAAAGAAATACATGGAGACGATTTAGTTTGCTGGGATATGGACGGACATGTGTTTAGTGAGAGCAGCAGTTTGTTGTTGCCCAGTTGATTCTTTATGACAACAATAAATATATTTTTAAACAATGATTCATGTTCAACTCCATATATGAAATGTTTCTGATATTTCAATTGTGGTTGTTTGCATTTGATTGACTTTGTCTGATTATAATTAAAGTGAGATCCTTCTATTGTGGAAGTAATGAGTCACTTCCCTCTCCTTACCTCACCCAGGTAAGGAGAGGGAAGTGACGGAAAATGCCGTAGGTCACATCAGATGCTGGAGAGTTGACAAGAAAAAAACCTCTAAATGTTAGCTCACAAAGCTTCAGTTATAGTATACAATCAATTGACAAATAATTAACCAAATTTGTATAATCATCTCCAACAGCCTGGAGCACAGGGAGGAGAAATTAGACGCTCTCCAAGAATACAACGACTTTATCGAACTCCTGGAGTCAGTTGATAGGCGATGGTCCAGCTTGGATGCGATGTTGTCCCTGCTGAAGATTTTACACCAGCAATTTAAATCCCTGCAAAAATCTCTGGATTTCAGCCAGAATAAGGTGGAAACGGTCGCTGCTAAAAAGTCCTCGCTACGGGACTGAGTTAAGTCTGTAAATGAGAATGTGACCCATCATAATACAGAAAATAAATGCAGGCCTGTAGTATGAGAGAAAACTATGTGTTTTCTGGTATCTCGGGTTCTGCTGAAGAGGATGCAGAAGCAACTAATTAAAAGCTGCGATCGAGTCCATCGTCTCAGACCTAAGAGGGTGCCGGGAGACAGCATCCTGTTGTGGCCAAATTCGGACATTTCAAATAGAAAGACCAGCGAAGAGTTGCGTCAACTTGGACTTCAGCATAAACCACCATTTCCCTAAAGAGATCCTGGAGCAACGCAATGTCCTGTTCCTAAGTCTTCATTAATAAGGGCTCTACGTGGACGGACAGCTCTATCGTGACCCTGCATCACTCCCTGGTTATATTAACATCACTGCAGATTAGAATCTGAGATGTTGCTTCAGACGCCAACTAAAGTAAACAGTTCTGTGAAAATGAATTCTTGCTGTAGAAAAAGTTCAAAAATATAAAATTTAATGTAAGTCAACAGCTTTACTACAAATTAGTTTGGTTTGGTGGCATCCTATTGTTCGTGC
Organism: Rhamphochromis longiceps; assembly: GCF_057381845.1. Lineage (NCBI taxonomy): Eukaryota > Metazoa > Chordata > Actinopteri > Cichliformes > Cichlidae > Rhamphochromis > Rhamphochromis longiceps. The sequence goes on from NC_140559.1 coordinate 1,803,788, forward strand.
AATGCCATAAATGTTAAAGTGCAATACTATGTTGTCAGTTGTTTGTATTTGTGCAACACTTGAATTAAGAAAGCAAAAGTTGTTATATGTTTTGAAAAGGGATATCTGATTAAATATGAAGATTTTCTAATGGAATTGTACTTCTTTGCATGAAACAAGTGAAAAAAACATGGACTTATTATAATTATTAATATTAATAGGTAATTATGTTATGATTGTACTGCTTTGGCCCACTTGACATCTAATAAGGCTGTATGTGGCCCCATGAACCAAAATGAGTTTGACACCCCTGATCTACACTATAAAAATCTGCCTGGAACATCAACATCTGTTCTCTGGGAAGCAGGGAAAGCTGTGATGAGGTAAAATAATTTCATTTCATTTTAAAAAGAAAAAACAAAACAAAATATTCAGGGATTAGAAAAAAAACATGAAATCCTTCGAAGAAGCCTTCGTGTCCCAACAGGAACAGGAAATACTGAACAAACTATGTAAAACTCGAATTAAATGAAGTTATTAATAAGACAGTCAAGCAATAACGCTGGATTGACCGCTGACAACTGGTGAACTCCAGCAGGAATTAGACAGGCTATAGTGATTGAGGGCTTAAGATGCAAGAATGTGGAACATAAAAACACTCTTTATGATGTTTACTTTTTCTCCAAAACTCACAAACCACTCTCTCTGAGGTAATTATATTAATAAACTTTTTTTCAAGATTTTCAGATTATTCAGTATCTATACTTCTTCTGATTAATTGCTCGTTTCATAATTCTTCTTCTACACCACTGCAGTCTGAAAATGTAAACCCCCGCGTGTTATCTTAAAAAGCTACAAAGGACCGAGGACAAAGAAGGACTAGATCTGCCTAACTTCTTAGCCAACAGGCTTAGGATGGTTAAAACATACCCTTTCAGATGGGCCCTGGCTAGACGTAGAACAGGCTCTAACAATAACAGAGAGATTTTGGAACTACCATTTATCAGCTCAAACATCAAATGGCATCAATATCAGCTTCTTCCTGATAGCATGGTGGGAGTTTCTAAAAATGATGAGTCTTCATTAATCCCCTGCAAACATTCACCTATCTGGAACAAACCTGACATATTACAAAACAATAATATGATTAACTTCCCAGATTGCAGTTGTAAAAGAATTAAATACTTGGAACATATATTCTAAGGAACAGACTTTATTCCATCTGACAGACTAGCTATACAGTGTGGGATTAACAAGAATAGATTTTTAGAATATCAACAAATTAAATCTATAGTAAAAAAAACAAAAACAAAAAGGAATTTAAGGCTAATGAAGTTAAATAACAAACACCATCACAATTCCTTAATCTTAAAACCCCCAAAGTACTGTCTAAAATATACAGGACAGTCTCCATAATAGATGAATCTTCCTATTGCAAAATGGGAAGCAGATTTATCAGTCAGTTTAGGCCAAAAGTTCTGGTCTCAGATATGCGTAAAAAGCTTTAAATTGATTAGAAATCCCAGTCTACAACCAATACTGTACAAAACACTACATAGAGTGCAATATACAGGTCAGTGGATGTTCAGGATAGTTTTTAACAACTGCTCACACTGTCACGGGAATACACCTAGCAACAAGGTGTATTAGGAGGATACAGATAATTGTCAGGCAAAATGTCCTCAGTTTGATGAAATAATCCCCTCCCATAATACACCTACCGTAGCACAACACTGGCTTCATAGACATTTATCCTTTCTTACTTGAACAAATTGATCTGTTGGAGGCTGGATGAGTCACTTTGGTAATACAACTGATAAACAGATGTCTTGCCCAGAGGTGTGTTATAAAACTGAGTTTTGAACCCCCCCTTAATGAAGTACCAGCTGATCTATTTGTTAAGGCTAGTGTTTATTTACGGGATGTTTGTGTATATATATACATATACATGTACTTTGACATTGGAGTTGTGTCATTTATTTTTATTGACTATTGCTTCTAATTATTTTGTATTTTGAATACTACAATTGCAGTTTTTCCTCTTTATGTTTTACGTTATTGTGCTAGTGATGTTAATGATGGTAACTCTGTTTTCTTCTGGGCTCACTGGTGGCAGTCAGTGTGCAGAGTCAGGGTAACAGGCTTCATGTTAGCACCCGGTTTGGTAGTGGAGTTATGGACAATTGAGTGCGATCACTGAGGGGCTCCATACTGTTCTGCATCCTCCATCTGTCCCCTTGTTTCCCAACTTAATCTTTAGCAGGACAGGTTGATTTGTTTTTCATATAATTAATAAAACCGTGGATAACAGTACAAATTCAATAGTGCTAACCCTTCTTCTTCAGAACAGCTGTTAGTAAAGCAAGTTTACAATGATGATTAACTTCAGCCACAAGATGGCAGCAGCTGGTCTGAGATCCTTTATCGGAAAGAACAATTCAACTCTCAGGTGTCATCAGAGACAGTCTTCACTTTCAGAGATGAATTCATGCCTGCACTGCCTTGTTGGTCGTAAACATGGCATTATGAGGTTCTTTTTCTTACAGAGAAAGCAAAGACAAAGAGGAGCCGGGAGGCGTGTAGAGAAAAATATTGGAGCTTTATTTAGTATCAAAGCGGAGCGTGTCGTCCAGCCGGAGGAACGTCTCCGACTGCTTCACATGGAAACGTCAGCAGGACGTTTGTAATGACGGAGCTCGTTTCATCAGCTTGTTTTACTTCATTTACAGCAGAAGAACTGAAAGTGTGTGGAGGGGAAGGGATTTAAAGGAGCAAAGCGCTGTTTTTAGAGCCTTAAAGAGAAATCACATTTCCAGTCTGAATCCTGTAAACTTCACACGATGATCCAGCATGAACCTGCATTCACAATCACTTCCTGTGTGCTTTAATTCAACGTCTTTTCACCCCGCTGACAGTCTGTTCGTCGCTTCATCTGCACGTCATTAAAGCCCAGATTCATTTACTTTAAATGACTTTGGACCTCTGAAAATCTGAGAGCTAAAAGAAGAATTTACGAGGCCCCGTGAGACATTTGTAACTAGCGCTCACAGAAGATGAAGCTCTGACTTCTTCTTCATGTGATTCATATATTTCCTGTTTCACACACACTCACAAAAAAGTGTTTTGGATGAGAGACGTGCTGCTGATAGACGCAATCTGCAGATTTCAACCCTGAGTTCAAAATAAACATTTTATCTGTAACTTAACTATTTCATTAATTCATCACAAATATAACCAATCACAGCTCAAGCAGGGTTTATTGTGAAGAAGACGCACTAAATGTAAGTGACAGTTACCAGAGGAGAGATTAGAGTAACAGCTGTGGTTGAAACTAAAGAGCTCCAGCAGAAAAGCTAAAATTGCTTCTTTAAAGTAAACGTTTGTCTTTAAACCATTTCTAATATTAACACTTATGATATGTGACTGAATAATCAGCGGAATGAATTAAACGGCTCCTCAGAAATAAATAGATTTGTTCTTTTTGTTTGTTTCACATTTGAAACACTAAGTAATAAGCAGTCATTAAACAGCGGTTAGCAACAGCACTCGAAATCACATAAATCACTGAACTATTATTGACAAAAATACAAAATTCACAACAAATACACTCAATATGAACTGAAACTAGAACAGGTGTGTTAGACTTTTAATTTGGAAGACATTCTTTTTTTTCACATTAAAAGTCTTCCAGGCTGGGCTGCTCTTCTCAGGCTTCAATGTACAAAAGTTTAAAATCTGAGGCGTGCTGCATGTAAACATCTGTCTGAACCTTAACTTTGTCCTGTTATTACAATGATTCACAGTATGATGGCTGAGTCTTTCTGAGTAAATGAGCTCAGACTCACGAGGGTCCTAAAGACTGAGCGACGGTCTGAGAAAGGAGGCGCGTTCGCAGGATTTATGATTAATGAGCCGACAGCAGGAAGAACAGCGCTTTGTCCCTTTAAACCGGGGACTGAGAAAAGCAGCAGAGACGAGAGACAGCAGCTGGACGACCGACAGGAAGAGGATTTAAGACTTCATCTGACAGGAACCAATTATCAATATGTGATGGATCAGCTTCATCGACAGAGACGGGAGTAAACAAACAGGCGATGTGCTGCAGAGAGAGAGGGAAGAGTCCAGACTCCACAGGTACAAGTGTGTGTGTGAGAGAGTGTGTTGGGGGTGTGTTTTGAAGGCGATGTGCCCCTCCCTCCCTCCATCGGGCTCAGCATCTCTGGGGTCAAAGATCATCACATGCCCTGCCTGATGCTCTGGATGATCTGGAAGATGGCTGCAACAAACACAAAGGAGGCATTAGCAGCAGGTCACATGACACAAAACTAGCTCATCCGTAGACACAGAGAGACGCTGACACCTGTTTTCTTAAACACTCTTAAACTGTATTATTGCTCAGTGAATCAAACCTGGAAATTGTGGCACAAACGTTCAAAAAACAACCACAAACGACGCAAAGCAACGAGCCACGATCGCTTCCTGAGTTTTACTCCGAGGGCTGGAGGCCTGCCAGCCGCCTGTGTTTGTCACGTAACACTAGCTACTGTATTTTAAAGAAGATAAATGTTATGAAACGGAGGTACCAAACAACCGTGTGCAGCGGAGATAAGATCGCATGAATCATGTGACGTGTGAACGCGCTTGAAATGATGGCGAGGTGATGTGCTCTGTTGTTGGCTGCAAATGCAGAAGTCTCTGCGTTATCACTCTGCAGCTGCTCGTGTGGTTTCACACGTGTTCCTCAACAGCGAGCCTCCTCACCAGCTCGCAGTGGAGTCTTAAACAAGAACACTAACCGTCCAAAGACTCCGAGCGCACGCAGTCATGACGGACGTGTTTATAGCAACGTTTCTGTAAATGTAAATAAAAGCACAGTTTGTGTTTCATAAGCTCCTCGAGTCTGTGAGGACTAACTATGAAGCAAAGACCCAGGGACACAGTGTGGTTTAGAAACCTGTCAGTGAAATAAGCACAGGTTTCCACCTTAAATGAGCCCGGGCTCATTTAAGGTGGAAACCTGTGCTTATTTCACCGTCAGTGTTTCTTCAGGTGTGGATGTTCCTGAGCACACGCAGGATCAGGTCGGTTTCTAATGCAGCGCTGACACCAACATTCACACTGTGCAGCCAAATCCATCAAGTCATGAAATCTCAATGACGTTATGAACCACATATGATGGAATCCACAAACATCTGTAAGAAAGTTGTTACTGTTCAACTAACGCAGCCACCAAAGATTCAGCTTTTTTCAGCAACACGATGCCAAAGCACATTGTTGTAAAAGAGCCCAGCTGCTACTGACCAGCATGTAGACTTGAACGGTCACCCACTGAACTTTATAAAACCCAACATGTGAGCAAAGAGCTGCTTGAATCCTAGATAAAGTGAAAAAATGAAACATTATGGTTTCAAACCACAAGCTTACAACCTAAGATTATGAACACGTAAAGAGTTACGTTAGAAGAACAACGGCCACAGCTCAGTGGGAAACATGCTCCTCTATGTCTCCATCTACCTACACGGTTACCTTCCAAGATATGTGCAGATCCACCTACTGACAAACCTGCTGCATCCATCTACCAAACTATGTTCCCACCTACTTATCTACCTATATACCAACCCATATCTAACTACCATCATACCCTCTACCTGCCTAAAATCTACCTACATAGGTGTCTCTGTACCTAAAGCCTCTCTATCTATGCACCTACCTGCCACTTCTACTTTGGCTCTCGGAGGAGGCGGACGCACTTTTCTCCTCTCCCTTATCTTCCCTGCTAGTTCTTATGTCCTTGTCTAGTCTCGTGTCTTTTTTGTATTACTTTCCCTGGAACACTCTCTCACAGTCTGTGTCTAAAACCTAAAAGAGAATTATGGATTTGATCAACTGGTCTCTGAATGCTATTGACACCCTTTAACGAGAAGTCTGGGCTCGGGAGAGCCCGAGTGCCCTGGAGGGACTTTCCCTGCCGGATACACGATGGACGGGTGGCAGAGGATCGTGTGCCTGGCGGGACTGTCGATCGAGGACGCTGAAGATATCTACCTATTCGGAACCATGATAACAGGGTTCTTGCTGATCGGAGCTGGCTTGGCCCTGGCTTATCGGAGAATTAAGAGAGCAGAACCGGCTGTTCAAACCCCCACAAGGCTGCCCGCTGGGATTGGAACGACAGGCGCGACTTCTCAGAAAGGGCTCACTGAAGGCAGCATGGTTAAGAGCTTGGAGGCGCTTACGACTGCAGTGATTGCTCAGAATAACACCTCTGAGCGCATGTATGTTGGATTACATCAGGAAAGAATCAACTCAGAACAACATCTCTGGGCGGAGCTGGATTACACCTCGGATCAGTTGGCTGCGATCGTGAGGTCTCAGAATCTGCTATGTGAGCAAAAAGAGTGACAAGACCACAGAATCGACGGCTAATAACATCACGGAGAAGCTCGCAGCTATTAACGGGGGACTGAGAGACCAGTGTCGGAGTGTTAAAAAACAGCTTGAAATTCTCAATTACCATCATAACCCGGCTACCCCTTCGGCGCCAGCTCAAGGCTGGAGCCGAACAACAACTCCCTGATAACGACTGTGTTGAGTCTGTTCCTTCCCATTCCCTACAAGGTCACCTGGGTTGGCTGGTAGACTGTTTACTTAGCCTGATAGGGTGAAGGACACTGTCTCAGCTGAACTATGGACACGCACACACATACATATACTGATACTGATAAGCACTCACTGACGCATCGCCCTCCCTACCCCGGATCCAACGCCACCTCCAACGCTTACCTCCCCTCTGATGTGGACATCGGGTCAGCTGGAGGCGCAGTCGAAAGATTTCAGCGGTCCCAGATCAGATGTACACACTGGGACTCTTTCCCATGTTGCTGTCTGTGTTTATTGTGTTATGGTGTGTTGATACCTGTGCATTCCTGTATTATCCTTTTGTGTTGCACATTTCAATGTTTTTTTTCCTCGCTACCTGGCCTGACCTGTCTCCCCAATGTGATGTTTGTATTGTATGTACGGCCGGCAAGGTCTGTCATCTCGGTTGTGGGCAAAAGACCTGCAACTGACAAATAAAGGCTATCTCATCATCTCTCTCATCTCATTATACCCACCCACCCATTTACCTACCTACTTAACTACCTGTGTAATGATCCATATACCTACCTACTGATATATGACTTAATCTACTTTACCAACTGTCCTGTTTATCTTATCCATAGGCATGTATTCATATACTTACCTATGGATAAGGATGGATGTGCCTGCCTATCTACTGAGGTATTACAACTAGAGACACCCCATTGAATTTGATGATCAGTGCTTTAATAGAGGACTCTTAATAGCTTTTTATCTTCAGAGGCTTTGATTGTGATTGCAGTAATAGTAACGATCGCAGTTAATCCAAAAAGTAAAGCAAACATGTTTCTCTCTCTCCAGGTTTATTGTCATGTTAACGAAGAGTGTTGAGCCTTGTAATACTTTTTATTCACACACATGCTCCTAAATAAATGTAGCAATCTGCACATGTATTTTTAGTCGCAAATGTGAAACTTTCACAATGTCCAGCACCGCCAGCATCAACTTCCTGTCCTTATTCCAGTAACTCTAATACTTCTTTTAGTATGAAACAGTCAAGTCTTCTGCTGCTGGCAGAAGCAACATTAATCTGCTTAATGAGCAGGAACATCACGGGAAACCCAAACCGGCTCTATGCCTCAAAGCCACGGCACAAACAGAGATTCTATTGTGACCTACAATTAAAAAACAGGCTGAGAAAAGCAGGAGAGCCAACTCCCATCTATTTAAAGCGACTGTTTTTTGACATGTGTTACCAAACGCTAATTAGAGATGGCAAGTCCTGACTGGCAGCGATAAAAGTGCAATCTGTCACAGGAAGACCTTCTGACTCCGTATCCTGCAGGCTGAAGACAAAACTTCTGGGGAAAAATGTGACTCAGAGTTTCGAGAGCTGATAGAGTTCTGCAGAAACGCCACAGAGATAGGATCAGCTGAGCGGGAAGCAGAGCCCGTCTGCATCAGCAGCTGTATCAACATCTGTATCACCTGCAGGGGAGAAACTCACCTGATCCACAAACCACAAAGACGAACAGAGCGAGCAGCCACGGGCCCACCGGAGACTTCTCATCGTTTACTGGCCGCTGGAAAACACAGAGAAACCACGCACCGTCAAAAGCGTCCCGTGGAAGCCTTTTGAGTTTTACTTCTACATAGAACTTGGTTCTTTTTATTCTGATGGTAATGATAACACCTCGTGGTGAAAACAGGCGTCTTTGGTGTTTTCACAACACTTCTCTTATGATACCTTTACACTGTTTACATTATATGCGACTTTGTTTCACACATTTCACTTGCTTAATCCTGAGATTTAAGCTTGTGCTTCATGAAGCCTCGTTTATGCAGCAGGGTGAGTAAAGTAGAGAAACACGAGGTGAGACAGTTCTAACTGGTTTGTCTACTGCAAGGACAGACGAGCTGAAAAAAATGACATTTTGTGACAGGTGAGATGGGAGTGTTGGCAGGTCAACGCTAAGAGAAAACCGAAAGTCTCCAACAAACCAAAGACAACCTGAGAAACCGAACTGTAGACAGGACGGGCAAACAGAACGTGCGACAGCCGCTGAATATTTCAGCTAACATCCCTGCTGTAATCGTCCCGTTTCAAAGACTTCTGCTAGCAAATGAAAAGATTTCCGTGGACAGTCAGTGTTTACTGTGTTCACCTTAACGTCTTGAGATCCATTCATGCCTCAGAGCTCCAAGCTCTGACCTTTGATTTATTTTAAACACTAGAACTTTAAAAATGTTTAAATTATGTAACCCTGTTAAAATAAAACCCGTCATGTTACCATTTGCAATATGTGGTACAACGGGAAGGCCACTTATACCTCAAACCGCTGAAGACGTCACGTTAATATAATAATGAACGCAGCGCTGGACATTAATGGCACACGTAGTTGCCTAGTAACGCACACTGTTTACATACATTTTGGCTGCTGTAACATAAGCTAAAGTTAGCTCGATGTGACTGAGCAGCAGGGACCATGTAAAGATGCCAGTATAGCCTCAGCATTGGTTGATTCACGTGGTGCTGCTTCAATGAAATAGTCGTTGTGCCAAAGCAGTGCAAATATCACTAGAACTGTAATAAATGTATATTTAAACCATATTTTATGAGGGGTTTTACAGGTATTCAAACATCAAATACTTCTTTGTTCATCAAACAGAAAACACAAGTAGTTCTGTTGTACGGTGTGACACCACCAACTGAATCAAGGCAAACTGTGGTTTTGTCACAGTCGCCCACCACACACTGTAAATATCCTGAGCTAGCGTGCCTGCTGATGGCACGCTAGCTAAATGTCTCTGAATTTAAGCTTCAAAAGTACAAAACTGGGTGTTTACAGATGTTTACTAAATCACATCTGTGGCTTCGAGTTCCTTGAGAATCGCCTCACAGTAAAAAATGTTAGGCTGACTCTGTGTGTGTCACACTCATAACTGCTCACACACACACAGCTTTGTGTGCGCTCAATGTTGTTACACCTGCCAAACCAGCCACTCTGCACCAGACTCCATTTAGAAAACAGCTCATTTAACGCTGCTCTCTGTCTGCACGGACAGAATCGAGCATCTGATCTTCATTTAAACGGTCCGAAGCCCTTTGTTAAATTCGGCCTGCGTGTGATTCCCTAACATCACCTTCTTTGACACAAATTCTGTTTTAAATGTGCGCACTGAGCTGCACGCCTCCGCCCACTCCATCTGTTTACACCTCATCACACAGAGGGGATGGACGATTAAAGCCCCCCAAAAGCTCACAAACAGCCGACAGCTTTATATGTTTGTGCCGATTGAACACCACAAAATAAAACTTTAATATATTAGAATAAAATCGTATTTCTATAAATTACAATCGAGCGGCGCGCTAAAACTCCAGCTTTCCTGAAGGACTCTGGCTCTCTTTAAGATGACACACTAAACAGCCACTCACAGTGCGCCAGCAGCGGGACCTCTGTTACTATCCCACCATTTCACTGGTTTTTAACAACAATTACATGCAGCATGATGGCGACTGTGATGGTAACAGAGCTCCGTGGCTAACTTAGCGAGCTAGCTGTTTCCTGGATTCGACTCTAAATAAATCAAATAAACGTATTTAAATGCTCACTTCTACACGAACATCACATCTACAGACCACACGCCGGCCACAGCCCACGGGCTCTAAGTTAACGGGTCAGCCGTTAGCCCTGGTTTCCCTACCGACGTTTTCTGGACGTGTCCCCGCTGTGTGATCGTCTTGCTGTGTCGCTCGTTTGCCACTTTCATCCGCTGCACTGCCGACATGCTTCAGGCTTATTGACCGGTGCGGACCAGGAGGACGGAGGAAGAGGCGGGAACAGCCGGGATCCAGAGGCAGGAGGCTCGCTGGTAGCGGAGGAGAACGTCCGGGAGGAGAGGACAGTCAGCTCGTTCTGTTTCCGTGTTACCGTCAACGGTTTGGTTGATGTTAGCTGAGCGAGCCCTGACCCCGGAACTACTGACCTCGTCACGTGACAGGGAACAGCCAAATGTCTGCATGCTGCCCCCGAGAGGCGGGAACAACCTGTGCATGTCAGAAATTTCACCAGAAATACAAAAATAATTATATATTCTTAAAAAACGTAGAAATATTCAAAATAAATGTAATATTATTAAACAATTACTGAAACTGGTTCAACATGAGGAAGTCTTATGAATGTTTGCAGATGATGTTTTGATCTGTTGGGAGAGAAGGGAGCAGGAGGAGGAGAGAGAAGAGGAAATAAGACAGATAACATGTGTGAGGATGAGGCAAGTGGATAAAATGAACGTGCGAGGAGTAAAAGGAGTGACGTAGATGAGGTTCCTGGGGTCAACCATCCAACTGACAGTGTACAAGAGAGGTGAAGAAGAAAGTGCAGGCAGGCTGGGGAGGATGGAAACGAGTGTCAAGGGTGATTTGTTACAGAAGCAGCAAGAGTGAAACAGAAGGTTTATAAGATGTTAGTGAGACGTGCTGTGATGTTTGGTTTGAAGACGGTGGCACTGATGAACAGACAGAAGGCCGAGCTGAATGTGTTAAGAACGTCATTGGGAGTGATCGGGATGGAGAGGATAAGAAATTAGGAAGAGCAGTTTGGAGACAAAGTTATAGAAGCAAGGCCGAGATGGTGTGGACATGTGCATAGGATGTTAAAAATGGAACTGCCGAGCAGATAAGATGCACTGTGGCAACTCCTAAAAGGAGGATCCAAAAGAAGAAGAAGAAGAAGGAAATCACTTTGAAATGAGTGGTGATTAAATTCAAGTTTTAGGTAACCTGTCTAAAAATGTATTTCTTCTTCTCAAGTTTCAACTTAGACCACCTTAATAATAATAATAAGAAGAAGAAGAAGATTATCTTTTATTATTTCCAGTCTTTTTCAGTGTGAATGAATGACATTTTCTCTAACAATGTAATGATATGATCATTTTTGTATTTTAACCTTTAACCGGTAAAATTATTAACGCGTCACACATTTTATGATGTGTTCCATACACCACCAACACCATGAACCATCCACTGATGTAAATGGCACTCTGTTCAGAAAATCCTGACCAAAGAAGAATTATAATTAAGAAAACTTGGTATTTGCACAAGATATTAATATCTATCCAAAAGAACTTCATGATCAACTTTTAATAGAGCTGGTCATATCACTGACTTCAACTAGAAGCTTCAAATTATGAGATAAAAGAGAAAAACTGATAAATGAAAAGTGGCAGTGGACTTATCATAAGAAAGCTTTAGGAAATATGTAAAAGGAAGTCAAGTGATGTCTTCACTGTCTGTTTCAAAATAACACTCCAACAACAGTGACACAACTCCAGTGAACTGTTGCTTTCATTATATGTTTCATAATCTTTAGTTTAATAGTTATCAGGTTTATCGTATATTTGATAGTCATATGTAAAAAACCAAACAAACAGACAAACAAACAAAATGTTTCCGATGTGAAAGTGCAGCACCAACCTGCTACATTTGACTGTGTTGACGAGGACTGACTATATTATGTATTAAAAAACATTACGGTCAAATCATTTAAATAATATGATTTTTTTTTATATAGAAATAATTTGTAACCCTAAAGAGTAATATTTATGAGAAGGTCAGTAAAACAAACAGCTGACCTGTTTATTTATCACAAACATGTTTATGATAAATTAATTTGACGAATACTCAGACACGTGTTTTTAAAAACACTTCTTCCTTGTTCTAGCTTGGTTTTAGTGAAGCATGCTGTGCGCAAACTTAGGTAACTGCACTCACTGGCATCTGCCACATGAGGGCGCACTAATAACACAAACTAAAGGAGTCTCACGTGGAGACAAGGTAATAAACCATTTCCTAAAGAAACAGATGAAATGAACACAGGGTAAAAGAATAACTTTCATTACCTTAAACATCACAGAGCATCTTATAGTCTGCTATAAGTTTTCAAAACCAGATCACAGGCAATAAGAAGTAACCCTTGTGGCAAGGCTAATAAAAGTCTCTCCCGTTTTCTTGCTCATTTGCTGTGATTCTGTCTTTTCTGTTAAACTGCATCTATAAATAACTCACTTTGCTAAATTTCATACAATGGGATAAACCTGTAAAAATGATCCCAGTGAGCCAAAAGCTCAGGCTTCAGACTTGCTAAACAGTCACCTTACACATTACTGTTTACTTCATAACAGCCTGACATCATCTCAGTGGAGTAAGTAATTACAGTAAGGTGAAAACAGTTGAAATTAGGCTTTTATTTTAAAAACCTAGCATTGACTATTATTTTGGTCATCTCATAACATTAATGCATCTTCATAACATGCTTGAAGAGATATTTTGAAACTCATATGTCAAAACTTGGGAGCGATGTCACTCTTGAGTTAGCGAGTTCTTAAAAAGTAGGTTTTCTTTTGGTTCTCAGAAAGGTAGAGCGGTCCTGCGCAGTATCTTAGCTGTTCCTAGGACCGCGCTCTTCTGGACAGAGATCTCCGATGTTGTTCTTCTCAAGCTCTTCCCTGAGCCCTTGGTATTTCTCAAGTCTTTAACCTCAAAATGTTTTCCTGGTTAAACAACAGATAAATACATTCCTGCTGTTACAGAGCCATAATATGCATTCCTATTTAGGATTCTTCTTCCTTGTTGGAAGCACCATAATGTCCGTTCAGTGTCACCATAAACAGGAAGTTCACACAGTAAAAACTGAAACTTTCATTAATATTAATGTTGTAATAAATATCTGTGTGATGTTATTTACCTGTTGAATCAAAGCAACATAAGCCCAGTGAGGTTTTCTCTGTAGTTTATTGTTGCCTGCAGTCCGTCCACACAAACACACACATACCTGCATGTTTAACACATGGTCGTCTATTAAGCTGCTTTCACACATGCCCCACTGTGATCAGCTTTCCAGTACATCACCCGACAGAGACACATGTAAAAGCGCAAAAATGTGCAACACTATCAGATTGGACATTCATCTGTCTTTAACCTGCCATGTCCTGCACACATTATCCAGACTCCGCCCCTCACTGGAGCAACACAGAGTACTTCCTGTAATGAAAAGGCGTGTGAAGTGGATCATTTCCTGCTGTGAGCTAAATGCCTAATGTTCTTACACACACAAATATATCTACATGTTTAAAACATGTTCGTCTTTCACACACACAGAGTCCTGCTGGCTGCACTGGAGCCAGGCGTCAAGGGTCATTAGTACGTTTCCTTTAGTCCTTTATTAGTAAAGATCCAACATGAAGTCTTTGCCCAGTGGAAAAATTCATCCTTCTGGAGGTCAGAGGTCATGCAACGTCAGGCGGAGCTTAGGTCGTAGTGTAGTTACCATGGTGACACATATGTCTAACAGCCCAGACCACTCATGGACCCAATACGGTCCATCTTCATCCCAAAGCATCCTCTCCCTCCCATCATCGACTTGCGGCTCCACCTCCTCATCTTGGTCTGTTGCCGCAGGAAGTTGAGAAAGAACTGAGGGACTGCTTCAGTTCTGCTGTTCACTTGCTTTGCAAGGGTGTGGCTCACAGGCAGTACTGCAGAAGGAGTTGTGGAGGTGAGCTGTCCAGCTGATCCCTCTGTGATGTCATCAAAAGTGGGAGTGGCCAAGATGAGAGTTGAAAGACGAGAGCCAAACAGAGAGTGTAAAACCTGAAATACAGTCAGTAATCATCTGTGTGATTCACTGCCTTTTCTAGTGAATGTTGATAACTGTACCTCAAGTACACAGAGTAGTCAACTAATCAGATTACTCAGATTACACACTGGTCCCACATAACAGAACTTAGAGTAAGCCATATTATATATTTGTTAGTACTCTTGTAACGATGGGTCCATTAACCTTTGCCCCATATTTGAGTCTTTAAAACAAGTCTTTAAAACATCAAACAGATGACATTTTTTAAGTGTCACATTTATCTTCCTATTATGTGTCACTGATCGGTGGAGCACTGAAAAATCTTGCACAGACTCACTTATGCTGATGACACCATGCTGTTAATCTAAGATCATCTCTGACTATGAGATCTGTTTCATTGTATCTCTTTATTAAAGCTGACATAATCAATAAAAAGAGCAGAAACTATCGATGAAGACGATGAATGAAGATAATGAGGACAAAGATAATGATTAAAATAAAGGGTGTAAAAAGAGAATGAAGGTAATGATGAAAAGGAAGTTCTCCACTGACCTGTTTGTTGTCTCGTTGAGGTGACGGTTTTAACTCCGCAGCAACAGCGAGGAAGAGGAGGAAGATGAGGGAAATGAAAGGAGATGAAGCAGCAGCCATCTTTGTTTGTACAAAAAACATTTAGTTAAAAAAACACACCACCGTGACTGTTTTTAACCTATAAGCTTTAAGAAGAACATGAAATAGCTGAGTTACGTGTAGCTCTGACTGAAGGTTATTAAAGCCTACAGCGCCATCTATCGGTCAGAGGATTGCTGTGACTTGATAAAAGTGAATATTGTGGTGAAATAACCTGATCAGGAGATAAAAACTGATTGGGTCAAATTTTGTTGTGGTATTAAAAAAGAAACAAAAATATATTTTTAACATAAATTTGAATTTATTTGTGCATCTTAACAAATTTGTAGCTTTATTCACGTTTGTACAATTCTGTTTTTTTACAATGTGGTCATGAATAGTTTTTTTAAATTGATTATTACAGTCTCAGATTACAGATGTAGATTAGAGTCTACCAAACTGAAGGTGTTTAGATTTTTATTATTGAATTCAATTCAATACAATAGAGTTAAAAAACATTTTAAGTAAAAGAAGGCTAGAAAATTTAGACTTAAAATAAATTTTGATTTTTGTTATTTTATTATTAGATATGAATAAATCTTCATTGGGTTATGGGAGTTATTAAACTGGATTATTTAGTAAATTTCAATTTAGATTTTCTTTAATTTGATGAAATATTTTTGAAGTTTAAATGTCATTTTCTGATGTTTATGTATTAGTAAATTTGATGATTAGGACAATAAAGAAGCAGAACTTACTGACAAACAGTTTCTCAAAAATATTCCAACAAAAATCAAAGTCAAATAAAAGATTCTGCTGGTCGTCCGATCAATCCAACTGTTTTTCTCCAATCACAGTAATTGATTATCAGTCTCAGAACAAGTCGTATAAGCTTTTTTTTTTTCTTTTTTTAACTATCACTGGTGTCTGTCCTGTCTCATCTCAGGACCAGTCAGTATCTGTGTGCCGGCGGCGGGCTGGCACTTTTATACGACTCGGCGCTATGATGTCACACATTCTTACTGCTGTCACCCCAGACAACGGGTTCACACACTCACAACGACGCACACACAGATGAATGTGGACTCAATGGATGCATGTGTTACAAAAAACACTCAAAAAAACAAAATAGATAAAAATATTCAATCGACAAAGTTTAATCATGAAGTTCTGGAGGAAGTTCAAGGAATCCTTGAAGAGGCTTCTTTGGTTTGAAATAGTTTCCTTTGGTGTTTTAAAAGCATCTTGAAGTCCTTGTGGTGTTTCAAAGACCATAGAAGTGTTCACAAGTTTCATGAGGGTCTCAGATTGTCCTCATTGTAGCTCCAGGGTCTTACCTAGGTCAGTTTGAGGTGTCTTTACAACATTCAATGACTGAAAGGGTTGTGGGCCTCCAGATGTCATCTAGTGACCTGTAATAGAGCTAAAAATGTCTTGGCTTTGAAAACTTTCCAGGTGAGACAAACCCTCAAAACTACTCTCAAACATCTAGATGTTCTTGAAGAAGGCGAAATCTTCCATGAGTAATTAAGAACACAATAAATGGAAAGGAACAGGCTCATACAGTCCTGGAAATGGTTCAGGGTTCTTGAAAAGTTTCCAGGAGTCACAAATAGGTGCAAGTGGTATTTGAACATGTTGTAAAAGTCATGACAGGAGACAGAATGGGCCTCCTTCTACTGTAGTTTCAAGTGTCTATTGTTGTCATTGAGGAAGTTCCAGGAGCACTTTCAGAGTTTCTGGAAACAGATGTTGTTAAAGACGCGATTGCAGTAGGGTAAGTTGGAAATAGTTTATCTGATTTAGTCACTAAAGTACTAAAAGTATAGTAAAGAAGTATAGTCTTTGAAATGTTTCAGGGCTCTTGAAGATTCTGAAGGTAAAAAACAAAACAGAAAACTTTCTAGTTCAGGGGAGTCAAACATAATTTATTTTGTGAATTAACAAATAGTTTTTATAACTATAATTATATAATTAAAGGTCAGTCTGGACAATGACATACCAGAACTTTATTTTTCCAAACACATTTATTTCTAACAATTTAAGCTCAAAGAGTTGTACTGAGAAATTTCCTTCTTTACTCTGAAGAACTTCTAGGAGATTCTAAAGAGCTTTCAGAAGAGAAATGATCCTGCAGGAGGTTTAGGTATTCTTTGTAGGCTAGTTCCACATATACTTGACAAAATTCATTGAGTTAAATGGTTTATTGGTTCAAGGTTTCCAGGAAAAGTTTAGTAAGTTACTGAAGGTGTTGTAGATGTTCTTGAGAGAAAGCCAAAGGATGTGATTGTCCTTAAAGAAGGAGTTCTAGACTTTCTTGAGAACTAAAAGTCAGTAAAGATGTTCATGCAGACTAAAATATGTTCCACAAGTCAGCAACTTGTGGAACATTTTAAGGTACATCGAGATTCTCCAGCAGTTGAAAATAGAGAATCGAGCATGGGGAGAATCAAATAGATCCTGCACGGTCCTCAGGGTCCTTAAGGGAAAATTTGATTTCACTTCCAGGATTCTTCCAGATAGAATGAATGACTCAATCAGTCTTTCAGGGGCTTCCGGGATTCCTGGAATGACTTGGGTCTTTTAAGTGAGATACTTAAAATCTTCCAGGGGAATATGAAGATAATCCTGGAGTCCCAGATTAAGTTCCAGATGTTGAGTTGAATCCTAGAATATTCGGGAGCCGCCATTATAACCGCACCCAAAAGAAAGGATAGCTTCGCCTTTCCCTCCGTCTCCTTGTGACCCCTGACCCCAGTCGTCCCGTCAGCTCATAAAGCATCACCGTGGAGACTGAGTCGTGGTTTGCAACTATTTCCTGTGGAACGGGGCGGGGCCACAGAGGTTCACATGCTCCGAAGGATAGGTGTGTATGTATGGGTGTGTGTGTCTGTGTGTGTTTAATGACCCCCTGCTGTCTTTGTCCTCATCAGACAAAATCCCGCCCCCCATTCAACCTCACACGTCATCAGCCACGCATAACACACACACGCACACAAGGGCGGAATAACAGATCATCAATCACCTCATTAGAGAGGAAGATGGGTTATTATGTGTGTGTGTGTGTGTCAGCATGACAAGCAGGAAACAACAGCGCCTTTACTTCCAAAGAAGGCCAATCACAGGTCAGAGAGCAGCTTGTTCTTAATACAATAACACAATATTTACCTTTGTGTCACTTTCGGTGCATTTCAGCCCGACCAGTGCTGTAGGGCTGCAACACTGCACTGTAACACACACAGCTGCAGTTTTGCTGTTCTTACACAGCGATTGTAAAGTAACAAGTAATTATTTCTAAATGAGTTTTGATCGTTTTCAGAGTGAACTTCGGCACGGCTGCTGCTCATATCCAGGCAACAGGCTGCCTTCAGCCTAAACTCCTCCACCAATCAGCATTGACGTCACACCAGCGTGTGTGTGTGGACATGAATAGTGGACTCCAGTTGAGTGTGAGAAATCTGCCCTTCGTTCACAAGACTGAACACATAAATGTTTCACCTCTTTCTCACCACAGGATTTTATTTAAAGCTTATTTTCATATTAAAGATATTTATTGCTAAAACCTATTTAAAAACCTTCCAGAATAACCGGAAGCTATCAGCAGACCTAAGAGACCTGATCGTGGGCCAAAATAGGCCCTACAATGATGCTTGGAAGGGGAGGAAAAGGAAATGCAGATGGAGAGAGGTATTCTAATGAAGGCCGAAGACCCTAGAAAGCACCAAATGCTGCAGGAAAGAAAACTCATCTTTAAAGAAAGAAATTTCAAGGAGGAAACGAGTTGCTTTCCACCACTGGAGACTACCCTTAGAGAATAAGTGACACTGAACTGGCATAATGTCCTTTTAACTTTCATGATCAAAGCAGAGGCTGTTTGTAGCTGTGGGCAGAGCTGAGCCAAGTGCACTGAAAGAGTTCAAAGATTTTTAATGTTAAATGTTCAACTAGGAAGAAAAACACACTTTAGCTGCTCATAAATAAACAGGGATCCATACACTGGCATATACAAACTGCTTTGAATCAGTTGGTTATTCTTCATTGTGAAGCGTAGGAGTTTATCTGATGTAGTAAAACAGTCGTGCCTCCTGTTACACTCGTCGCACACGTCTCATTTGCATCTTTTCTGACTGCTGCAGGAAGCTGAGAGGGAACCTGCAGCTCTGCAGCTCATCCACTTCCCCTTTAGATGCATTGCTCAATCCTTATGTACTTTCATGGTATAACAACACTGAATGTGCAGCCTAATGGCATGAAAACCAGCCCCTTATCTAACACTCAAAGCTTATCTGTAGAGATCACGCAAGCTAAGATATTCACTGATGCTTATATGGCTAACTATTTTGACAAACAAGGGTTTTAAATGTTTGTCTTAATCTTATAGATAAGACCGAGAAACGTTTTCTTTTCAAATCCTCTTTTAGTTTGTAGCACAATAAAAATCACATGTGTAACAAGACAGAACTTTAATTCATTACAAACATTATGTAGGAATATTATTTCTAAATAACTGGACACGGATAATGACATGATATAATATACTACACTATTTCTAACCAGGAAGCTTAGTCTCATGTTTTAGGCTGAACGCAAAAGGTAGATATGAAACCTAAGAGGTCAGCTCATGTGTGACATATTTGAATGGCCCTACATCAGTCCCCGTGTCGTCAGGAAGAAACTCTGTAGCATTATCAACTTAACCTTTCGGGTTGATCAGAGCTTGCAGGAGGTGTCAAATTACACTTTATTTATAAAGTACTTCATGTTGATAACACTCGTTTTATTTTTAAACCACTGTAGTTGTCTAGTTATAAAGCATTTGTCAGTTTGACATCACCAAGTAGTCTTTGAAGACCTTGTTGGATGATAGCCCCATCTTCAAATTGTCAAAATGATCGTAGACCAGAGGAAAAAAAAACCAAAAAAAAAAACCAAAACACTCAGACAGGAAGTAGATTCATAGATGTTGATTCCTAAACGAGTTCTTCCGCCTTTTGGATCCATTTGTGTCAGATCTCATTAAACAGATGCTGATCAATCACCTAGCCAAGCCCAGAGATTGTCTGGTCCATGTTGGTCACTATGAGAACGCCTCACGGCTGGAATCAGCTTTGATAAAACCCATTACTGACTGCTGTGTTATCCAGGCTGCCTTTTTACTGATGCAGTTCAGATAATTGTTGGGTGGCTAAAAATGCTGATATACATTAACCAAATAGAAATGTCAATGGGAGGGAGAAAACTAAAGAACCCAGCCAACAAGGGGACATGAACCCAGAACCTTTGTCCAACCAAAAGTTTATTTTGTTTGTTGGTGTTTGGCTTGATAACTTCCATTTGATTTGTAGGAGTTACAGAAACACATTTGAAGCACACCTGAGGATTTTGAGGTGGAAAGCTGAAGGAAAACTTCAGAATATCAGTCTTTCCTATTAGGAAGCGATTAGTTGTTCACGTCAAGCAGAAGCTTGTTCTGAATGAGTTTTGTTCACCATTGCTGGTGAGGATCTGTACATGCATGATGCATTGAAGAGCTCAGCTCTTTAAGAAGTTTGAATGTAAAAAGACTATAAGCAGCCTAAATGAATTAAACTCGGAGATGTTTCCTTTTCACTCTTTAATGTTTGTCTTTTGTATAGAAAACATCATTAATGGAATTACATCTAGAGAGACAGTCAAGCCCACTATGACCTCTAACCCCTCACCCCCAGTGGAAAGGGGCAAGAGCCTTCTGGGGTCATCAGGTGTCAGTCAGTTGCCACAGCGACAGGAAGGCAGCATGGTGCTTTAGTTGATCTTTGGGTGGCGGAAGTCTTTGCCAGCGAACTTGGCCTTGCCTCCAAGCTCCTCCTCAATCCTGCAAGTCAGAGGTCATGATTAGCTGTGCTTTGTTTTTCTTAAACGTCTACTAGCCTGAGAATGACAAAAATCCTAAAGTTCTTACCTCATCAGCTGGTTGTATTTGGCCAGACGTTCTGACCTGCAGGGGGCACCGGTTTTAATCTGAAAGAAACAGTAGAATGAGATCAGCACTGGAGTTGTAGTGACCCAGTTTCCTACCCAGCACATTTAATCAGAAATAGGACCAGACAGTTCAATAGTGGTTTCCCTGCTTTTATGCAACCACTTATTTAAAAAAGGCACAAGTCACATTTATTCTTCTGCCTGCAACTGACCAGTGATTTTCCCACAAGACTCAAAACTTTGGGTCTTATAAGTACTGATGCACTTTAATTTTCATTTTGAGTCAGACCTCTGTAGATAATCAGTGTTCATATCAGTCCTTGATTATCAAGGCATTTTGCACACACCCAGCAGTTAAGATTCAAGTGATTTTCTTACAATTTTGCTTCAAAATGATCTTAAATCTTTCATTCAAGCTCAAATACATGAAGCAGTAGATTGACCAGCCATGTGTGAGCAGTCTGGCTTTTTCAAATGACTTTAAGGGGCATTTTTTGTTTTTAATGAACAAAAACTTCAATTATTCTTTGTGAACACATTAATCTCACTGAGACTGTCTGATGAAGTTTAAATACCTGTCCAGTGCAAAGTCCAACCACCAGGTCAGCGATGAAGGTGTCTTCAGTCTCTCCGGAGCGATGGCTAACCATCACACCCCAGCCGCTGCTCTGAGCCAGCTTACATCTGACAGGCAGATACATTTAATTAACTTTACGCAGAAAATGTTAATGTGGACTAAAACGACTGGTGTCTTACGCCTGGATGGACTCGGTGACAGAGCCAATCTGGTTGACTTTCAGCAGCAGACAGTTGCAGGCCTTCTTGTCCACTGCCTGCTGGATCCTCTTTGGGTTGGTGACAGTCAAGTCGTCGCCTACGATCTGATTAGAGCAGAAAAACCGACGTGTTACTATAGTAACACTATATTCCCGTTACTGAAGGTTTTCCTTGAGTTCTTCCAGGAAGAACTAGCTTGTATACTTGAGATTCCACAAGGCTAACAAATGTCTAGGGATGCCAATGATTGTGGCAAAGAGGGAAAAAAAAAAAAAAGAAGAAATCGAATGACAGTGAGGTTGTGTCACATGTCTGCATGCCTGTGTGCACCTCACCTGGATGTCTACAGAAGAAGTGAATTTAGCCCACTGCTCCCAGTCATCCTGGTCAAATGGGTCCTCAATGGACTGGACTGGAGAAAGAGAGACACTGAGGAGAAAGTTTCCACAGTAGAAATGCCACAGACACCCAACAGGCTCAATGATGCTACGGTGCTTAACAGTTACATGAATTCAATTGGAAATGTGCACACTGCACAAATCTTTGTGGTTCTCCAAATTATCAGTTGAACATCACACATTTTTAAATGGAAAAAATAAATTTAGAACCTCTCTAGAGAGATTTTAGAGCATTTTTCCTGCAATGAACAAGAAGGCAGCCTGACCACTTCCTGAACTCAAAAGGCTTATTTCACTCCCTCAAGAGCTCAAGTGAACTAAACCAAGTAAACATTTTGAATACTTCTGATCCAAGTATTCAAAAAGGAATTTGAGTTTCATACTTGGCAGCCTTGTTTGAAATTTAAATGCTTTAAGAGACCAATATATTCCATTCCAAAGACATTCGGTTAAACCACAGACTCAAAGCTACAGAATTAGTTTTGTTTCCTAGGTTTGTGAAAGACATTTGAAGACCATAAATCAAAGTCAAATCTCAAGCTCAATTTGACACATCAGTGCAACATTGGTTTAGTTGTCCAAATTCACTGCAGTTTCTCAAAGGTCATGGCTAAACACATCTTGTCTACATTCAGGATGCGAACAGATCATCACTGTATGTTCTGAAGTCATTCAGTGGTCATAGCAGCAGCTCTAGTCAATCTTACCAGGGTAGTTCTTGATAAAGCTGCGGTAGAGGTCACCCAGCTTTTCACCAGAAATGTGTCTAGAGGGGTCATCGGGGGACTTGAAGTCCAGGTCGTACTTTCCATTGCGGAAGAACTCTGAGGCGGCCACGTCCATGCCAATGATGATTTTGTCAGGGTAACCGGCCTTCTCGATGGCACTCTTCAACAGCTCCAGAGCTGTGAACACAAACTCTCATTGTTAGAAGTCATAATAACTTCAACCTTGAGTTGTGCCAAATGTGTATTATTAGTTTTCTAGTAATCAGCTCAACCACTGGTTAATTTAACTGTCTGACTAACTGAAGCAGCAGCAATACACACAAGTCTGCTTTAAATTCTATTGCATTAGCAGTCACATCAGTCCCAAGATAAACTACATAACGTCACTGCGTGGTCACGTGCAGCTCTCACCCTCATTATTCTCCAGGATGTTTGGAGCGAAGCCTCCCTCATCTCCCACGTTGGTGGCATCTTTTCCATATTTAGCTTTGATGACATTCTTCAGGTTGTGGTAGACCTGAAAACAAAGTATTTAAACAGTTAGACATCGGTTTTACCGTTCATAGCAGAAACATTGCAAGAGGGCAGGGTTTAACCTCAGCTCCAATCCTCATGGCCTCATGGAAGTTGGAGGCTCCAACTGGCAGGATCATGAACTCCTGCATGGCCAGTTTGTTTCCAGCATGGCTACCACCATTAATCACATTAAAGGCCTGCAGAAAGAGAAAGATTCTAAAAATACCATCCATATGCAAACTACCCAAACATAAGTTACAAAACACCTCTGGAGCTTAAATGAAACCACTGAATTGAAAATAAAAATCTGGTGCACAATAAAAATTGTCCAGAGGCTCACTACAAATTTCCCATAGGCTTGCACGTTAATAGCAAACTAAATAAAAAAAATAAAAATATAAGTAAAGTTGAGTCAAGAAGTTTGGGTCTTTAAAGCCAGTTTTCCACTTCACTTAAGCACAAGCCCCTCCCACTCACAGGCACAGGTAGGATGACATCTTTGTGACCAGCAAGGTCAGCAATGTGGCGGTAGAGGGGAACTCCTTTCTCTGCTGCTCCAGCTTTACAGACAGCCAGCGACACACCCAGGATGGCATTGGCACCAAACTTGGCTGCAAACAAAGAATCAGACATCCTTGCTTCAAAACAATCTGCATACAGTTGCACAGTACGGCCAAACTACCAGGTAAAGAGGGTCAAGAAATCCTCCAAGTTGTTTGAACTCATCTGTGTTTCCCCAAAAGTTAAGTATAAATATAACATTTGAATACATTCAGTACATGAATGAAGCATGAAGAGTGTTAAACCACGACTCGAGGGATGTCAATTGACTTTCCTTTACACGATTTGAGGGTTTCTCAAATATAATTGTGGGTTGAAATATTCTTCTTTCTAGTGAAGAGCTGATTTTAACCTGCCACTAGAAAGGTTAAACAGATTGTTGAGTCCATGGACTCAGGTTGAAGTTATTACAGTCATTTATTAAAGTCCCATCCTTCAGTACACAAACTTGGCAGACACAACTTTAAGTGCAGTGGAATTTCTTAATTTCCTCATGCCCAGCAAGTTAACATGAATGGTGATCCTCAGAGTCCATACCAGGTGTTCACCTGAATCAGTTACAATGTCAGAGGATCACAAATCTTAATGAAATATTAAGAAATCTGTCAGATGGCACATTTATTTCAGGCTATATAGACGGGTGCACCAGTATACCTGTATAAATGCCAAAGAAAGCAGTGCTTCCAGCTTTGTTTTCACTCTTTTTCTACAATTCACTTCAGCAGTTCATTTCCTGTTAAATATTTTGTTTACCCAGTTCTTATAACCTAATATTGTTTGGACTGGTTTTAAAAGAATTTGCCATTTTACGTCGCCACCCTTTTATGTAAAAACATGGAAGAAACAAATCTTAAATTCAACTACTTTTATGAGGCGAGTTTCTAAGTCCTTACATTTGTTTTCAGTGCCATCCAACTCCAGCATGAACTTGTCGATCTTCTCCTGCTCGACGACGCTGAGTTTCTGTACAGATGGGATGAAGTACCATTAGCCTGCAGTGAATCCCTGCAGTAGTTAAAGTGTATTAGCATCAAGCTAACATCAGCAATCCAACTTAACGGATACCTTCTCAATCAGCTTGGGGGCAATCTCCTTGTTGACATGCTCCACAGCCTTGACGGTACCTGCAGGGAAACACAGGTGTTAGCAGCTACGCTAAAAGTAGCATTAATGCTATCCCCAGCCCCACACACTTGACTCCTCCCACCTTTGCCCAGGTAGCGGCTCTTGTCTCCGTCACGAAGCTCCAGAGCCTCATGGACTCCGGTTGAAGCGCCGCTGGGAACAGCAGCCCTGAACAGACCTGAGGTGAAGTTTGACCGTCAGGTTACTGAACTCGCTGCAAACAGGAAGTGCGTCATGGTCAAAGTGACAGCTGCTCACCTTTGGCTGTCCACAGGTCCACCTCCACTGTGGGGTTTCCCCTGGAGTCCAGAATCTCACGAGCGTGGATCTTGGTGATAGACATCCTGACTGAAGGGGGAAGAGAACCAGGTGATTAGTTCAAATACAAAGAATCTTTTATAGAAGTGTCATCCGCACTGGGTCAAACATTTGTTTCATCTGAAATTTGACATGTTACTAAAAAAAAAAAAAAAAAAATCCCCGTGAAGAGGTCAGATTGAGTGAGAGACCTGCTGCAGAAATCCTGTTTAATGCCATGATGCCTCCATGATGACCTTTCTTATCAGACTCCACCCACACAACCAATCACAGCCCTGCACTCCTGACTGACAGCTACAGGGCTCAACAGAAGAATGGGAGAGACCATTCTGCAGGCACGAGGGGGGCATCATAGTCTGGCTGGGTTATTTATACCAACACCAGCCGTGTGGGAGCCTTTGACTTTTCCCCTGACCTTTCTGCAGAGGTCATGACTTCCTCCCTGCTGTTCTTGAGTTACACAGACTCTTATTAATGCTTGTGACATTTGAAGAGGCATTTCTGACTGAGCTGATATTAGCCTCCACCATGCATGACCCACTTCACCTCACAGCTGAAGGACTGGGCTTTATCTGGTTGCTAGGTCTCATACAGCAAGCTCTTCTGATTCTGTGCACACTGAGAAAAGCTGCTGTAGTAAAAGTGTTCTGGTCCAACTGTGTGAGCAGGTTCAGAGCGTCCGTCACATCTGCTGCGTGTTATGTAAGAGTGTGTCTGGGCAGATGCCATTTGAACAGCTGAGCTCTTACAGTACACTCCAAACCCCTGATGGCTTTTACAAACACTGTACACCTGCTTAGAGTTGAACTTGGCTGCAGATGAGTGTGGGTCAGCCAGCCTCTTTCAGATCTGCTTTCAGAATGAATAAACTGACTATAACAGCGGCAGTCTGACAAAGTCTGTTAAACACGAGGCACAGCAGCTCCAACCAAATTCTGAAGTCGCTGATCCTTCGAAGAATTAAAGTGTTTTTCCTGTACACAGGTTGGGTACATCTGAGCACCTAGATGTTGTTTTGATCCTATGTCAAGTCCAAGCAGATGAGTCACTGAAGTCTTTAAACTTTTAGGGGAAATCTGTTAAAACCCCGTTTTGTTATCATGAGTCTACCGTTAAACGTCTCAGGCAGATGGAACGAGGCCTGTTCATGCTGGGTGTGCTGAAAACTGAGCGAATTAAAGCTGACTGAGGACACTTAAATGCACACCAACTACTCATTTCACAGTCTTCTCACGTTTCTTTAAAAGGCATCACAATAACGCTGACCACTAAAAACAGTTTTTAGGTAGCTTTGTTCATCAGGACTTTCAGCCGTCAAACCCAAGACACTCACCTCTGCAGCTTCTGGCCTTAACAGCATACAAGAGGCTATAACTAACTCTCACAATGCAAAGCCAATCATATTATTAAGTTACTCAAGCATAAGTATGTTTATCGGTTTATGGTTAGAAATAAAATGATGAGAAAGGCACCTTCATTGGTTTTTACTACATGCAGGCCCAGCAAGTGGCCAACATGCTTTCTGGAGTCAGCTGTGAATACATTCAAGTCTAGTGAGTAACAGAACAGCTCACATGAGATCAAGCATGTGGCACCACGGGTCTGTGAGCTGCTCCTGCTCACTGTTGGTCAGCCGTGGAGAAGCATGAGTTTTAACATACAGACTGGGTCACCAGTATGTAATATCTCAAACATCAGACCACTGAAGGACGATGGGGAGGGGGCTTTACATCGATAATTAGCACAATAGCTTTAAGTCCATGAGCGCTCACATTAGTTATATTTACAGTGATGCATTCAGGGGGAGAGAGACTAGTCCACACATGGCTGCTTTGATACAGAAACATCATTTTGAAGGATTAGTGCCCCCCTTAAACCACACCCCTGTCTCCCAGACCCCTGAGGGGAGGCTACGCCTCATTTTAAGGTGCAGAGTGGCCATTTAGACACCCAGCAGGTCACATTTAAACCACCTGTGATCATTAGCTTTGAGTGAAGTCTGCTGCTAGACCATGTGGGACGAATGAAAACCTCTTTTATTGGCTGAATGAGCCTTAGCAGCCTAGCAGCGGGGCAGGTTTAGGGACACTTTGTTTCAGCCTGCTAAACAAACAAGAAATGAACCAATAACACAATAAAATGTCTCCAAGTGTAAAAGTTATCACACAGAAAGACGAGCGTTACACTACAGATGAATCAAAGTCACTCAGCAAGTAGAAAGTCAACAGAACAGAAGTCTTTTCAAAATGTAATAAAACCTTTTCCTTTAAGGTGAAAAGTCAGATTCAGGAAGTGTTGCTTGGAGTTTATATAACCTGCTTAAATGTGTGCAGATCTGAGCTCAGGAGGACTTTTAAATGCTAAAGAGTCACATTTAAAGCTCCCTGTGAGCACATGGAGGGTGTCCGTCCGTCCACGGACTTTGAGCCTCTCACGTCTGTCTGTCAGCTCTGTGACCTTCAGCCCACTCAAAGTCAAACCTTTCAAACTTTGTTCCCCTTCCTGCCATAAACAGGAACAAAATAAGTCTCCAGAACAGGAACTTAAGTTAGCACCTCAGGAGAACTTCTGCAAACTGAGCTTTCAGAGTAAAAGTCTAAAACGCATGCCACCAAACCAGAAGCAGTCTGAGCCGGACACAAACAGGAAGTTACTTAAAAGAGCTCCAAGCAGAGCCCTCAGCTGTCTGCCGTCCCAGCTTACCTGTTCAGAGGCAGTGAGCACGAAGAGGGGGCCGTCTGTCTGACTGTCCGACTGACGTGGAAAGTGTCTGTCTGTCCCCCAGCAGGGTTTTTATAGCCTCTCCCTGCAGCTGCAGCAGAAGGAGGAGGAGGAGGAAGGAGGGAGTGTGTGCATGTGACAGGACGGAGGCAAACAGAAAAACCTCCCGGCTGTAGTTAATCATCAGATCCTCACTGCTGTTTGCCGTCTCCAAACATAATTATAAGAGCCTTAATCTGAGGCTGTGTAAGTTTGGACTGCAGTCCTAGTGTAACATGCTCAGATATGTAAATACTTCCTGAACACACACATTTCTAGTGCTTCCCAAAGAGTCAAAAGGAAAATCACCAGCAGCGTAACACAATCCAGGAAGTCTTTAAACTCGGGTACAATGAATGTTTCTGTCCGTCAGTTGCTCTGAAATAAGAGCTTAAAGACTTCAGGGGACATGGATGCACTGGACCAACAGTGTGATATAATCTTTATTTAACCCAAAAGTCATTAAGTGCCCGTGTTACTGCAGCCAAAACATTAAACACAGCCTGCAACACACAAAGCAAAGGCAGGAGAGCTCAGGTAAATAACAAAATACATACATAATAATAATGAAAATGAAATGGAAAAGTCTGAAAATAATGTAAGAAATGTATAAAACCACCTCTTTAACAGTAATAATAAATAAGAATCAGGACCGGCTGTGCTGCTTTAAAAGGAACTGCTCTTTGATTTTATATCTGCAGAGACGATTTGAATCCAGGAAGTGCTGCGACTCGAACACTCGAGTGCTATCATCACTGTTTAATTTAATGCTTTCAAACACAAGAATCGTTAAACAAATGTGGCTCTGTGTGCATGATCTAATCTAAAACTTTAAAATCACTGTGGCGCTCACAGAACCCCAGAGCTCCGGCTCATCTGAGGGAAAACATCACATGTTAATTTGTCAAATAAGCAGTTTGTTAAGGTTTAATATTTATTCAGAGGAAAACCTAAAGAAACGAAATCCCTGATGACAGAGAGGACGGCCTTTACTCTGAGGAAGCCGTCAGTGTGCTGAGCATGTGGAGGCTAAATAAAAAGAGGCGTTTATTTCGTCTCAGAGGGCACTCCAACTGTTTAGACCGATTACTTTTAAGTAAAAGTTACCCAGTTTAACTCTGTTTTATGTCCCTCATCTTTAAAGGGCAAAGAGGTTTTTCTTATTCTGACTTTCATTAAAAAATACACATAATAAAAAAAACCTGAAACCTCTTAAATTCCCATTTGATTTCTGCTTTTTTTATGTGTCTTTTTTGTGTGTACCTGATTTAATTGTGCTTAAATGCAAAGATGTTAAAGGTGTTTACACCTCAGTGGTTTCCTGGTTTAGTGTTTCAGTCCCATCTGTGATTAGAAAACGTGTCTCTTTGGTTGACAGCAGCGGAAACCTGCAGTCGTTTCAGGTACACAAGCTCAGACTGGTGAGGTTTAACGACTGTATCTGCATATTTAAATTGCATTAAAGCTTAAAGTTTGCATTTTTACAGGCGTGGCCTCTTTGACTCACAGGTGCATGGCGACACGGGCAGCTGCAGCAGCTGATCACTGAACACAGGTACGAGTTCAGAAAGGTTTCAAAATACAGCCCAACTGTTGAAATCCAGCAGACTGATTAAATGAAACGATTTCGTTCATCATTTGTGCGAACTGGTGTGACATGAACTTTCACAGAGGACTTTCCTCTTAAACAAAAGCCACAAAGGAAACAAAAGTTTACATTTCTACCATAATCCAGTGAAAAAAGGCACAAATTAGCTCAAAACATCACAAGAATGAAGGGGAAAAAGTCTTTTTGTGGGGCCCAGTTTTACTCTCAGTGTGCTGAATGACTGTTATGCTGTGGGGTGAACAAGAGTGATGGTCCCTAACGCTCACAGAGAAGGTTAAAGTTCATCTAAAGGGGAAATGTGAGACCAGCTCAGCAGTCACTGCAAAGGGCAGTAACCCCAGCACACACACACACACACCTTACCCTTTACGCTCACCTTTAACTGTACTTCACACACACCGAGTGTCTACACGGCGGCCTGTCCAGCGTCCCCGGTGCCTTTACTAAATATAACTGCACTTTACTGGAGTGGTGGGGGAGGGGCACACTCTGTATATGACACATAGTGTAAGTTCTCCTGCAGC
This sequence comes from Rhamphochromis longiceps, assembly GCF_057381845.1. Taxonomy (NCBI): domain Eukaryota; kingdom Metazoa; phylum Chordata; class Actinopteri; order Cichliformes; family Cichlidae; genus Rhamphochromis; species Rhamphochromis longiceps. The sequence continues at coordinate 1,833,869 of NC_140559.1, forward strand.
ATTTGATCGTACTGTCTGTGTCAGTAAAGTGGAAGTTTGTCGCTTAACTTCACCGTGACGTGTAACTGTAGTTCTGCAGCAGTACGAGGGGGCTGCAGTACTATAGCAACAAAATCACATGTTGCACTAGAAGTTCACAATTTTATATTTCAATAACACCACTTTTAGTTGTACTACTCTTAGCAGTAATAATTTATGTTGCCTTTTAACCACATACACAGATGTTTGTTTTTATACACCTGTGGGGACTCGTGTTTACAAAGGTCTCCAACTAAAAGGTGAACAGCAGAGTGTTTGTAAGGGTTTTTGGCTGGTGCCATGTTGATCTTTTTAGAGTCAGGCGTGGCCATGTTTGGATGAGAGTTTGGAGTGCTAAGTTATGACCTTATGCCATCTTGCAGGGTTATAAAGTCGCGTCCATGGACTGAATGAGTGCACCACACGGGCACAGAGATCAGCCTTTTTGGGCATCTTGTACAAACATGTTTACTTCAGTTCTACGTTTGGACATTTTAACTTGGGAGATCATGGGGACTGAATTACTGTTGGAGGCCCGAGTGGACATTACAGGAACTGCAGTTTTTAGCATTTCAGCTCTTGTCTACAGGTCAGAGGTCAGCCGATCGGTCCCTATAAAGCACATTCAGTACTAGTGTGTTTGGTCTGTGTTTTCAAACATTTTATAAGCTAAGGTATGTTTTCCCGTTTCTTCAATTAGATGATATTCTCAGCTGCCTTAAAATAAAAATTTATTTGAAAGAGTGCATCATACAAAGCTCTAAAGTTAGCCACACCTCTTCACTGAGGTAAGACTTTTATTCCTCTTCTGCTTAGTTTTCCTCTACATTACTTTTAAGCTGTCTGTGCTGATATGCTAACAAGGTTTCTGGGAGAACTATAAGGATCTTTATGCATATGGGATCATATTTAAAGGGTGAGTTCAAGAAGAAAAAGTCATTTGTGGGCGGCTATGCTTGGTATATTTTTACTATGTTACTTTTAAATCAAAATAAGAGCACATTTTTACATTATAGGGATATTTCAGAGAGTCCTCATGCCTTTGAAAGACTAAAGAGCCATGATAACCCTCTAGGTTAACATGTGCCCACACATGTGTAGGATGACACATGTCTGGGCTTGTACAGTTTTCATTGTGAGAGCCATTTTTAGCTTGACTCCAAAATAATGCGAATGTTTCTACATTATGAGAATCTTTTTCAGTCATTGTCATGTTCACACCCACAGTTAACCCAACACACGTGTTTTTGGACTGTGGGTGAAGCTGTAGTTCCCCTAGAGAACCCAAACAAGCACAGGGAAAACAAACAAATTCAGTCTGGCCTGGTTTTGAGGTGGAGGGCATTTTTTCATCCTTTTTTATAAAGCCACAAAAGCCTTTTCTGCTTCATAGTAGAGTGTGAAGGGAAGGGAGGCGGGAGGTGTGAGGGCTCATATCTGGTTTTGGAGTCAATTAGTTTTGGACTTGACAAGCCAGTATGTTAATGTGTACAAAAAGCAATTTGGATGTGTGCACACATACCTGTGCAGGTTTTAAACCAGAATAATGAAGACATTCAGCATGTGATGATATTTATGTATGAAGAGGAAGTTTTGTATTTTATGGAAAAGTTGGCCTTTTCTCCTTCAGAGCACTCTTTGAACACACAAACATGGCTTTGAGGTTCAGGTTTAGATCAGGAGACTTGATAAGGCAGTGAGTCAATATGGGCCCAACTTATACAGAAAGACAAGTGCGTGTATTGTTTAAACACTATATAAGCTCTAACAAGGAGTTGTACGTAATACTAATACTACAACTTGTTGTGGCATATTTAATCAAATATTAGGTGTGATGCGCGTATATGAGTGCACTAGGCTGTCTTATTTTTTAGCTGTGTGTCGCACAGTAAATCAGCCCCTGAAGAAGAGGTGTTTGTAGAAAACATTTGAAGCACACACACACACACACACACACACACACACACACACACACACACACACACACACACACACACACACACACACACACACACACACATATAAAGACACCCTCACAATGTAAGTATAACCATGTTTGTTTTTATTTCATTCAAGTGTGCAATCAGTTTTCACAGAGCTCTGATTGGACGCTGGTCAATCGCCACTGTAGAAAAATAATGGTAACACTATGTTCCTGCGTTAAACATGAGGTGTACTCTCAGGTTAAAAGCTACCACACGGTAACTTAGACCAGAGAAAACACTGATTCATCTCTACAGCAGGAAACACACCTGAAGATTGAAAATGACTTAAAAAAAAAACAAAAAACTAAAGAAGCTCAGATGTAGAAACACAGGGAGGAGGGTAGGGGAAGGGAGGCGGGAGGTGGCATCCATCTCATGTGGTGAAGGTGACTGTCTTGTCCTAATAACCAGCCTTCCTCAGGTACTCAACGATTTTGAACACCTTGCTGGATAGCTGACCACCAGAGGCGTCTTTCGTGCCCTTGGCTATGACTATCGCTGTAGAGACAGACAGAAAGCAGGAGCGTGTCAGCCTCAGAGATTTGGAGTGAATTCAAAGGATAAAAATGTGCTGAGTCAACGGGAACATCTTACCTGTTTTTGCCTTTCCGACACATACGCTGAATGTGTTTCCTTCGGCGTCTGCTGAGGTCTTCAGGTCCAGCGCAAAGACTGGGTCAACGTCCATCTGGTCTCGGATCAGCCGGCACCTTACTCCACCGATGTGAACGCCATTCTGAGCGAAGCTCGACCGGTCGTTAGCACCCAGCTTCTTGATCTCATCGACCTAAAAAAGGGAAACAGAGCGAGAGATAGAGATTACCATACCATCTTCATCCGCTTTATCTGAGGCTGGGTCGCGGGGGCAGCAGCCTAAGCAAAGAGGCCCAGACCTCCCTCTCCCCAGCCACCTCCTCCAGCTTATCCGGGGGAACACCAAGGCGTTCCCAGGCCAGCCGAGAGATATAATCTCTCCAGCGTGTCCTGGGTCTGCCCCGGGGCCTCCTCCTGGTGGGACATGCCTGGAACACCTCACCCAGGAGGCGCCCAGGGGGCATCCTTGTCAGATGCCCGAACCACCTCAGCTGGCTCCTTTCGATGTGGAGCAGCAGCTGCTCTACTCTGAGCCCCTCCCGGATGGCCGAACTTCTCACCCTATCTCTAAGGGAGAGGCCAGATAGAGATTAGTGGATCTATTTAACTGAGTCCTCCAAATTCCCAGCCACCTTGAAGTACCCACCATGACCAGCATGGGCTCTTCTCCTTTTACAGCCTGAGTTTATTTAAATCTCACAATAAAAAAGCAGCCGCTGTGTGCGGAGGATCATAAACAAGCGTCGGAATAGGAAGCTAAAGTCATTGAAACATGATTTAATGTGGTGTGACCATTGTGAGCATGCAGAGTAGGAAGTGAGAGAGAGAAAAACGACATTCTTGCTCATTGGTTTGTGTGTTTCCAGCTGGAATCGGAACAAATAATAACTTTGTTGCGCCGCCTGTTGATACTGGTTTTACTGGTTTGTCTGAGCTTTGTTAGTGTGTCACACTGACACAGCTGACTCACTGGCCTAGTTCAGACACCATCCACTAATCAGAGTGTTTTTACCAGCTCTGAGGTCACAGAAATGTTTTCATTTAATGCATTTATCACAATTAAAGTCATTTTTTCATGATTATGCATCTGTGAGATATATATATATATATATATATATATATATATATATTCTTTTAACTTGAAAATTAAAAATGATCTAATGTGGTTTTAGGACTGCATCACATTTATAGGTTCAGGTATTGATTTATCTATTAAATAATCCTGTGTTTCAGTTACCTATTAACTGCATCATTAATACTGCTAATTAGATTATTTTAAATCAGAAAAATAAAAAAATACAGTATAATCAATAATTCTAATAAAAAGAAAAGCTTTACTTTACGTTTTTATATTAAAAATAAAAGATTATTATCATAGTATATAATAATATACACTGTTATGGGACTGCATTGGATTTCTGTTTTTTTTTTTTCTGGATTTCAGTCTGGTTTTATTATTGAAATGAAATTATTAATCAAATGTATTTGTTGAAAGTTGAGATGCGGTTGAAGAAGTTGAAGTGTTGACTTGCAGAAATAAAACGTGATCGCTGCTGTCAAAGAAACTGTCGCTGCACTTTGCTCTGAAGCAGCAGAGCTGAATCACATGAACTGTGATGACAGCTAGTTTCACATCTGTCATGTACGTGGACAGATTTGACCTTTTGAAGTGTTTCTTCTCAGAAGGAAAAGTTTTCACTGCACTTCATTTCTCAGAAAACATGTTTTATGAGTGAGGCTCAGAGAGGAAGGAGGCCTCGAGTGCCTTCAAACTCACCAGGAAGTACATGCATTGTAGCTTTAAACGCAGTCTGCGTTAGATCTCCATTTACACATATGAACCTGACATGCTTAGATTTAGCATGACTTCCTCTTTCTGAGGCCTTCTTTAATTAACAAACCTGCACAGCGTCTGATTCAAAGCTGATCACCGCCAACTGTTTTTGATTTAAACTCAGATGTGCTCGGGCTTCAGCCTCACGTGTAACTGAATTCACACTTCCTGCTTTCTGTCAGCTTTGCTCCGCAGGTTTCTGAGCTCACACGTGAGATTTAACCATCGCTCTGTTTTTGTGGAGACTTTTCTGAGAAGTGAAGGGAGCTGCAGGAAGATCGAGGAGGAAAGAATGTGAGGACGACAAGTCAAGACATGAACACACACACACCAAAATGCACACGCTGCTGCCTGCACAGGCAAAACCACTTCCCAAAAAACATCAGCCAATCAGAGAGGAGCCCACTAGTGAGTGTAACAAACCCACGCAAATGCACACAGAGTGTTTTTAAAAGCAGGAACGAACTTCTTTAATTTTATAATTTAAAGTTTACAAACTGTAAAAAAGACAAATCCTGCAGACGTGTGTGTCCATGTGTGTGTGTTTGAGACATTGTGCAACACTCCACTCCGTACCTCAGTGTGTGTGTGTGTGTGTGTGTCTCAGAAACAAGAAGTGATCGTCTCGTCTTCCTGTATTCGCTGTTTTTCGGCATTGTCTCCTTATAAGGTAGTTAAAGCAAACGCACAGCACAAACACCCAGAAACTACCGGAAGCTCACAACCGTTACGTAGCCTGCTCTGAGACATTAGCATTCATCTTTTTCCATTTCCATTTTCCAAAATGTGTAGAAAAACGAGCACCTCAGGTGAAACGTTTTTTGTCACACTGAAAGATTATTTTATGGAAATTAAATAAAACCTAAAAACCTTTAATAGCACGTGTTTTATTTCCAGTTATAATTACCACCATTTCCAGAAAACTACATGTACTGTAGCATGTTTGTGCTTTCTGGCAAAAGTTAAAACGAGGGAGTTTAAACACATCTCCTGAACTCCTGAAAAGTTGTTTCTACACCTGAACTAAGATCAAAACTAAAAAAAAAAAACATAAAAAAACATTTCTCTTTGTACTTTTAAAAATTAAAAGCTAAGGGAAGAAGCCAATGAGCTGAGAATTGTCATCTTGTTGCTCAGTGACTTTCCCCTTTGAAGCCAAGCTTTAAATTTCTGACTTTTTTTAAAAAACCTGTATGGCACACGTGTTTTCCTGCAGCACCTGAACACAGCACTGAGAGCGGGAAGTGAGCTAGACAGGCAACAAACTGAACACACCCAAAGCTCAAGAAGAAGACACGGACATGCAAAATAAGAAGCTGTTTCCAAGAAATTTTCTCATAGCAACAGAAAATGAGCCAAAGGAGTGGCAGTTTGTGCAGGTTGATGTCACCAGTCTGAGCAAGTTTTTGAGTGTGAGGTTGTTTGAAAACTCTTGGCAGAAGCTTTAAAGGAGGAAGTGGACTTTTTTTTTACATATATTTAGCAGTTTGTAGAGGCAGGAAGAGGAACAGTGTGGGTTTGTGTGTACCGTGACTTGGATGCCGGGTGAGCTGGCCCAAACGCTCTCCTGCCCAGCTGTGATTCCACAGATGGCTGCCTCTGACACCGGGCACGTCCCGCTCTGGTCGGGCGTCTTCAAGTTATCAATATAACCTTGCCACGACATCCTGATCAATAACACACACACTGATCAATAACCTCGATTCACAAGCACCAAATCAATATTACCTTTAGCTATGTGTGAAAGAGAGAGAGAGAGAGAGGTGGGACAGCTCGCTAGCTTACCTGTGCAGGTAGAGTCTTGGGTGTGAGGAAGAGGGGAGAGAGCAGTCGAATGCAGAAAGAAGGAAGAAGAGTTGTCTTTTATACACCCAACCACTCCCAGCCTGCTGGCAGCTTCCTCTCTCACTGTCACTGTTGAGTGAGAGAGTCGCCCGACCCCTCCCCCTCTCTGTCACTCTCTCTCACTCACCTGGGAAGTAAAAAAAAAAACAAGGAAGTGATTTGATCAGCACACAAACATCCACTCATTTAAACCTCTAAAACATCAGTCCTGTAACCCGCTGAGCTGTAATCGGTCAGTCGGCGTCTCTGTGGAGAGACCTGCATTATTAAATTGAACTGTTAACCAAGCATTAACCTCCAGTGCTGAAAAAAGGCACGTGCAGTTCCTCTAACATCCACTTGAAGCAGTGAGTCAGTCAGCATAGACTCACGTTATACTGTCCAACTTTACTGCAGATATAAACCCATTTACAGCCTGATTTGATGTAGTTTTCTGACAGGTTGTGGAGTTCCACACGGCTCTATTATCGGTCCTCTGCTTTTTATTCAACTTTGTATTATAGTCTTGTTTTTAAAAGCACATATTAGGGAGGTTAATATTTAACATATTGAAATTGTATTAATACTTAAAGTTACATTAGGGTGTTGCCTCTTTGATGGACAGGTGGGCATAGATGCTAGATTGTAACTCCATCTCAGCTAACTGGACTCCCTGAACTGGACCTCTGGACTGTGTATATGCTGTTGGAGCTGTTTTAACATTTTTTATGCAATTATCAAAACAATAATATGGCTGCTGTGTCAATAATTGTACTGAGAGTCCATGAAGCTCCAGTTTTGGTAACATAAACGCTACTGAGCACTAATTAACAGCTGTCATCGTGTGACATGATTGTGTGTGTGCTCCCATACAGTCTGTGGATGTAGCTTTTTAACCAAGCTTGTTAGCATTAGCTAATAGCTGAGTGCACCACTCACCTCTTTTCTAAATTTGGTCACTTCTGGCTCAAAAAATCCCCAACTACCTACAATATAGCAGCAGTTTTGATCAGTGGGATTGAACACAGTGAATTGCGCTTTAACTTGAAATGAGAATTACAATATTTGACAGTGACTGTTGTGTTTTACTCGCTGTAATTTGTGAACTTTTAGTTCTTGTTCTCTGATCAGACATAATATTAAATACTTATAAGAGTGAACAAATCTCAAAATACACGCCATAAACATGCTTGTTTCAGCTGTAAAATTGGACATCTTAACATGGGAGTCTGTGTGGTCGATATCTTCGAGTGGACATCTGAGGCACTGCAGGATTTTCTGCTAACCTCAGGTCTGGGACTGGGGTTAATGGTCAGATTGCACTGTTAGTAACTAACCTAGTTATCCTTAATCTCTTAGTGAGTTCGTGCAGCGGAAGGTTTGTGAGGTGTGAGCAGCTCAGTTAAAACCGTCAGCGAGCAAGAAGCTGCTGAGAAACTTGTCGTCCCACACAAACCACTTCCTCCTGACGCGTTTCACTTCACATCCACTCCCATGGCTGAGATGTAGCTCACATTCAGAGACATTAAAACACGCGACCGTTGTATTAAAGTAAACCTATATTGATCCCCAACTGTTAACCTTAGACATCAGCAGCCTCACCCACAGTTGCAGTGCATTGTGGGAGCTGCAGTTCAGCAGAGGTGACCTAGAAGGCAGATTCAGTGAAAGCCATGGCGTCTCTATCTGCTCCCACATGCTGCATACCTCAGGTTAACACACACACAGACCACACACACATACCTGAGCTAGTTCAGGCCTGTGTGTGTCAGCGGCGTGTTTAAACACGACGGTCATGCTATCACTATCTAGTACTCCCACCCAGTCACAGTGTGTACTTTTACGACAAACCAACATGAATGAAGTGGTTTTCATGAAATCAGTAACACGAACTGGAGGAGTAACTTCAGGGTTTTGCATCTCTTGGAGGACCGGCTCCTCAGCAGCATGCAAAGAAAGGGAAACAAGTCTAACGGGTACAGGGTCTCTACCTCTGACTCCAGGCAAAAGGGTTTGTGAAGAATGAAAAACATGTTGAAGCATCAGTCAGGTCCAAAGGGAAAAGAAATGTGAGGTGAATTGGGAGGGACAGGTTGATACAGGCCGGCATGTAGAATATGCATACCCTGAGGAAATGCTCTCTTTCTGCCTTTCTGCGGCAGGAAACAGGAACCAAACCTCATTGACATTTTGTTCGATTTTACCTTAGACTGCAGTTTGACAAGACTCTGATCTTCTCTCATTCTTGTTCCCACTCATGTGCTACTAAACTTCATGTCATGATGCTGCCTATGCAGTATCATATCCATCACACCTTGATGCAAAGCAAAGTGAACGAGTCACGCTGACATGAAGATGAAATGCTCACAGATCACAGAGGAGGGAAGGCTGAAGGATCCGCACTGTCAGAAAGTTCATTTAAAAATCTGTAAAAGAAACAAGTTTGGACACTACAGAGTGACAGAAAGCTGTGCAATATGCTGTGGTTGTTAGCAGAGCTTAAAGTGAGATATGGCGGGTGTGGCAACCCTTAGATTGCCTGCAGAGTGGTGAAAATGATCACTTCACAGAGTAATTTGCACTGTGAGCTCCTGTAGATTCCTCTTTGTGTGCAGGCTGTGGTCAGCTGACTTGCTGCTGCTGCTGCTGAGGTTTCCTGTCCTTTGTGGACAGTTTTTAACCAGCTGAATTCAATAAGTTAAAAATAGATGTTATATGAGCTTCAACAGCCGATTTCCAGCACTGTATGAAGGTGGTATACAAATCAGAATTCAGTGAGCCACTCTAATCAGCATCGTCATCTTAAATTTAGACTGATGTCTGCCACTTGATGTAACCTTCAAGTAACCTTGACCATGAACACCGCAGTCTGCGAACGTCACCACAATACTGCAAACTAATCAGTTCAGTCTGCAGTAAACGCCAAACGGTCTCTGTGTTCACGCAACATTCCACATGACAGGTAAGAACACAAACTGAGAAACACATCATATCTGATATCTGATTTAACTCCTTTTAAAGTGTTGTTTTATGGTAGTGACCGCCAAGTCTTCAGCTAAAGCTAACCGCATGCTATTTGGAGACTAAACTTGACAAGTCAGTAGTTTTAAATATGCAAGACAACGTGCAAAACATATTCTGCATCGCAGGCCTCCAAAGATAAGGATCAGAGACTGTTATTTCTGAGAGGCTGATACAGCTGTGGGACCATAGGTCACCATGTGCTGGTGGCAGGGCGCCTTATGTGTCACTGATTTGCGTTGACAACCAAGAGTCATCCACACTGAGTGAACAGAAAACTGGATTCTTGACTAGTTTTCAGCTCTCCTGTGGAACGAGGACTTTCCATCGGTTATATTGAGAGCAGGAATCTGGCGTGATGCTCATCTAGAGAATCATGAGCTGATTAAATCAAATTGAAACTCATTCTTTAGGCTGTGTGCCGCTCTCTGACGCAAGAGAGAAGCACGCTGAAGTGAGAAAGCTTTCAGTAGAGACGAGTCTTCGCTCGGATTGAACAGCCCTGATCAATCAGGCAAATCAAAGAGAAGCCGGAGGCCTCCAGTCTGCAGCTCAGGCACCATTTATGGAGGTTAAAGCAGAACGTACAACACACACACACACACACACACACACACACACACACACACACACACACACACACACACACACACACTTCCTCAGTAACTGAACTCTTGCTTTCTGACTCAAGTTGAAAGAAGTCGAAGCGAGTGAGAGAAGAGGAAGTGGTGTTCTCCTCAGTCTCACACACACTTTACTGCACTTTAAGTACTATCAAGTGTGTGTGTGTCCTTATATGGAGAAGCACAGTGAAGTGAAGTGTGTGTCTGTGTGCTTGTGTGTGCACGTGTGTGATGGCACGCTTAGAGCATGTAAATTGACTTTTTATAGACAACACTTGTCGAGTTTAATGGGAAACAGAAAATTTAAACTGTGCTCAGTGTCTTCTTTAAAGGCCACACCCACTTCCTACCACTAGATCGTTCTTCCTGTGACACACAAACACACATGCACACCTCCTCCACCCTTCCACCTCTGCAGAGTTGAACAGATGCTCTCACCTCATTTAGAGGAGGAGGAGGAGGAGGGGCATCACACTAAGGAAGATGCTTCAAATATGGTGTTTTTTTAGTCTCTTTGTAGTTGCTTGGTGCCTTTTTACTAAACTGTGACTTTCTAACAGGAAGTAAAGACGCGTTCATGCAGGGACTCAGAGCGATAGGCATTGATGCAGACTTTGTACAAGCAGTGAGTGCTTTGTGGTAAAAACAATAAAACACGGGGGAAAAACCCCTGACTTTAAATGTGTGTGAGGATTGAGAGCTACATGATGGCAGAGGTTCAACTCTCAATCTGAAGCAAAGCTGCAGTTTTAAGGCCTCTGTGAGCATTGAAATGAATTCAGGATCTGTTTCAAAATATCTGCCCGTAGGTGTTGTTTCTAGAAGGACTTGGATTACATTCAGGGTGAAGACACGGCCTGCCTGAACACGACTGCCCCCCCTCACACGCCCGTGATGATCCAACACAACAGCACATCAGTGTTGAAACGACCGCTTGTTTTGTAATTTTGTGTCTTAATTGCAGAAACCATTTCACACCATCCTATCACTGCACAGAAGTCTTGAGCCATCCCTTGAAAATTAAAAATGAGTACAGTGATTTATTGAAACACCAGCAAACAAGCACGAAATATGGAATATGGGGCAGAAACAGAGTTTTTACAGTTCTGACCAGCCTTCTGAGCAGTTCACATAATTTCTTTTAAAACTTTCGATTCTAAGTTATAATAGTTTTCAATTTGAAACCTATTCTAAACATATCTGTCCGTCTTCTATAGCTTATAGTCGGATTCATTTAATCTCCTTAGCTATTGCAACATGTTTATCAACACATTAAATCACATTTCCTTTTAATTAGAAAAGGTGTTATTACAACATGTTCCCTTTTTGGGGGGTTTAATTTGACGTGTCGTAGCCACAGTACTGAGGGCTTCCCTTTTCTTTTTATATAATAAACATTTGGTCTGAGTCACAGCAGCCTTTCAGCCTGAACTCTCTGAGGAGCTTCCTGTAATGTCTTTAAGTATCTTCAGGAATAGTTCTCCGGGTTTTTGAAGAACATTTAAAGCTCTTTTTTGGATGTTTCTTCCTTTTGTTATATTCTGTCAAGCTACGCTGACGTCCGGGCTCTGATAGTGTTCACCGCACTGGCTTTGTGTTTGGCATCATTGTCTGAAAATAAAGCTGCTGCCAATCAGATGCTTTCCAGGTGGTATTAAAAGATGGATTAAAACATGATGGTACTTTTCTGTTTTCATCATTCATCACTTCAACACACCTGTTCCAATCATTTCCACTCCCCTCCTTTCCCCTCCTACTGAACTGCCCTCCTGGATTTTTTTCTTAAGGTCATGACTTTCAGATACTGTTCATCTGCTGGAGATTTTCAGGCCTCACATTTCTTCTTTATCCTCCACTGGGCCAGTTTTAGATTCAGCTAAACAAATTGTACTGAGGGTTGTTTTTGTGACAGGCTGCTGGTAACAAATGACCCAAAGATACAGTTTAAAACTGGTTCTTTGCTAAGTTGCCTGTAGGCACAACGCTGGTCCATTCACTGTGTTGGGAGCCTTGGTTACAGTTGAATGATTCGCAAGTCAGAATTAAACATTCCTGTGAAAATGTTTAGGTACAAGGACTGGACTGAAAATTAGTGAAAAAGCAGCCAGTGTCCAAAGAAGTCATTGACTCCCAGAAAGCTTCAGAATCTCTGCTTAAAACCACTTTAAAAATCAGAAGAAAGTTAAATCCTTGGAGGCAAAATGTAGAGAAATACCAGGTGACTCAAGACTTTTGCACAGTAATGTCTGACTTGCAGTGATTTTTCTGGAAAGAGCTGTATGTGAGGAAGTGTTGTAGATCTACACCTATGTGTGGATTGTGATCACCGAAGCGTAGCTGGGCCCAGCACGCAACACACCAGTCAAACAAAGTGTAGGTCAAAAGAGCTCGAGCACAGATCACCCAACAAAGATGGAGGAGAAGTGAAGAGTGATCCTTAAGGTTTGAGCTTAGTGAAAGGGTCATGCTGAGCAGGGATGATGGAGGGTTGAGCTCATGTGACACTGAATTGAGGGCTAACAGGTCATCATATAAAAACAAAGGTTTTTAAACATGACAGAAACATTTAATCTTTACTAGGACCTTCTATAGGTTTAGGTGATCAGTGTGGTGTTGTCTAACAGAGATGTCATGAAAATTAAAACACTTGACCGATTTTTATCCTGATCCTCTGTCCAACCTCGTTTAGATGACTATCACAGCAGGTGTAAAACACCTTTCCTGAAGCTTTTAATCTGAAACTTTTCTTAGAGCCATTAAACTGTATTTCCCTTTTCATGGCGTCTTAGAAACTTCTTAGGAACCTCCTACTTATTTCTTCTTTCCAATGTGTTTTTCTGGGGATTTTCATTGTTTTAAAACTGTTGATTTTCTAATGAACCCTTTTCCAGCACATTTTTACTTTGCTTTAAATGCTGAGCTTTAAATTTGAAAGTTGACTTAGAGCTATAACATCATCTTTTCTTCTTCTGTGGTTTTAAATTGTTGTTTTTTATTTTTGTATATTACATCATATTTATTAACATATTAAATCAAGTTTCCCTTTAATATAAAACATTTCTGGTGTCACTGTCACATGTTCCTTTTTCTGGAGCTTTTAATGTGACATGTTGCAGCTCTGGTACTCTGTGCTTCCCTTTTCTTTTAATATTAAACCTTTGGCTTGAGCCACTGCAGCTTTTCCAGACCACATTAAATGATCACACTGCAGACTCTGACATATTTGGGTTTAATGTCAGGGGATGTTTGTCGATGAAAGTTATGATAGATGAAAGTTTTGGTAGGACACATGATGTGGACAGTCTGGCAATCACAGAATATTCTAGTCTAAAACTCCAGACAGCTCTAGAGAAAGTTTCAGATTAAAAGCCCTGGAGTGTTTTACATGTTATTCTGTTGGATTAAATCTGATGGAGCTGATTTATAAACACTTCACTGCAGGTATCAGGTGACCTGCAGAGACTGATCCTACAAACACTCAGAAACAGAGTAAACCAAACTGCACCACAGTGATCAGACTAAACCTTCCTGACATGAACACAGTTTCACAGTAAAAACCATGAACCAGCAGAGAGACTACACCCAGCAGCATACACCACCTCTCTGACACAGTACACCCTCGGGCAGGTGGTGTCCCCATAAACAGTCTGAGAAGCTCTGATTATTTACTATGTTCAAACAAACTGAGTGTCCACAAACGTCTGAGCTCACAGTGAGAGCTGCTGGCACAGGTTGGAGATGTTCTGCCCCCTGCTGGACACACAGAGCTACAACATGAAGATCAGAGGAGGCTGGTGCTGCTTCACCTTTGGAAACAAGAAGGAGGTCAAAATATTTAAAAACAGAGATTGTTTTTAAACCTGTAAAGGGGGAAATCCTGACGAACCAATCCACAGCCAGAAAAGAAGACTAACTCTGTAATGGTCCAATCAGGTGTCAGCTCTGTCAGTGTAGAGGTCCCAGATAGCAAGACGACATAGAATTGACGTTGATTTTTCATCCGATCCGTTGTTATGGTCAGGGTTGAAATGCCACTGTTGTAACAACATTGAAATACTGTGGTAAACCGACTGTGGTAAATCTTACTATAGGGACGTTGTAATGATGTTGATTTACCGTTGTTTTTTTGTCATTGATATTTGATCTATTTGTAGTCGACCAGGTGACAACAACAATGTCGAGAAAAGGTCTATTTATAGTTGACCTTCATTCCGCGCCGGCCACCATCAAAAAGCCATTGATTTGTAGTTGAGCGTTAAACTGCTCTGGTCTGACAGCATCGTTAACACCTTTTGTGAGGTCGCATCTGTTTCAAAGAACAATTCTAGAAAGATTAATGGCTTAAGCAGTGAGAGGCGAAAAACTAATATATCCATAAGTGATGGTGTAACATTCTGCATTCAAGTATAAGTTGTTCTAACTGCTAAAAGTGTTTGCTAGTTTTTGCCTGTCACATATATTTGATATTTGTATATGTAGCTTGCCATCACCAGTGTGAATAGGTGGATGACTGGTTGTGTAAAGCGCTTTGAGGTCCTTAGGGACTAAAGCGCTATACAAATACAGGCCATTTACCACTGTTATCATCTTCAATGCCCTGTACCAACACAGAGCAGAGCAGCTATCTGAACGCTACCCCAACAGATGTCGATTATCTTTTTAATAATTTTACCTCCTCACTGCGTACGACTCTGGATACTGTAGCTCCTGTGAAAACTAAGGTCTCTAATCAGAAGTACCTGACTCCGTGGTATAATTCTCAAACACGTAGCCTAAAGCAGATGACTCATAAGCTGGAGCGGAAATGGCGTGTCACAAATTTAGAGGATCATCATTTTGCCTGGAGAAACAATTTGCTGCTTTATAAGAAGCCCTCCGCAAAGCCAGAACATCTTACTATTCATCACTGATTGAAGAAAATCAGAAAAACCCCAGGTTTCTCTTCAGCACTGTAGCCAGGCTGACAAAAAGTCAGAGCTCTGTTGAGCCAACCATCCCTTTAACGTTAACTAGTAATGACTTCATGAACTTCTTCACAAATAACATTTTTATCATTAGAGAAAAAATTACCAATAATCATCCCACAGATATAATATTATCTACAGCTACTCTTAGCACCATTGATGTTAAGTTAGACTCTTTTTCTCCAATTGATCTTTCTGAGTTAACTTCAATAATTACTTCCTCCAAACCATCAACGGGTCTTTTAGACCCCATTCCTACAAAACTGCTCAAAGAAGTCCTGCCATTAATTAATTCTTCGATCTTAAATATGATCAACCTATCTCTAATAATCGGCTATGTACCACAGGCCTTCAAGCTGGCTGTACTGTACTGGCTTTACTCAAAAAGCCATCTCTAGACCCGGCAGTCTTAGCTAATTATAGGCCAATCTCCAACCTTCCTTTCATATCAAAAATCCTTGAAAGAGTAGTTGTCAAACAGCTAACAGATCATCTGCAGAGGAATGGTTTATTTGAAGAGTTTCAGTCAGGTTTCAGAGCTCATCACAGCACAGGAACAGCTTTAGTGAAGGTTACAAATGATCTTCTTATGGCCTCTGACAGTGGACTCATCTCTGTGCTTGTCCTGCTAGACCTTAGTGCAGCATTCGATACTGTCAACCATAATATCCTATTAGAGCGATTAGAACATGCTGTAGGTATTACAGGTACTGCACTGCAGTGGTTTGTATCATATCTATCTAATAGACTCCAGTTTGTGCATGTAAATGGAGAGTCCTCTTCACACACTGAGGTTAATTATGGAGTTCCACAGGGTTCAGTGCTAGGACCAATTCTTTTTACATTATACATGCTTCCCTTAGGCAGTATCATTAGAAGACATAGCATACACTTTCACTGCTATGCAGATGACACCCAGCTCTATCTGTCCATGAAGCCAGGTAACACACACCAATTAGTTAAACTGCAGGAATGTCTTAAAGACATAAAGACCTGGATGGCCGCTAACTTTCTGCTTCTTAATTCAGATCAAACTGAGGTTATTGTACTCGGCCCTGAAAATCTTAGAAATATGGTATCTAAGCAGATTCTTACCCTGGATGGCATTACCTTGGCCTCCAGTAACGCTGTGAGGAACCTTGGAGTCATTTTTGACCAGGACGTGTCCTTCAACGCACATATTAAACAGATATGTAAAACTGCTTTCTTCCATTTGCGCAACATCTCTAAAGTAAGTTTTTTTTCTTTTGCCACCGGCAGGGGAAGTGGTGGGGGGGAGATAGGCCTCCATACCTTGGAGGGCCTGAGATATCCCCAGAGAGGTGCCGTCTGACACCCAACCTGACATATAGACACAGACATACAGGCACACACAGATACAAACATCCATTCCCACCCTCATGCTCTCATATGCAATTACTCAACACTCAACCAATGTGGAGACAGACATAGAGACACTGTACACACGATCACACTCCCCAAGCGTACTCTACGAACCGGGTCTAGGTACCTTTGCCCCTGGAGGGGGAAACTGCACCCAGACCCAGGTGGTGTTACCCTTTTTCATTGCGGTGGGGAGAAGCAGACCGCCCCGACTCCACAGCAGCAGGGAGGCCCCACACTCCAGACCGCAGTCAGACGGCCAAGTCCTCCTCCTAGCCCTCCCGCTTCAGCAGGTCGCAGAGAACGGAGGTGTGTGAAGACTCCAAAACCTCCCTCCGCCCGCTCATATGTAGTGGTGATGCATGTGTGTTCTAAGGTGCATTTAAAACCCAGGAGGGCATGGAGCTAACTGCCAGAGAGCAGCAGGTAAGCACATAGTCCCTCCTGCTAGCCCTCAATGTCTACGTGTATTTAAAATTGAGAGGTGGGCAACGACACCAGGGGTGAGGTGTACACCCTGATGGTCTTTTGGAGTCCGTGTTGCGTGCCCACCCCCAAGATCCTATATGTATGTGTTATGAGAGTGTGAGTAATGTGAATGTCTAAGTTGTGAGATAAAATTGAGGCACAAGAAGCCAGAAGGGGACAGAGGGGGGGGTAGCCTCCCCTGCACCCTGGTGACACACCTTTACCCCAAGGCCCTGCATGTGTGGGTGATTGTGGTGGAGTGGGAAGAGGGAGGCAGCGGGAGATGGGGAGGGAAGGAAGGGAGGGGCAAGTGACCCCTCCCTGGGGCCAGCTCCCCCGCTGACCCCAGTAGGCACCCCCATACTCTGCAACCCGCCAGGGAAAGGGGACCCAGGCCCATCTGGACAGGGGGCCCAGAAAAGCAGCGCCGCACGGCCCCACAGAGCCTGGGACAGCCCACCCGACCCCACCACAGAGAAAACTGCACCCACCCCATCATCCACTCATCTTCCAGATTACATGAGACAATAGACACCCAGGCTGAGCTCTTCCTCCACCTCTCCTGTATCTGCCCCTCCTGCAGAGAGAGTTCCTGAAGAGAGGAAAGCTCCTGCAAGGTGTTACAACCTTCCCCCTCCAGTTGAAGAGCCCCCAGGTGGCTCGATGCGCTGGCGGCACTCTGCGCCAGGGCCGGGCCCCCATACACCCACCCGCCCACAACCCCAGCAACATACCAACCAGGACCCAAGTCCCCGAGGCCCAGCCAGGGCCCCAGCCCGGAGACGGAGCTCCCCCAGAACCTCACGCCCGTCCCGGACCCACTCAGGGGCAGCCAGGCTACCAGGTCAATAACCCACGTCCATCAGCACAGACTCTCCCCTAGCCCCGCTGCACGCAGCCACGAGGAAACCGTCACCTAAGAGCCAACAGAGCCCCTAATAGGCCATGACCGCTACCCCGGGTTCAGTCCCCCAAGGAAGATGCTCCTGGGGAACCCCCCGACGCCCTAAGCCTGTCCCTACCCCCACACCAATCACAACAGTGAAGGCGGGACCAAACTATGACCCCCCACCCCCACTAGGTGATGGAGCTGATCAAAGGAGCCCAGAGCAATTGATCTGATGTGGTGGCAGAGGCCGTATCAAGACTAATGTAATCTAATAGATAATTTCTATATTGGTCAGAATTAAGACTATTTTTATTTTTCCAGTTCATGAGGACTGTTTTCTTGGCTATGCATAGGGCAGTGAAAACCATATGGGCTATATTCTTTTCTGAAGTGACATTATCTAAGCTGCCCAACAAACACACTAAGGGGGAAGTTGGAATGTTACATTTCAGACACTTTGATAAGTCTTCACATATCTCGCGCCAAAACTTCTGAACTGGTGGACAGAACCAAAGAGCGTGGATATAATTGTCCGGTGAATTGGTTTGGCAGTGTGAGCAGTTGTTGGTAGACGTAAAGCCCATCTTGAACATCCGATGACCTGTATAGTGCACTCTATGTAATATTTTGTATTGAATTAATTGAAGACTGGGATTTCTAATTAGATGAAAGGTTTTTAAGCAAATCTGAGACCAGAAGTTTAGGTCTAAGTTAACTGATAAATCCGCTTCCCATTTTGCAATAGGAAGTGATATTGATTCATCTGTTTTAGAAAGCATTCTGTATATTTTGGATAGTAATTTGGGGGGTTTAAGAGTAAGAAATTGAACCACGCTTGGTGGTGTTTGTAGTTCAACTTGACCCGGTTTAAATTTCTTTTTTTACTATGGATTTAATTTGTTGATATTCTAAAAATCTTTTCTTGTTGATCCCATATTGTGTAACTAGTCCGTCAAATGAAATAAATTCGGTTCCTTCTAGTATATGTTCTACATATTTGATTCCTTTACCACTCCAATCTGAAAAGTTTGTCATATTATTGTTTTGTAATATGTCAGGGTTGTTCCAGATAGGTGTACATTTGCATGGGTGTTGGGTCTGTCTAGCACAGGCATTTTTAGATAAATAGCTGTATATGTTTACAAAATGTACAATTAGATTACATTTGCATTTCAAGTTATAAAAGTTTACTCAACGTGTCTGTGGGGTTTTTTTGTACAGTAAAGAAATACTACTAGGATTTTAAGTTCTTTGTGTGATTTCAGATCACTAATACTAATGCAGTATGTCAGTGAAAAAAACAACTAAATTCAGTTGAGCTGAAAAGATACCAAACAAGGCAAGGGGAAAAAAATAAAATGAAACAATCTGAGGGTGAAATACAAACGTAAACTAAAAAGGAGTCAAAAATGGCCGGTTGTATTTTGGAGGGTTAATCCAACAAATCACGAAAAATTTGGTTTAAATTTTTTTTCATGACAGTGCAGATTTCTGACATTTTGTGTAATTTAAGCTGTAACAATGTGATTGTTTTCTAACAAAAAACAGTGAAACTTAAGTTAGACTTGTGTTTGTAAATGAACCGCCCCATGTTGTGTAGCTTTCTGGATTTTATACTTATTGGGCTACATATTTATTTATCATACATGCTATACAGTACATAGCATCAAAACTCATATGTTTTATGTAACTAAAGTGTTTAATTATGTGGGCTACAGAAAATAATTAAGTTGTAGACTATATTTATATGAAAAACATGTATACTTACTGCATTTGAATCATTTTAACCATATGTAACCACCTGCATATGTGTTTGGGGGGAAAAAAGGGCTTCGATTTTGCCACCCTCATGCCACCCTAAGAAAATTTCTCTAGATCCGCCCCTGGGTGGAACGAATGACCAGCACGCACAGGGTGTGCAGGAACACTATGGCGCGGAGCACACACATGGGAGTCTAGAGAGCAAAGGGGATTTTGTGTGCATCTGTTATTTACCTCACTGTAAACAAACGTACTGTTTTCACTAAAGAGTCTTTCGGGTCCTCCTTCCCCACATCACATGGTTTGCTCTGGCAAACCGTGACATTAGCAGCATATTAGTCAGCTTAGAACACAGGGATTTAATAATAGATACACAAAACGGAGCATGCCCGTTCCGGCCGGCTTTAAAGGGTTAAAGTGAAACAGCAACATTTTACTCCTCCCCTCACGTCACTCAAATGCAACAAAGCAGGAAACATGATGTTTTTCCTCCTTAGTAGAGAGGAAGAAAAACGCCCAGAGAGATGCACAGACGATCAGACTGAGCTCAGACCAAACTAGCAGCTTCCTCTGAGTGAGTCCAGCTACAGGAGAGAAAAGTGGAAAACTCCAATACTGCTGCTTCAAGCTGCTGACGCTCCACACACTGAATGTGAGTTTGAGCAAAAACACGACTCAAAGGAAGTTTCAGTGAAGGTGGTAGAGGAGGGAGGGGAGCCAGGACTGACTGTACTTCCTGTCTGCTGTTTTCAGCTTCACTCACAGACTCAATGGCTTCCAGATCAGAGGAGGATCTCTGCTGTACGGTCTGTATGGAGGTCTTCAGAGATCCTGTTATTCTGTCATGTAGCCACAGCTTCTGTGAACACTGTCTGAAGAGATGGTGGAGAGAGAGACCAACACACGAGTGTCCACTTTGTAAGAGAAGATCTTCAAAGAAGCATCCACCTTCAAACAAGGCTTTAAAGAACTTGTGTGATTCGTTCTTACAGGAGAGATATCAGAGAGCTTCAGAGGCTCTCTGCAGTCTGCACTCTGAGAAACTCAAACTCTTCTGTCTGGACCATCAGCAGCCAGTGTGTCACATCTGCAGAGACTCAGAAAAACACACCAATCACAGATTCAGACCCATCGATGAAGTTGCACGACAACACAAGAAACTTCAGGAAACTCTGGAGCCCTTAAAGAAGAAGTTAAAGGTTTGTGAAGAAGTTCAAGTGAAGTTTGATCAAACAGCAGAACACATTAAGGTCCAGGCCCGACACACAGAGAGGCAGATTAAGGAGCAGTTTAAGAAGCTTCACCAGTTTCTAGCAGAGGAAGAGGAGGCCAGGCTGGCTGCACTGAGGGAGGAAGAGGAGCAGAAGAGTGGGATGATGAAGGAGAAGATGGAGGCTCTGAGCAGAGAGATAGCAGCTCTTTCAGACACAGTCAGAGCCACAGAGGAGGAGCTGAGAGCTGAAGATATCACATTCCTGCACAACTACAAGGCTGCAGTGGAAAGAGTCCAGCGCTGCCCCCTGCTGGATGATCCACAGCTGCCCTCAGGAGCTCTGATAGACCAGGCCAAACACCTGGGCAACCTGACCTTCAACATCTGGAACAACATGAAGGACATGGTCTCCTACACTCCTCTCATTCTGGACCCAAACACTGCTGATCCAGACCTCATCCTGTCTGAAGATCTGACCAGTGTGAGAGGAGGAGAGAAGCAGCAGCTTCCTGATAATCCAGAGAGGTTTGATCATTCCTGCTCAGTCCTGGGCTCTGAGGGCTTTAACTCAGGGACTCACAGCTGGGATGTTGATGTAGGAGACAGTACACCGTGGGGACTGGGTGTGTTAGCAGAGTCTGTGCAGAGGAAGGGAGACATATGGTCTGGATTATGGATAATATGGTTTGATGAAGGTGAATACTCAGCATGGTCACCACCAGGTCCTCTCACTGATCTCTCATTCCAGAAGAAGCTCCAGAGGATCAGAGTGAATCTGGACTGGAACAGAGGAAAGCTGTCGTTCTCTGATCCTGATACTAACACACACATACACACCTTCACACACACTTTCACTCACAGGATGTTTCCATACATCAGCACTGTTGATAAATTGAACGTGTGTCCGTTGAAGGTGTCAGTGTCAGTGCAGCAGATGAGTTGAGGATGATGATGTTTCTAATGTTGTTTCCTGTCAGTGAGTTGAAGCTGTTAAACTGCAGCTGTCCTCCTGCTGCCTCGTTGTTCCAAAGCTCTTTGTTTCTCTTTTAGTTTCACTGTTTCTTTCTGTTTCTGCTGTCCACCTTTTCACATGGAAAATCATTTCACTGTTTCTCACTGAATGACTCCCCAAACTAGATTTGAAATTCTATCAAGTTTCTAATCATTACAAGTGATTCATGTTTCTATTTGATGTGTAAATGGAGATGATTTAGTTTGCTGGGATATGGACTGACATGTGTTGAATGGGAGGAGCAGTTTGTTGTTGTCTTCTTGTCTGTTTATGACAACAATAAATATGTTGTTGAAACAATGATTCATGTTTAACTCCATATATGAAATGTTTCTGATCTTTGAATTCTGTTTGATTAAAGACTTTCTTCATGACACAAATGAGATTTCAGTGTATTAATAGAACTAAATAAGCTCAGAGTTGAAAGGCTGGAGTATTATGTACGTGCTTCACTGTCAGGATCTTCAGGGGGATTCAAAGGGAAACATCAAACTGCTGTAATGAGATAAACTAGTTGGGCTGAACACACTTATCTGTAGTTTGTCTCCATCCAGGATCATCAGAATATAATGAACATGTGTGAAGAGCAGTGTCGTGTAAGTTACTTTACATTAGTAACTTAGTTACATTACTAGTTCTATCAAAAGTAACTCAATTCAGTTCAATTAAATTTTATTTATATAGTGCAATGCACTTTATGTTGTACAGTAGATCCAGAGAAAATCTAAACAATCATATGACCTCCTATGAGCAAGCACTTTGGCGACAGTGGGAAGGAAAAACTCCCTTTTAACAGGAAGAAACCTCCGGCAGAACCAGGCTCAGGGAGGGGCGGCCATCTGCTGCGACCGGTTGGGGTGAGAGAAGGAAGACAGGATAAAGACATGCTGTGGAAGAGAGACAGAGGTTAATAACAGATATGATTCAATGCAGAGAGGTCTATTAACACATAGTGAGTGAGAAAGGTGACTGGAAAGGAAAAACTCAATGCATCATGGGAATCCCCCGGCAGCCTACGTCTATTGCAGCATAACTAAGGGAGGATTCAGGGTCACCTGGTCCAGCCCTAACTATATGCTTTAGCAAAAAGGAAAGTTTTAAGCTAATCTTAAAAGTAGAGATAGTGTCTGTCTCCCGAATCCAAACTGGAAGCTGGTTCCACAGAAGAGGGGCCTGAAAACTGAAGACTCTGCCTCCCATTCTACTTTTAAATACTCTAGGAACAACAAGTAGGCTTGCAGAGCGAGAGCGAAGTGCTCTAATAGGGTGATATGGTACTACAAGGTCATTAATATCAGATGGGGCCTGATTATTTAAGACCTTGTATGTGAGGAGCAGGATTTTGAATTCAATTCTGGGGGCGACCGTGGTTCAGGGGGGTTGGGAAGCACATCTGTAACCGGAAGGTCGCCGCTTCGATCCCCGGGCTCTCTGTCCTGGTCGTTGTGTCCTTGGGCAAGACACTTTACCCTATTGCCCACTGGTGATGGCCAGAGGGGCCGATGGCGCGATATGGCAGCCTCGCTTCTGTCAGTCTGCCCCGGGGCAGCTGTGGCTTCAACTGTAGCTTACCTCCACCAGTGTATGAATGCGAGAGTGAATGAATATAAATGATATGATATAATGATATAAATGAATATATGAATGAAAATAAATAGTGGCATTGTAAAGCGCTTTGGGTGCCTTGAAAAGCGCTATATAAATCCATTATTATTATTAAACATTTTAGGGAGGTTTTTAAAAAATTGTGTCTATTGTCTTGTGTAGTCTGGAAGATGAGTGGATGATGGGGTGGGTGCAGTTTTCTCTGTGGTGGGGTCGGGTGGGCTGTCCCGGGCTCTGTGGGGCCGTGCGGCGCTGCTGAACTGGGCCCCGGTCCGGATGGGCCTGGGCCCCCTTTCCTTGGTGGGTTGCAGAGTCTGGGAGTGCCTACTGGGGTCAGCAGGGAAGCTGTCCCCAGGGAGGAGGCCTATCTCAGGCACGTCACATCACGGGACAGTGGCACGGTTGCCCCTCCGTTGGTCTTCCTTGGTCTTCTTTGCTCTTGGTGCCTCTGGATGTCTGGAGCCAGTGGCGGAGCGGGGGGGTGGCTTACTGGGCTTAAGCCCGGGTTGTTTTTTCAGAAGCCTGGGGTCTTTTGGAGTGTAATTTTTTCATAATTAGATGCCTGGATGACAACTGTATTAAGCAAAAAACTACACACAATATTTAAAGCACATAGCGCACACTGTGGGAATTTACGACTGTGCGTAAATCCCCCCTAGTATTGGTATGTTCCGAGCTCAGGCACTAAGCGGGGCGGGGCAGCTGCTGCATGAGAGTGTGCTGTTAGAGAAACGGAGCCAGGCAGACAGAGGAGAACTGAAGTTCGACCAGGTACCAAAGCAAATCATCCGTACTGTACAAATAATGTAAATATGTATCGCGAAAGATTGATATCAAACAGATCACTTGACCCATATGACGTTACTTACTCTTCGAGTGAATCAACAAATGGCGAAATGAAAAGCCGAACAACAACAATGCTGTTTCTTTAGAGAGTCTTAGCTTACATGTGTGTTTATTTCATATTTTCAGTTGTTTCCCTCCACGGCTAAATAAATCGGTTTCAGTAATGCACTGATATACAAGAATGGACATAAGGGGCTTCTTTCAAAGAAAAAACTCTGGTAGTATTTTATATATTATGCTTTGTATATTGTTCAGTATATTTCTATGCAAAACAAGAGGAACTTCAGTACACAGCAGTATATTCACAGTTGAAACCAGATATTTACATACACTTTATGGAAAACACAAGAACATTTTTTTACTGTACAACATCAATTTAGAGTAAACTTGTTTTGTTTTGGATAAATAAATATTGAAATATCTTTTGAATTAGTTAAATGTCAGAATAAAGATAGACAGAGCTTCTATTTTTATCACTTTGATCAAATTTAGGAGTACATATACACTAAGTTTATTGTTAATTAATAAGAAAACTCCAGACGATTCCATTTTGAGCTGAAGAAGCTTCTGATTGGTTAGTAGAGTCCATGTGAGTAAACTGGTGGCACAGCTGTGGATGCATATAAGGCAAAACACAGAGCCTGTTTCTGTGACATGGGAAAATCAAGAGATGTCAACATGTCTGTGAAGGTTCTCAGTCATCCAGGTCATCGTAGTCAAAGAGATGTCAACCAAAACACCAGGAAAAGAATTGTGGACCTCTATAAGTGTGGCTCAATTTTGAATACAATTTGGTGCCATTTATAATTAAGAAATACAGATAGTTTCTCTCTTTACTCTTAAAGTTAACAAATATGTTTTTTATATTTATCAATCTAAAAAAATAAACATTTAGTCTAATTTGATGTTAAAATTAAAAAAGTGTTTGTTTTTTGATCTGAAGAGTAAATATCTGGTTTCAACTGTATATTTGATGATTGTCAGCAAAAAGAGGGAGAGAGAGGGAGATGGAGAGAGAGGGAGATGGAGAATGATAGAACAGAGATGAACAAGAGGAGGTGAGACACACATGTTAGTCAAACGACAAAAGAGTGACTGTGTCCAGTCTGTTCCAAATTTGTTAGAGGGCTATCAGCCATATCATCCTGAAATGCTTGACTGCAAATCTGAAGAAGACTTCCTACAGATCCTCAGTGCTGATGAGGTGAGGAAACGGTCTTCCTGTGACATGCACGTTGCAAATTATCTATGACATTCCCATTCTATGTAACTTGGTCTTAAGTTTGGAGATGGTACTTTGTCTCACTCCAAATAATGCTGAATCTTGGTTATGTGGAATACCAAGTTGAAACAGCCCTATAGCATGGACCCTATCTAAATCTTTTAAATATGGCATGCTTAGAGCAGATACCCACGGACTGCTGTATCAGGGTCATGCTAATCACGAGCCAATCAGCCACCTGATTTTCAGCACCTGGTTTACTGGAAGCTCACATCAAGAAACAATAGCAGAACAAGTGGTTTGTCGTGGATGCAATCTACATACTCAACTCTGCTGCTCAACCAATGAATAAAAATTTCATTATAAATGTGGCTCCATATAAAAGGGAAAGAAACAGGCTTTGCAGTAGTATAGGATTTATTATCAAAAAGCATTGTTACAACACACAAATAAACAAACACTAATTGAATCACTTTTGTGCTGCATGTTCTCTAAATGTTAAAAAAAATAAAACAACAACATCTGTTTGTACATCTCTTTAAAAAACAACAAAACAAAGAAAAACTCTGAAATGAGACAGAACTGTCTTTTATGCTGCTTACATATGTTAGCGATTGCCCTTCAAAAATAATTTGATTTAATGAATTAAATATTTATTTAAAATTTAACACACGTTGATAAACAAAAGAACTAAATAATGATCTGGAAGAAAAGGAGCACACTGAACTTTAACCATCATTAAATGTAACATCAGGGTTTCTCTGATACAATTAGAAGAATAATGTAATGAACTGAATTAAGAATGCTGAGAGTTTTTACTGCTCTGGACAGAAAATACTGATTTGAATATCGGTCATCTTTTCACTCAGGTGTTGCAGTGATTTGACTCCTGGTCAGTGCGAGCTCTACCACCTACACACTGCTATGACTCTGTCCCACATTTTCTAAACATAACACTTTTAAGCAATATCAATTATCGTATCTCATTAACAAAATCCTTTTCCACAGATTCTACAGCCTTCATTCCCTTGTGTGAATTTGTGTGAGCTTTCAATCCTGATTGATGAGGGAATCTTTTCCCACAAGTGCTGCAACTATATGGCTTCTCACCTGTGTGACACCTCATGTGACGCTTCATGTTAATCCATTGACTAAATTCTTTCCCACAGGTGATACAAGGGTAAGGTTTCTCACCTGTGTGAAGTTTGACATGTGTTTTCAGGTTGCTTGTACTCTTAAAAGTTTTTCCGCATGTCATACAAGGATATGGTTTCTCACTTGTATGAACCCTTCTGTGAGCATTCATTTTTGAGTTGGAAGCGAACACTTTCCCACAGGTGCTACAGGAATATGGCTTCTCACCTGTGTGAACTCTAAAATGTGTAGTCAGAAGGGATCTAAGGAGAAACGTTTTACCACAGATGCTACAAGAATATGGTTTCTCACCTGTGTGAACCCTTGTGTGAACAACCAATTTTGACTTGTAATTGAATACTTTCCCACAGGTGCTACACAAATAAGGCTTCTCACCTGTGTGAACTCTAACATGTGCAATCAGGCGTGATTTAAACTGAAAAGCTTTTCCACATATGTCACATTGTTCAGTCTTTTTTCTTGTCCCACTTTGACCCTGACTCTCTGACACAGCAGCCATTTTTACTCTCTTACTGTCACTTTTCTTTCTGCAAAGTCTCCTCTTCTTCAACTCTGCATTTTCAAGTAACCCCAAGTCCACATGGTGACTTTCTTCCTGATCTTGGCTCTCAGCAGAGCTGTGAGAGATTTGTTCACTGTTTGGTTCTGCTTCACTGTGGTCACTTTCCTCATAAGCAGGAGTCACCATGAAGATATCAGGCTCCAGCTTCACTCCCAGCTGCTCTCCCTTCTGACTGCTGCAGAGATCCTCCTGTTCCTCATTAATCTGTGGAGAGTCTGGGTCCTCCTGGTCTACACTGGAGCTCCTCACCTCGCTATAGATTGGCTGGTTTGCGAGTGGCTCCTCCTCCTCCGCCGCCTCCTCACAGACATGTAGTTGTTGGACGTCTAAAAAAACAGAAATGGAAATTTTTTTTTTCTCTAAAACAACAATCACCAGAGAAAATATATTTTGATCTGAACCATAAACAGGTCTCTACATAGTGAGAATTTGGCCCACTGAACTTTGCAGAACTGTTGTAATTCATTAATTAGAGGGTTTTCGAAAAACCGTCTTTTTACGGTCACGCCACAGCGAAATCTTCATTTTGTTTTTCTTAAGGTGAACTTGCTGGTATGTTTTGGATTATTATTCTGCTGCAGAATCCTAGTGCCCTTCAGTCTCTAATAAATGGTCGGTTAAAGGGCCGGGCCATATTATACTGTTCACGGTAATACCGGTACAATGTTAAGCAACGATAAGAAAACGCGATACAATATGGGTGAAACGCACATGCGCAGTGCCTTTGTTTTCATATGCACATGGCCGAAAAAGCATGGAGGCAACAGAGAATGAGAAGAGAAAAAGCGGATTGTTGAGTGAAATGGATGAACCAGAATTAGTTTGTAAAAATGGTGCCACTTCAGTGATGTGGAACTGGTTTGGTGTCCATCAGATACACAACAAAGCACTTTTTCCCCCCTGTAGAACATGCAAGCAGGCCGTCGTTATTGCCGTATAAGGCACCCGTAAATCTGGGTCTTAAACTCCGTCCCCTTCAAGTCCCAAAGTCAAACGAACACTGCAGCATCCCTGAGAGTTAAAAACTGTCTAAATTCTTTCATCTTTAATAAAATCATCAGCATTGCTGCTTTACCAGGTGTAACTATGAAGTTTAACATCCAGGCATCCATGAAAACAGAATTTATTACACTTAACGGAGTTAGAAGCTAGCAGGAAGTTAGCGGAAGTTAGCTCGCTAGTTACCCAAGCATGATATACCGTGTTCTGACTGAGAGATTTCTGAAAAAATTCAAACGTACAGCTCTGCTATCACTTCCAACATAAATGAAGACAGGTAACTAAACAGCAGTGACGTTTGTAAGGTTACTGAAGTTGGGCTAGCTGGTATATAATGATGTGCTAAGTGATCGCTAGCGACACAGCTATGTTAGCATAACAAAACAATGAAGCTGGAGGATGAACGCTAACACTTTTCCACTCAAAAGTTAATGTGAAGGTTCCTGATGGTTAGAGACAAATACAATCACATGGCAGGATGCTGTAAACGGACCAAACTTCAGTCAGGAGAACAACTGAGATAATCCATCCACAATACGAGGTTAGTCATTAATATACTGCAAC
This sequence comes from Rhamphochromis longiceps, assembly GCF_057381845.1. Taxonomy (NCBI): domain Eukaryota; kingdom Metazoa; phylum Chordata; class Actinopteri; order Cichliformes; family Cichlidae; genus Rhamphochromis; species Rhamphochromis longiceps. Next base: position 1,862,411 of record NC_140559.1, read on the forward strand.
AACATGGGAATAGAGCAGCTGTGATAGAATACAGCATTAATGAATCAATGGTATAGAAGTGGAGGAAGTAAGAAGAATGAGTTGAATAAAGTTTTATTTATCCGACTGCTTTATTTCGCTTAATGTGCCTTATAACCCCATGCACCTTATGGTCCAAAAAATACATATGACTTTTTTTATTTGGCACACTGCAGTTTAATGTTGCAAAGCACCTCTTTTTAACTTCAGTGGATATTATACATGGTTATGCTCAGGATATGTCAGCCCATTTCTACTGGAAATGCCTTTTGGTTAAACTTTCAGCACTAGTAAAGTTGTGAAGTTGTATTTTGTGTCGCAGAAATTATATCGTCAGTTATATCGTTATCGCAAATTTTCAAATATATATTCTGATAAATATTTTTGGCCATATCGCCCTGCTCTAGTCGGATATTCTCCTTCAGGATGTTTTTGTAGACAGCAGAATTCATGATTCAATTTACCACAACAAGCCTTGCAGGTGTGAGGCAGCAAAAGCAAAAGCCCCAGACCACCAACACTGCCCTCGCCATATTTTACTGTGAAAATGATGTTCCTGTTCAGAATTGTTGTTACTTTTACACCAAATGTAAAGAGACACATGCCTCCAAAAAGTTTCCCTTTTGCCTCGTCAGTCCACGGAATATTTTCCCAATGTCTTGGAGATCATGGAGACTTTCCTTTGGCAAAACTGAGACAAGATTTTATGTTACTACATAGCAGTGGTTTTCACCTCGTAACTCTGCCATGGATGCCATTTTTGCCCAGTCTCTTATAGTGGAGTCATGAACTTTGACCTTAATTGAGGCAAGTGAGGCCTGGAGTTCTTTGGATGTTGTTCTAGAGTATTTTGTGACCTCCTGGATGTGACCTCGGGAGTAATTTTGGTCATTCGGTCACTCCTGGGAAGGTTCACCATTGTTCCAAGTTTTCTCCATTTGTGCATCATTTGGCTCTCACTGTGTTTCAGTGGAGTCCCAAAGCCTTAGATGTGGCTTTGTAACCCTTTCAAGACTGATAGATGTCAATGACTTTGTTTCTCATGTTTTTCTTTACATTGTGGAATGATGTGTTGGTTTTTGGGATCTCTTAGCCGGCTTCACTTTGTCAGAAAGGTTCTATTAAAGTGATTTCCTGACTCAGCCTGCAAAAAGGTGTGATTAATCAGTTAATTCGTTATTTAACAAGGGGGCAATTCCTTTTTCACACAGCACCAGGCAGGCTTGGATAACTTTTCTCCCTTGATAAATAAACTCATCGTTTACGAACTGCATTTTGCATTTACTCAGGTTATCTTTGTCTAATATTTAAATATGTTTGATGATCTGCAACATTTAAGTGCGACAAAATGTGCGACGAAAAGTCAATAATCTTTTGACTTTAGACTTGAAAAAATGTTCTACGACTTGCAACTTTGTTAAGTCTAATTGTTGAATGTTGTAATCGTAGTTCTTAAATTTGTAAAGTCTTAGTTCAAACTATAGGATCAAGACATTCCTTTGTCCCCCTCCCCAGCCTCTCGAGGTTCTGGGAGGAGGCTGTAGTGTTTTATCACAGACACATCCCTTGTAAAGACTCTGTTTGATGTTGCTTCCTGCTTTTATGATCCTTTTGGTGAGCAGGAGGTCACACAAACGCACTCGCATCACTCACACACTCACACACACTCACACACAGTGCCTTGTCTTTGTAACCAAGGGGGGTTTTACATCAATACTAGAGACGGCATGATGCCACTTTTTTATGTCCGATGCCAATATCATAAATTTGGATATCTAACAATACCGATAGTTTATTTCACAATCAAACTGTTTGTTTTTTTTTATACCTTGCTACATTTTGTATAAGTTATACTCAAGTTTAAAAAATAAACACTAAAGCTAATCTGTTATACATATATGCAAAAAATACCCTGCACCCAAAATATTTCATAGTTCAGCAATACTAATCAAGCTAATAAACTTAAAGGGAACCCCGACTATTGTGACAAGTTACTCTAAATATGTTACAAATTATCTCCAATAATTAAAAACATACTTGAGAATAACTACAATTTTTTTGTTATTCATTAAATCTTTGTTGTTTAAAACTATTTTGGAGCCGTGGGAGTGGCCATGTTTTTTTAGCACACAATGCATTCTGGGATGATGACGTGTATTGGTTGTATGCGGCCGCTTTGAGCGTTCACACTAGAGAGCGTTTGCTGTCGCATTTTATATGTAGTGTGAACAAGCAGACAAAAAAATCGGATTTGATCAAAAAATCGGAATTGAGCATTAAGACCTGCAGTGTGAACGTAGCCTAAGTCTGACGTTATTAGCCATTTCTGAGTGGAAACTCCGCTGCAAAAATCAAATGATCACTGCAGCATTACTGAGAGTTGAAAAACTGTCTAAATTTGTTCATCTGTAATAAAATGATCAGTGTGACTGCTCTGCCAGGTTTAACAATTAAGTTTAACATCCAGGCATCCATGAAAACAGAATTTATGACATTTAACTGAGTTAGAAGGTAGTAGGGAGCTAGCTCACAAACTTCCATCTAAATATAATATACCATGTTCTGACTGAGAGATTTATGAAACAAATTAAAACGTACAGTTCTGCTATCACTTCCAACATAAATGATGACAGGAAAGTAAACAGCAGCGACATTTGTAGGGTTACTGAAGATTGGCTAGCTGGTATATAATGATGTGATACGTGATCGCTAGCGCGACAAGCTATGTTAGCATAACATGGTAAATGGCCTGTATTTGTATAGCGCTTTACTAGTCCCTAAGGACCCCAAAGCGCTTTACACATCCAGTCATCGACCCATCCACACACATTCACATACTGGTGATGGCAAGCTACATTGTAGCCACAGCCACCCTGGGGTGCACTGGAGGGTGAACACTAACAAATGGACTTTTTTTCCATTCGATAAAAATTAATTTGAGGGTTCCCAATGGTTATAGGGACAAGTGCAATTGCATGACAGGATGCTATAAACAGACCAAACGTCAGTCAGGAGAACAGCAGAGATAATCCATCCACAATATGAGGTTAGTCATCAATATACTGCTGCATGGGTTTGGCTGCATCGTAAGTGTTTAAAAACACATTAAAATGATTAGCGGTGATAAAAACCGAGAAGCCGACAGTGATCACTGACTGTTTTTAGGGGCTTGTTGAGATTAAACAGAACAAGATACAAAGCATTAAAACATGCTAAAAACACAACAGTCTTATTAAATGCAGAATACTTTGGGCCCGGAAGCACGATTCATCACGTTATTACTTAAAGACCGAATACACGGAGGCTAACAAGGGCTGCCCAAAGAACATCTGGATTAACATACGGCTTCAAAAAGTTTAGGTGCTTTACAACAAATGCTCAGTCGCCGTTGCCATTGAAAAGCAGTAGCCGCATACACACCAGTAGTTTTCCCTCACTCTCTCGTCCTCGTGTGATGGATTGTTTTCATCTTCATCAAAACTAAGTGCTGGTTAACTATTTTCTTCCTCTCTCTCGGTTGCTCTGGTCCAAACTGGAAAGGTTGAACAGAAGCCATTTCCAATGCGCCGCTAACTGTGAACTCGATGTGGTGCAACCGTATGACGTCACTACCCAGAGTGCATTGAGAAAAAAAATAACAATGGTGGGCTATTGGTAGAGCTGGGCGATAGAACGATAACGATATGTATCGCGATATAACTTTTTCTCGATAGAAAAATTACACTATTGCGATAGACCTCGCCGCTCTTGTCCTCTTAAAAAAAAGAAAAAAAAAAGAACAGCCAATCCAAATTAAGTAGCGCAGAGCCGAACCAATCACAGCCGCAGCGTCACGTCACGTGACTTGTTACGTACAGCACAAGTGCCAAGCCGCACATGTGTATTTGTTTGGGAAGCAGCCAGCCACCGTACCGCCCGGGTAATGGAGGAAATGAGTGTGCCGACTAGAAAAATCAACCGAGCGTGACCGAAGGTTACCGAAGAGAAAACAGATGATGGTTCCAACGCCGGAGAGATTGTCGAACGGAAGAGCCATAGAAGTTCCGTAGTGTGAAGGTATTTCGGCTATTTCAAGTCTGACAAAAAACAGAGTAGCGTGCACTGTAAATTGTGCCGAAAGCAAGTCTGGAAATACAATAAACTGGTGCATGCACTACGTCCACACGTACCCGGGTATTTTTGAAATTCACTGAAAACAAAGATTTTTAAAAACTCCGGCCAGGGTGGATATTTTTGAAAACTCAGTTTTTGCATTTACGTGTGGACAGAAAAACGGAGAAAACGCATTTTTTGACGTCACACTGTGCGCCACGTTATTGTGTCGGTGAAATGAATTTCTACAATACTGTTACTGTTAATTCTACTCTCTGCAGTGTTTAAATGCTTACATATACACACAGTTACTGTCCCTCCACACATACGACTCTGTTCTGCTTCTATGCCCCAGCTTTGTTTACTTTTTCCCACCGAGGCTTCTAGACTTCTGATTGGCCAACATTTCTGCACGGTTAGGAATCTAGCGCCACCTGCTGCTTTGGCATGTTCATAGCAGCGTTTTCCTTCATTTCTGCCTTTATGTGTGGACGGGATTATTTTTTAAAACGAAAACGGAAAATCTCCGTTTTTCAAAAATACCCGTGTACGTGTGGACGTAGCCTCAGTCTCTGACTGGAAGCGCTAATTCGTCATTCGGCTTTTGTCAGACTAAAGTAACTGTTAAAACTGTTTGAAAAGCTCAGCTATACAACAAGGAGAGATTGAGAATTTCCTTTTAGTTCTCAGTTTATTTGATATTGACAAAAGTTAGTCAGTTTTGTCTGTTCTTCTGTAAAACAAACTAAGATTTATTTTTAGAATTAATATTTTGTTTCTAAGTGGAATTGACAATTTAGTCTGTTTCGTTTGTTCTATTTTGAAACTTAAACGCTTTAGCGGCTGCCTTTTGTGTAGTTTGCAATATTTGCCTTTATTTATCTGAAAAAGTCTCATGTTCCTTAAGTACATCTACCCTGTTGAACTTATTATGGGAAATAAATATTTAAATAAAAACAAGCTGCTGATTATTTCACATTTTACTTGTGAGCAACGGCACATTTAAATCTTACAAATATAGTTATTTGGCTGATATCGTGATAGATATCGTTATCGGCTGAAACAAAAAAACATATCGTGATATGAAAAAAATCTTATATCGCCCAGCTCTATCTATTGGTAAATCGGTTTGATATAAAACGTGCTTAAAAAGAAATCATATGTGGTATTAAAAAACGGCAAATGTGTTATTGAAAGCGCAGTACATATTTTAGTGCAATCACGTCTTAAAAGATCTCTAAAACCCTTTTAAACCTACACCATCCTTTCTATTCTGGTATTTTAAAGAGTACTTAGCGGAAATATTAAACAACCTAAGTAATGTCTGTGAAGGTTCTCAGTCATCCAGGTCATCGTAGTCAAAGGAGCTTGCAAAGAAAAGCGTCTGGACTTCTTTTAAGTTGCTTGAAGACGTTTCACCTCTCATCCGAGAAGCTTCTTCAGTTCTAAGGTCAAATGGTGGGGAGTCCCAGATTTAAACCCAGTGGGAGTAACCCCCCACAGAGGGACAAAAGGACCCCCTGATGATCCTTTAATCGCCTGAGCCAAGGTGGGAAACTGGGCGTGGGACCCAATCAGCCAGAGTTTCGGGTGAGGTCAGATGGCCCAGGATGTGAGTGGGCGTTAAGGCGTCTGGGGAGGGATCTCAAAACTGGATTATAGATGGCAGAGAGCTGGTGTCGTAAACCCCCGCCTCTGTTCAAAGATGGTCGCTCACAGTGGACATAGATGGCTTCTTTCACTCCTCTTTCAAACCATCTGTCCTCTCTGTCCAAAATGTGAACATTGGCATCCTCAAAAGAGTGTCCTTTATCCTTAAGATGCAGATGGACTGCTGAGTCTTGTCCTGTGGAGGTGGCTCTTCTGTGTAAACCCTAAGTAATAGGGTTGCTAACTCCCAGCCCCCCCCCCAAAGAAAAAGGGGAACCACCCTCCTCCTCATGATGCTTAAACGACGTAATCGACTTTAATTTAATGCATGTGTAAAGCAAAAGGGAGTTTTCAGCTATGATCATCATTCATTGTACACAAATGACTAGCAGAGTTTTGGCCAGTTTGGTCTTTTGCAAATGCAGAATAATTAACTGAAATAACTTAAAGTGCACATTTCTGTTCATTGTTCAGTTTATATATTTTTGTTTTTCAATCTTTATAACTTGCACATTGACACATAAAAAAAATGTACTGCAATGAATCTTTGTTTTGTACTTCACGAATGTCTACACTGTTTGTCTGCTTTTGAAAATTTTCATTGAATGTTTATTCTGTGAATTTATAGTTTAAAGAAGGACTGTTATTGCAGCCAAGTTTAATTGAGCTGTATAACGGAGGTGATATTTTATCATTACTCTGTGTATACTTTGTAAGTTCAGTTACACTTGTTTCATCGTGTGTCAAGATAAATACAGATTTTTAAAAGAACATATGGTCTGTTATTTACATTTAACATATATTTGCAACACTGTTTAAAAAAAAGACTAAATAGGTCTTGAAATTCAAAGTTTCAGAGTTGAGGATAAAGATTTGAGACTTGCAAAATAATGACTTGTTCCCATCTCTGTTCCAAAGAAATATCATATCCTTCAATGATTTTGAAAGACAATGAACATCTCAATCAACTCTGTTACTGAAGCATCTTAATTGGTTTTAACAGAAACGTGATGCATTCTTGCTGCTTATTAAAGTTCTGACCTTTATTTCTTCCTGTGAATCATCCCAGTTTTACAAACCTATTCTGTGCAGCTTTATATCGGGTTTCCAGGTGGTCGCCAGCAGTTTGAGCCACTCATCATCAGTTCTGACACCGTCCGCCTCCAGCTTCACTGCCAGCTGCTCTCCATCCGGACTGCTGCAGGGTTCCTCCTCCTGTCTCTCTTTCATCTGTGGAGGCTCTGGATCCTCCTGGAATTCTGAAGAAAGAAACAGAGGTGAAATTCTGAAACCACCAAGGTTAGTTTACCACCAAGCCTCAGTTATTTTGTTTTTTTGATGCATGCAGGCAGCAAGCCGAGGAGATACCACAACACCCTCCCTATCTTGTTGTGACGCCTGATAAGCGGTAAATGGGCTGATTCTTATATAGCGCTACTCTCCAGGATCACTCAAAGAGCTGTATAAAATGTGCAACATTTAAAGATTTTTGCCTTCTAGCTAACATTCACACACATTCATACTCTGATGGATGCATCGAAGATCAACTTGGTGTTAGTATCTTGCCCAAGAATATTTGGCAGACTGGGGGAGGCAAAAACCAACCTTCAGATCAGTAGATTTAAGTCATAGATCATCAAATTCAAATAATAATAAATGCTGAACTATGAAATATTTTAGGTGCAGGCTATTTTTTGCATACAGAATAGCTTTAGTGTTTTGGTTTTTAAAACTTGACTATGAACTTATAGAAAATGCAGCAAGATATTTATAAAAAAGCTTTGAGTATAAAATACACTATATCAGATTCATATCAGTATCTGACATAAAAACGTGGTATCGTGCCATCTCTACTAAACAGTTTCCAACCACAGGAAATTTTAGTGTCTTCTTTTTTTATGTTTGAGATGCAATTTTTATATACACTGTAGGAAAATATATTATAATGCAAATTTGCACAAATTTTGCATCAAAACAAACTATTTCCAACAATGTAATTTAAATTCTAATCATCCCAGAAACTATACAGAAAGACAAACTCAAACATGAACTTTAAGAACATCAGCAGATCTTTGTAAATGCCCTATAGGAAAAAAAAAAATTTTCTGTGAAAGTCTAAGGAGCTTGCAAAGAAAAGCGTCTGGACTTCTTTAGGTTGCTTGAAGACATTTCACCTCTCATCTGAGAAGCTTCTTCAGTTCTAGTGTTAAATGGTGGAGAGTCCCAGATTTCCGAGAGGAACAAAGGACCCCCTGATGATCCTCCACCTAATCACATGAGTCAAGGCATGAAACTGGGTGTGGGTCACAATCAGCCAGAGTTTCGGGTGAGCTCATTGTGAAACCTGGCCCCACCTTATCATGCGAATTCCTGAGGTCAGATGGCCCAGGACGTGAGTGGGCGTTAAGGCATCTGGGAAGGGATCTCAAAACTGGACTATAGATGGCAGACAGCTGGTGTTGTAAACCACCGCCTCTGTTCAAAGATGGTCGCTCACAGTGGACGTAAATGTTCATGTAGAAATTCATGCCCTCTCAATTAGCTCAAGATTTTTAAAAAAGGCTAAGTTTGGACACATCTTCTTGTTTAGTCTAAGGAGCTCGGAAAGAAAAGCGTCTGGACTTCTTTAAGTTGTTTGAAGAGGTTTCACCTCTCATCCGAGAAGCTTCTTCAGTTCTAGTGTCAAATAGTGGGGAGTCTCAGATTTAAACAAACAGGGACAAAGAACCCCCTGGTGATCCTCTACCTAATCACATGAGTCAAGGTGTGAAAATGTGTGTGTGGGTCACAATCAGCCAAGGGCTGTATCCCAATTCAGGGTCTGCAGCCTTAAAGTACGCAGCCTCAACCATCCTCAAGGGCCGCGTACTCAAAGACCGCTAAGGCCAGAAGTGCGAGGCTTGTAAAATAGGACGGTCTAGCCTCCGTTGCGCTGCCCAGGTTGCCTAGCAACCATGATACTAACAGCTGGAAACGTTTCATACAGCTTTGTTTAACAGAAATGAAGGAGAAAATCTTTTGTTCATTTGTTTTTGTTTCTACATGAGCTTTGATCATTCTCTGTAAGATTAAGCTCAGCTATTGAACGGCGTATATTTTAAAGTAAAGGCTTTAAAAGCAAGTTAGTACAAACGTCACTAATGTCACATAACTTTGCCGACATGTGGCCAACAGTAATGTTTAATGTTCTTCGTTATTAAACATTTGCACATGAATAAGTGACATAATATTCAGTATTTACTTAAAGTTTACTCTTCTTTTTTTTTGGCAAAATTATCCACACCCACCGCCGCGCTATGCATTGTGGGATATGTTGGGCCACGAAGTCTACACCGCCACGTCCTTAAAATTCAGGGAAATGAAGGACGCATTTCAAGCAGCCTTTGAATTGGGACAGCCTTCGTCGCGTCGCTGTGACGTAATCGCCCTTAAAATGCGGCCTTTAAGGCTGCAGACCCTGAATACAGCCAAGGTTTTGTGTGTGTTCATTGTCAAACCTGGCCCCACCGTATCATATGATTTCCTGAGATCAGATGGCCTAGGATGTGAGTGGGCGTTAAGGCGTCTGGGAAGGGATCTCAAAACTGGATTATAAATGGCAGAGAGTTGGTGTCGTAAACCCCCGCCTCTGTTCAAAGATGGTCGCTCACAGTGGACATAGATGCTTCTTTCACTCCTCTTTCAAACCATCTGTCCTCTCTGTCCAAAATGTAAACATTGGCATCCTTGAAAGGGTGACCTTTATCCTTTAGATGCAGATGGACTGCTGAGTCTTGTCCTGTGGAGGTGGCTCTTCTTCTTCACGGGACTAGACTCTATGTTTTGCTTTTTATACTATACTTACTATGTTTACCAAAATATGAGGAAATCAGGGGCAGCTCAAGACTTAAAAACCTGAACTACACGCTGGCCCTAAACTCGCTGCTTTATCAGCATCAAGGCGTTTATTTCTTTTCAGGGTTTTACTCCTGCTAAACAATAATCTCACAGATGAACTCAAACTGCACTGATTGTTTCAGTACGACTGTGAAAAACAGCCAAACACACCTGACTGCAGTCTTTAGCTGATGCCCAGTGTCTGATATTTTACACAAATTAGAGTCCGAAATTAAATTAATCACCAAGGTAACAGCTTTCTGCTCCCAGCTAACATCAGAGAAATCCCGGAGACGCTGACGAGCTTTCATGTCTTCATCAACAGAGAGGAACCTGAGCTCAGCACACGTGTCCGTACCTGAGCCGTGTGAGTGTGTGTCGGGTCTCCGGCTGATATCCAGCAGTCTGCGTTGACGCTGGATCTCCTCCTCATACTGGACGATGGTTTTCTGAACCTCGCAGAAGATTTGTTGGCAAACAGCAGCCAGCCTCTCCTGTATGAACTCTCTCAGAGACTCAGCTGAACACATGGCTGCTTCAGCTGCTGCGGGTCGATAGAAGCGACAGCGACGCTGTGTTATTGGTGTTTGATCGACAGGAACAGGAGCGATACTTTACTGTGTCTCTGAGCTCAGCCCGCTTAATCAAACCGGGACCAATGTCTGCGCAAGCGCAACTCCTATCCCTGCTCTGCAGTGGTTTGCCGTGCGCGGTCACGTGACTCCCTGCAAACCGCCCCAGATCTTACGGAGTCCTGAGAGGGACAAAAGAGAAAAACGGATTCTCAAACTGATACACACACGCTACCGTGACAATGACACGCTGTCACATTTTATAATTCTCCTCTAATGCCTGTGTTATTTGTGATGTTACTGAAACCATCGTCTTAAAAAAGGTGATTGTCACAAGAAATTTATAACATTGTGGAAAATGTTGTTATTGCGATATTGTTGTGTACAGCTGGGTATTAAAAGTTTAACCAGACTTCAATAATAGTACTGTAAGTGCTAAAAACCTGTATGTTGGGCATTTTTGTGACATTGACTTTCAGGGGTTTTAATAGTGAGCTTCATAGGAAACTGCTCCCTGAGGCTACACCTGCATACTCCTGCCGGCTGTCCCATACACTATAAAATAAATTAATCTCACTTTGTTATTTAAACAAACCCACTTGTACCTGCAATGAATTAACCTGTGTTTGAAAAAGGAGGTAAAGACTTTCTTCTAAAAATAAAGTAGAAGGTCTAACACGCTCAATCAGAGAACTACATTTCAATATGTTCTTATTGTTGACACCATCAGACTCTTCTTAGCTGTAAAAACGTCTTTACATGAAGTCTAATACAGTATGGATGGTCAAATATGAGGCTGCTGTGATGGGGCACAGTTTGCAACACAGCAGCCCAGCCTCATCACAGCAGAAATCCAGATGCCTTATAGGCACAGCTTTATTATGACAGGATAGAAACTGCTAACAAACCATCTGTAATTCTGAACAAATGAAAATGCTGTGAGGTTCAATTGTGGGGCCTTTTCCAGTTTTAAACCACTCAGGCCAAGGACACCTAGTTAGTAGACAGAGTGCACACTAGAAACTGTCTCTTCTTCTGACAGTAATTATTGAAGTTAACTCAGAAAGATCAATCAGAGAGAAAGAGACTAAATAAATATCATTAAAAGTAGCTGTACGTAACTGCTCCTGACCCTGAATCCTCCTTTAGTTACGCTGCAATAGGCGTCATGGGAATCCCCCAGCAGGCTGCTATAGATGATTTTCTCAGTATTTTTTAGGGTCTTTGCCTTATGAGCACGTCCTTCATTTCTTCTGTTGGGTTCCAACTTAATGTTTGAATTATTTAATTTCTTTAAACTCTTATATAATTTCTCTATATTTTGTATAAGAGGGGCCAGACTTGGACCTAGTTTTTCTTTTTTAAGTGTTCTGCAGGCTTGATGAAGGTGTTTCAAAGACATTCTTTGGACGTTGCTTTTTAAGTCCTGTCCTCGTACCTTAGAGGGAAGTGTATTCCTACTTAAATTCCTACTATTTAGTTTATTTTGTTTCTGCTGAAAACTTCAATTTGCTTCATGGAGGAGAGTTCATGCTCTCTCAATTAGCTCAAGATTAGAAAAAGTGTAATATTCTGATGTTGGAGTTTCATGAACGCACCTCTGGGAGCAATCTAAATAAACTAAACAGTCATCTTCTCTCAGATCATTCGACAAGGTAGAAACTACTTCTGCATATTTTTAGGTTGCACTATGTTGTACACTCCACATGATGTCACATTAACAACAGTTTTAGTAACAACACTCTGGACTGCATACTTAAAAAAAATGTGATTTTAATGATTTCAGTTCTTTCCTGTAAATTTTACTGGTTTATTCCCTATACACTTATTTGCTGGACATGTACCAGTTGATGGATTTGGAGTGTCCCTTTCACAGCGCAATATGTTTGAACCAGGGTGTTAAAATAAATCTCAAAGGTACCACTATGACTGTTAATTTATTTGGAGAGGAGAAAGCCTAAGAATTACCCACAGTTTTAAGCAGAGTACCAGAGAATCCTGCTTGTTATGTTCATGTTCAGAAACACAAGTAAGTAATAATCATATATTGCAAGCATCACTTTCTGTCTGGCTTGTTTGGTTTGCATAACCTGTATTTTATTAGCTGCAAACCAACAAAACCAGTCAAAAGTTTGGACACATCTTCTTGTTTAATCTAAGGAGCTTGGAAAGAAAAGCGTCTGGACTTCTTTAAGTTGTTTGAAGAGGTTTCACCTCTCATCCGAGAAGCTTCTTCAGTTCTAGGGTCAAATGGTGGAGAGTCTCAGATTTAAAAGAGTTTCCCCCACAAACAGGAACAAAGGACCCCCTGATGATTCTCTACCTAATCACATGAGCCAAGGTGTGAAAATGTGTGTGTGTCACAATCAGCCAGAGTTTCGGGTGTGCTCATTGTGAAACCTGGCCCCACCCTATCATGTGATTTCCTGAGGTCAGATGGCCCAGGATGTGAGTGGGCGTTAAGGCGTTTTTAGGACTTTACCACACAGTGTTTTCTGGTGTGTGATGCAGTGATGTGCTGTTAACTCACTGATAGAGTTCTCCTGCATCTGTACTCGCATCCTGCCGACTAGTCCACTTTTTTCACCACACAACACTCAAACAGCCTCCATAAAGGAAGATTACCAGGTTGGCCCAGTTATGTTAGATATTAGGGCTGGGCCATATCATACCGTTCATAGTAATACCGGTATAATGTTAGGCAATGATAAAAAAAAATGAAATATCGCGATAGAATATGGGTAACCTTCCTTTCCGAACAGATTTTAGGTGGCACAGGGCACTCAAAAATCTGTCAAAAATGTTTTAGCATGACTTTGCTAAGCTACGCAACCGCACTGCTTGATGGATTGTTGGAGCATTACGGCTACCGTAGTCGGGAGCCTCGCGGAGTGATACGTACTGTGCTTCAACGTAATATTATTGCATTGTGTGTGTTTAACCTCACTTTAAGTTTTGTGCATATTATACATGGTTATGCTGAGTATGTCGGCCAATTTCCACTGGAAATGCCTTTTGGTTAAAATGTCAGCAAGGATTTTGCATTTGCACTGTTAAATTTTTATATAACTTTAATGCACATAAAAAACAGCTGCTTGTTTAAGTGAAAATACATTGATGGGTTTTTTTGCACTAATAAAGTTGTGGAGTTGTAAAGTATTTTGTCTAGTGTCAGTTATGTTGTCAGTTATATCGTTATCGCAAATTCTCAAATATATATCGTGATAAATATTTTTAAATATATTTTTTTGCCCTGGAGTGCTGCTCTACTATATATAAGCATACTTCAAATTACTGTGTATGAATGATAATCAAGAGACAAACTTTGAAGATGCAGAGCATGATGTCCCATCATCACACTGTAAACAAACATCCACCAGGCTTCTTTGTTGGCAGAGGTGATGATTCTCCTATCAGGGATCAGTAGAGTGTATTAACCTGTGGTATAAGCAGCAGTCACTGAAATATTACTGTTTCAGATAAGAAATCTAGCACATAAAAGCCAGGGTGGGAGGGATCTCTGCAAACTGACTTAACTCTGCAAGTGTGAAGCTCAACAAAAATCTGACTCTCCAGTCACAGACAAACAAAAAACTCCAGCTGGGAGATAGAAAACGCTGTCTGGGTCTTGCTGGATGTTGCTGGTCAGAGTCCCACATTAGCAGAGTGCTTCTTGGTCCCACTGACCCATGTGGACACCGACTGTGGAGAACTGTTCTGGAAAACAGAGAAGAGAATTAAAATGAAAAAAGCCAAACAGGATTTCCAGGTATTAATCTGGTACATCGCTTCACTGCAGTCTTATGTATTTTCCCCACACCTGAATAAAAAATATTATTATTTACATATTTCAGCTGATGCAGCCTGACTGAAACGCCGATTCTAAATGTTCAGCACACACACAGAGACACAGAGGTACCATTTAAAGTTTAGTGTTAACTTGAGTCACTGATCATTTGCAGTATTACAGAGTCTGGCAGTCTTTGCATGATGTCCACGTCACTGTAAGTTTCTAGCTGACTCTCAGGTGTGACAGGTGTGCCAGCAGGAAAGAGTAATAATAACCTGCATCCTGAGGTTTGTCATGCAGGATTAAAGGAGCCAGGCTTTGTTCACACAGCTAGGATTGTATTTTACACTGACCCTGGGTCAGTATAAGTATCATACAGTTTAAACGAAGCACTGAAACTTGCACATATTTATTATAGATGCACTGAAGCTAATCGAGATATTTGCTGTCAATCTGTGGCTGCGATTAAACACTTTACTGGAAACTTTATTAACTAGTAACTTCATCAGTCATGACAGAAGCTAATATTTCTGTGCTAACATAAAGGATCTCAGATCAGCTGCTGCCATCTTGTGGCCACAGTTGGTTACTGTCTCTGAAAGTTGTCTCATGTTTCCTGTTGTCCTGCTAACAAAGGCTGGAGCTCATCATGCTGAGAGGGCAGCAGCATTTTGTGGCTCTTCACACATGTTCATTATATTCTGATGATCCTGGATGGAGACAAACTACAGATAAGTGTGTTCAGCCCAACTAGTTTATCTCATTACAGCAGTTTGATGTTTCCCTTTGAATCCCCCTGAAGATCCTGACAGTGAAGCACGTACATAATACTCCAGCCTTTCAACTCTGAGCTTATTTAGTTCTATTAATACACTGAAATCTCATTTGTGTCATGAAGAAAGTCTTTAATCAAACAGAATTCAAAGATCAGAAACATTTCATATATGGAGTTAAACATGAATCATTGTTTCAACAACATATTTATTGTTGTCATAAACAGACAAGAAGACAACAACAAACTGCTCCTCCCATTCAACACATGTCAGTCCATATCCCAGCAAACTAAATCATCTCCATTTACACATCAAATAGAAACATGAATCACTTGTAATGATTAGAAACTTGATAGAATTTCAAATCTAGTTTGGGGAGTCATTCAGTGAGAAACAGTGAAATGATTTTCCATGTGAAAAGGTGGACAGCAGAAACAGAAAGAAACAGTGAAACTAAAAGAGAAACAAAGAGCTTTGGAACAACGAGGCAGCAGGAGGACAGCTGCAGTTTAACAGCTTCAACTCACTGACAGGAAACAACATTAGAAGTATCATCATTGTTCATTGAGAAAGGGATACAAAATCTTGAACATGTTATACAAAATGGAAAGTTTATTTCATTTCAAGAAGTTGTATCCAGATATGGAATCATCAACAAACACATTTCTTAAATATCAGCAACTGAAATGAGACATACCGGAAAATTTTAATCCCAATCAATTGAATCTAGAAATATCTATACCTAAAGATGTGTAAATATCTGTGCCCTCAAATGGCTATCAAAATATCAAAAGCTTTCATTTAAAATTGATTCATCAATTTCTGTCTCAACCGTAAAGTGGGAGCAAGATCTTTTCATTAATCCAGAGTAAAATGTCTGTATGTGCTCAATACCTTCAAAATGAGTGAAAGCCCAAACTTACAGGACAAAGGCTGTCCCAAATGGGCCTTACACACTCAAACATATGCACCCATTGCAAAGACAACTCTGCTGAGAACTATATGCAAGCTATATGGTCCTGCACGCCTTTCTAGATGTTCTGGCAGAGGATGTGTGAAGACTTCTCCACATGGTTTAGTTGCAGTATCCCAACCTCACCCAAAGTGTGCATCTTAGGTGACATCAGTAACTACACAACTAAATACATCACTTATACTCCTTACTTTGTTATGCATCACTAAGAAAACTGTTAAATAAAAAAAAAAGTTTGTGTATCAATCAATATTTACATTTATTTCTAGATCACATCAGTCTGTAGATAGTGTTTTCCTCCTCAAAAGATGAACTGTGTTTATTCGTTTCTCTCTGGTCCCCACTGATTCATCCTATTATTTAATAGGGGTGGTCTCATTTGCCTGGGTTCCTTAATAGTGAATTAAGGCATTCTCTGAAACTTAGAGGTCTGGCGGCTTCCTGGACCCTAAAGAGCTGTGGTTGTAGTTTTGGAGTGTCTGGGTTTCTGCCTCAGTTCGTGGTGGTGGGGGACTGGGGTGGGTGCTGCCTAGCGATCTTGGTGTGTGGGGCCTGGAGTGCTTGTGGTGGTGGGTCCTTGTCTCTAGTTGGGTGGCTGACCTCTTCTAGGTGCCTGCAGGCCCATTGTGTGGGATGGGATGGGGTGTCCATGTGCGGGAGTAACCAGTGCTGAGTGCAGCTTGTCCCAGACCCAGACTAGTGTGTCTTCTTCCTTTCTGGTGTTGTGACACAGTCACAGCCCCAAGATGTGGGACTCATCTACACACTATAGTCTACTCTCTGTGGTGGGAGGAGTTATTTCCTGGCTCGCCACTTCTGGGTAGGGATGGGTATCGTTTAAGTTTTATCCGATACCGGTGCCAAACCGGTACTTTTGAAACGGTGCCGGTGCTTAAAGAATGGAGAACACAAACTTTGTCCTAAAACCTCTCATGTTCAGGTGTTTTTTTGTAAAAAGATAACAATGTTAGCCTTTTCTGCAGCTATGGGGCATATATGGTATCACTCTTGGCTGGAAGCAGTGCTTAAACAATGGAAAAAACACAAACTTTGTCCTAAAACCTCTCATGTTTAGCCGTTTTCCACTTTTTCTTTGGTCATTTTAGCCTTTTTGGCCAGGGTGAAGGGAGTATCTGCCATCAAACAAGAAGACAGCCGCATGTAACTACGACGGTGTTTGCTAGTTCACCTTACGTGCATTAATGTAATAACGTGGTTAGCGTACTCAACGTAAATTACACACGAACAACATTAAGCTACTCACGCAGAGAAGAACGGCTGCTGCTGCATCATCATCCGTCATCATTTCTGCTACACTGGCAGGGCTAGGGGCCAGGACTCTCCTCTTCGGGTTTTTGGGGGATGTTGCTAACTCCGGGTCCGATAACAGGCACCACACCCGCAGCAGATGTGCTCGGTGTGAGGTCTCGCAGCAAGCTATCAAATACGGCGCATTTCTCGGCTTTAAAAAAAAAAGCACTATACATCGCCAGGTTCGTCATCAGATTCAAGGTGTCACCTCCTTTGCACAGTATCACAGTATCAGCTTAAAGCACTTGTTGCAGGCTGCTGAGTTTGCATCTTTTGCTGTGAAGTACAGCCAGACTTTTGACCGCTTCACCTTGGGCATTTTTACTTGTTGGTTCCAGGGCCGGTGGTTGGACATTGTGGTGTGGTAGTTCACCGGCTCCCTTGGTGGCCAGGGGTGGCTTTGAGCTCTTCCATGTCAGGAGGTAACTGTCTTGTGTACTGGGCAGTTCTTCAGCACATGGAGCACTGGGACCCTGGTCTCGGCTCTCACCTATAGTGGGATCTGCTGCTCATCGACTGGCCCTCTAGGGCTGTCACCCTTTGGCCATCTAGGGCCTCTTCCCTTTTTCCTTCTTGCCCTGCCGTAGACAGGATCATACTCTATACAACATATATTGTAATAACCAAAATAGCATGGATAGACGAAATAAACAGTTAAACCTTAAAAAAGGGGAGCCCATAGAGAATATACAGAGCTGATTTGGAAAAGCAAAATGTGTTTGGCACAACAGTGCATTCAGATCATAATTCTGATTGCAAAGGCTGCCAGACAGAACTGGATTTTTAAAAGGAAAAAAAGGAAAAACAGAAATATCATCATTCTCAACTCATCTGCTCCACTGACACTGACACCTTCAACGTCAACACTTTCACTTCAACATCAGTGCTAATGTATGGGAACATCCTGTGAGTGAAAGTGTGTGTGAAGGTGTGTATGTGTGTGTTAGTATCAGGATCAGAGAACGACAGCTTTCCTCTGTTCCAGTCCAGATTCACTCTGATCCTTTGGATCATCTGTGCTGAGAGAGCAGTGGATCCTGCTAATGGAGACCATGCTGAGTATTTATCTTCCCCAAACCATATTATCCATAATCCAGAGAGTATGCTTTGTTTCCTCTGCACAGACTCTGCTAACACACCCAGTCCCCACCATGTACTGTCTCCAACTTCAACATCCCAGCTGTGACTCCCTGAGTTAAAGCCCTCAGAGCCCAGGACAGAGCTGTAATAATCAAATCTCTCTGGATTATCAGGAAGCTGCTGCCTCTCTCCTCCTCGTCTCACACTGGTCAGATCTTCAGACAGGATGAGTTCTGGATGAGCAGTGTTTGGGTCCAGAATGAGAGGAGTGTAGGAGACCATGTCCTTCATGTTGTTCCAGATGTTGAAGGTCAGGTTGCCCAGGTGTTTGGCCTGGTCTATCAGAGCTCCTGAGGGCAGCTGTGGATCATCCAGCAGGGGGCAGCGCTGGACTCTTTCCACTGCAGCCTTGTAGTTGTGCAGGAATGAGACGTCTTCAGCTCTCAGCTCCTCCTCTGTGGCTCTGACTGTGTCTGAAAGAGCTGCTATCTCTCTGCTCAGAGCCTCCATCTTCTCCTTCATCATCCCACTCTTCTGCTCCTCTTCCTCCCTCAGTGCAGCCAGCCTGGCCTTCTCTTCCTCTGCTAGAAACTGGTGAAGCTTCTTAAACTGCTCCTTAATCTGCCTCTCTGTGTGTCGGGCCTGGACCTTAATGTGTTCTGCTGTTTGATCAAACTTCACTTGAACTCGTTTGCAAACATTTAACTTCTTCTTTAAGGGCTCCAGAGTTTCCTGAAGTTCCTTCTTGTGTTGTTGTGCAGCTTCATCGATGGGTCTGAATCTGTGATTGGTGTGTTTTTCTGAGTCTCTGCAGATGTGACACACTGGCACTCTGCTCTGCTCTCTGAAGACCTCCTGACAGACCGGACAGCAGAGATCCTCCTCTGATCTGGAAGCCATTGAGTCTGTGAGTGAAGCTGAAAACAGCAGACAGGAAGTACAGTCAGTCCTGGCTCCCCTCCCTCCTCTACCACCTTCATTGAAACTTCCTTTGAGTCGTGTTTTTGCTCAAACTCACATTCAGTGTGTGGAGCGTCAGCAGCTTGAAGCAGCAGTGTTGGAGTTTTCCACTTTTCTCTCCTGTAGCTGGACTCACTCAGAGGAAGCTGCTAGTTTGGACCAAATGTGAGTGTGATTCCAGTGTTGTTGTTACAGCCCTTACAACTCAGAGTGTGTTTTATTCCAAAGTTCAGACTGCCAGAAGCTGCAAAAGTTATTGATTAACAGCGTTTATCTCATTTCACTTGCACAGGTCAGTGCATGAAATCAGCTGTTTGAGAACGTTTAGCATCAATGTGCTGCAGGAGCATGAAAACATGATGTTGCTTTTTTCTGCTTTGGTGGATAATTTACAGTATAGAGGCATGAACAAACTGCATTTATATAATTCATTGTATGAATAGCCTCTTTGGGCAGCTTTGATAGTGTTGTTTTTGTTGCAAAGTAAGCAAAGCATTTCATCGTGAATCACGTGCAATTAAAACAGAAGAATACCTCGATAAAAACTCGGTCATTCAGTTCAGAAAATTACAAAAAGGTTGGATCTGTTCATCTGGACGTAGCGTTTTTAGTCAGAGAAATGTTTCGTCACTCATCCAAGTGACTTCTTCAGTATCAACTGACTGGAGGTTTCCCCAAATCTTATAAACAGTACATTTGCACAATAACTAAAACCCACCCACAGACTAACAATAGGCTGTAACCTCAGCTTTGTGATCATTAATATTCAAATTGTCACAGCCATCAATCAAAAACTATCGATCAGTGGTCTTTGATCAAGACTTTTGGGTTTTTACTTACCTGGGTGATTGAGCGTGCATTAAGAAAAGTTATGAAAATAATTTGTTAAATATGTTTTTTACAGTTAAAAAAAACCCTTTTCTACTCAGATGTTAGTTGTTGTAATAGTTTTATTACAACATTTTGCCACATTGCGTCTTTCATGACAAAACAGTGAGAGGTGTTATTGTTGTCTTCAAATATATTTGATAAAGGTCATCCAATTAATGCAAATTTCATGTTTTTAGCTGTTATAATCTGATGAGCAATATTTTATTTTATTTGTTTGTTCTTTAATTTTTCAATTTTTCCCCTAAGAGAGTTCCAGCTTTATGTGGTCAGTTGTGTGCCTCAGTGACCCTAAGAGCTAGACGAGCAGAAGCTTAGCTTTCAGGTGATACACCCAACTTGGTCAGGTCAGGGTTGAGGCCTGACAGTGCAATCCAATTACATGACAAAAACAGTTATCCAGAGAGTTATTTCAGAGATAAAACCTTTAAATCAATCAAATTTGACTGGAGCACAATTGGGGGGGGGTTGAATAGAGTTTGTGCGAACCTCTGATCAGTTTTCTGAATCAAAGGTTTGGGGACTGGACAAAGGATGTTCCAAACACTCAAACATACGAACTCACTGCACAGTGCACACACTGTGCTGTGAACTGTAGGGATGCCATCTGGTTCTGCAGACCTGTTCAGAGATTCTGGCTGAGGACATGTGAGTCCAGTAACGGGGACAGATTCATCATATGCAGAACTGAATCATTCATTAATGTTACGACTTCTTTAAGCAGCCTTGGGACTTAAAAGACACATTGATGATTTGGAGGAAGTAATTATTGAAGTTAACTCATAAAGATCAATCAGAGAGAAAGAGTCTAAATAAATATCAGTAGTATTAAAAGTAGCTGTACATAACTGCTCCTGACCCTGAATCCTCCTTTAGTTATGCCTCAATAGGCGCAGGCTGGTGGGGGATTCCCATGATGCACTGAGCGCTATTCGCCCACTATGTGGTTATGAATCTCTATGCATTTAATCATTAGTTATTATTCATCTCTGGCTGTCTTCTACGGAGTGTGTTTATCCTGATATGATCGAGGATGGCCGCCTCACCCCAGGCCTGGTTCTGCTCGATGCTTCTTCCTGTTAAAAGGGAGTTTTTCCTTCCCACTGTTGCAAAAGCTTTTCTTCATAACAGCTCATCTGATTATTAAAGTCTTTCTCCGTTTTATTTTAGGGTCTTTGCCTTATAATGTAAAGTGCTACGAGGGGACTCTTGTTGTGAGGCTTCAATAGTCTCAACGTTATGATTCTGTCAGAATGAGATTCCTGAACAAATGTAACAATTATAAATAAATAATGTTGCAAGCCTGTAAATGAATGTCAACACTGCTCCCCCTGCTGAATACATAAGACATTACCACTGTTTTTTCTCAGCGTCATCATTAGTCATGCTTGCATCTTCCTTGTCATAGACATGGATATCATTACGGTGGCCCATCAGCCGGTAATCGGTGAGGACCCCTTCAGTGTTTTTGCTGTATCTGTACAAGTTGATTAATTTATATTTCTTGCTGAAATAAATCAACTAAGCACAAAAAGTACTTTGTCTCACTGCAAATAATGCTGAAACTTGGTTTTGTGGAATAACAGGTTGAAGTTGCTAGATCTGTCTAACTGCTATAACAGATTCTGCTAGTCAGGAGCCGATCAGGCACCTGATTTTCAGCACCTGGTCTTCTGGAAGCTAAAAATTATGACACAATAGCAGAATAAGCTGTTTGTCGTGGATGCAATCTACATTCTCAACTCTGCTGCTCAACCCATGAATAAAATTTTCCTTATAAATGTGCTTCCATTTAAAGAGAAATAAATAGACTTTGCAATGGTATAGGATTTATTGTCAAAAAGCATTGTTACAACACACAAATAAACAACCAAACACAAATTGAATGACTTTTCTGGTGCATGTTCTCTAAATGTAAAAATGTACTTTTCTATAGAAAAGGAGCACACTGAACTTTAACCATCATTAAATGTAACATCAGGGTTTCTCTGATACAACTATAAGAATAATGTAATGAACTTTATAAAGAATGCTGAGAGTTTTTACTACTCTGGACAGAAAATGCTAATTTGAATATCGGTCATCTTTTCACTCGGGTGTTGCAGTGATTTGACTCCTGGTCAGTGTGAGCTCTACACACTGCTATGACTCTGTCCCACATTTTCTAAATATAACACTTTTAAGCAACATAAATTATCACGTGTCTATTTAACAAAATCTTTTCCCACAGATTCTGCAGCCTTCACATAACCGTGTCACCTGTGTGTATTCATGTGAACTTTCAATCCTGATTGGTAAGGGAATCTTTTCCCACAAGTGCTGCAGCTATATGGCTTCTCACCTGTGTGACGCCTCATGTGACGATTCATGTGTATCCATTGACTAAATTGTTTCCCACAGGTGCTACAAGGATAAGGTTTCTCACCTGTGTGAACTCTGACATGTTTCTTCAGGTAGGTTGCACAGTTAAAGGTTTTACCACAGGTGCTACAAGAATATGGCTTCTCACCTGTGTGAACTCTTGTGTGAGTGGTCAATTGTGAGTTGGAAGTGAATGCTTTCCCACAGGTGCTACACAAAAATGCCTTCTCACCTGTGTGAACTCTTACATGAGCGTTTAGTAGGGATCTAAGGACAAACGTTTTATCACAGGTGCTACAAGAATATGGTTTCTCACCTGTGTGACGTCTCATATGTATATTCAGTTGGGATTTAAACAGAAACGCCTTTCCACAGGTGCTACATGAATACGGTTTCTCACCTGTGTGACGTCTCACGTGTGCAGTCAGGCGTGATTTAAACTGAAAACTTTTCCCACAGATGTCACATTGTTCAGTCTTTTTTCTTGCCCCACTTTGACCCTGACTCTCTGACAGAGCAGGATTTTCCACTTTATTACTGTCACTTTTCTTTTTGCGACGTCTGATTGTCTTCACCTCTGCATTTTCAGGTGACCCTGAGTCCACATGCTGACTTTCTTCCTGATCTTGGCTCTCTGCTTCACCAGAGCTGTGAGAGATTTGCTCACTGTTTGGTTCTGCTTCACTGTGGTCACTTTCCTCATAAGCAGGAGTCACCATGAAGGTATCAGTCTCCTGCCTCACTCCCAGCTGCTCTCCCTTCTGACTGCTGTAGAGATCCTCCTGTTCCTCATTAATCTGTGGAGGGTCTGGGTCCTCCTGGTCCACACTGGAGCTCCTCTCCTCGTTATAGTTTTCCTGGTTTGTGAGAGGTTCCTCCTTCTCCACCTCGTCCTCACAGACATTTAGTCGTTGAAGGTCTGAAGAGACAAATGAAAACATTTTTTTTATATACACTCAACAAAAATATAAACGCAACACCTTTGTTACTGCTCCCATTCCCCATGGGATGGACGTAGAGACCTAAAATTCATCCCAGATACACAATATAACCATCCCTCCCAAACAGTGGTCACAAATCAGTCCAAATGTGTGGTAGTGGGCACATCTGCTATATTGAGATAATCCATCCCATCTCACAGGTGTGCCACATCAGGATGCTGATCTGACACCATGAGTAGTGCACAGGTGTACCTCAGACTGCCCACAACAAAAGGCCACCCTGGAATGTGCAGTTTTGTCTCACAGCAAAATGCCACAGATGCCACAAGCAATGAGGGAGCGTGCAATTGGCATGCTGACAACAGGAATGTCAACCAGGTCTTGACCTGACTCCAGCTCGTCGCCGTAACAGACTTGTGTAGGCAAATGCTCACATCCGATGGCGTCTGGCACGTTGGAGAGGTGTGCGCTTCACGGATGAATCATGGTTCACATTGTTCAGGGCAGATGGCAGCTGAGAATGTCCCAGTTCTTGCATGGCCAGCATACTCACCGGACATGTCACCCATTGAGCATGTTCGGGATGTGCTTGACCGGCGTATACGACAGCGTGTACCAGTTCCCACGAATATCCAACAACCTCGCACAGCCATTGAAGTGGAGTGGACCAACATTCCACAGGCCACAATTGACAATCTGATAGACTCCATGCGACGATGTGTTGCACTGCACGAGGCAAATGGTGGTCACACCAGATACTGACCGGTTCTGGGTCCCCAGACCCCCAATAGCGCAAAAAACTGCACATTCCATTCTTGGATCTTGTGTGTCTCTCTCTCTGTGCATGTGTGTTTCCATATGTGTCCATATTTGTGATTGTGTGGCTGTTATATGGTTTTTTTTGCCGATTTTTTTTTCATTTAACAAGTATATTTGAGGGACCCTCAGCATGTTCAGCATTTTTTCAGCTGTCCATTTTGCTTTTCCAATTTTTCTGTTTAACTTATTACTATTGCGCTAAATCATAGCATTTCTGCTGTTTTATAAGATTTGTGCTAAATATAGTATTTCTGATTAATTATAGTTTTTCTACCAAATCATAGTACAGTATTTTTGCTTTTTATAGGATTTTTATAGGATATTTATATTGCTTAATAT
This sequence comes from Rhamphochromis longiceps, assembly GCF_057381845.1. Taxonomy (NCBI): domain Eukaryota; kingdom Metazoa; phylum Chordata; class Actinopteri; order Cichliformes; family Cichlidae; genus Rhamphochromis; species Rhamphochromis longiceps. The sequence continues at coordinate 1,886,854 of NC_140559.1, forward strand.
AGTATTTCTGCTTTTTATAGGATTTGTGCTTAATACAGTATTTCTGCTAAATGTAGTAAATTTACAAATCAGGGTCTGCACGGCTTCCCAGCCAATCATATATGTGGGCTGAGGCATTCAAATTTGCATATTGGGGCCTTTGTGGCTTCTAAGCCAACAAGTCATCGATGTCATATATCTCTAAAAATTCATATTTTAATGATAAATTGTCAACACTTGACGATTCCCCCATCTCTTCTGAACAAAACGGCGTAAAAATGACCGTTCTGGCCAATACAGTTAGGAAATTGTGGTCATTTGTTTGAGGGGAGTCCTCACTATGAGAAATAGACTGCAAAAATCCTGTCTCTGTGCTGCGTGTGTGCACCTGTTTTGGCAGGAAAAAGTACACAGCCTCTGTGGATTCAAATTTAGCAGCTCCCAGGCTCTTTTTTTTTTTTTTTCACAGGTGAACAAAAATTAGTTTTGAGGGAACTTAACCATGTTCTGTTTTTTTTCATCTTGTCATTTTACTTTTCCAGTATTTTCACTTAAGTTATTGCTATTCTGCTCAATCATAGTATTTGTTCCAAATCATTGTTATTATGCTATATTGTAGTATTTCTGCTAAATCATAGTATTTCTACTATATTATATTTTTCTTTCTAAATATAGCATTTCTGCTATATAATTGTATTTCTGCTATGTTATAATATTTGTGCTAAACCAGAGTATTTGTGCTGAAACATAGTATTGATTTAAAATTACAATATTCATAGTTCATCACAGTGTCTCTGGTAAATCACAGCATTTCTGCTCTGTTGTACTATTTTTGTAAATCATAGTGTTTCTGTAATGTTTAAGTATTTTTGGCTAAATACATTCTTTCTGTTATCTTATACTATTTCTCCTAAATTCTTGTATTTTTTAGAAGTTATCATGTTTCTGGTAAGTTACAATATTTCTGCTAAGTTCTGCTATGCTATTGTATTTCTGCCAAGTATTATGTTTCCTCTAAGATATTGCAGTTCTGCTAAGTTATTCCATTTTAGCAAAGTTCCTTTGCTTCTGCAAAGTTTTAACAATTTCTGCAAGTTTTCAGCTTTTTCCGCTAGTTTTTGCATACAGCTTCAGCTTTAAAGCATCCACACTGCATTTTCGCAGGAAATGCAAATTTTTCTAGTTAAAGTTCTGACCTTTATTTCTTCCTGTGAATCATCCCAGTTTTACAAACCTATTCTGTGCAGCTTTATCTCGGGTTTCCAGATGGTCGCCAGCAGTTTGAGCCAATCATCATCAGTTCTGACACCGTCAGCCTCCTGCTTCACTCCCAGCTGCTGCAGTTCCTCCTCCTGTCTCTCTTTCATCTGTGGAGGCTCTGGATCCTCCTGGTCCACACTGGAGATCATCTCCTGGTTAAAGACCTGCTGTTCTGTCAGAGGCTCCTCTTTCCCACAAACATGAAGCTGTTGGAATTCTGAAGAGAGAAATAGAGAAAAAGATGATGAAAAAACTCCTTAATAAAAACAAACAACAGGCCACATTCACTCATTTTTGCTTTCTAACTAATAGGGCTGCCACCAGTAGACTAGTCACGATTACGTCGACTATCAAAATCGTCTGACTAATTTAATAGGTCGTTAATGGGTCGTTTCAAGCTTTGCAAGATCCTGAAAGATGAAGGAATGAGAAGATTTAAGAGTGTAATAATGGACTGAAATAGAAGATGCAGCAATGCATCAACGAGGATGCCAGCCACCCAGTAAACGCCAAAAGAAGACGCAGTCTCTGAAATCAGGAAGGGGGGTAAAGACTTTAACAACACTGTAGACTGAATTTATCAATTTTGTTTCACAGGCATTTTACCCTGTTGTACCATCAAAAATATAAATTACAATATGGTAATAATGAAATCATTAAAAATTATTTGGTGTTTTAGTCTCTTTAATTATTCTTAATCTGATTCCACAAAAGCATAAAGAAAAAAATTGACTGAAAGTCTAAACTCTCTGGAATAGCTGCTTCAAATTCTTCTTTTTATATGTGACAGGTGAGACCTGACCTTTGTCGGTAGTTTTCCCCTTTGAGGCAACGGAACATGTCCCACTTGAGTTTCTGTAGTTTGGCAGAGGCTTAAAGTCATTTTTACTCTTGTAGAAGGAAACACTGTTTTATTCCTACAGAGAAATGTGTAGTGGACTCCGCCACCACTTGCCGATACTTATTAGGGTGTGACCCTAACTTGTGAACAGGGGTATTCCTGCTGTGGTCAACTGTTCAGTGTAAGTGATGTCCTGTTTTCATTTACAGATTGCCAAGCTGCAGCTTTGCCTGGATGGATTTTTGGCTGCAGGCCGAAGTCCCGAAACACCAGTGTTTGTTTTAATTTGTTTTAGACTGGTTTAACTCAACTGCAAAGAGCTGAAGATTATTGTGACAGCTGTGGCTGTCGATGTTGTTTTGTTTATTTGTTTGTTTTTCTTCATTGTATCAGTAGGCTCCAATGTGTGTACTGATTGTAGTTGAGAGTGGTTTACTTTTATTTTTTTAATATATCGTTGCAGACAGCGAAGGTGCTGCACGGAAACTCATCTTTTTCTTGCCACTTTTGCATGCACCGTGGTGGTGAGCTTGGGTGGAGACAACAATGATGAATTTCCTTTTTATAGTGTTTTGCCCAGTTGGGGGAACTGACTATATACTTACAGCTGCATATACGCTGCAGCTCCATCCTATTGAAATAGGTACCTCCCTCAGGTCACATATTTTATTTATGTTTACCAAAATATGAGGAAATCAGGGGCAGCTCAAGACTTAAAAACCTGAACTACACGCTGGCCTTAAACTCGCTGCTTTATCAGCATCAAGGCGTTTATTTCTTTTCAGGGTTTTACTCCTGCTAAACAATAATCTCACAGATGAACTCAAACTGCACTGATTGTTTCAGTACGACTGTGAAAAACAGCCAAACACACCTGACTGCAGTCTTTAGCTGATGCCCAGTGTCTGATATTTTACACAAATTAGAGTCCGAAATTAAATTAATCACCAAGGTAACAGCTTTCTGCTCCCAGCTAACATCAGAGAAATCCCGGAGACGCTGACGAGCTTTCATGTCTTCATCAACAGAGAGGAACCTGAGCTCAGCACACGTGTCCGTACCTGAGCCGTGTGAGTGTGTGTTGGGTCTCCGGCTGATATCCAGCAGTCTGCGCTGACGCTGGATCTCCTCCTCATACTGGACGATGGTTTTCTGAACCTCGCAGAAGATTTGTTGACAGACAGCAGCCAGCCTCTCCTGTATGAACTCTCTCAGAGACTCAGCTGAACACATGGCTGCTTCAGCTGCTGCGGGTCGATAGAAGCGACAGCGACGCTGTTTTATTGGTGTTTAATCGACAGGAACAGGAGCGATACTTGAGCTCGGTCTGCTTCATAGGACGGCAGCCACGTCTGCGCACGCGCAACTCTTCTCCCGCCGTCGCTACTCTGCTGAGGTTTGCTGTAAGCGGTCACGTGGGGCGCTCATATCCTACGGATCTCCGCATGGGACAAAAAAGCAAAAGGCGTGTTTTGTGGGATTCCGCAAAGTTTTTAAATTTATTCCAGTTAAGTTATGTTATTTCACAGCGAACAGAACCGGTTCTTTTCTAAACCTAAAACCTGGATAGTCGTTTGTCTTTATGTTTTAAACCACCGGTGTCGAACTCTAGGCCTCGAGGGCCGGTGTCCTGCAGGTTTTAGATGTGTCCTTGATACAACACCGCTGATTTAAAGGTAAATAACCGCCTCAACATGTCTTGAAGTTCTCCAGAAGCCTGGTAATGAACTAATCATTTGATTCAGGTGTGTTGACCAAGGGTGTTATCTAAAACCTGCAGGACACTGGCCCCTGAGGCCTGGAGTTCGACACCCCGTGTTAAACCAGTGACGGGATGGCGCCCTTTCCAGCGTGTACCATGCATCTCGCCCCATCGTAGCTGGGATACACTCCAGCCACACCTTCTTTGCTTTGTGTTCATACCTAACAGAGAAAGATCACGTGTCCTCATTAGGAGAGGGATTTGTTGGTGTGTAGGGCTGTAGCCTCAGGTTTTTATTATGAGACAGCGTGTTTCAGATCATTTTACAGAGTAACATCAAAGTAACTTAACAAGTAGTACAAGTTAGCTAATTACACCCAGGTCTTTCTCCTGGGTGTAAATAAGTAAATCATGTCTGAGCAGGGACGCTGAGATTGGAACTTTTACTACCATTGGTGAAAAGTGATCTATTAAACAAAACTCTACTATAAAGCATAAGCGCAACACTCATGAATATTCTCATAACTAACATATAACTTAAGGCCCTTTACATTTGAATGCCTGTGATTTTGACATGGACCTCAAACTTACACAGACGCATACAAAACCAAAGAAACAAAAAAGCTTCAGTGTCAAACTAGCTTTACTTTCATGGATCTGTAGCAATTTCACCTGATTTATCACTCAGTGTCAAAACACACAAATAACTCATTCATTTATTAACAGAAAAGTACAATCAAATTACCTACACCACAAATTAAGTTCAAATGAATAAAATTAAATTATTTTCATGTGTTCACTCCAGCTAAGCTAATGAAACAAACAAAGATGTCAATATTGGCAAAATATAAATTTGTTGAAGTCAAATTATAATATTAAATAAGAAATTAATCTATAAAAGGCAATAAATAATGGTTCAACCATTCTGTTTACTTACTATTTTAATGTATCTCTCTCATTTTGTATTACTTTTTCTATACCTGTCTACATGGATTTATCGTTTTCAACCCAAATAGCTGTGTATTATTTGTAACACAAAAACATGAATGAAACCACAGAACACATTAAAACCCTTTCAAATATATCATGAAGAAAGCTGAAAGCTACAAAAACAAAAGTAGACAAACATGTCAACACAGGCGAAAATACAAGTCAAAACTAAGACCACAACAGTAACTAAGATAAGATAAGATAAGATAGAACTTTATTAATCCCTCGGGTGGGTTCCTCTGGGAAATTCGATTTCCAAAAAAGCACAGCACCGACAGAAGTTACAGAGTTATACACACACACATATATCTAAATACAGAGACAATATAAATAAAATATACGAAGGGGATAAATAGAATAAATAGGAATAAAAATAAAAATACAAGTGAATTGCACATTTCAAGTATTGAGTCTATTGCACCGTTGACTATTTACAAAAGTATTGCACAAAAGGTATTGCACAGTGAGGTGAAGAGGCACTACAGCTTAGTTGTTCCCTCCTTTGTCCTCCTGTTTCCCCTCCCTCTCCCCTCCAGAGAGGAGTTAAACAGTCTGATGGCGTGTGGGACAAAGGAGTTTTTAAGTCTGTTAGTTCTTGTCTTTGGGAGAAGCAACCTGTCACTGAACAGACTCTTCTGGTTGTTAATGGCCGTGTGCAGAGGATGCCTGGCATTGTCCATAATGTCCATCAGTTTCTTTAATGTCCTTTTCTCTGCCACTGTCACCAGAGTGTCCAGCTTCATGCCGACCACAGAGCTAGCCCTCCTGATCAGTTTCTCCAGCCTGGATGAGTCCTTCTTTGCTGTGCTGCTCCCCCAGCACACCACAGCATAGAAAAGTACTCCAGCAACCACCGACTGGTAAAACATCCTCAGGAGCTTCCTGCAGATGTTAAAAGACCTCAGCCTCCTGAGGAAGTACAGTCGGCTTTGGGCTTTTTTATACAGGTACTCTGTGTTGCATGACCAGTCCAGTTTATTGTCCACCCACAGCCCGAGGTACTTGTACTTGTTGACCACCTCCACCTCCTCCCCCTCTATCTGAACCGGCAGTGGACCTTCTCTGGACCTCCCGAAGTCCACAACCAGTTCCTTAGTCTTTGAGGTGTGTGGCAACACCAGCACAAACTTTACCCACCACCTGCAGTTCTTACTAGGGCCCCGCCCCTCCCTGAGCCTGGTTCTGTCGGAGGTTTTTTCCTGTTAAAAGGGAGTTTTTCCTTCCCACTGTCGCCAAAGTGCTTGCTCATAGGGGGTCATATGATTGTTGTTTTTTTTTCTCTGAATTTATTATTGTAGGGTCTACTTTACAATATAAAGCACCTCGATGTGACTTATTTTGGTGCTATAGAAGTAAAATTGAATTGAAATGAATTGAACTGAATTCATGGCTGTTACAGTTATTAAACAATAGAAGTAGAAACAGGACATAAACAGTACAATGTTTTGTTGTCCCCCCTGACCTCCTCAATCAGATCTCTGGCTCTCCTCACTTTCTTCTCCATCATTTGTGTAAGTCAGCAGAGGTTGCTGTCAGATGAAACAGAACTATGGATCCTAATAAACTGCACACAGACAAAGCCTGTGCAGTGACGTCCACAGAAGGACAGTGCTGAAAGTATTGAAAGAGACACTGCAAAACAAAGCAAGAGACTAGAGCCTATCAGGAAAACTAGTGAGTGGACCTCTGATTAAAGAATTTCTACCAAACTACAACTGCAGCTGAACAAATGAGCTGTTGGTGGAACTTTACACTCTGAAATATTGAAAGATTCAAAGGATGAGACAGCTCAGCACAGCATGTTATTAACTTCACACATGAAGTGGTTCAGTCCAGTCAGTCTTCAGTTTTGCAGCCACCGTCCACATCCTGCTTCTTTGACTGGTCGTCATGGTAACTCTGGACTTTCCTCCAACAAATCCTGTAGTCTGTCAGTCCTTCTGACAGCATGAGGCCTGACAGCTGGACAAAATGTGCAGATGATTAGATTAGATTAGATAGAACTTTATTAATCCCTCGGGTGGGTTCCTCTGGGAAATTCGATTTCCAAAAAGCACAGCACCGACAGAAGTTCCAGAGTTACAGAATATTATGTATATATATATATATATATATATATATATATATATATATATACACACACACACACACACACACACACACACACACACACATATAAATACAGAGACAATATAAATAAAATATACGAAGGGGATAAATAGAATAAATAGGAATAAAAAATAAAAATACAAGTGAATGAATTGCACATTTCGAGTATTGAGTCTATTGCACTGTTGACTATTTACAAAAGTATTGCACAAAAGGTATTGCACAGTGGGGTGAAGAGGCACTACAGCTTAGTTGTTCCCCCCTCCTTTGTCCTCCTGTTTCCCCTCCCTCTCCCCTCCAGAGAGGAGTTAAACAGTTTGATGGCGTGTGGGACAAAGGAGTTTTTAAGTCTGTTAGTTCTTGTCTTGGGGAGAAGCAACCTGTCACTGAACAGACTCTTCTGGCTGTTAATGGCCGTGTGCAGAGGATGCCTGGCATTGTCCATAATGTCCATCAGGTCTTTAGATGATGAAAAACATGAAGCATAGTTTGAACTTGTGTCAAGTTTGTGTTGGTGACTGAACTGCTGACCTGCTGTGAAACCTGCTGCTGGATCTCTGTGCTGTGCATGTCTGCCTCTGACTGAAGCTTCATTTTCACCACTGTTTGCTTTGTCACTGCTAAAAATGAACCACATATAACAACACAAACATTAGTGTTTTACATGATGACAGGATCTTACAGTGTTTGCATTCTGGACCTCACCTGTGAAACAGAAAAGATAGTTACTGCTTGTACAAAAGTCATCATCCCAGTTCCCTGACATTAAATCAAATGCTCCACAATATTGGTTTGAAAGGTAGTTATCAGGCATAAAAGACCTCCAGTTAGTGAATGTGGAGGTTGTGTTGTCAGACCAGAAGGCCCAGGGATCCCTGTAGAGGCCAATCCACACATACTGAACCCCTGATCCATTCAAAGTGAGCGTGATGTTGGATTTCTCCTCTTTGCTTCTTATACTGGTCAGGTCTGTGTGGTATGTCCTGCAGTACGACTGAGCCGCTGACCAGGAGCGGCTCTCCATCACTAAGATGTAACTTGTACTGCTGGCTGTAAAAAATTAGGTACCGTAGTGAAATCAGTGAGCTGACTTGGAGAAGCAGCTGAGTTAGCTTACCGGTGTATTTTCTTATTAAGTGTTAGCTACTAGTTCCGCTTAGAATTGGTTTTCTGGCATGTCAATAAAATGACTTTGAAAATATAGAAATCTAAAGAATATTAGTATATTTACTGTGATACTGATAATACTGGTAATGGTCAACAGTTTATGGCCGGTGTTCCTTGGCTTTAAGTTAGACTTTGCTCCCACCCACTCACTTTTCAAAAAGTAAACAACTGCAAATGAGCGACCCTCCACATGTGACAGGAAATTACCTTACTAGATGGATTTTTATAAGACAGAATGCATTTGAATAATTAAAAAGCTAAATAAATGTCAGTTGACTCTTGCTGTTGGTGCAGACCTTTTTGAATGCTTGAGTAAATTCATCATTTTGTAATAAATTGTTTTTAAAATGTTTATGCAATTTTTTAAAAGAGAAAAACCCAACAAAAACTATTTGTTTTTGAATGTGATAAAAGACAAGGACATTTTACTTTTACTCCATTGACTTTTCTCGGAAAGACAAAAGTCTTTTATGTTTGTGGTCAAATTGACCCCACAAATCTAAACCTTCCAAAAACGGCCGCGGTATATTTGAAATAAATAAATGATATTTTTAGGTAGCAGGTACTTAATATGCAAATGAAGGGAGGCAAGCACTGGAGTAATATGTTGGTGTCTCTTCACATGAGTCAAAAGGCGGGCTGCAGTGTTTTATACAAGTTGGCACTGTGTCAGACTGGACTGAGAGACACCAATGTATAGCGAATTACAGTAATCCAGATGAGACAGGACAAACGCATGGATTGCTTGTTCCAAGTTTTTAAAGGATAAAAATGATCTCACCTTGGATAGGAGCCTTAACTTATAAAAGGACCACTGAACAACTGAGTGAATTTGTTTCTCAAATGTAAGTTTGTCATCTAAGAAAACCCCCAGTTGTTTTACGTGTGTTTTAACAGCAGATATTAAATTACATAAGTCCAAATCTGGGCCACTAAAGTTACAGCTTGGTCCAAAAATAATTACGTCAGTTTTATCCTCACTGAAGGTAAGAAAATTTGAAGCCATCCAGGTTTTGACTCCGTCAAGACATTTGAATAGTGATTCTGTGGGAGTGGAGGTTTTTAAAATTTGATCATAACTTGCTCCTGCTGAGAAAGTAGAAAAATCTCGAATAAAATCTTTGTTATATTTTGGGGGTCTCTTTATTATTCCAATGAGTGTTGGGCTTGGGTTCCCCAATTCAAAAACTAAGATTTCAAAGCTTAAGTAGAAGTTTGTTGAAAGTTGTTTATATGTTAGCTTCTTCCTGAGGACAGCCGCAACTCCACCCCCCGTTTTCCCGTCCTCAGCAAAGTTAAATAATTGGAAGGTAAGAGTTCATAAAACAATTGAGCTCTCAGCCAAGTTTCCGTTAGGAGCGTAAGGTCCAAATAAATAAAAAAGTCCTTTAAAATAAAGGTTTTGTTAGCTAACAAACGAACATTAGCAAGGCTAATCCTTAGTGAAGTCGAGGGGTTAGTAGTGGAAATAGGCGCCCAGCAAGGCTTCTCCAAGTTCTGGATGTTTACTCCTCTCCAATGATGTCGAGAGGTGATGAAGCCGCAGGCATGGGTTTTTCAGTAATCCCAGCGACAGGAACCAGACAGGGGTAGGTCATGGTCGGAGAGGTCCAGTGTTTGATATAGACAGATCTGGCCACATCACAGTATTAATCATTCCCGGGACATAAGAAGGCAGCCTTCAGGCTCACCAGTCGACCGCTTGGTCTTCCCCGGCGTCAGCAAGCCTCGTTGATTGGGGTAGCTTCGAGGCAAAGCAGAGGCAGACTGGGACAGGAAAACCGGGCAGAAACAGTGGAGGGAGAAATCTCTGCTTTCCATGATTGCATTAAGGTTCACTTGTTAAACAGGGGAATCTTAAATCCAAAAGCGTTTGGCGGTCATAGACATACAGAGAGTTAGCATCTTTTAGGACAAATAAAACAAAAAATATCACTCGAAGGGACAGAGTCAGACGGCTTGAACACTACCACCATCTTGAAAAAATTAATTAAAACAATTTAATTTAGCAGCACTGTTCTTTCACAAGTTTACATAACTTAATTTATTTAATTCCATTACCAATGTATATACCTCCATTCTCTGAAACATATCAGCCAGTTCTTTCCCTTTACAGTCATAGTCCCTATATTTAAAATCCTTACTCTCACACACCATACTGCCTTTACCTCTCTCTATTTACACACCTTCCCTTGTTCTCCTCCTTTGTTTAAGACCAGCAGTTTGTAATGGAACCATCAACAGCACTGGTGTTGGTACCATTCCTTATGTAACTCTCACCGTTTTATCTGGGTTGGGACCGACACTAGGAAAACACTGACTTGTTGTAAGTAACAGCAATAATAAGAACAAGGCAGAAAATAATTGAAGAAAAAAAAACTTATTTATTCCCAAAGTTGGGGAATTATGTTGTATCAGCAGCCAAAAAATTAAAAATAGAATGAATAGCTTTCATATAAATAGCTTCATTAAGTCATTCTATAAATCATTTTTTTTAAATAAAAAGAAAGATAATTTAAAAGTAATGCAGGTGTTGTGGTAGGAGTAGATAAAGATTTTCTAACTGTGCTTTTGGTTGATGTGTTAAAAAAAAAACTGTACATGTAATCTGATTACCCAAATGACATCAGTCAGTCTCTGTGAGTTTATAAGTTTCAGTTCAAATGTTTGCGATATTAATATTACTGACCTGAGAGCAGCAGGATGAGCAATAAACAGGTTTCTTCCATTCTTTGCTTCTGTATAACAAATATAGTGATCATGATCAATATTGTACCATAATTATTATCAAAGATTTTTATTTAAGGTTTCTTATCTCCAGTCTAAGTTGCTTAGTATATAGTTTATATACATATAGAAAAAAAATATATCCAATTATTTTTAAAAGGTTTTCAAATCCATTGTGTCTTTAAAAAATGTTTTAAATAATCATTAATAGGTTTTAGAATAATGTTTAGAATATAAACATATACAAGAATTTACATTTAGCATTAATGATGCATATCTTACCTGACAGCTTATCTTCTCCTCTGTTGACTGAAGCTGACTTTTAAGAAGGTCTTTGTTTGTTCTTTTCATATATTTTACTGTCAAATGAGGAAACCAGAAGGGAGTGACCTCTCTGTAGAAACACACTTTTATCTAAACTATTATTGTATGTTCTGGGCTTTGATCAAATGCAAAACCAGTTTACTGATTATCACTTTACCTTCTCTAATTGGAGATCTAGCAAAAAAAATTGCTGAATATGGTAATGTTCCAATTTAAAGCTTCACACAGAATACTGTACATGTAAATGTTTGATATCTTCAAGCTGCCCTATCTGTAATTTTCAGAAAGTTAACAAGTGGACATGTAGGTATGTATGTATGTAGGTATCTATAAAACCTTTGAGGCAACAGGTTTTCTGAGTCTATACAGTCATTAAGTGTTTTTGCAGTGGCACCAAAGTGTTACACTTTTATTTAACATGTTTCTATGATACATTGACCACCAAGCACTGTATAATGCTAATGTTTCAAAGACTGTTATTTACAAAAAAACAACTACATGTAGTTCTGGAAGTGGTGTCACTCCCAAAACTAAATATAATGGTATTTTTGGTCATGTGACCATACCTATGCGTCTTTAAAACCAGGTATTCTGTAAATGACATGCCTTGATGCTTAAAGAAACATAAGCAAGGTTACGCAAAGATGATTCTGTTTACCAACATGCAAATCATTACGAAAATCAGGCTGTTAAATGGGAGAAAAAAGCAAATAAGCTCAGACGTGGATCTCGGAACAGACATAGTTGTTAGGAGGAACAAGTGGGGAGGAATGGAGTCTGGCTCCATGATTCAGGGCACTGTACAGTTTGTTAATGAACCTCAGGGATGGGAATACTTAAGCATCTAAATCCTAACCTGTTGCTGGCTTTAGACAGGAATCGTGCAACTGTTTTTAAACATCTGTAAAACCTGAAAAAGTTCCAGTTGTTCCTGAAAGCAGCAACACTGTGCTTTTCAGTGAGATTAGGGTCATTTCTCCACACAGAAAGACACTGGCCTGATGGTAGAATTGAACTCAGGACCTTCTTGCTGTGAGTAAACAGTGCTAACCACCAAGCCAACTGAAATTTTTTTTTAAACCCACCCCTATTTGTTAGTTCTGGAATATCTAGAATTAGGACCATCTTTATTCCATGGGCTAAAACAAGAACAAACAGTGGTAGTGGCGCCATGTAGTCATCACTACATGGTAGTGGGTAGCTGTTCATTTGCTTAACCTTTTGTGAAGACCTAATAAAGAAAATGTGACAGCTCGTTGGAGAAGGCTTTGTAAAATTCAGAAATTAGACCGTCACTACCTGTTGACTTATTACTTATTAACAGATCAATAATCTCCTCCAGTGAGATGTTTTCAATGTAAAGAACTTGTCCAAATTAAAAGTCTTGTCATTGATGAGCATTTTTCAAGTGTATCACTTCTGGGGTTGATGAGTTTGGGCAGTGTTTTAACAGCATCAGTGGTCATATGGGCGCTGTCAGAAAGTACAGTAGATATGGTGGGCTTGTGATTAGTGGAGATAGCGAGGCAGTGGGTGACTTCATGACAGACAGGTGCTTTCTGCCAGAAAGCAGCAGGTGTAAGCACCCCTCCTGATAACCCTCAATGTCTACATGTATTTAAAATTGAGAGGCGGGCAGCGATGCCAGAGGTGAGGTTGAATACACAGACTGTCCTCTGTACACCATTTAGCGTGCCCACAAGGCCCCTTATGTATGTGTTATGAAAGCAGTGTTGGGAAGGTTACTTTTAAAATGTATTCCACTACAGATTACAGAATACATGCCCCAAAATGTATTCTGTAACGTATTCCATTACGTTACTCAATGAGAGTAACATATTCTGAATACTTTGGATGACTTAATATATTACCATGCTTTTTACAACTACATGAATGTACTATTGCTGTGTGATTTATTCCTATTACTGAAGGTTACTCGCCATACCAATACCAACTAGATATTTAAATCTTAATATAAAATGAGTAACAGTAGGTGGACATTAGGTAAGGCTGCACTTTTTGAAGCGATCTCGTAAAGAAAACTATTCTGTGTGTATATAAAACAGGTCCGCGCCTCCAAACCGTACGTCGGGTTCCGTGTCGGGCTCGTAGCCGAAAACTAGCTTTACTTTGTTGTCTGGGTCAACTGCTAGCGAGAGACAGAGAGGCGTTGAATGGCTGCTCCAACGGAGCTTATTGTTTCAGAGGAAAACACGAACACGGTGTACAGTCGAGTCTTAATAGCTCACTTACAACTGGGCTGCTCAGGCACTCTTCTCGGCTGCAGTGGCTATTATTATATTTACATGCTTCCAGCTCCTGTTTCTGCATGTGCGTGGGGGGTGATGGAGCGGGAAGAGAGTGGTAGTTGGGGATGGGGAGGGAAGGAATAGGGGTAGAGGCAAAGTGCACCCTTCCTGGGGCCAGCTACCCCACTGACCCCAGTAGGCACTCCTGTTCCCTAAAATACATCAAGGGCAGGGGGCCTGGGCCCTTCCAGTCCAGGCCCACAGTAACAGCACTGCCAAACCCCACAGAGTCCTCACCCAGTGGCATGTCCAGCGGGGTGGCCTGGGGGGGCACAGGCCACCCCCCCAACCAGACTGGCCACCCCAGGTGCCACCCCAAAGGCAAAACAATAAAATTCAATCAAATATCAAATGTACGATTATGTTTTCACGGTGAAGCTCAGATACCAGCGGATGTCGCGGTAAACAACAGCAGCACGTTTAAGCTTGATCAGCTGTTGTTAGAATTTATTTAATATTAATTTCTAGTATCAGCTGATGTTTGCTGGAGCCACAGCTGTAAACCTGCTGGTCTTGATGTCGGTTTGGATATGTGGTGAGAGGGAAACATGAAGATGAAACCAGGAGATGTCCTTACTGAATCATCAGAGCTGAACAGTTGATGGAGAAACAGGTTTATCTTTTAGGTCACATGAAGGAGTTGAAGAGAAGTTATGAACTGTTTCTGAGAGACAAATAACACCAGGATCCTTTTTTTATGTAGCTGACAGCTGGTAACTGTGCAGGGGCGGGTCTAGCAAAGTGTTGCCAGGGGGCCAGGTAGGGCATTAACAGGGAGAGGGGGGCACAAAGAAATACTTTTCTTTCTTATTCTCATTTAAAATGTCTCGCTTTTATTAAATAATTATCTAAATCTTACAACCAAAGTTTTTATCTGACATAAAATGTATAGAAATCATACATATACCAACAAGACAGTGTACATATGGAAAAGATATTTATAAATCTTATAAAGTTTGTATCTGTCTTGTGTGAAACTTGTATGAAAAGCATACAAGAGTAAAAACAGATATAAGATCCCTTGAAAGATTATATAATGAATCTTGTATGTTTTGGATACTTACTAAAACAATATATGAAAGTAATGAGAAAGTGGCCACTTTCATGAGTAAATCATGTAAGCCTTATATAAGTAAAAACTTATATGACTTAACTCATGAAAGTGGCCACTTTCATGAGTTAAGTCATATAAGTTTTTACTATTTCTTTTCCATATGGGACTGTCACAACAGCATTTGTTTTCATTCAAAGTCTTTATGGCTTTAATACCTGGGGGGCCGGTCTGTAGTCAAAATGCCTGATTTTCTGTCCCAGTCCAGCCCTGCAGGTTAATACTGGCAGTGTCACCATGCCAGCTGACTGTATTTCATCATCAGCCAGTGTTGTTCTTTATACATCAATATTACCAAAGTTTACCATAAGGCAGCATAGAAAGTGTCATGGTTCTGGGTCAGTTTGGCCCAGTATTTTGAGTTGTCATGTTTTTGCAGGTTTAGTTTAGTTCCATGTGTCATTTTCTGTCTGTCTCTCAGTGTCGAGTCTGCATCTTTGTGTGATGGTTTCTTGTTCCTGTTTTATTGTGAAGGTCTGCGTCTCATGTGAGTGTGAGTGTATGTGTGTTCAGTTTTACCTCTGTCTCGTCTTGTTGATTATTCCCAGCTGTGTCCCCCACCTGTGTGTAATCTCCCTGTGTTTCTCTGTGTGTATTTAAGTCGCGTCTTCTGTCTTTGTAGTTGCTGGTCTGTCTGTGTTTCCACCCTGCTTCATCTGTGTGTTTCCCTGCAGTCAACCATCATCTGTTTCCGCCCGCTCTCATTCATGTCCAGGTTCGTGTTCTGTAGTTAGTTTGTTCCCAGTTTAGTTTAGTTTAGTTTGTCCATTTCCTTTTTGTGTTTAATAAACCACCCTCACACCTGTACAAGTGCCTGCGTTTGGATCCTCCATTATTTTCCACACGGCTCATCTCACTCGCCGTGACAGTACGGACCAGCCAGATATGGATCCAGCAGCATTCAGCCCAACCAGGGAGCTTCAGGAGGCCGTTATCGACTCTGCTTCTAAATTAATCAACCAGTGGCTAGAGCATGAGGGAGAAGCGTCTCTTTACACTGTGGAAGCCAACCTACAACACCTTATTTCCAGTTACCCCTGGTTATTGGACTCACTGCATCCGCTCGTACAGAATTTTGTTCTTCACGAGCTTCACCTTCACCCGCCGCTACCGCTTGCCCACTCGCTTCAATGGAGGACGTGCCGTCCGACCGGCCAGACGAAGAATTACCCGGTCCGTCGGAGCCGTCTCTGAGGCGAAAGCGACGTTCGCGCCGCCGGCGTGGCACCCCACAGCCGGATGTAGGGACATGTAAGCAGTCAGCTGTGGTGAGTGAAAGGGACAGTTTTTATGCTGCGTCAGACTCTGTGACTGTGTTTTCTGGAGCTATTTTTTGTGTGTCTTCTGAATATAACAATAATTTTTCCGTCTCACCCATGGCCACTGCTCCAAAGACTGCCTTTGCTGAGCCCACATTCAGGGTTAATGACTGTGTTCACGCTGTTGTTTCTAAACCTGAAGTTACTGAGTCAAGCACGACGAGTTTAGGGAATGACTATGTTAGGGGAGCCTTTTACGTCTGCCTCGGTTCCTTCAGGTAAAGCAATAAACTTCCCCGAAACAGTTTTTCCTGACCATATCCCCCCATCCACACCTTCACCACAAGTTAATGTGGGGCCTGTAACACAGTTAGCAGTACAGTTATCAGTTCAGCCAGCTGCCATCAGTTCAGCCAGCTGCCCTCAGTTCAGCCAGCAGCCCAGCTAGCAGCCCTCAGTTCAGCCAGCAGCCCAGCTAGCAGCCCTCAGTTCAGCCAGCAGCCCAGCTAGCAGCCCTCAGTTCAGCCAGCAGCCCAGCTAGCAGCCCTCAGTTCAGCCAGCAGCCCAGCTAGCAGCCCTCAGTTCAGCCAGCAGCCCAGCTAGCAGCCCTCAGTTCAGCCAGCAGCCCAGCTAGCAGCCCTCAGTTCAGCCAGCAGCCCAGCTAGCAGCCCTCAGTTCAGCCAGCAGCCCAGCTAGCAGCCCTCAGTTCAGCCAGCAGCCCAGCTAGCAGCCCTCAGTTCAGCCAGCAGCCCAGCTAGCAGCCCTCAGTTCAGCCAGCAGCCCAGCTAGCAGCCCTCAGTTCAGCCAGCAGCCCAGCCAGCCACTCCACCACCTGTTACAACTTCGCCACCTGTAGCTCAGTTGCCACCAGTTCAGCAGCCTACCCACTCGTTCATTCAGCCACCATCCTCACTGTCTCATTCTAAGCAGGGAACACACTTCACCACAACATCTGCTGGTTCTCTTAAGCTGGCCATGTCAGAGACAGTTGCTCCCTCTAGGGTCTCCCCAGAGGCTCGGTGTATCCCTAGAGGTCAAGACGCCAGTGCCAGCAGCCTCACCGGAGAACTCACCAGAACAGTCTCAGCTCTCAGCACCCCCTGAGAGTTCAAGTGAGTTCACCCGTCCGCCTCCGTCCTCTGCTGAGTGCATTGGGGAACACTTTCAGCCCTCTGAGGACTGCATCCCACTGTTGCTGCCTGAGTCTAGCCACTGTGCTGCTCAGTCCCAGCCAGTGTCCACACTGGCAGAGGTCTCCGTGCCTGCTGTTTCAGTGTCTGTTTCCACTGGAGGGCCAGAGGGGCCCGTCCAGTCTCAAGCCATGTTAGCTGGTGGTTCAGGTGAACCCAGCCAGCGTCCTGCCTCGTCTGCTGGAGGGCCCGAGTCGCCCGTCCAGCTTCAAGCCGAATCAGCTGGTGGGTCCGAGGAGCCCACCCAGCACCACACCTCATCTGCTGGGGGTCCTGGAGGACCCAGCAAGCACATCCTCACGTCTGCTGACGGTCCGGGGAGATTTGTTCAGCCACCACCTGGTGAATCATCCCCTGTGACTTCTACACCGTTGCCTGCATCCGCATCACCTCCTGCAGCATCACCGCCTGCAGCATCACCACTGTCAGGTTCCGCAGCCGTCCCGCTGCCGTCAGGTCCAGCTTCAGCTCCTTCATCCACGCCTGGTCCAGCTTTAGCTCCGCCTCCGTCTGGTCCGCCTCCGTCTGGTCCGCCTCCGTCTGGTCCGCCTCCGTCTGGTCCGCCTCCGTCTGGTCCTGCCTCGTCTGGTCCTGCCTCGTCTGGTCCTGCCTCGTCTGGTCCTGCCTCGTCTGGTCCTGCCTCGTCTGGTCCTGCCTCGTCTGGTCCTGCGGTTGCCACACCGTCGTCAGAGCTAGCTCGACTGGTTCCACCTCGCCTCTGCCGGCCGTTTTCCGGGCCTCTAAGTTGGCGTCGTGGCCTTCGGGGACGGCCTCCGGAAAGGGTTCGTCGCCGCCGCTGGCATCGCGGCTGACCTCCGGACCTCCTCAGTGACCACCACTGCCTTCCAAGTGGTCGGCCTCCTGACTGGTTTTGCCTGCGCCGCCGCCGTTGCCGTGTGCACGGTCGGCCTCCAGAACTGTTTGCCCGTCGCCGCCGTTGCTGTGTGCACGGCCGGCCTCCAGAACTGTCTTGGTCTTAGTGTTGTCGACCCCCTGTACTTTTTTTTTTTTTTTTTCAGACTCTTGTTGAGCTCTGATTTGGTTTTGTTTTTGATCTGTTTTCTTGTGTTCTTGAACTGTTTTCTTGTGTATTTGGACTCTTGTGGTCCTTGTTTTTTTGTTTTGGTGCTGAGTAAATGCTGAGTAAACACTGACAAAGCACTGATTGTATCTCTTCTACTTTATCAACGCAGTATCTAAAAACTTTGCACCATAGTGGTTAAAATCTCATTCTAATAAGAGTTAAAAGCGCATTCGGTTATTAGGTTTATAGGATTATTGAATTATGGTTAACGGTTGGTAGAATTTTTTTTTTTTTTTTTTTTTCAAACATTATCTGCCCCCCCCCCCCCCCCCCCCCAACAAATATTTTCTAGACACGCCGCTGGATAAATGAAACAAATTGACAAACAGCAGCAGTTTTGTGGCTCTTCACACATGTTCATTATATTCTGATGATCCTGGATGGAGACAAACTACAGATAAGTGTGTTCAGCCCAACTAGTTTATCTCATTACAGCAGTTTGATGTTTCCCTTTGAATCCCCCTGAAGATCCTGACAGTGAAGCACGTACATAATACTCCAGCCTTTCAACTCTGAGCTTATTTAGTTCTATTAATACACTGAAATCTCATTTGTGTCATGAAGAAAGTCTTTAATCAAACAGAATTCAAAGATCAGAAACATTTCATATATGGAGTTAAACATGAATCATTGTTTCAACAACATATTTATTGTTGTCATAAACAGACAAGAAGACAACAACAAACTGCTCCTCCCATTCAACACATGTCAGTCCATATCCCAGCAAACTAAATCATCTCCATTTACACATCAAATAGAAACATGAATCACTTGTAATGATTAGAAACTTGATAGAATTTCAAATCTAGTTTGGGGAGTCATTCAGTGAGAAACAGTGAAATGATTTTCCATGTGAAAAGGTGGACAGCAGAAACAGAAAGAAACAGTGAGAACTAAAAGAGAAACAAAGAGCTTTGGAACAACGAGGCAGCAGGAGGACAGCTGCAGTTTAACAGCTTCAACTCACTGACAGGAAACATCATCCTCAACTCATCTGCTGCACTGACACCTGCAACGGACACACCTTCACTGTATCATTAGTGCGAATGTATGGAAACATCCTGTGAGTGAAAGTGTGTGTGAAGGTGTGTATGTGTGTGTTAGTATCAGGATCAGAGAACGACAGCTTTCCTCTGTTCCAGTCCAGATTCACTCTGATCCTCTGGAGCTTCTTCTGGAATGAGAGATGAGTGTGAGGAGGTGATTGTGAGATTTTGTAGTATTCATTATCAAACAACCCTATTCTCCAAATTCCAGACAGTTTGTTTCCCTTTCTCTGCCCGTACTCTGCTAACACACCCAGTACCCACAATGTACTGTCTCCAACATCAACATCCCAACTGTGAGTCCCTGAGTTAAAGCCCTCAGAGCCCAGGACAGCTCTGTAAAAATCAATCCTCTCTGGATTATCAGGAAGTTGCTGCTTCTCTCCTCCTTCAGTCACACTGGTCAGATCTTCAGACAGGATGAGATATGGATTTGCAGTGTTTGGGTCCAGGATGAGAGGAGTGTAGGAGACCATGTCCTTCATGTTGTTCCAGATGTTGAAGGTCAGGTTGCCCAGGTGTTTGGCCTGGTCTATCAGAGCTCCTGAGGGCAGCTGTGGATCATCCAGCAGGGGGCAGCGCTGGACTCTTTCCACTGCAGCCTTTAAGTTGTGCAGGAATGAGACGTCTTCAGCTCTCAGCTCCTCCTCTGTGGCTCTGACTGTGTCTGAAAGAGCTGCTATCTCTCTGCTCAGAGCCTCCATCTTCTCCTTCATCATCCCACTCTTCTGCTCCTCTTCCTCCCTCAGTGCAGCCAGCCTGGCCTCCTCTTCCTCTGCTAGAAACTGGTGAAGCTTCTTAAACTGCTCCTTAATCTGCCTCTCTGTGTGTCGGGCCTGGACCTTAATGTGTTCTGCTGTTTGATCAAACTTCACTTGAACTTCTTCACAAACCTTTAACTTCTTCTTTAAGGGCTCCAGAGTTTCCTGAAGTACCTCCTTGTGTTGTTGTGCAGCTTCATCGATGGGTCTGAATCTGTGATTGGTGTGTTTTTCTGAGGCACAGCAGACGACACACACTGGCTGCTGATGGTCCAGACAGAAGAGTTTGAGTTTCTCATATTGCAGACTGCAGAGAGCCTCTGAAGCTCTCTGATCTCTCTCCTGTAAGAACGACTCACACAGGTTCTTTAATGCCAAATTTAAAGGTGGTTCATCCCTTGAAGATCTTCTCTTACAAACTGGACACTCGTGTGTTGGTCTCTCTCTCCACCATATCTTCAGACAGTCTTTACAGAAGCTGTGGCTACATGACAGAATAACAGGATCTCTGAAGACCTCCTTACAGACCGGACAGCAGAGATCCTCCTCTGATCTGGAAGCCATTGAGTCTGTGAGTGAAGCTGAAAACAGCAGACAGGAAGTACAGTCAGTCCTGGCTCCCCTCCCTCCTCTACCACCTTCACTGAAACTTCCTTTGAGTCGTGTTTCTGCTCAAACTCACATTCAGTGTGTGGAGCGTCAGCAGCTTGAAGCAGCAGTGTTGGAGTTTTCCACTTTTCTCTCCTGTAGCTGGACTCACTCAGAGGAAGCTGCTAGTTTAGTTCTCAGTTATAACAACCAATGTTCCTGTAACTCAGGGTGTGTTTCAGTCCAAAGTTCAGACATCAGCCTGCCAGAAGCTGTAAAAGTTAATGATAAACAGCTTTTATATCATGTCCCTTTCACAGGTCAGTGCATGAAAGCAGTGACGGAGCTGTTTATGGTCTTTTACACTTTTCCAATGAGGAAGCTGCTAGTTTGGTCTGAGCTCAGTCTGATCGTCTGTGCGTCTCTCTTTACTGAGGACGAAGAACTTCCTGTTTCCTGGTTTGTCACATTTGAGTGACGTGAGGGGAGGAGAAAATGTTGCTGTTTGACTTTTAACTAAGGTGTGTTTCAATCCTGCCTGCAGCTCAAAAGCTGTAAAACAGTTTTTGTGTCTTTTCACCTCCACAGGTCACAACATGAAACCTGTTGTGAAGTTTATAAAATAAAGTGTCACTCGGTGGTGCAGCTGTTTGTCAGCTTCTATTTTAGACTTTGTTCTGGTTCAGGTTCCCAGCAGTGGGAGTGTAATGCAGTCACACAAACACAGGTGGTGTTAAGGTGGACTCACTTAGTTACAGACAGTGGTGTTATTTCTTGTAACTACGGGTGTGTTTCACTCCAAAGTTCAGACATTAACCTGCCAGAAGTTGTAAAAGTTACTGATAAAGAGCTTTTATCTCATTTCACATGCAGGTCAGAACATGAAACCTTTAGATAATTTTATAAAATAAAGTGTCACTCGGTGGTGCAGCTGTTTGTCAGCTTGTATTTTAGACTTTGTTCTGGTTCTTGTTCAGGTTCCCAGCAGTGGGAGTGTAATGCAGTCACACACACACAGGTGGTGTTAAGGTGGATTCACTTAGTTACAGACAGTGGTGTTATTTCCTGTAACTAAGGGTGTGTTTCACTCCAAAGTTCAGACATTAACCTGCCAGAAGTTGTAAAAGTTACTGATAAAGAGCTTTTATCTCATTTCACTTGCAGGTCACAGCATGAAAGCTGTGATGCAGCAGTTTGAGAAAAATTGCTGCTGATATAAAATATTTTTTTGTTCTTTTACAAAATATATAAAAGAGCAGAAAGAAAAGAAATAAGTGTAAAGAGTGCAGCAAAATGCATGTTTTAGTGTGAGTTGGTTCATCTGATCTGGTTGTGTAAAAGTCACTGCATGACACTGAGTGTTACTTTTGTGTTACTGACACTCATCTCTGACTCAGAGAAACGATTTCTCCCCTGTGATGTTCACACAGTGGTGAGTTACATGTGTGTGGAATTTTTCACGTTTTACAGAATAAAGTTTCTCTTACTTTCTTTTTTCTGTTATTTACTAAAAAATCTCTCAAAGAAATAATAAATTCTCCACACGTCTTTGAAGGTTGCATGCAAATATCATGTGATGTAAAAGTCAAATAACTGCTGATGAAAACAAGGCCAGATGTTGAGCAGCTGTATTGCTGCATGACATCAGCCCACAGCAGCAGAGACCGTGGAGCCAACATGTGAGAAACAAAGCAACACGCTGAACATCTGAACCACAGCAGGAAGTGTGACTCTTTGTAGACCTGTGGACAGGAAACACACAGCAGGTCCTGATCAGTAACAGGGTCCAAATACAAACATGTGTTTATCAGCATCTGTATATATGAGCACACAGAGAGCTCAGCTGGACACACACTTCAGTCCTCCATCAAACACAACACACCTGCACAGCTGGACTGTGCTGCTCCACCAGCTGCAGCACAGCTGGACTGTGCTGCTCCACCAGCTGCAGCACAGTCCAGTCTTTACAGTCAGGGAGGGCTTTTAATTTGAAAGGCACCACACAGGAAGTTTCACAGGACCAGAAGAAGAACCAAAGGATGGTCTGTGATTTTAAGGTTACCACACACAGTCCTCTTAGAGCAGCGTGGCCTCCATCTTTGAAACACACCAAGTAAAACACACAAACTCACTGTTTGATTATTGATTGATTGATTTTCAGAGGTAAGTAATTGAAGTTTATTTATTAAGCTCTTTTCACAGCGGTCACAAAGCGCTTCACACTCTGCTAGGCGACAGGAGGGGAGAAACATACACAAGCCCTCTCACGAAATCTGAGTTAATAAAGGGTTTTATTACAAACATTAAACCAAAAACCGACGGGGCTGTTCAACAGACCACCGGGGAAACAATTAACACACAATGAAAAGAACAGGCAAGAATAAAAACTAAGGGTTAACTAAGATAAGCTGGCGGCACACCAAATAAAAGCTAAGGGTTAACTAAGGTGAGCCAGCAAACACAAGACTCTTATAAAACTAAGGTCAGCTGAATATCAGAGGTTACAAACACAGTTCAAATCAAACACAAGACTCTAGTAAAACTAAGGTCAGCTGTATATCAGGTTTAACACAGCAAACAGGTTTAACAAACAACGTTCACATGCAAAGCAGACGAGGAGGCCACTGCATGTTCACTTCAGAGCAGCAGTTCCCCATAGTGTGAAGGCTCTTCAGCCTTTTATACTCCCAGGTGCAGACAATCAGCCAGTCAATTGGTCTTGGAGTGGTCATGGGATCTCCAGGCAGCCAATCGTCCGTGAGGTCTGGCACACTGTGATCTGCATAAAAGAAGGCTGGCACAGGACTCCCAGCAGACAACAGAACAAGTCATACTCACAACCGGGAGAGGCTATCAGCTAGCACATTTTCTGATCCTTTTATATGCCGAATCTCCAAATTGTACTCTTGTAGCAGCAAGGCCCATCGCATGAGTCGTCAATTGTGGTTAAACATTCGGCCAAGAAATACAAGTGGATTATGATCAGTGTACACTACAACGGGTAATGTGCCAGACCCCAAGTACACATGGAAGTGCTGAAGAGCTAGCAACAGGGCCAATGTCTCCTTTTCAATGACGGAGTAGTTTACCTGATGCTTGTTAAACTTGCGGGAGAAGTAACAAATGGGGTGGTCCAATCCCTGCAAGTCTTCTTGCAACAGTACTGCCCCAGCCCCAACAGCACTGGCATCAACCTCTAATTTGAATGGACGCGTCAAGTCGGGGGCATTTAACATGGGAGTGTGGCATAGGAGGGCTTTTGCACTTTCAAAGGCATCCTGACACTCATCAGACCATAGGAAATCAACCTTAGGGCTTAGCAGGTTGGTCAACGGCTGGACTATGGAGGAGAAGTTTTTAGAGAAGTTCCTGTAATAACCCACCATTCCCAGGAATCTGCGCAACTCCCGCCGGGTGGTAGGCGTGGGATACTCCATAATCACTGCAACCTTGCCGTTAAGAGGTCGCACCTGCCCGCGTCCCACCTCTCTGCCCAAATAAGTCACTGTGGCCTTAGCAAATTCATATTTAGCTAGATTGAGGGTTAAAGAAGCCTGAGCTAAACGGTAGAATACTTGGCGCAGAGTGTACAAATGGTCCGACCATAAGATAAGATAAGATAAGATAAGATAACCTTTATTAGTCCCACACGTGGGAAATTTGTTTTGTCACAGCAGGAAGTGGACAGTGCAAAAGTTATGAGGCAAAAATTAGAATACAATAAGAATAAATACAGTACACAACTGTACAGAATAGAATAAAATAAAATACTATATACAGTAGAATAAAATAAAATAAATATACAATAAGATAAAAATAGAATACAAATACAAATGCTATATACAACTGAGTAAAAATACAACGATGACAGAAAGGATTATTGCACTTAGTATTATTGCATATGTATGGATGTGTGTGCTTGATCAGTTAAAGTCTTTATTATGGAGTCTGACAGCAGTGGGGAGGAAAGACCTGCGAAATCTCTCCGTCCCACACCGTGGGTGCCGCAGTCTCCCACTGAAGGAGCTGCTCAGTGCTGTCACAGTCTGCTGCATGGGGTGGGAGATGTTGTCCATCAGGGATGACAGCTTAGCCGCCGTTCTCCTGTCACTCACCACCTCCACTGGGTCCAGAGGGCATCCTAGAACAGAGCTGGCCCTTCGGATCACCCTGTTCAGTCTCTTCCTGTCCCCAGCAGAGATGCTGCCGCCCCAGCAGACCACACCATAAAAGATAGCAGAAGCCACAACAGAGTCATAGAATTTCTTCAGGAGTGGGCCCTCCACTCCAAACGACCTGAGTCTCCGCAGCAGGTACAGCCTGCTCTGCCCTTTCCTGTAGAGGGCGTCTGAGTTATGAGTCCAGTCCAGTCTATTGTTCAGATGAACACCAAGGTACCTGTAGCTGTCCACAGCCTCAATGTCCATACCTTGGATGTTCAGTGGTTCAGTGGTTAATATACACCATGTTTTAGTGTATATTACCAGATCATCTAGGTAAGCACTACAGTTGGAAAGGCCATAGAGGACATTATTCACCAATCTCTGGAATGTCGCGGGTGCATTACACATCCCAAATGCCATGACAGTGTACTGCAAAAAGGTGTCAGGCGTTACAAAAGCTGAAATGGTAGAAGCACGCTTGGTTAAGGGGACTTGCCAATAGCCTTTGAGAAGGTCTAATTTAGTCACGTATTGGGCGATTCCAATACTGTCCACGCAATCCTCAATTCTAGGGAGTGGGTAAGAGTCAGGGACAGTAACGGCGTTTACTTTGCGGAAGTCAGTGATAAAACGAGGTGAACCATCTGGCTTCGCTTCTAGCAAGCATGGTGAGCTCCAGGGGCTCTGACTGGGCTCTGCCAAACCATGTTGTAGCAGGTACTCAGTTTCTTGTTTCATCAACAAACGTTTGGTTGGATTTACGCGATAATGGTGTTGTTTGATGGGCTTTGCGAACATCAATGTCATGTTTTAGCACTGTAGTCCGTGTTGGCACATCGCCAAATAAACAGGGGTACTCATGGACCAAACTAGCTACGTCTTCTTGTTGCTCGGAAGACAGGTGATCAAGCTGACTCCGGAATGATTTTAACACTTCAGAGTTAGGCAAGCGGGGCTTAGAACAACTGGAGTAGTTTCTTTTTAAACCATCAGCCTCGTCTGTGCTTTCGCCCTCTGAGTGACTGAAGATGGCCACAGGAGCACAGTGGGTTTTGGTTGGGGTCGGGAGTGGTATAACTTTAACATGTTTATATGGCAAATACAGGTTTTGCGTCTTCAATTTGGCGTGCCGATTATGTAATCAGTTTCTCCTACTCTTTCACATACCTCATAAGGCCCCTCATACTTAGCAGAAAGAGATGATCCGGGGACAGGCAAGAGAACAAGTACTTCATCTCCTGTCTGGAATTGTCGTTTGACAGCAGCCTTATCATAAGTGCGTTTCATTTTTCCTTGTGAAACAGTGAGGTGCTGCTTAGCCAGAGCATTAGCCTGACTCAAACGCTCACGGAAATCTTGCACATACTTGGTCACTCCCACTCTAGGGCTCCCTTCCTGGATCAAAAGTTCCTCTTTTATTGCTTTAAGTGGGCTGCGAGGCGTGTGGCCAAACACTAGTTCAAAGGGACTGAACCCGAGTGACTCTTGGACGGCTTTGCGAGCAGCAAACAACACAAAGGGAATCCCTTCATCCCAATCCACTTTGGCCTCTAAGCAATACTTGCGGAGCATGGCTTTTAAGGTTTGATGCCACTGCTCTAAAGCTCCTTGGTATTCTGGGTGATAGGCAGAGGACACAACCTGTTTGATTTGTAGGCTTTTAGCTACTTGCTTGAATAATTTAGACTGAAAGTTAGAACCTTGATCTGTTTGGATGACTTTAGGCAGGCCGAATGTAGAAAAAAAGACTTAGTAAGGGCTCTCACAACTGACCTTGCCGTAATTTTGTGCAGTGGAATAGCCTCAGGGAAACGTGTAGCTGCACACATAATGGTGAGTAAATATTGGTTTCCCGACTTTGTTCTTGGTAGTGGACCTACGCAGTCTACTATGACGTGATCAAATGGTTGATCGACTACTGGGATGGGACATAATGGTGCAGGGGGTATAACCTGATTTGGTTTACCCGCAAGTTGACACACATGGCAACTACGGCAGAAAGCTGCCACATCACATTTCATGCCAGGCCAGAAGAAGTGTTTTAATAGTAACTGATACGTTTTTGTGATGCCTAAATGTCCCGACCACTGGCTTTCATGAGCAAGCGCCAGGATCTTTGACTGATACAGCGTGGGTATGACAATCTGCTTAACCTTACTCCAGTCCACACTCCTAGCACCCAATGGAAACCATTGACGCATTAGCACACCTTGTTCTATGAAATAGGCTTGTTGGTCATTCTTAGCTTCCTCAGCACTTACCACATGCTTAAAACATTGCTGCAATGATTCATCCAGCACCTCCAGACTACGACGCACTAATCCGCCCGGAACATCATTTCCTAGCAACATGGCCACCCCCTCTATGGGTAAGGTCGGACATACTGCGGCGGGGAAAAATCCCGTAACGAGCTCTGATTTGATATAGACCTGGTGAATGGGTCTGGGAGCATAACCCATCTCTATTCCACACAGCACAACGTTAAATCCGCATGCACTGTCTGCTGAGAAAGGCAAAGCACCTCACTCCCAGCTGCTCTCCCTTCTGACTGCTGCAGAGATCCTCCTGTTCCTTGGAGGGCCTATCTCCACCCACCACCACTTCCCCTGCCGGTGGCGGACTTCCTCAGGTGTCTGTGCGTTGGTGGTTCTTTGTGTCTGGGGGTGGGCGTCCGGGTACACACCGGCTCACTCCTTGGCGGCCGCTTATTGGGGCTCGCTCGGGCCATTTCGGAGGTGGGGTGCCCCCGGCCTCTCGGCCTGGGGCTCGGTCACTCAGGCACAGCTGGCTGCCGGCGGAGCTCACGGGCATGTCACTGCAACTCCCCCTGGCTTCTGCTCCGCGGCTGCTGAGTGAGCCCTCATCTGGGACTCTCCTCAGCTCTTACTGGAACAGTGGCGCGGCTGCCCCTCTGTGGGTCTTCCTTGGTCTCTTGTGTTCTGGGGGCCTCTGGATGTCTGGAGTTTTGATCTCCTCCATACCTGCTTCATACCATAGAGGACAGGGCTGTGGCTCCCCACACTCCCTAGCAGATCATTACATGGAGAAACCTTTGGAATGCAAGCATGCTGATCCACACAGGTATGCACACAGGTGTACACATGGGTATTCACAGACGCGGACTACAGCTTTCTTGGCTGCTGCCTCAAAGCACATGGTGCGCTTGGAAATTTTTTTTTAGTAAAAAAAAAAGACGGAGAAAAAAAATGAACTGTTTGGGAGATTCGTAGAAATCCCCTGTCACTGACTTAAATTACACCTTTCTTGGCTGCTACTTCGAAGCACATTGTGCGCTGTCTGTCCTGCGTGCTGCACAACAACATTGAATATTTAGTATTTACTGCTGTTTACACTTAACTAGATTAATGCGATGGTGTTGTGTTTAGTATGTTGCTTTGTTTTTTTGTTTTTTTGCTTGTTTTCTATTCTTCTCTCAACAGGTGATCCAGGAGATTTTTTTTTTCTCCCCCCCTTTCTCACTGTCCCTCTCCCCTTCTGTTTTTCCTTTCCTTCCTCTTTCTTTCTCCCTTTCCTATCCCTCACTCATGTCTGTCCCGTCTGTTACATCTGAAAATAAAATATAATAAATAATAAAAACAAAGATCGATCAAATGGACCAATATGGCAATGCCACGATGATCCATTTGGCAAAGTAAATCCATTGGGTATCCTTGTTGGTCTTCAGACAACAATTCTGATGGCTAAAGAACCAAATGGGACAGGCAAAAAAAAAAAAAAAAAAAAAAAAAAAAAGAGATCCTCCTGTTCCTCATTAATCTGTGGAGGGTCTCGGTCCTCCTGGTCCACACTGGAGCTCCTCTCCTCATTATAGTTTTCCTGGTTTGTGAGTGGTTCCTCCTTCTCCACCTCTTCCTCACAGACATTTAGTCGTTGAAGGTCTGAAGAGAAAAATGAAAACATTTTTTGTTGTTTTATATAAAAACAAAAAAACACCTGAGAAAATATATTCTGATCTGACTGATTAACAGGTCTCTACATAGTGAGAATCTGACCCACTGATCTTTGCAGAATTCTTGCAATTCAACCAGACGTGCTGGGTTTTTAGTATGAACTGTCTTTTTAAGGTGAAAAATAAAAACCTTCACAGTGTGTGAAAAAGTGATTGCCCCCTAAACATAATAACTGGTTGGGCCACACTTAACAGCAACAACTGCAGTCAAGCATTTAAATGGCAATGAGTCAGTTACAGCTGTGAAGGAACTGTGGCACACCCTTCTTTGCAGAATTGTTATAACTCAGCCACATTAGAGGGTTTTCAGCAAACCAGCTTTTTATGGTCACGCCACAGCATCTTATTTTTCTTAAGGTGGACTTGCTGGTGTGTTTTGGATCATTGTCCTGCAGCAGAATCGAAGTGCTGTTTGGCTTGAACGTCTCTAATCTCTAATAATAATACAGATCTTTAAAAGAACACATGGTCTGTTATTTAAATCTAACATATATTTGCAATAGGGGATAGGTTAATTGGATAATCCAAATTGCCACTAAGGTGTGAATGTGTGAATGAATGTGAGTGTGAATGGTTGTCTGTCCCTGTGTGTTAGCCCTGCGACAGACTGGCGACCTGTCCAGGGTGTACCCTGCCTCTCGCCCTATGACAGCTGGGATAGGCTCGCGACCCTGAAAAGGATAAGTGGAAGCGAATGGATGGATGGATGGATGGATGGATATATTTGCAACAGTTTCAGACTTTCAGACTTCACTTCAGAGTTGAGGATAAAGATTTGAGACTTACACAACAATCACCTGTTCCCATCTCTGTTCCAAAGAAATATCTTATCTCTGTGCTTTCAATGATTTTTAAGAACAATTAATATCTCAATCAACTCTGTTACTGAAGCAGCGTGATTGGTTTTCAGACTTAATCGTCTTCTTAGACTTAGACAATGTAGGTTCAGTGTCAAATTTTCATTCATGCTGCTTATTAAAGTTCTGACCTTTATTTCTTCCTGTGAATCATCCCAGTTTTACAGACCTATTCTGTGCAGCTTTATCTCGGGTTTCCAGATGGTCGCCAGCAGTTTGAGCCAATCATCATCAGTTCTGACACCGTCAGCCTCCTGCTTCACTCCCAGCTGCTGCAGTTCCTCCTCCTGTCTCTCTTTCATCTGTGGAGGCTCTGGATCCTCCTGGTCCACACTGGAGATCATCTCCTGGTTAAAGACCTGCTGTTCTGTCAGAGGCTCCTCTTTCCCACAAACATGAAGCTGTTGGAATTCTGAAGAGAGAAATAGAGAAAAAGATGATGAAAAAACTCCTTAAAATAAAAACAAATAACATGCCACATTCACTCATTTTTGCTTTCTAATAGGGCTGTCACCAGTAGACTAGTCACGATTACGTCAACTATCAAAATCGTCTATGACTAATTTAATAGTTCGTTTCAAGCTTTGCAAGATCTTGAAAGATGAAGGAATGAGAAGTAAGATTTAAGAGTGTAATAATGGACTGAAATAGAAGATGCAGCAATGCATCAACGAGGATGCCAGCCACCCAGTAAACGCCAAAAGAAGAAGACGCAGTCTCTGAAATCAGGAAGGGGGGTAAAGACTTTAACAACACTGTAGACTGAATTTATCAATTTTGTTTCACAGGCATTTTACCCTGTTGTGCCATCAAAAATATAAATTACAATATGGTAATAATGAAATCATTAAAAATTATTTGGTGTTTTAGTCTCTTTAATTATTCTTAATCTGACTCCACAAAAGCATAAAGAAAAAAAATTGACTGAAAGTCTAAACTCTCTGGAACAGCTGCTTCAAATTCTTCTTTTTATATGTGACAGGTGAGACCTGACCTTTGTCGGTAATTTTCCCCTTTTAGGCAACAGAACATGTCCCACTTGAGTTTCTGTAGTTTGGCAGAGGCTTAAAGTCATTTTTACTCTTGTAGAAGGAAACACTGTTTTATTCCTGCAGAGAAATGTGTAGTGGACTCCGCCACCACTTGCCGATACTTATTAGGGTGTGACCCTAACTTGTGAACAGGGGTATTCCTGCTGTGGTCAACTGTTCAGTGTAAGTGATGTCCTGTTTTCATTTACAGATTGCCAAGATGCTGCAGCTTTGCTTTGCCTGGATGGATTTTTGGCTGCAGGCCGAGGTCTTTTAATTTGTTTTAGACTGGTTTAACTCGACAGCAAAGAGCTGAAGATTATTGTGACAACTGTGGCTGTCGATGTTGTTTTGTTTATTTGTTTGTTGTTTTTCTTCATTATATCAGTAGGCACCAATGTGTGTACTGATTGTAGTTGAGAGTGGTTTACTTTTATTTTTTTAATATATCGTTGCAGACAGCGAAGGCGCTGCACGGAAACTCGTCTTTTTCTTGCCACTTTTGCATGCACCGTGGTGGTGAGCTTGGGTGGAGACAGCAATGAAGATTTTCCTTTTTATAGTGTTTTGCCCAGTTGGGGGAACTGACTATATACTTACAGCTCCATCCTATTGAAATAGGTACCTCCCTCGGGTCACATATTTTATTTATGTTTACCAAAATATGAGGAAATCAGGGGCAGCTCAAGACTCGATAACCTGAACTACATGCTGGCCTTAAACTCGCTGTTTTATCAGCATCAAGGCGTTTATTTCTTTTCAGGGTTTTACTCCTGCTACACAATAATCTCACAGATGAACTCAAACTGCACTGAATGTTTCAGTACGACTGTGAAAGACAGCCAAACACACCTGACTGCAGTCTTTAGCTGATGCCCAGTGTCTGATATTTTACACAAATTAGACTCTGAAATAAAATTAATCACCAAGGTAACAGCTTTCTGCTCCCAGCTAACATCAGAGAAATCCCGGAGACGCTGACGAGCTTTCATGTCTTCATCAACAGAGAGGAACCTGAGCTCAGCACACATGTCCGTACCTGAGCCGTGTGAGTGTGTGTTGGGTCTTCGGCTGATATCCAGCAGTCTGCGCTGACGCTGGATCTCCTCCTCATACTGGACGATGGTTTTCTGAACCTCGCAGAAGATTTGTTGACAGACAGCAGCCAGCCTCTCCTGTATGAACTCTCTCAGAGACTCAGCTGAACACATGGCTGCTGAGGCGACGCTGTTTTATTGGTGTTTGATCGACAGGAACAGGAGCGATACTTACTTTGTGTGTGAGCTCGGTTTGCTTCATAGGACGGCAGCCATGTCTGCGCACGCGCAACTCTTCTCCCGCTGTCGCTACTCTGCTGAGGTTTGCTGTAAGCGGTCACGTGGGGCGCTCATGTCCTACGGATCTCCGTATGGGACATTAAAGCAAAAGAAATAAAGGCGTGTTTTGTGGGATTCCGCAAACGTTTTAAATTTATTCCAGTTAAGTTATGTTATTTCACAGGGAACAGAACCGGTTCTTTTCTAAACCTAAAACCTGGATAGTCGTTCGTCTTTATGTTTTAAACCACCGGTGTCGAACTCTAGGCCTCGAGGGCCGGTGTCCTGCAGGTTTTAGATGTGTCCTTGATACAACCAGTGTTGGGTAAGTTACTTTAAAATAGTAACTCAGTTACATTACTAGTTACTTCTCTCAAAAGTAACTCAGTTACTTCAAGTTACTCGTTACTTTCAAAGTAACTAGTTACTAGGGAAAGTAACTTTGGTTTTACTCAGAATTCTCTTGTTAATGTGTTTCTTCCATAACTTTGCCAGTCTTCTAGCTTGCTTACTTGCCACAAGTGCACTGTGCCACCTACCAATAGAAAGGAAAAGATAATGTGCATATTTCCACGAGAGAAATCCCACGCCTGGACCGTCGTTGACCGCCGCCATGATTCTAGCCTACGTCACAGCGTCATGTGCGCCTTTTACATCCAACACAAAAACTGCAGTCGTGGTGCTTTCGATTGTACTCAGAACTCGGAAATTCTGCCTTCTGAATAGGAAGATGTAGGTAACACCAGACTGCAGATGAGCTGCATACAGAGCTGGACTGGGACAGAAAATTGGCCCGGGCATTTTGACTAGAGACCGGCCCACCATTATAGGAAAAATCATAAAGCCTTTGAATGAAAACAAACACTGTTGTGACAGTGATGTACACTGTTCTGATGGTATATATGTATCAATCTATCAATCGTTTGTTGTAAGATTCAGATAATTATTTAATAAAAGCGAGACATTTTAAATGAGAATAAGAAAGAAAAGTATTTCTTTGTGCCCCCCTTTCCCTGTTAATGCCCTACATGCCCCCCTGGCAACACTTTGCTAGACCCACCCCTGCACAGTTACCAGCTGTCAGCTACCTAAAAAAGGATCCTGGTGTTATTTGTCTCTCAGAAACAGTTCATAACTTCAACTCATTCATGTCACCTAAAAGGTAAACCTGTTTCTCCATCACCTGTTCAGCTCTGATGATTCAGTAAGGACATCTCCTGGTTTCATCTTCATGTTTCCCTCTCACCAGATAACCAAACCATATCATAACCAGCAGGTTTACAGCTGTGGCTCCAGCAAACATCAGCTGATACTAGAAATTAATATTTAATAAATTCTAACAGCAGCTGATCAAACGTGCTGCTGTTGTTTAGCGCAACATCCGCTGGTTTCCTCTTTCTGGCGCAAAGTGGGCGATAAATAAACAAGAGAGAAAAGCCGATCAGCTGATCATTGATCAGTTTCATGATTGAAGTAGAAACGGGAGAGGGAGGGGGGAGAATGAGAGAAGAAGAGGCAGCTGTGCAGCAAATACACAGAATAACTCCAGCTTTGTGTCTTTTTCATTGTAGCTGAATTACGGGACAAACTGTTCCTTTTCACCTCAATAAGAAACGCGTAATATTTTCTCTGAATACCAGACGGGACGGTTGGCAACTCTAATAACTTATGAACAAAATAAAGTTCAACATCATTAACTTCATAGCACCACCCAGCTGTATAGAAACTCCGTCATGCTAGCTAGCACGCAGTACGGAAAAAGTCAGCATAACGAAAATAAACTCCACCTAAACTTGGTTTATATCTGACCCAGAGAGACTGCAGGTCATAACTTCTTACCTGAAGTTCAGTTCACACTTGGACCGGCGGCCGCCTCGGGTCTCTTTTCCTCCTGCCTCCCCTTTCCTTCATCCACCTGCTGGCTTCCACCACTTGCTAATGTTACTGAATCTGTGGAAGCTCCACGATAGCCACCACACGAAGTAACGAGTAACGACCATATCTAAATCCCAGTAACGAGTAACGCGTTCCTGATTTTGGCATAATAACTAGTTACCGTGCTCGTTACCACAATAATAACGTAGTTACTGTAACGCGTTACTTAATAACGCGTTAGTCCCAACACTGGATACAACACAGCTGATTTAAAGGTAAATAACCGCCTCAACATGTCTTGACGTTCTCCAGAAGCCTGGTAATGAACTAATCATTTGATTCAGGTGTGTTCACCCAGGGTGTTATCTAAAACGTGCCGGACACTGGCCCCTGAGGCCTGGAGTTTGACACCCCTGTGTTAAATCAATGACAGGATGGCGCCCTTTCCAGTGTGTACCATGCATCTCACCCCATGGTAGCTGGGATACACTCCAGCCACACCTTCTTTGCTTTGTGTTCATACCTAACAGAGAAAGATCACATGCGTCCTCACTAGGAGAGGGATTTGTTGGTGTGTAGGGCTGTAGCCTCAGGTTTCTATTATGAGACAGCGTGTTTTAGATCATTTTACAGAGTAACATCAAAGTAACTTAACAAGTAGTACAAGTTAGCTAATTACACCCAGGTTTTTCTCCTGGGTGTAAATAAGTAAATCATGTCTGAGCAGGGACGCTGAGATTGGAACTTTTACTACCATTGGTGAAAAGTGATCTATTAACAAAACTCTACAATAAAGCATAAGCGCAACACTCATGAATATTCTCATAACTAACATATAACTTAAGGCCCTTTACATTTGAATGCCTGTGATTTTGACATGGACATCAAACTTACAAAGACGCATACAAAACTAAAGAAACAAAAAAGCTTCAGTGTCAAACTAGCTTTACTTTCATGGATCTGTAGCAATTTCGCACAAATGACTCATTCATTTATTAACAGAAAAGCACAATCAAATTACCTACACCACAAATTAAGTTCAAATAAATAAAATGAAATTATTTTCATGTGTTCACTCCAGCTAAGCTAATGAAACAAACAAAGATGTAAATATTGGCAAAATATAAATTTGTTGAAGTCAAATTATATTATTAAATAAGAAATTAATTTAGAAAAGGAAATAAATAATGGTTAAACCGTTCTGTTCACTTACTATTTTAATATTTCTCTCTCATTTTATATTACTTTTTCTATACCTGCCTACATGGATTTATCGTTTTCAACCCAAAAAGCTGTGTATTATTTGTAACACAAAAACATGAATGAAACCACAGAACACATTAAAACCCTTTCAAATATATCATGAAGAAAGCTGAAAGCTACAAAAACAAAAAGTAGACAAAAATGTCAACACAGGCGAAAATACAAGTCAAAACTAAGATCACAACAGTAACTATGGCAACACCAGCACAAACTTTACCCACCACCTGCAGTTCTTACTATGGCCCCGCCCCTCCCCGAGCCTGGTACTACCGGAGGTTTCTTCCTGTTAAAAGGGAGTTTTTCCTTCCCACTGTCGCCAAAGTGCTTGCTCATAAGGGGTCATATGATTGTTGGGTTTTTTTCTCTGAATTTATTATTGTAGGGTCTACCTTACAACATAAAGCACCTTGAGGTGACTTATTTTGGTGCTATATAAGTAAAGTTGAATTGAATTGAATTGAATTGAACTGAATTCATGGCTGTTATAGTTTTCAAACAGTAGAAATAGAAACAGGACATAAACAGTAAAATGTTTTGCTGTCCTCCTGACCTCCTCAAGCAGATCTCTGGCTCTCTTCACTTTCTTCTCCATCATTTGTGTAAGTCAGCAGAGGTTGCTGTCAAATGAAACAGAACTATGGATCCTAATAAACTGCACACAGACAAAGCCTGTGCAGAGACGTCCACAGAAGGACAGTGTCTAAAGTGTTGAAAGAGACGCTGCAAAACAAAGCAAGGGACTAGAGCCTATCAGGAAAACTAGTGAGTGGACCTCTGATAAAAGAATTTCTACCAAACTACAACTGCAGCTGAACAAATGAGCTGTTGGTGGAACTTTACACTCTGAAATATTGAAAGATTCAAAGGATGAGACAGCTCAGCACAGCATGTTATTAACTTCACACATGAAGTGGTTCAGTCCAGTCAGTTTTCAGTTTTGCAGCCACCATCCACATCCTGCTTCTTTGACTGGTTGTCATGGTAACTCTGGACTTTCCTCCAACGAATCCTGAAGTCTGTCAGTCCTTCTGACAGCATGAGGCCTGACAGCTGGACAAAATGTGCAGATGATGAAAAACATGAAGCATAGTTTGAACTTGTGTCAAGTTTGTGTTGGTGACTGAACTGCTGACCTGCTGTGAAACCTGCTGCTGGATCTCTGTGCTGTGCATGTCTGCCTCTGACTGAAGCTTCATTTTCACCACTGTTTGCTTTGTCACTGCTAAAAATGAATCACATATAACAACACAAACATTAGTGTTTTACATGATGACAGGATCTTACAGTGTTTGCATTCTGGACCTCACCTGTGAAACAGAAAAAATAGATTTTGCTGCCACAGTTGCCATCATCCCATTTCCCTGACATTAAATTCATTGCTCCACAGTATTCAACTGAATTTGGGTTATCAGGCTGACCAGACATCCAGTTAGTGAATGTGGAGGTTGTGTTGTCAGACCAGAAGGTCCAGGGATCCCTGTAGAGACCAATCCTCACATACTGAACCCCTGATCCATTCAAAGTGAGCGTGATGTTGGATTTCTCCTCTTTGCTTCTTATACTGGTCAGGTCTGTGTGGTATGTCCTGCAGTACGACTGAGCCGCTGACCAGGAGCGGCTCTCCATTACTAAGATGTAATTTGTACTGCTGGCTGTGAAAGGTTAAAAAAAGGATTCATTTTGAGGCACACATAATTCTCATTAAATTGTAGGGATAACTATGGTAACAAATATTTTTCCCACCATTGTAGCACAGGAAAGGGTAAGAATCTCCACAGGGTCTATCATCCATCTGTGTTTGTCCCTGAAGAGCCACACAGTATTCCTTCGCATTTACACAGTCTGGTTGGCCATTAGCCCAGATCAAAAATTCATGTGTACTGCCAACATAAAAAAGTTTTCCCTCCATGGACCACTTCCAGCTGTAACGATCACTATAGAGCCCTATCCAAGCCCCGTTACTAATCCTTGGTGATATTGAGAATAGAAGTTGGTTGATGGTTGTAGATGGTGACCAAGTCAGTGAAGTGTTCTCTGCAGTAACTCTGAGCTTCAGTCCAGGTCTTCAGCTGGTTCACAAAGTGGTATTCTCTGGAGTGGGGAGGAAGAGTGGAAAGTCCTCCTGAGAAAAATAAAATGTCTTTATTGTTGAAGGTGGGCCGTTAGATGAATAACTGAAAATACTGAAAAATTTTTAACTATTGAAATAGTCACACTATATGGAGTCTATCCAGAGGTTAGAAGTAACAAAGTCTAAATATATATATATATATATATATATATATATATATATATATATATATATATATATATATATATATATATATATATATATACTGAAGTAGAATTTTCTGGTAATTTAATTCTACATGTTATATTTTTACAAAGATTTCTCTCCTTTTAGTTTGTATAACATTTGGTTCAACACATTTGGGGGAAGTTTGACATCACTATGTGGCTTCAAACATCAAAGTTCTTTGAGTCTAAATGGAGGGAATGATAACACATAAAAGAAAGTCCTGCTGGTGAATGAGTTATATTTTAAAATTTATTTTTCTCTTCTCTGTAGTCAAACTGCAACAAGGATGTGTAGTGCAACCATGTACAACTAATATAGTAAATCTAATAATACATGTATTACAACATTTTTGGCACACTGGCCTGTGAATCCTCAAGATCCCATTTTGATGGGTTGGGATCTATTCTTCTCTAGCTCAGAATACTTTGCCCTCTTTCTCTCAATAACTTCCTCCATACGGTCTTCCCAATGCATAGTAAGCTCCAAAAGAGTTACCTGCTTGGAGACAACTGAAGTAAGAATGATGTCTGGCCTCAGTGTTGTCTTGACTACTGCTTTGGGGGAACTTTAACTGTTTTGCCAGATCAGCTCTTAGTTCCCAATCGTGTGCCGTTGCCAACAGGCCAGGCGATGTGTTTGGAACTGCTACTGCTGGCTTCTCCCAAGCTTTAATAAAAAGCAATTGTGTTCTTAAGTGGGCAGAGGTTCCTGCTATGACTGATCCCACTTCAGATAGAATACGCTATGGCTCAGGCTCACTGAGAGTTAGAAAGTATGTGGATGTTTAGGTTTTTACGACTAGATGGGGGCCATCAGAGTCTATACGCGTTTGAGTAACCCTCCTTCAGCCCAAGGATTAAAAGAATTGGGAGGATTTAACAATTTGGTGCCGTGACCCGGATCTTTAGCGTGCTGAGGAGGGCAGATTTGGCCTGTGGTGAGATCGTGAGGCGAGCAGAGGGCCGGTCCAAATATGAAAAGGTAAGCACAGCGTATTGTATTATAAATACCAAATGTGCATATTGGAAATTCTAAATTAGTCTGTTCGCTGAGTTACACGCATTTTCACATTAAATTTTGTCGGTGTCTGGTTTTTGGCACGAGATACTAACATCATAAGTTGAGGCTGAATTCCAGTGTCATAGGAACTGGCTCTAGCAAGAAACTAAAAACATTCTACGTTGAGACTAGAATTGCAGCCCACATTACCTTCCACATTTAACTTTGTCTATGACTGTGTCAGGCGTTGTGTGGAGGCGAGGAAGAAGCAACCCAAACGCAGGACTCGCAGGTAGGTGAAGGTTTATTATAAGGAGTGGATGAACAGAGGGTGAATGGACACTGACTGGCTGGACAACTGAATGGCTGACTGAACTGAGGGAACACACGGAAAGGACAACATAACATCACACGAACATCAATGACACGACCAAGAACTGGTGAAACCGAGGAACTTAAATACACAGGTTGAATGATGGCAATGATTGGAAGCAGGTGAGTACAGGGCTGAACATAATCTGACTAATGACACAAGAGACAAGCTGACACGGGGAAAAAACAGGAAGTGAGAGCACTGTGGCGAACTAAACTGAACATGACAAAACGGAAAACACTGACAGTATCCCCCTGCCAAAGGCCGGCACCCGACGGCCGAAAGAGAAAAAGACCAGAACAGGGCGGGCGGAAGGGGCCCAGGACGGAGGGACGGAGTCCAAAACAAAAACAGTTCCGGTGGGCGGCCGCGAGGAAGGCGGCGGTGGCCACTGAGCAGTTCCGGTGGGCGGCCGCGAGGAAGGCGGCGGTGGCCACTGAGCAGTTCCGGTGGGCGGCCGCGAGGAAAGCGGCGGCGGCGGCCACTGTGCCGGTCCGGAGGGCGACCGCGAGGAAGGTGGTGGCAGCCACTGAGCAGTCCCGGTGGGCGGCCGCGAGGAAGGCGGCGGCGGCCACTGAGCCGGTCTGGAGGGTGGCCGTGAGAAAGACGGCGGCGGCCACTGAGCCGGTCCGGTGGTCGACCACACCAGCGACGAGAAGAAGGTGGCTGAGGAGCAGCTGCAGGAGGCGGCGTGGGAGCCGGCGGTGACTGAGGAGCAGCTGCAGGAGGAGACGAGGCTGAGGCTGGACCAGGCGAAGCAGAAGCCGAGGCTGAGGCTGGACCAGGCGAAGCAGAGGCCGAGTCTGAGGCTGGACCAGGCGAAGCAGAGGCCGAGTCTGAGGCTGGACCAGGCGAAGAAGAAGTCGAGTCTGAGGCTGGACCAGGCGAAGCAGAGGCCGAGTCTGAGGCTGGACCAGGCGACGGCACGGGAGCCGGGGGTGACGGAGCCACAGCTGTAGGGCCAGCATTGTGAAAATGTTGGACTGTTCCTTTATACAGTGTCTAACAGTGTGCGTATGAGAGCCATGTAATGTCCATGTGTGCATGCTGACTGTGCTGCTCTGACCCCCCTCCTCCTTTCAGGGTGGAGCCTGCTGGAGTCTGATGGTTGAGACCAGGTCTGAGGAAGTGTAAGTGTGTTTTTAATGGGGTTCATGAAAACAAAGCAGCACACATTCAACCATCTTCATCATGTCAGGAGTCATCATCAAAGTGTCAATCAATGAACAGATGATGGATCAATAACTGCAGCTGGATTGTGTTTGTTCTCTCCATCAGATTCCTGTCAACTCACAATCGACACAAACACAGTACACTCAAACCTCCAACTGTCTGACAACAACAGGAAGGTGACACGTGTGAAGGAGGTTCAGTCATATCCTGATCATCCAGACAGATTTGACATACATCCTCAGCTCCTGTGTAGAAATGGTCTGACTGGTCGCTGTTACTGGGAGGTTGAGTGGAGAGGAAGAGCTGACATATCAATAAGTTATAGAAGAATCAGAAGGAAAGGAAATAGTGATGACTGTTTGTTTGGAGGGAATGATCAGTCCTGGAGTCTGAGCTGCTCTGATGATGGTCCTCAGTCTGTCTGGCACAACAATAGAGAAACATCCATCTCCTCCTCCTCCTCTGTCTCTAACAGAGTAGCAGTGTATGTGGACTGTCCTGCTGGCACTTTGTCCTTCTACAGAGTCTCCTCTGACACTCTGATCCACCTCCACACCTTCAACACCACATTCACTCAAACTCTTTATCCTGGGTTTTGGTTCTGGACTCCTGGTTCCTCAGTGTCCCTGTGCTGAGTGGAGTGTAAAGAGTGTGTCCTGTTAGAGAAACACTCTGACTGTTGAACAGATAGTTCAGTCTGTACATGTCTGTCTCTTTCACTCACAAACACGTTTTCAGATTCATGGATTCAATCAGTTGATGTTTGAAACTCTTCTAAATGGTTCCTTGTAAACTTCTTTGTGGCGAGAATAAGGCATGGCAGGACCACGGAGTATCATTCGGAGCCATCTTTATTTACATCTCACCACAACACACCCTAACCCCTGAGTCCCCGTGTTTTTAACTAGGCGGGTGTGATTAAGGATGCCGTGCAGGTGCG
This sequence comes from Rhamphochromis longiceps, assembly GCF_057381845.1. Taxonomy (NCBI): domain Eukaryota; kingdom Metazoa; phylum Chordata; class Actinopteri; order Cichliformes; family Cichlidae; genus Rhamphochromis; species Rhamphochromis longiceps. The sequence goes on from NC_140559.1 coordinate 1,927,560, forward strand.
TCCGCCCTCCCTGCACGGCACCGCAGACCACGCCCCACCACATTCTTCCTCTTCAACCATTTAAAGATGGAAGCTCCCATTATTCCAGGATCCACATGTTGTTTTCTGTCTTTTTTCCACTCAAAGCTTCACAGTGAATCTCAGTATGTTGTGTTTCTCTGAAGCTCAGTTCACAACCAGCTCCTCTGCATTTTCAACAAGTCTGAGCTCATTAAAATGAATCCAAATGTTTGATTTCTCTTTCTTAATGGGATGTTTCCAAACTCTCCACATGCTCTCACTGTTTCACTGTTGGAAGCTCATCATGTGAAAATGTTTCAGCCATAGAAGCTGAAAATATTGGCTCAATAGTTTTGAATGCAGTTCTAACCAGTGTGCTGGGTTTTTAAAAATACGTGGCTGCTGCCTGATGTTGGGCCCACAGAGGAAGACGCCTCACTCACTCTTCTTCACTTCCTCCTTAAACATGTGGAAGGAGAGCAAAGTGCCAGACTCTTATTTCTGACAGGAACAGAAGAAACCACAGCAAACTGTTCCAGTTCTTCATCTTCATCACAATCTATTTATTTCTGATGGTGTCTTCAGTCTGAGGGTTTGAAGTTTCCATGTCTGTGTGATGTGTGGTGTGAAGGCTGCTGGTTAAACTGGGACTCACTGTTTAAAGCACTGAGTGCTCATAGAGAGATGCTCCATGCATCCCAGTACAGACTACAAACATGGTGGAAACTTAGCTTTGATATCCACACACTCTGCACGTCTGTGAGTAACTGTGATGAAGATGTGCAGAGATCTGTGTACAAACAGGAGAAAGACTGTAAAGACTCTGTGCTTCTAACAGCCTCTGTTAACATATGTGAGGCTGTTTGTTGTTGTTGCCATGGAGCTTTTCACTGTTTGGGTCAGCAGGTCATGTGATCAGGTTTGTTCTGCTGGACGATGGTTCAGTGTCGGGGTTTGTTTGCATTCATCAATAAATATCTAAATAAATCAAAGACTCCATGTTTGTTCTTTCATCATGTGACCTCTGCTCATCCATCTCTGTGTGTATCAGGATACATTTAGTTCATAATACACAGAAAAATCAGAGTTATTACCTGTAATAAATGTGAAAGTAAAGATTCCTGCAGTGATAACCAGGCAGGACTGAAATACATCCACAGGTGAGGGGAGGAGCAAAACGAGGGACTTTCACCATTTTACACTAAAGCACTCAACTAATGTTTCTAATATGAAAACAAATAAGCCCACATTAATGTGAGCATTTATTAAATAATAATAATAATGATTTCCTTCTGATCTCATTTCCATAGCAGAGAAAACTGTGGTGTATATTGAGGTGGAGGGTGTGGTCTATGGCTCAGCTGAAAATACGTGAGCCCTGGGTCCCTAGTACCAGGCCATGACAAGTATAACAGAATAGTTTTAGTGTTTTGTTTATTAAAACTGTAGTATGAACTACAAAATGCAGCAACACATTTAAAAAAACAAAACAAAATGGATGCTGTATCCTGTATCCTAAAAATAATAATGAGAGAGACGGGATTGTTTTCTTTTACACATGCACGTGTAATAAGTTGAAGTAGTCGTATCAAAAACATTAATTCAGTGAATACAAATGACTGTGCTCCATGAAAATGTGAATCCTGCCGGCGGCAGAGTGTAGAAGCAGCAGGTACACCACCTGCCAAAACTGATGTGAAGCACACCAAAATCTGTTTTAGTCGTGGTCATGTGACCTGGGTGTTTTGTTGTGCTTTGTCATCTGCGCTTCGGAAGCTCAACACAATGCCTGCCTCACAGTCTGTCAGTAAACAATGTTTTAAATCAATATTTGACTAAATGTAGGAGGTTTTTTTGTTTCACAGATGTGCTGCTGACAACCAAACTCCATTAAAAACTTGCAGATTTAATGCTGAGTTAAATGATTCAGCTTTTATTTTAAAGGAGATGCACTCTCACTAAACATAGTGTAAAATAAAACTTGTACCCCTACGGTGGCCCTGAGAGGCCAAACGGACTGCAACTTCAGAAAACACTTGCAAAAAGAAAAATGCTGCAAAAAGGAAAACGCTGCAAAAAGAAAGACGCTGCACTGCAACTTCAAGAAAAACGCTGCACTGCAAAAAGAAAAATGCTACAAAAAGAAAGACGCTGCACTGCAACTTCAAGAAAAACGCTGCACTGCAAAAAGAAAAACGCTACAAAAAGAAAAACGCTGCAAAAAGAAAAGCGCTGCAAAAGCACACAAAGCACAACGGAAATAGGAAAAAAGACAACGGAAATGTTCCTGGGGAGACAATAACCCGACGGACCAGTTGCACGAACCAAAACATGCTAACCAGTGCGCTAGGACTGGGACACACTTCAAAGAAGTGGAGGAGAGGTAAATGTGTTGTAATCTCATGATTCTAATAATACTACAGATATCTGGAATATACATTCAAAGATAATTCTAACAAAGATAATGTTTAATGTAGCCTTAGAAATGAAGCTTTTTTAAACTCGAGAACAAATACTAATAAGTCAAAGTCATTAAGGAATATTGCAGTTAATGTGTTCAGGTTTTAATTTGGCATTGTGTCTTTATCAGGCAATGTATTGTCCATATTGTGGAATCCAGCTAGTGGGGCAAATTGGAGTTTTTTGTGGGTCCTGTGGAACTAACATTCAAGTTTTAGCACCTTTTATAGAGAATGGTAAGCACTTCACTTTCCTAAGTTCTAGTATTTATTGCTCACCTTTTAATTGCTTCATAATGACTTATATACACCACAGTAGCTTCAGTAGTGAGTGCTAAACTTTTTTTTTTTGGGGGGGGGGGGAGATTATTATTCATGTGCCATTCCAAAGTACTATATTCATTTGCTTATTCTAAGGTTTTTGTATTGTTAAAGACTCTGTATGCAAAGATAAATCAGAATTCCAAAAACGCAAAGGCATGAACTGCTAGGTACTAAGAACTGTATTCTGGTTTAAGCCTGCCACCGGTTCTACAGCATAATTTTAAAAACTAGTTTATGACTTAATAGGGCATATGTACACAGTGACGAAATTCTTCTAACTTCTCTAATTTTGCTCATTTTGAGTTGTCAGCATAGAGGTCTTAATGAGAGTGATAAGTCCTGAATCCTGGTCCATGTTCTTTGAGCTTTTGCTGGCCTTTATTTAAGCACACATCAAGAAGATTAAATACTTGAGTCATGTTTATTGAGACTTGTTTCAGATGTGGTATTTTTTTTAAAAAACTCTTATTAAGTGCATTTGTGGATTCCTGCGGTCGTAATTATCTTTTCATGTTTTCTCTTCAACCTTAGGCCCAGTCTCAGTCACAGACATCATCAATAAGTATTTCTCTGAGGGCCATACATATGAAGTGATCCTGGATTTTCTTGAAAACAAGCATAATATTTGTATGAGTCTGAGAACATTAAAGAGGAGGCTAAAAGATGCTGGAATGACTAGAAGGACTGACTTTACTGCCACTGACATTGTCATTTCCACTGTTACACAAGAACTGAGAGGCTCAGGTCAGCTTCTGGGTTACAGATCCATGTGTCAGACACTGCGACAAAAGTATAATCTGAAAGTTAAAAGAAATGATGTAATGCACATACTCTCAAGACTAGATCCATATGGTGTTAAGCGTCGCTGTAAACGCATGTTTGTTCGAAGAGGATATTTTTCAGAAGGACCAAATCAAGTGTGGCATGTGGATGGTTATGATAAGCTGAAGCCCTTTGGTGTTGCTATTAGTGCATGTGTCGATGGATTTTCAAGGAAAGTTATGTGGCTCAGCTGTGGCAGCTCAAATAATGACCCAGGTATCATTGCAAAATATTATATGGAGTGCTTGTCACGGTTTGGTCAACTTCCAGCATGCCTTCGTACAGACTGTGGCACAGAAAATGGCACAATGGCAGCCATTCATTGTGCTTTAAGATCAGACCATGGAGATGAACTTGCAGGAGCCCACAGTCATATGTATGGTACCTCAACTACAAATCAACGGATTGAAAGTTGGTGGTCTTCGTTCAGAAAGCAAAGGTACATGGCTTTTAAAATATATTCTGAAACTAAAATTGAATGGTTCTGAAGGTGTTTCGTGGTCAGGGATATACTTTTTTTTTTGTGGGTGGGGCTTTATACTCAAATATTCAAATTCAAATCAAATTCAAATTTTATTTGTCACACACACACAACCATACACAGTATGACATGGGGGTGAAATGCTTGTAGCTGTACAATGCTGTACAATATTAAATTACAGTCACAAACAAACAAAGAAAACATAGTCACCTACACATTTTTCTCATGTGATGCACAACTGCTTCAAAAAATATAATAAATGGTTTGGTATACCAGTGACATTTGTTTGTATTAAAACAACACACTCAAAAGGAAAATCCTACTCAGACATTCCACAAAGTCCTAAAAAGGAACTATAAAAAAACAACAAACAAACTGACATTCAACATTTTAATAAATTTTTATAAATCCTAGAGGCAATGGCATCAGTAAAGATTGATGTATTTAAAATTGAGTAAAATTTATTCAAATTTGTGTGCCTACATAGTACCAAACTAACATCTAGATCAAATAGTTTACCTGTAGGGAGTCATATAAATAAAAGAACAAGGGATTCTTCAAATTTGAGAACTGTAATATGAGTAATATAAGAACATTGATCCAACATGACAGAAATTTGTTAGAGGAGGTCATTTGTTTCAGACATTTCTTCGACTTTGTGTGCCAAAAAAAAAAATACTGATTTTTTCACTAGTTTTTGGATTTCTGTGTGGTATCTAACAAGTGATAACAGCTTCAGTGTTCATGTAGAAACAAAATAGTACATTTATATGGACAGATCTGTATATTACAACTTTTCTTGAGTTCAACCGCCAAATGCAGGAATAACAGAAGGATTAATCATTTTGTTAAATTTTGTTATTTGTGTGAAGTTGCTTTTTTTTTCCTGCAGTGCATTGATGAAACACTTCAAAACATGTGAATAAGCTTTTCTTTGAACGAAATTGCGCACATTTCAATATTCTTAAGATTACGACTTTTTTTTAAAGAGGACAATTACATTGAATCACTTGTTATTAAATTTTATATGCTTTGTCATTCCACCATTAGAACTCAGTTCTGGATTGAACTCTTCAGTGACCTGAGGGAGAGGCATCTTTTCAACGGCAGTCATGAACATAAATGCCTTCTACGATATGTCTTCCTCAATGTCTTGCAAAAAGAGCTTGACGAGTACAGAGATCTCTGGAACACTCACACCATCCAACCTGTGCGCCAATCTTGTTGTCCATCTGGTAAACCAGAAGCCATGTATCACCTGCCTCATAGGTATGTATTTAGTCCATGGATTTTATTTCATAGTTTTACTAAAATTTTTCTTCCTCAGTATAGTGTATTGTATGTGCAGGATACCTGTCCAGCTTGCTGTTATTAAACCTTTTGTTCATTTATAAAATGGTTCAGGAACAGTCCATCCCTTATGTGCACTCTTTTCTTTCTTGACCTAACCACTTGAGTTAAGTAAGCAGTATGTCATTTAGGTTTAACAATTTGCCCTAACTGTTACTCACAGCAGGTATTACACACACTTTAGCAATTGAATAGTGTGTTTTGTTGTTTTCACCTTTTTGCTGAATAGAAGTTAAAGCTGCCACTTGTGTTTTGCCATTAGTTCTGTTCTCTGACTTCATGCACTTACGTTTTATTTTTATATTTTTTCCCCCCAAAAAAAAAAAAAAAAAGTTAGACAATCATATTTTAACTTTGGATCACATCTTGGCTAAAAATGACAAATGTAGATATGCATAATTAAGATTCTTTAAAATCACAATTTCCAGAACTGACTTTTAATTATAAGATTGACTTTGCGCTTTTGCTGTAACCTTGAAAGATAGTACCTGGAGAAGTGACTGAATTTGTTCATTTTTCTGATTGACCTAAGGTATGGTGGAAGAGAGTGTGGATTCCAAGTGCCTCAAGAAATCCTGCACCAGTTTGATGACATTCTACCTGCTCAGTACAGTCTATGTGGGGACGACAATCTCCAGGTTCATTTCACAAACTTGGAAAGACAGAGTGAGCTCCCTCGACCAGTCAACTGGACTACTGCAGTTGAAAATTATATAACACTCAAAAATATGACTGGACTTTAGAAGTCAATGTAAAATCATCTGCTAGATGTGAGTACAATTACCACTGACACTAATTGTCACAAACCAACTTTAATGAGTATTGAAAAAAATAGTACCATAGTTTTTATATAAATAGTTTCACTACCGTCAACTTTTCAGTGTGTACGCTTTCTACCTGAAGAAATCAAAAGACCATACTGTACAAAATAACTTGTTCCTTTTATTTAGGTGTTGTAACAAACACATTGATTAATTTGGAGATCTGTTTTACAAACAAAGGTTTACAAAAGCATTCAGCGAGACCTGTATTTATGTGGGTTTTTCTTTTTCTAACTCCAAGAACAACTTGCATATCTTACAAAAAAATGTAATCAAACACGGAAGTGTTTGATTAAATAAAGCCTTTTAACTGAATTTATCAGATTTTTTTCCCTGTGTTATTATACTAGCGTGTCTCAGTACATTAGAATACTTCAGAAATGTTTTATTTTGTTACATAGACATATTTCACTGTGTTAAGAAATTGCCAAACTTGTTCAATTGTCCCACTATGATACTATGCTTTTGAAATTCCAAAACCTGATTGAACTTTCTGCGATGCATTAAACTTTATGTGATTTACAGAAATTATTAGAAACAAAAATTTTCAGATTTTAAAATCACAAACTTCAAATGTTTGCTAAAACCATAAATGTGGCTTAAAAGCAAAAGGACTTGGACCTTAGGGAAGCCCAAACCCAGGAGAGTTCTGGATGCCATAATCCATGGCTTCTTGGAAGTCCTCATAACTGTGTAACACTGGGATTTTGATAGTATTTGCACAGACATCTGCTACAGGGAAGCGTGAAGTGGTCTGGAAAAGAAGTTGTGGCTTTGGCTGAATTGCTGCAGGAGGAATTTCTCTCAGTCCAGTTGCAAACATAAGGATGTCTTCAAGAGACAGACTTCCATTTCTCTCTGAAAATGTAAAGAGAATAAAAGTTATTTCTAATGATAATAAACAGGAAAAAGGGGCCATTACACTTTGCTGACATAAATGTACTCATTTCAACATTTTCAACCAAATTTAATACCTTCTACAGAAAGCAGATAGTCTTGCCAGTAGCTCAGTACTCTTGTCTCCTCTTGACGCCTAGAGCTGCCAGGTGGACCAAATTGCACATGGAAGATGTTCTCAAGAAGATCAGCTGTCAGCCTGGTCTCAGTGTAGCACATGAATGAGAAGAAGAGTGAAGGATGCTGTTCCAGGGCGTTTAGAAAATCCAGTGTTGCTAGACCCTTTCTGAAACTAGAAAACAGTCTAATTTTTAATAAAATGTTTAATGTTATTTGTGCAAGAAAGCAAAACTTCACATCGGAAACTACTGTGTTACGAAAGTAACCAACATTCTTATCTAGCTAAGACACTCATCCTGCTACAAAAAAAAAGTCCTCCTGAAAAAGGTCTTGCATTTAGAATATGTTTTTTCCGTCCTTTAAATTTCACAGGAATAAAAAAAAGTAACAATTTATTCTTCTGAAAAGATTTTGTAAAATGGGCACATAATAGTCTGAATTCTATACCTTTGGATGGAAAGATGGTTTCGGTAGATGAAGTACCACTGAATGTAATCCGCTACTACCTTCTTCTTATCCTCCAGTGTCCTCATGAATCGACAGCATCCTGCTGTCTGGAGCATGCTTGAGTGTTTTTCTGAGATTACTCGGAGCTCACTTAGAGATGCTGCATTCTTTATCTAAAGAGAAAAATATATATTACACACACATACACATGCACAAGTGACATCCTTCGCATGCTGTCTATTAATGTGCGATGTAACACAGTCTTGGATTACAGAATCCGTAATCATTTCAGGCATCAGTTAGTTACCAAGCGTATGTTAAGTGGATAACTAAAACTAAAAATTTGCATTTATTGGTGTTTGTCATAATCATAACATCATAAATTTACCTCTAGTAGAGCCTTCTTGATTTCTTCATCTGGTATATCATCAATTGGTGCCTCGAATGTCTTGTCTTTTCCAACAAGTTACATAAAGAAGTTTGGAGATATACAACATGGCCCTGGACCACCATGGACAATGGAAACTGCAATCATTCTTCCAACGTAGAAATATTCATTTTCATCTGCAGCTAAAGATAAAGACAATTCATTATAATAAAGTAATTTTGACCATGGAAAAAAATGTGAAAAAAATAAATACCTTCACTATGAAATGTGAGATATTTGGCATAGTCTTTTCCTTCGAATATTCTTCTCGTCCTTATGGCTTCCATCAAAAGGGTGAGAAATTCTCGAGTAGGCCCACCTGTGTCTATTGCCTCTTCAGCCAGCCCCACATCATCAGAGAATTTCACCATCATGCCAGAGTTGGGACTATATGAAGACCTTCTGAAGCCTCGGTAGGCACCATCCCAGACATTGGCTCGGTTAATGTTGAATCTGCTACAGGAGGTTTTGTTGATCTTCAGAGCCAGATTTGAGATGACATCTGCAGCCGTCAATCCATCAGGTTCATCACTGTAGAATGAGTCAGTGAAAAGCAACAAAATATTTACACTATTTACACTTTATGTATTTTTTTTTTGTTTAATATCTTTTAAGTAATTTTTCTTGCTTTATCAATTGGCCTTTTTCTGTTAATTAATTTTAAAAAGCAAAATAGTAATCTGAAGAACAATCATCAGCAACCAAATAATTTTAAGAATCTTTTTTTTCTGAATACAATCATCAGCAGAATAACTTCACAGGAAAAGTTAAGCTATGTTTGCTCCTGTAAAAGGTTAGGATCAAAAATAGCAGCAGTACCCAGCACTATTTTTAGTAAAAAAATATTTGATAAATAGGTTAACTGCAAGTCACACACTATGGGTTTATTATACTTATTCGAGATATGAAAGTTACCAGTTTTCCTTTTGCAACTCCTCTCCCTCAGCATCTGAAGAACTGCTGTCAATAACGACAGGTGCATAGATATTGGTATAGATACTGTCAAAGGAGAGTAAAAACAGAAGATTAAAATATATTTTATGTAATAGTAATTCTGGCTCTACATTTGGCTGGGTTGGGTCTGAAGTACTTCACCGTGACTGAATTTGCTCAAGTTATGGATTAGATAGAGAACCTCTATAATTAAAAAACAACAACAACAACAACAACAAAAAACTGTTTCACTGAGCTTATTACTTTATAATTATTTACAAGATATATCATTTCATATTTTTTAAATTTTAGAATCACAATCTGAATCATAATACTTCATTGATCCCTAGGGGAAATCATGTAATTTTATAACTTAAGACTAACTTGTAACTTGTAGTATGTTCTCCTGATGTGGATGCCATTTGAGATTCTGTACCACACCGAACCTTCAGCATAAACACAAACACAACACAATACCATAACAACTGCAGATGTAATGGCATGCAAATGAAACTTAACAATTAAATATGCAACATTGTTATACAAAAGAGTATTATGTACTTGCACATCAGATGTTTGGGATATTGAAGTTGACCTATAAAATATAGATCAAATGATAAAAAGAAAATGTTATAAAACATAACATGCTTTTGTGGCCATCAAATGCTTACATTAAAGTGTTAAGAACGTTAGATGTTTATATACCTGCCACAGAGGCCAGATCAATGTGCTAGAAGGTAGCCAACTTACCGACGTATAGGCTCTGGTGTACTGCTTTCTGGACTTGACCAAAGCTGTCAGATAAAATCATCAAACACCAAACTCGTTGATTATGGCTGCTCAGATCCTTACCACTATATATACACAACGATAGAATGATATTAGTCTTATATCCAGACATTGAATGCATTTTGCCCGAACTGAGAGCACTAACATCTCGAACTAATGAATCCTTGAGATTTACATACCACTGTGTCAGAGAGGGGTGACGTAACGGGTGGTACCCTAACGACAACTTCATCATCCTCCTCAACTTCTGAAACACTAACATCTGTGGGAACGTATGAAATACTTTGGTTAAAATCTTCAACACAGTAATCACAAGATTCTTTAACAATATGAGTATAAAAAAGAATTAATGGCAATTCTATTTAACTCACATTCTGACAAAAAGTCCTCAAGTGTGCAGACAAATAGTGTAATTCTTTGGTAAGGCTTGCCAACGGCCTCTTTGTAGAGTTCAATCGTAAAGGGTGTGTCAGTTCCTGGAATATTTTTTATTTGAGAGCCATCAGGGTAGAGCAGGATGTATTCTACATCTTTCATATCTTGGTTGAAAGCTTTCAATTTTTTAATGGCAGCACCCAACAGCCTCTCAGATGACCAGCTTGGGTCAACATGTAATGGTAGTGATTTCCCTCTTATGGGTCTCATGCCAGTCCTCTTTTTGTTCATGATCCCAACAGAAATCTAGATTACATTTTAGGAAAAAAAAGTGGTCACATATTAGAAAAGTATTGTCAGACAACAGATTAACATTTAAAAAACTTTGTATTTATACCTTCACTGTTTTCTTTGATTTCTTTTTGGATTTTGAGAACATCCTCCTTTCTGCCTCTTTACCTTCACGGTACTTGAAGAACTGCTGAACAACTGTCTTGGCTGAACAGGAAAAAAGGGTGAAAGACAGAGAGACTCTTTATTGGTCTATCGTTGTTTATAATTCAAAAGCAAACATGAAAAAGTCATTATTCAAAAAACATATGAACATAATGCACAAAAAAATCTACCTCTTCCCCACAGTCACATCCAGCAGAAAAATGTCTATGCTTTCAGAAATGCAGATTTATTAGTCACATGACACCTGATGTCTATAGTTTTCCTTTTTTTTTTTTCATTTATGACACTATCTGTAAATTACAAACACCTGAACAAATCTTGCCCTTTTAACTTTTTTCCGTATAGAACGAGTTACAATAGCAGAAAGTTCAGAAAAAAATACCTCTTGAGTGTTCTTGTTCTGTGGAAGCATCTTTAGCTGGTACAAAACTTATGTCTTTTCCACAGGAACAGCAAAATTTTGTCAAGTTCTCAAACTGGAATCCACAGAATGGACAATACATCATAACCTGAAAAACATGAGTTGTATGATTTTAGCAATTAATTTTACAAAACAGTCAAATATATATAAAAACACAAAACACCCAGCACGCCCCTGCGGGCGGTTTATCCTTCAAGCTCGGGTCCTCTACCAGAGGCCTGGGAGCTTGAGGGTCCTGCGCAGTATCTTAGCTGTTCCCAGGACTGCGCTCTTCTGGACAGAGATCTCCGATGTTATTCCCGGGATCTGCTGGAGCCACTCACCTAGCTTGGGAGTCACCGCACCTAGTGCTCCGATTACCACGGGGACCACCTTTACCTTCACCCTCCACATCCTCTCGAGCTCTTCTCTGAGCCCTTGGTATTTCTCCAGCTTCTCGTGTTCCTTCTTCCTGATATTGCTGTCATTCGGAACCGCTACATCAATCACTACGGCCGTCTTCTTCTGTTTGACTACCACCACTATATCCGGTTGGTTAGCCACCACCATTTTGTCCGTCTGTATCTGGAAGTCCCACAGGATCTTAGCTCGGTCATTCTCCACCACCCTTGGGGGCATCTCCCATTTTGACCTCGGGACTTCCAGGTTATACTCGGCACAGATGTTCCTGTACACTATGCCGGCCACTTGGTTATGGCGTTCCATGTATGCCTTGCCTGTATATATATATATATATATATATATATATACAGTCCACAGCTCCGAACTGTTGTAAAGGGACCTTTGGCTAATACGTGGGGTTCAGTGTCTGGCTCGCACCTGGAACTAGCTTTACAGTTTTGGTCAACTTTGCTAGCGAGAGACAGAGAGAGGCATTGAAAGGCTGCTCCAACCGAACTTATTGTTTCGGAGGAAAACACAAACACAGTGTACAGTCGAGTCTAAACAGTGTACTTACATCTGGACTCGTCAGGCACTGTTTTTGGCTGCAGTGGTTATTATTATATTTACATGCTTCCATCTCCCTTTTCTGCTAGGTGAGAACTCATACTTTTCCACTTTCCTTTTCCTCACTCCCTGGCTCACAGAAACTTCACGTGTATGGCAGTCCATTCTCCCTGCAGCACGGACTACACGAGGGCACATCCTTTATCACTATGCCTGTAATACTCTGCCTATTGCCTTCATATTAAAAATTTTTTTGAACAATAATTATTGAAAATATTTTGTCATGTCATTATACTGCCGCAAGTAGAGGTGACATGAGCCGCGAAACTGAGACACAGGCATTAGAGCCTCTTAATGCTTGTTTTGTTTGGGTTTCCACCAGAGTGGAATTAACAAAAAATAGAGAGGGCATAGCCTAACATACGAAATAGGAAAATAATGATGTGTAATCTATTTATTTCAACAAAAAAACTGTATTCTGAATACCACCTATTTATCTGTAGTATTATTAGAATCATGAGATTACAACACATTTACCTCTCCTCCACTTCTTTGAAGTGTGTCCCAATCCTAGCGCACTGGTTAGCATGTTTTGGTTCGTGCAACCGGTCCGTCGGGTTATTGTCTCCCCAGGAACATTTCCGTTGTCTTTTTTCCTATTTCCGTTGTGCTTTGTGTGCTTTTGCAGCGCTTTTCTTTTTGCAGCGTTTTTCTTTTTGTAGCGTTTTTCTTTTTGCAGTGCAGCGTTTTTCTTGAAGTTGCAGTGCAGCGTCTTTCTTTTTGTAGCATTTTTCTTTTTGCAGTGCAGCGTTTTTCTTGAAGTTGCAGTGCAGCGTTTTTCTTGAAGTTGCAGTGCAGCGTCTTTCTTTTTGTAGCATTTTTCTTTTTGCAGTGCAGCGTTTTTCTTGAAGTTGCAGTGCAGCGTCTTTCTTTTTGCAGCGTTTTCCTTTTTGCAGCATTTTTCTTTTTGCAAGTGTTTTCTGAAGTTGCAGTCCGTTTGGCCTCTCAGGGCCACCGTACTTATCAGAGACATCGTGACTGTGGCTAAATTAAACCAAAAAACCAAAACCTAATTCAAGACTTAAAGACTTTCTTCATGACACAAATGAGATTTCAGTGTATTAATAGAACTAAATAAGCTCAGAGTTGAAAGGCTGGAGTATTATGTACGTGCTTCACTGTCAGGATCTTCAGGGGGATTCAAAGGGAAACATCAAACTGCTGTAATGAGATAAACTAGTTGGGCTGAACACACTTATCTGTAGTTTGTCTCCATCCAGGATCATCAGAATATAATGAACATGTGTGAAGAGCCACAAAATGCTGCTGCCCTCTCAGCATGATGAGCTCCAGCCTTTGTTAACAGGACAACAGGAAACATGAGACAACTTTCAGAGACAGTAACCAACTGTGGCCACAAGATGGCAGCAGCTGATCTGAGATCCTTTATTGGACAGAACGACTCTGCTCTGTGACATCATCAGAGAGACGGCCTTCACTTTGATAGATCTGACGTCATGTCTGCACTGCCTGCCTTGTTTGTCCTGAGCACCTATATGTGAATGTAAGCAGAGAGAGCAACAGCACAGTGGATCAAAGCTGCAGATGATGATCACACACACCTCAAAGCTTTGAAGACCCACCTGAAGACTAACTGTGCTTACTGTTCTCCACGGTCACCAGACCTCAGACCCACTGAACATTTAAACTCTGAACTTATCCACCTTTTTAGCTCATGATTTAAACCTTTGACCACACATTTCAATCTAAAATTCAAGTCTTACTGTCCATTTACAGTTTGTTTTTTATGGTTATCGATCAGCCTTAATAAACACCTAGATTTAGATTTGCCTCCATGTCTCAGCATTTGGACCACTGCTTAACATGATCTGCGTCCCACAGCAGTGAAAGGCTAAGGGCCAGCCATAAGGGGTTCAGCATCCAGGGTAATGGTGACACTGAGACAGTCGATGGCGATGACAGAGACCGTGAAGGAGGCGTGAGCGGTGGGACGTGCAGGACAGCAGGGAAAGAAACGATAAAGAAGGAGAGCAAGAAGCCAACAACACATGAACTGAGGCAACAATGTCCTTATAGTAATCTTAACATTGCATTTGGGAATATTTCATGGTGCGTGGAACTTTCTGGGATGTTAGGTGACTGTGAGTGACAGAGAAAGGAAACCAAACAGAAAGGATGAGACCACACCAGTGAGTTACCAGTGATGGACATAAAGTGCTGATAGTGGCTGTAGGAGGGAAGAACAGGTCGCTGATGGAGAGCAGCAACATTAAAGAGTATAAAACAAACTCCATACGGACATGAGAAGTCATAAACGACACACCTGTAACTGCTTCAGAGATGCTATATCTGTATTATCCACGTAGCTCTAGTGCATCACAGCCACAGTCCTTCAACAATGTCACAGATATAGAGGTTGGAGAATATAGTGTAGATGTCCATGTGAAGTATCAGTCAATTACTCATGAAGTCATTATAACCCAGGATATAGTGCAAGGATGTGCTCTGATGTGACTACATTTCCTCCTTTATAGTTTTTTTTTTCCCCTCTTTATTTATAAAGTTTTGCACAATACAGCAAGTATCAACCCATATAAAGACATATATCAAAACAAATTAGGCCATTGAAATTCGGATGATAACAATGAAACAGAAAAAAAAGGAAGAAAAACAAAAACAAAAACAACAACCCACGCACAGAAAACATAAAAAAAAATAATAATAATAAAAAAAAAAAAAAATCAACTCCCTCCCAAAACCATAACAGAAGGGAACCCTGTGGTACAAAAGTTTAGTCTATTGTAAGTGTTTTCAACGAGTTAAAGTAAGTGATAAAAGGCTGCCACATCTGTGAGAACTTATTAACATTTCCTCTGAGTCTAAATTTTATTTTCTCCATTTTTAAAAAGAACATAACATCTTCCAGCCAACGTGATCGGGCTGGAGGGTGAGGAGCTTTCCAAGACAGCAAAATTCGACGCCGTGCCAGCAATGAAGTGAAAGCAATAATATCCAGTTGCTTACGACTAAGGTTCAGGGTGGCGTCCTCATAAACACCAAAAATGGACCTCCTTTATAGTTTTAAGATGAAATATTCAAATTCAAAACAAATATATGGTTCACTATTGCATTGACCTGCATGTGGAGAAATCTGTTGTTACACCAGAACACATATCTGTACAGGACAGGCTGCATTCAGACTCATATTACTGTGTATCATGTGTCACTGCATGGATATTTATTTATATGTTTATGTTTCTAACACATTTATCTTTATTCGCACATGAACATATTTATTTTATGCATTTTTTGTCTTTTAACTTCCACTTGTTTACACTGTAAAAACTAAATTCCAAATAGATGGTCTGTATGCAGCATCTTTTCTGCTCTACCTGAGCTCAACATGCCTCATTCCACACATCTATACAATCAGTTTTTCTGAAGTTCTTTCTAACATTCACAGAGAAGGATCCATCAGAGACTGAGCAGCTTCATGCCTCTCTGACTGTTTTCGATTAATCAGTGTCATCTCACAGACTCTCGGGCACACATTGACCTTTTCCTGTCATGTTTCCGGTGTGAGCAGTGGATCAGACAGTTTTTATACTGGTGTCCACTCTCAGACCAGTTCACTCCCAGTTTGTCTCTGAATACAGGAATCTGCTGCTGTGACTAGACTGCAGGCCAGAAGCTGCATATCTGGGCTGATCTGACTGGTGTTGGGATTAAATAATTTGCAGTGCCTTAATAATGCTTTTTTTTTATTAATAAGTGTTATAAAGTCATATAGTGTAGTATTAAGTGGACACAGCCCTGAAAAATAAAGGCATGAGACCATGTGTCCTTGGGGAGTAGAAAGCTGCAGACTCTCGCTCATGTTTGCCTGGGAAAATGTAGATAAGAGGGACCATCTCTAGTGGAAAGTTACTGAGACACTGTTGTTTAGACTGGAATGAGAGAGCTGGTAATAAAACTGTCAGGGGCACATCGCCATTTTGAGATCCGCGACAGCGTGTCATGCAGGACGCACCTCCCTTCTAGAAGTAATGTGAAAGAGAATAAAAGTGTGAAATGGTCTACTGAGCAGTGTTTTGTCTTCCATTGGATGCCTCTGAGGAATCAAAAGAACTTGGTGAAGTGTTGGTACTTAACAGCACACACATAACTCTACATGTATTATAGGAAAATTATTAATGATAATCCACAGTAGATCTGACCAAAGTCTACCTCTGTCCTTTCTTGCTGGTTTTCAGTGGTAGAAACAGTGTACACATCTATTAAAGTCATTTTCCACATTGGTTTGCTCAACATTAAACATTGTAGTTTTATTCGGGTTATTTTTAGCTTTGAAAACAACAAAAGAAAACTTTTAAATTTCTCCTATCCTGTCTTGTCTGCTGGGATTTAGGAACTGTGTTCACAGGCCAAGGTTTTTGCTTGGAAAGTGACCGTGCTCTCATTTTCAAAGACTTCAGTATTATTAGGGCCATTATGGCCACATCCAAATCTTGGCAAATAATACAGAAAACAAAACAACAAAAAACCCTACTAAAACAACCAAGTGTCTAATAAAATGCCAGCTTTATGTAAGCTGCGTCAGACTCATTGACTATCTTTCCTCTAAACTTTCAGCTTTGTGGAGCTGCTGTCACACTGTGCCTGGGATTTCTGAGATGACCCTAATCTCATTGAAAAGCACAGAGTCGCTGCTTTCAGAAACCATTGAAATTTTTTCAGGTGTTACAGACGTTTAAAGACAGTTGGATGATTCCTGTCTAAAGCCAGCGACTGGTTAGGATTTAGAGGCTTAAGCATTCCCATCCCTGAGATTTATTAACAACCTGTACAGTGCCCTGAATCATGGAGAACCATGCCTGAACTTATTTGCTTTTTTCCCTATTCAACAGCTTGATTTTCCTAATGGTTTGCATGCTGGTGAAGCAGAATCATCTTTGTGTAACCTTGCTTATGTTTCTTTAAGCATTGAGGCACGTCATTTACAGAATTCCTGGTTTTAAAGAAACAGGTATGGTCACATGGCCAAAAATACCACTATAATAAGTTTTGGTAGTGAACTACAAAGCTACATGTTGTTGTTTTTTGACTCTCTGTCTGACTTTCATCTTCTCCTGTGACACTATGCCTTGGATTTCTGAAATAACCCAAATCTTACTGAAAAGCACAGAGTTGCTGCTTTCAGTTTTTCAGGTTTTACAGATGTTGTTTCCTGTCTAAAGCCAGCGACTGGTTAGGATTTAGAGGCCTAAGCATTCCCATCCCTTAGGTTCACTAACAAACTGAATCATGGAGACACAGACTCCATAATCCTTCCTCACTTGTTCCTCCTAACAACTATGTCTGTTCCGAGAATGACATCTGAGCTTATTTGCTTTTTTTCATATTTAACAGCTTGATTTTCCTAATGATTTGCATGTTGGTGAAGCAGAATCATTTTAGCGTAACCTTGCGTGTGTTTCTTTAATCACTGAGGCACGTCATTTACAGAATTCCTGGTTTTAAGAAAGCACAGGTATGGTCACATGGCCAAAAATACCATAATATTTAGTTTTGGGAGTGACACCACTTCCAGAACTACATATAGTTGTTTTATTGTCAATAAAAGTCTTTGAAACATGAGCATTATAAAATGTCTTGAAATATGTTAAATAAAAGTGTAACACTTTGGTGCCACTGCAAAAACATTTGATGACTGTATTGACTCACAAAGCCTGTTGTCCCACAGGTTTTATAGAAAATATCTGCAAGTCCACTTGTTACCTTTTTGAAAATTACAGATACGCCTACTTGAAGATATCAAACATTTACATATACAGGGAGTGCAGAATTATTAGGCAAGTTGTATTTTTGAGGAATAATTTTATTATTGAACAACAACCATGTTCTCAATGAACCCAAAAAACTCATTAATATCAAAGCTGAATGTTTTTGGAAGTAGTTTTTCGTTTGTTTTTAGTTTTAGCTATTTTAGGGGGATATCTGTGTGTGCAGGTGACTATTACTGTGCATAATTATTAGGCAACTTAACAAAAAACAAATATATACCCATTTCAATTACTTATTTTTACCAGTGACACCAATATAACATCTCCACATTCACAAATATACATTTCTGACATTCAAAAACAAAACAAAAACAAATCAGCGACCAATATAGCCACCTTTCTTTGCAAGGACACTCAAAAGCCTGCCATCCATGGATTCTGTCAGTGTTTTGATCTGTTCACCATCAACATTGCGTGCAGCAGCAACCACAGCCTCCCAGACACTGTTCAGAGAGGTGTACTGTTTTCCCTCCTTGTAAATCTCACATTTGATGATGGACCACAGGTTCTCAATGGGGTTCAGATCAGGTGAACAAGGAGGCCATGTCATTAGTTTTTCTTCTTTTATACCCTTTCTTGCCAGCCACGCTGTGGAGTACTTGGACGCGTGTGATGGAGCATTGTCCTGCATGAAAATCATGTTTTTCTTGAAGGATGCAGACTTCTTCCTGTACCACTGCTTGAAGAAGGTGTCTTCCAGAAACTGGCAGTAGGACTGGGAGTTGAGCTTGACTCCATCCTCAACCCGAAAAGGCCCCACAAGCTCATCTTTGATGATACCAGCCCAAACCAGTACTCCACCTCCACCTTGCTGGCGTCTGAGTCGGACTGGAGCTCTCTGCCCTTTACCAATCCAGCCACGGGCCCATCCATCTGGCCCATCAAGACTCACTCTCATTTCATCAGTCCATAAAACCTTAGAAAAACCAGTCTTGAGATATTTCTTGGCCCAGTCTTGACGTTTCAGCTTGTGTGTCTTGTTCAGTGGTGGTCGTCTTTCAGCCTTTCTTACCTTGGCCATGTCTCTGAGTATTGCACACCTTGTGCTTTTGGGCACTCCAGTCATGTTGCAGCTCTGAAATATGGCCAAACTGGTGGCAAGTGGCATCTTGGCAGCTGCACGCTTGACTTTTCTCAGTTCATGGGCAGTTATTTTGCGCCTTGGTTTTTCCACACGCTTCTTGCGACCCTGTTGACTATTTTGAATGAAACGCTTGATTGTTCGATGATCACGCTTCAGAAGCTTTGCAATTTTGAGACTGCTGCATCCCTCTGCAAGATATCTCACTATTTTTTACTTTTCTGAGTCAAGTCCTTCTTTTGACCCATTTTGCCAAAGGAAAGGATGTTGCCTAATAATTATGCACACCTGATATAGGGTGTTGATGTCATTAGACCACACCCCTTCTCATTACAGAGTTGCACATCACCTAATATGCTTAATTGGTAGTAGGCTTTCGAGCCTATACAGCTTGGAGTAAGACAACATGCATGAAGAGGTTGTTGTGGACAAAATACTCATTTGCCTAATAATTCAGCACTCCCTGTACAGTATTCAGTTTGAAGCTTTAAACTGAAACATTTTCATCTCCAATTAGAGAAGGTAAGGCGATAATCAGTAAACTGGTTTTGCCTTTGATCAGAGCTCAGAACATACAATAATAGTTTAGGTAAAAGTGTGTTTCTACAGAGAGGTCACTCCCTTCTGGTTTCCTCATTTGACAGTAAAATATATGAAAAGACCAAATACAGACCTTCTTAAGAGCCAACTTCAGTCCACAGATGCAAAGATAAGCTGTCAGGTAAGTTATGCATCATTAATTATAAAATTATATTATTGTGTCTCCAAAAGTTGATTCTGTTCATCTGGACGTAGCATTTTGTGGGAGAAACGTTTCGTCACTCATCCAAGTGACTTCTTCAGTCTCAGTTGACTGCAGGTTTCCCCAAATCTTATATTATTGTGTATTTTATATTCTAAACATTATTCTAAAATGATGATTTAAACCATTTTAAAGATACGACAGATTTTACATTTTTAAAAAGTATTGGATTTAATGTTTTTGGACATGTATATAAACTGTGTTTAAGGCACAGGTTAAAAACTGGTTATGGACAAATCAAGGATGTGATCATGTATAAGTATAGTTTTAATGTTTTATTTGGGAACAGAATGGTGTGTATGTGTGAGTTTGGTGATGGAGTTTTTATTATGAATGAATTATGATTTTTTTTTTATGAATTATGTCTATTTTTTATGTTTATGGACAACAGATGGAAATTAGCCCTTGGCTCTAATCTGGTATGTTTACATTCATGTAATTTTTTACATTTATGTTCATTAACATGCACTGTCCTAAATAAATAAATAAATTACTAAGAAACTTAGACTGCAGATAAGAAATCTTAAATAAACATCTTTGGTAATAAATATGGTACAATAATAATCATGATTATATCTGTTATACATAAGCAGAGAATGGAAGAAACCTGTTTACTGGTCATCCTGCTGCTCTCAGGTCAGTAATATTAATATCTTAAACATTTCAAATATATCCTATAAACACATTGAGACAGACTGATGTCATTTGGGTAATCAAATTACATGCACATTTTTAAAAAATGTATTTATTAACACATCAACCGCAAGCACCGGGAGAAATTCTTTACCTCCTAATACCGCAATACCTGTATTAATTCTCAATTATGTTGGTTTTTTAAAATCATTAAATTTAGATTTTTTGAATGACTGTTTGCAGCTATTTCTATGGTAGCTATTGAACTAACTAGTTTTTAATGTTTAATGCTGATACATGGTCTGAAGAGCTTGGAATGCAAAGCATCTGGACTTCTTTGAGTTGCTTGAAGACGTTTCACATCTTATCCGAGAAGGTTCTTCAGTTCTAGGGTCAAATGATGGAGAGTCCCCGATTAAAGTCATAGGGGAGGGTCCCCCAAGGGGGTCGAGAACCCCCTATTGATCCTCTATCTAATCGCACAAGCCAAGGTGTGAAAACGGGTATAGGTCACAATCAGCCAAGGTGAAGCCGCTGTCAAAACCTAGCCCCACCCTATCATGTAATTTCCTGAGGTCAAAAGGCCAAGGATGAGAGTGGGCGTTAAGGCATCTGGGAAAGGATCTCAAAACTGGATTATAGATGGCAGACAGCAGTTGGTGTCTAATCTTCTTTTCTGTGACCCCCTTGGGGGACACTCCCTTAGGACTTAAATCTGGGACTCTCCCCCATTTGACTTTAGAACTGTAAGAAGCTTTTCGGATGAGAGGTGAAACGTCTTCAAGTAACTTAAAGAAGTCCAGACACTTTTCTTTCCAAGCTCCTTAAACTACGATGACCTGGATGACTGAGAAACAGACTGTTGATACATTGCAATTGTCCAGCTTTGGGAATTGTCACGGCTGCCGAAGCGAGCCGTGTGGATATAGAAGGAGGACCCAAGATGCAGGCAGTGGATGAGATACCGGTGGTTTTATTTACAGAGGTGTAGTGGCAAACAAACAGTGGGGCATAACAAACAACTAAAGACACCTAAACTGGGAGAACTAAAATAACAGACCTGGGAGCATATGACAACGGATGATGAATAGCAGAGAGACGCAGACGAGGAACAGGACACCGTGGAACACAGGGTAACAGACTGACACAGAGTTACACAGACTGACACGGAGGAACACAGACGAACCGGCAACAGGCAGGAGAACACACAGGGCTTAAATACACACACCAGTAATCAAGGGATGAGAGACAGGAGGGCAACACAGCTGGGAGGAATCTGGGCTGACGGGACAGGGGAAACGTAAACTGATCACACTCACATACGACACGGACCTTCACAATAAAACAGGAAACTCAGATACATGGAACCAGACAAGACATTGAACTAAACAGACAGATTCACAAACAGATGGGGAGACACCATAGACAGACAGGTACAGACGCAGACTTAGAGGCAGATCGAAAATAACACAGAACTTAAACAATCATCATCTAGAAAATGATAACAAACCAAAAGCGCTGGGTCACCGACCCAGGACCATGACAGTACCCCCCCCCCCCCCCCCCCCCCCCTCAAGGGCTGGCTCCAGACAGCCCAGCAGAAACACAAAAACGGACCAAAACCAAAAAAGAAAAAAAAAAAAACACCCGACCAGGGTGGGCGGAGGGGGCCCAGGACGGAGGGACAGAGTCCAAAAGGCCCAGATGGTCAAGTTCAGGAGGCCGACCATGCGAACGGCAGCAGGGCCGGTCCCGATGAAGCAGTGGCTGGACCAGGCGAGGATGAAGCAGTGGCTGGACCAGGTGAAGCGGATGAAGCCGAAGCATGCGCTGGACCAGGCGACGCTGAGGATGCTGAATCCGGACCAGGCGACGGCGTGGAGGATGCAGCAGAGGCCGGGCCAGGCAACGGCGTGGGGGATGCAGACGGAGGCGCTGCAGCAGGTGGCGGCATGGATGAAACTGCTGCTGCAAGCGTGGATGAGGCTGCTGGTGGAGCAGCTGGTGGTTGGACGGGCTCCTCGGGCCCCCCAGCTGACGAGGAAGAAGGCTGGACGGGCTCCTCGGGCCCCCCAGCAAAAACAGTCTCAGAACCAGTGGGCACTGGAGCCCCTGGCACACACAGAACAGAACCAGCAGGTGCGGAGACCTCTGGCAAGAACACAACAGAACCAGCAGGCACACGGGCCTCTGGCAGGAACGCAACAGGACCAGCAGGCACACGGGCCTCTGGCAGGGACAGAACAGGACCAGCAGGCACACGGGCCTCTGGCAAACACATAGCGGCCTGCAGCTGCGCAGAGCATTGACCCTGCTCAGGCAGCGACAGCTCTGTGCAGTCCTCAGCTGGCTTCTTAAACTCCAGGGGTCCAGAGTCTAATGGGGGCTGAAACCCAGCCTCTGGGGAGGCCCTGGAGTGCATCTCAGTCTCAGAACTGGCCAGCCTTTGAGGAATGTTGACATTGTTCTTGGGTTTGTCTCTCTGCTTAGAGTACGGAGTTGTTGAACTGTCCGTTATGGGTTGGACTGACATGGCTTGCTGTACAGGAGGAGTAGGTGAAGGTGATGGCTGAACAGGTAGTGGAGCAACCGACACAGGATGCAGGGCTGGTGACTGCTGAACTGAGGATAAAGCTAATGATTCTTCTGCTAACCGGGCTACTGACTGGGCCATGGATTGTAACAGGGTTTGTAATAAGTCTGGCTGTGACTGTAATTGAGCTATGGATTGTGAGGCTGAATGTGGCGGAGGTGGCGACTGGGCTTCTGGCCGGGCGGCTAACTGAGCTTCTGGCCGGGCGGCTAACTGAGCTTCTGGCCGGGCGGCTAACTGAGCTTCTGGCCGGGCGGCTAACTGAGCTTCTGGCCGGGCGGCTAACTGAGCTTCTGGCGATAAACAGTTTTTGTCCAGTGCCGTACAGAACATCACCCCTGAGTAAACGGTCCCACAGTTCAGACCAACAATACTGTCCTGTCCACTCACCACAGCTGGCTGCTCGGAAATCCCCAGGTCCGACTGTGGCGAGGAGCGTCGGCAGCGTGAGCGCCGTTTCCCCCTCGAAGGCTGGGTTGACGGGCCGGGCAGAACATCCTCTGTCGGACTGGGCAGTGAAGCATGAGCTGCAGGGTGGGCGGTAGCAGCCGGGGGGTGAAGACGGAGTCCATTCAGAATGAAATTCTGTGCAAGCGGGTGAAGTGAGCTGAGCAGCCAGGGGAGACCAGAAACCAAGCGCTGTAGCCGATTAGCCACGGCTTGGCGAAATTCTCTCCCCTCGTGCTCCAGCCACGCGTTGATTAATTTGTCCACGGAGTAAACAATGTCCTCCCGGAGCTCCTTGGGCGGGTTGAATGCTGCTGGGTCCATAGTGGCCGGTTCGTACTGTCACGGCTGCCGAAGCGAGCCGTGTGGATATAGAAGGAGGACCCAAGATGCAGGCAGTGGATGAGATACCGGTGGTTTTATTTACAGAGGTGTAGTGGCAAACAAACAGTGGGGCATAACAAACAACTAAAGACACCTAAACTGGGAGAACTAAAATAACAGACCTGGGAGCATATGACAACGGATGATGAATAGCAGAGAGACGCAGACGAGGAACAGGACACCGTGGAACACAGGGTAACAGACTGACACAGAGTTACACAGACTGACACGGAGGAACACAGACGAACCGGCAACAGGCAGGAGAACACACAGGGCTTAAATACACACACCAGTAATCAAGGGATGAGAGACAGGAGGGCAACACAGCTGGGAGGAATCTGGGCTGACGGGACAGGGGAAACGTAAACTGATCACACTCACATACGACACGGACCTTCACAATAAAACAGGAAACTCAGATACATGGAACCAGACAAGACATTGAACTAAACAGACAGATTCACAAACAGATGGGGAGACACCATAGACAGACAGGTACAGACGCAGACTTAGAGGCAGATCGAAAATAACACAGAACTTAAACAATCATCATCTAGAAAATGATAACAAACCAAAAGCGCTGGGTCACCGACCCAGGACCATGACAGGAATAAATAAGATTTTTTTTCCCTTCACTTCTTTCCCAACATTTTTTTTTTAAATTTATTACAAAAAAAAGCACCTTCACTAAGTTAGCTGACTGATTTCACTTGTCATGATTCGAGTTTTGAGGAGAAGACAAACGACTGCATGGTCTCAGTAGATGCCAGAATAGTGATCTTTATTACACACTTCTAAGACAGAAGCATGGGAAGACAAGCGTACAGCCACAGATCTCCGCCGGGCGGCGGCTCTCCATATCTTTTATATTATTCATGATGACGTCACACAGACCTTCCTGGAAATGATAACTTCCCCTCAGTCAGAAAGTTCTCCTTCTATGTCCTTCTATGGCTAAGAACAACAACATGTTCCAGATGTTTCTACTCCTCTGTATCTGGGAACATAACCAATAGTGTGTAGAATGTGTAGTTGTGTGAGAGTGTCAGTTTCCGGCCAACAAACGGTCAGTGTCCTTATCTGACTCTGTTTTGGGCCATCTGGATCCACAGCTAAGCTGGTGGTGAATTACCTTGTAGCCGATTTACTAAGAATGATATGATGAATGATACAATGATATATTGCTGATAAACTGATGCAGACTAATGAAGTAATAATGAACTAATAACAGTGCATGTAAATGATCTCAGTGAGATTAAAATAACATCCATTATCCTAACAACTCCTTTGAAACAATGTAAGACATTCAACATAATACAGGTCAATCCAACAGATCTAATGATTTTCACACTCTTCTAAGTCAGAGGTCTAATGCAAACTAAAACTACATACCATATTATAATGCAACTACTTTGATCTCATATATAAGGTAACATATGATAACAAAATAATCTCACACACTCTATAATTGATACAATGCTTATCCTGGACATTGACGAAGTAGGGTTCAGAACTAATAATACAAAGCTACACCAAACTTCACATACCTCTTATGTCAGTAGGTTGAACTAGCTCACCGTGTAGTCCTTGTGAACTGTGAGTGTCTATAGCGAAGGTGAACAACATTAAGGCTACATATGCTGGTCAGAGCTACTTACTGCACGTTTTTTCCTTAGTCATGACTAAAAAGTTATGGTTGGGTTTTACTCTTCTGCTTGTTGGTAAATCAGGACAGTGCCAATGTCCCTCTGTTCCTTCTGCTAACTGTGTTAGCATAGCAAGATAACTGTTAGCTAAATGTTACTTTTAGGTATTGCATCTTTTTTATTTCCTTAATTGTCAGTACTTGAAGGCAGCGGTTCTCAAACTTTTCACTATGAGTACCACCTCATAAAATATATGGCTCTTGAAGTACCACCCTTATGACTGACATTAAAGTATACGTCTATTTAAGACCATATACAGTTGACATGAGACAATTTCATTTCTTATATGAATGTTATCTATTTTAACTGCCATAAAGAAGATGTGACAAGTGATAATCATAAAAAGTGTACCGCATTAAAATATTCACAGCAGGTGGGATATCCGATCTTTAAGTGATGACGTGATTAAACCTTCTGAATCCTGCTTCCAGTTCCAAACTACTAAGTTTATTAAGGCTGTTGTGTTTTTAACATGTTTTAATGCCTTTTATCTTGTTCTCTTTAATCTGAACAAGACCCTAAAAAAAGCACAACATTATATACCAACTAGCCCAACTTCAGTAACCCTACAAACACCACTGCTGTTTAGTTTTCTGTCTTCATTTATGTCGGAAGTGATAGCAAAGCTGTACGTTGTAATTTTTGCTGTGGTGGTTAAGCTCCAAGATTGTTGGCTTCATGACCCTCCTTCGTGGTTTGGGGACATCAAAGCTCAGTTTGCTCTTCGTGGCATTTCAGCTGATGACACAAAATACATCTTGTGGTGGCCTCGCTGGATCCACTGTCCACCAAACTTTTCACAATGAGCACCAATGTGATAACCCTCCGTGACTCCACTGATTATCCGGGGGCCTCCAACTCATGGATAGTGGCTGGGATCACAGCACTGCGGAAAAGGGCTCTTTTTATTTACCATCAGCATTTTGGCACCGTTGCACAGCGTTGTCTGCCGCCTTGCAGTTTTAAGGTCCAGGGAAATGAGCCCACCAGTGCTCTGTAGCAGCCGTGACCACTTGCGATAAGGAAAGGCTACTCTTCATAGAGCACCCGAGCTTGGGGAAATATTTTCTGGTAAACTCCAGCTCCCAGAAGAACCTCTCGTGTCATCTTTGCATAGCTCCACAATGGTATATTGTTAAATCTTAAAAAACTGATCAAAGATTTCCCCGTGTACCACTAGAGAGAGCCTAAGTACCACCAGTACTACGTGTACCACAGTTTGAGAACCACTGCTGCAAGGTAATCGGAGATGTTTTTCTGTAAAGAGATAATATAAATATGAATGGTCTTTGGATCTATACACTACATATATTACTACAATTATGACCAAGGGGTTGAATGACACTGTATTCATTCAGAGTAAAGTAGCCTGGATCCTGTTCACGAACTTAAAAACTCGAGTCTGGATCAGTGTATCAGAGCACAATACTCAGTTTAATTTTTTTGTTGTTGCAAAAATTGGACTACAAGAAACTTCTCATTGTTATTGTTTTGAATATGAATGTTAACCAAGCAAGTATTGCAAATATTAAAATAAGAAACCCATAACAGTGGTATAGTATATGTACATATTAGAGTTTTAATAGTTTTCTTAGTCAAATCTGCTATTCAGATATGCAGCACTACATATCGTTTTTGGCATTTGACATTAATTTAAAAAATGGTATATTTTAATATTTTTTTAATATTAACAGTGCAGTGTTGTTTATGGAAGCCCATTTCCGGCACTAAAAATAAATTTAAAAACAAGTATCCATAACTCGAAATTTGGAGTTATTTTCTCGAAATTTCGAGAAACATAACTCGAGATTTTGAAATTTTGAGTTAGCTCTGCCAATCAGTAATTTCCGAATGAAGTCACTCTCCTGTTACCCAGAAGCATATGGCACAGAGGAATGGGCACTCAAAACCGGATTGCAACAAATTGGCTCTTTTGCGAGTACGTTTGCTGATAGTAACACCATGTGATTCAGCTAATAACACAAAGATTTCATCATTTGTGAAGCCACGCTGAAAATACTCAGCAATCTGTGCATTCATGACTGGATCTAATACTGGTAGCTTAGCTGTAGCATTTGTAGCTGAGGGCTTCAGTTTCCGGGTAACAAGGAAATTATTTCATTCACATAGATTACTGATTGGCAGCGCTAACTTGAAATTTTAAGTTATTTTCTCAAAATTTTGAGTTAATAAGTCGAAGTTTCGAGACTGATTAAATGTAATTAAGCTGTTAAATTTAGTAGTACTCAGTGCAACTGAGGCAATCGTTTGCGTTAATATTGATATGTTGTGTGAGATGTTTTTTGAGCATTAATGTCTAGATCTTTGAGTTTTGTGCAATTAACAAAGATTACAACAACTGGGAACTATTACTTACATTTTACTACAGTTTTGAGAAATTGAAATTCTGTTGGATATGTTGACCAACAATGTATATGGCTATTTGATCTCTGTCCCCATATATGTTGTAATGTTGTAAAGTTCCTTCTGCAAAATCTCTGTACATCACCAATTAAAACTATATATATATGTATATATATATATATATATATATATATATATATATATATATAGGGTCCAGTAACCATCACAGTGGCAGATATCCAAGAAAGGGTCTCCAGTATGAAGAGTTGGACAGCACCAGGGCCCGACATGGTTCACGCCTACTGGCTGAAGAAGCTGACTGCACTCCACGAGCGTCTGGCAGCACAAATGAACCAGCTGCTAGTTAACGAGAGACACCCGGAATGGCTAACTGAAGGCCGGACGGTCCTGATCCCCAAGGACCCCAAGAAGGGACCGGTCCCCTCCAACTACCGACCAATAACCTGCCTCAGTACTACATGGAAGCTCCTGTCAGGCATCATATCGGCTAAGATGAACAGGCACATGGGTCAATACATGAGCGGGACACAGAAAGGAATTGGCAAGAATACCAGAGGTGCAAAACACCAGCTACTGGTAGACAGAACAATCAGCCGAGACTGCAAGACCAGACTGACCAACCTGTGCACTGCCTGGATTGATTACAAGAAGGCCTATGACTCAATGCCCCACAGCTGGATACTGGAATGCCTAGAATTGTACAAGATCAATGGGACCCTAAGAGCCTTCATCAGGAACTCAATGGGGATGTGGCGTACAACACTAGAGGCCAACTCCAAGCCCATAGCACAAGTTACCATTAAGTGCGGGATCTACCAAGGAGATGCTCTGTCCCCACTGCTGTTCTGCATAGGCCTGAACCCCCTCAGTGAGATCATTAACAAGACTGGCTACGGATACCGACTACGGAACGGAGCAGTTGTCAGCCACCTCCTGTACATGGATGACATCAAGCTGTATGCCAAGAGTGAACGAGACATCGATTCACTGATCCACACTACCAGGCTATACAGCAATGACATTGGAATGTCGTTCGGACTGGAGAAGTGTAGTCGGATGGTAACAAAGAGAGGGAAGGTAGTCAGAACTGAGGGGATTGAACTACCAGAAGGCAACATTGCAGACATAGAGGACAGTTACAAGTACCTGGGGATCCCGCAGGCAAATGGGAACCATGAAGAGGCCGCTAGAAAGGCTGCAACCACCAAGTACCTGCAGAGGGTCAGGCAAGTCCTGAGGAGTCAGCTGAATGGTAAGAACAAGATCCGGGCCATCAACACATACGCCCTGCCCGTGATCAGGTACCCTGCTGGGGTAATAGGCTGGCCAAAGGAGGAGATAGAAGCCACTGACATAAAGACAAGAAAGCTCCTGACCATGCATGGAGGGTTTCACCCCAAGTCCAGCACCCTGAGGCTGTACGCTAAGCGGAAGGAAGGGGGCCGGGGACTGGTGAGTGTCAGCACCACAGTCCAGGATGAGACAACGAACATCCAAGAATACATTGGGAAGATGGCCCCAACTGACCGAGTGCTCAGTGAATACCTCAGGCAGCAGAAACCCAAGAAAGAGGAGGGAGACGAGGAACCATCATGGAAGGACAGGCCCCTGCACGGTATGTACCACCGGCAGATAGAGGAGGTGGCTGATATCCAGAAATCCTACCAGTGGCTGGACAAAGCTGGACTGAAAGACAGCACAGAGGCACTAATCATGGCAGCACAAGAACAAGCTCTGAGTACAAGATCCATAGAGGCTGGGGTCTATCACACCAGGCAAGACCCCAGGTGCAGGCTGTGTAAAGATGCCCCAGAGACAATCCAGCACATAACAGCAGGGTGCAAGATGCTAGCAGGCAAGGCATACATGGAACGCCATAACCAAGTGGCCGGCATAGTGTACAGGAACATCTGTGCTGAGTATAACCTAGAAGTCCCGAGGTCAAAATGGGAGATGCCCCCAAGGGTGGTGGAGAATGACCGAGCTAAGATCCTGTGGGACTTCCAGATACAGACGGACAAAATGGTGGTGGCTAACCAACCGGACATAGTGGTGGTAGACAAACAGAAGAAGACGGCCGTAGTGATCGATGTAGCGGTTCCGAATGACAGCAATATCAGGAAGAAGGAACACGAGAAGCTGGAGAAATACCAAGGGCTCAGAGAAGAGCTCGAGAGGATGTGGAGGGTGAAGGTAACGGTGGTCCCCGTGGTAATCGGAGCACTAGGTGCGGTGACTCCCAAGCTAGGCGAGTGGCTCCAGCAGATCCCGGGAATAACATCGGAGATCTCTGTCCAGAAGAGCGCAGTCCTGGGAACAGCTAAGATACTGCGCAGGACCCTCAAGCTCCCAGGCCTCTGGTAGAGGACCCGAGCTTGAAGGATAAACCGCCCGCAGGGGCGTGCTGGGTGTTTTTTATATATATATATATATATATATATATATATATATATATATATATATATATATATATATATATATATATCAAATCAAATCAAATCAAATCAAATCACTTTTATTGTCACATCACATGTGCAGGTACATTGGTGCAGCACATGTAAGTGAAATTCTTGTGTGCGAGCTTCACAAGCAACAGAGTTGTGCAAAATACAATAATGTAAACAAGCAAAATACAAGAATGGCTACATCTGAAACTAATAAATATATGTACAATATATAATAGTATATGCATTTCTGGATGTGTATACTAAATATTTTCCTACGTGTGTGTGTGTGTGTGTGTGTGTGTGTGTGTGTGTGTGTGTGTGTGTGTACACATATTTTACAAATTAAATAGAGTAAACAATAATAAATATATAAAATATACAGAGTTGAATATGTGCAAAACAGTGGCATTACTGTACAGTATGGAGTGCATAATGTTGAAGTTCCAGTAGTGAAGCTGAGGTGTCTATGACGTGTTCAGCAGTCTGATGGCCTGGTGGAAGAAGCTGTCTCTCAGTCTGCTGGTACGGGACCGGATGCTGCAGAACCTCCTTCCTGATGGAAGCAGTCTGAACAGTTTATGGCTGGGGTGACTGGAGTCCTTGATGATCCTCCCCGCTTTCCTCAGGCACCGCTTCCTGTAGATGTCTTGGAGGGAGGGAAGCTCACCTCCAATTATCCGTTCAGAGCACCGCACTACTCGCTGGAGAGCTTTGCAGTGGTAGGCGGTGCTGTTGCCATACCAGGTGGTGATGCATCCAGTGAGGATGCTCTCAATGGCACAGTGATAGAAGGTCCTGAGGATGCGGGGGCTCATGCCAAATCTTTTCAGTCCCCTGAGAAAGAAGAGGCGCTGCTGCGCCTTCTTCACTGTTTTGTTTATGTGTACTGACCACGTAAGATCCTCAGCCAGATGTACTCCAAGGAACCGGAAGCTGCTCACTCTCTCCACAGCAGCGCCGTTGATGGTGATGGGGGTGTGTACTTCTCTGCACCTCCGGAAGTCCACTATCAACTCCTTTGTCTTTGCGACGTTGAGGGTGAGATGGTTGTCTTGACACCAGTGGGTCAGGGCGCTGACCTCCTCCCTGTAAGCCGTCTCATCACCGTTGGTGATAAGACCCACCACTGTAGTGTCGTCCGCAAACTTCACAATGATGTTGGAGTTGTTAGTGGCTGTGCAGTCGTAGGTGTAGAGTGCGTACAGGAGAGGGCTCAGTACACACCCCTGTGGAGCACCAGTGTTCAGTGTGATGGGGGATGAGGTGATGCTGCCCAGTCTGACCACTTGGCGTCTGTCAGACAGGATCCAGCTGCAGAGGGAGCTGCTCAGTCCTAGATCCTGCAGTTTCCTGTCCAGCTTCGAGGGAACGATGGTATTGAATGCTGAGCTGTAATCTACAGCTATAATATAATATAATATGTAGGAGCACTAGGTGCGGTGACTCCCAAGCTAGGCGAGTGGCTCCAGCAGATCCCGGGAACAGCATCGAAGATCTCTGTCCAGAAGAGTGCAGTCCTGGGAACAGCTAAGATACTGCACAGGACCCTCAAGCTCCCAGAGCTTGAAGGATAAACCGCGTGCTGGGTGTTTTTTTTTTAAATTTATATATATATATAGTTTTAATAAACAAAATAAGGTGACGTTCCAAAAAAGTTGTAATGGTTTCTTAATTTTGAGTACAGAGAAGAGAAAAAGAAATAGAATTAAAAATATAAAAATATAGCTCATTCACCAGCAGGACCTTCTTTTATGCAGTGATATGAAAAACAAACTTCAATCAAATGTGTTGAACGGAGAAACGTGATAAACTAAATATTATATAAACTAAAAGGACAGAAATCTCTGTAAAAATGCAAGATAAGAAAGTAAAATATCTCAATAATCTAGGTAAGTACTATAACAAATTATTTTTGCTTTTTACTTTCTGCCTCTGATAAACCTCCATTAAGTATGACTATTTATATTGTCTTTTCAGTCTTTTTCAGTGATTCGTCTAACAGCCCAGTTTCCACAATAAAATCTTTTCATTTCTCTCAGGAGGACTTTCCACTCTTCCTCCCCACTCCAGAGAATACCACTTTGTGAACCAGCTGAAGACCTGGACTGAAGCTCAGAGTTACTGCAGAGAACACTTCACTGACTTGGTCACCATCTACAACAGCAACATCAACCAACTGCTTGTGACAATGGCACAAAATATTGACTGGGCTTGGACAGGGCTCTATAATGAACGTTACAGCTGGAAGTGGTCCATGGAGGGAAAACTTTTTTATGTTGGCAGCACACATGACTGTGCAAATGCAAAGGAATACTGTGTGGCTCTTCAGGGACAAACACAGATGGATGATAGACCCTGTGGAGATTCTTACCCTTTCCTGTGTTACAATGGTAGGAAAAAAGATTTGTTACCATAGTTGTTACAGTTTTATGTGAGTCATAATTTACCTATTTAAAAGAAAAAATCTCTTTTCAATATTTCACAGCCAGCAGTTCAAGTTACATCTTAGTGAAGGAGAGCCGCTCCTGGTCAGCGGCTCAGTTGTACTGCAGGACATACCACACAGACCTGACCAGTATAAGAAGCAAAGAGGAGAAATCCAACATCACACTCACTTTGAATGGAATCAGGGGTTCAGTATGTGTGGATTGGTCTCTACAGGGATCCCTGGGCCTCCTGGTCTGACAACACAACCTCCACATTCACTAACTGGATGTCTTCTGAGCCTAATAACCTCAATCCCAATGAGTACTGTGTATCAATGTATGTATTATCTGGAAAATGGTATGATGGTGGCTGTAACTACAGAGTCCGTTTTTTCTGTTTCACAGGTGAGGTCCAGAATGCAAACACTGTAAGATCCTGTCATCATGTAAAACACTAATGTTTGTGTTGTTATATGTGGTTCATTTTTAGCAGTGACAAAGCAAACAGTGGTGAAAATGAAGCTTCAGTCAGAGGCAGACATGCACAGCACAGAGATCCAGCAGCAGGTTTCACAGCAGGTCAGCAGTTCAGTCACCAACACAAACTTGACACAAGTTCAAACTATGCTTCATGTTTTTCATCATCTGCACATTTTGTCCAGCTGTCAGGCCTCATGCTGTCAGAAGGACTGACAGACTTCAGGATTCGTTGGAGGAAAGTCCAGAGTTACCGTGACGACCAGTCGAAGAAGCAGGATGTGGACGGTGGCTGCAAAACTGAAGTCTGACTGGACTGAACCACTTCATGTGTGAAGTTAATAACATGCTGTGCTGAGCTGTCTCATCCTTTAAATCTTTCAATATTTCAGAGTGTAAAGTTCCACCAACAGCTCATTTGTTCAGCTGCAGTTGTAGTTTGGTAGAAATTCTTTAATCAGAGGTCCACTCACTAGTTTTCCTGATAGGCTCTAGTCTCTTGTTTTGTTTTGCAGCGTCTCTTTCAACACTTTAGACACTGTCCTTCTGTGGACGTCACTGCACAGGCTTTGTCTGTGTGCAGTTTATTGATCCATAGTTCTGTTTCATCTGACAGCAACCTCTGCTGACTTACACAAATGATGGAGAAGAAAGTGAGGAGAGCCAGAGATCTGCTTGAGGAGGTCAGGGGGGACAACAAAACATTGTACTGTTTATGTCCTGTTTCTACTTCTGCTGTTTAATAACTGTAACAGCCATGAATGAGACCATAACAGTCCCAAACCTTATCTGATAGAAATTTGGTTCATCGCTTTCAATGGAGTGCAGTTTCAAAGCATGCTGGATGTCCTCGTATCTGTCATTTTAACTTGACTGCCACTTTGTAGGAGCAGACAGAGTCACAGAGACCTAACTGTAGTAAGCAGAGCAGGTGATGGGTAAAGCTTGTGCTGGTGTTACCATAGTTACTGTTGTGATCTTAGTTTTTGACTTGTATTTTCTCCTGTGTTAACATGTTTGTCTACTTTTGTGTTTGTAGCTTTCAGCTTTCTTCTAGTTATAATTTAAAGGGTTTTTACGTGTTCAGTTTCTTTTATTTCAAGTAATAAAACAGCTATTTGATTGAAAACGATGCATCGATGTAGGTAGGTATACAGAAAGTAATATAAAACAAGAGATACATATTTAAAAAATTATGGAAATATGCAGAGGGTTTTATTGCCTTGTGCGGCTCCTTTTCTTATTCAATAATTTCACTATAGAACATTTACTTGTGGGGATAGGTTAATTGGATAATCCAAATTGCCACTAGGTTTGAATGTGCGAGTGAATGTGAGTGCGAATGGTTGTCTGTCCCTGTGTGTTGGCCCTGCGACAGACTGGCGACCTGTCCAGGGTGTACCCCGCCTCTCGCCCTATGACAGCTGGGATAGGCTCCAGCGCCCCCCCGCGACCCTGAAAAGGATAAGCGGAAGCGAATGGATGGAACATTTACATCTTGCCCACACTGACAATTTGGTTTGTTTCATTAGCTTGGCTGGAGTGAACTCATGAAAATAGGGACTATTTTTCTATTATTAAGTGAATAAGTACTTTGTGGATTTTTACACTGAGTAATAAATCATGTAACATTGTTCCAGATCCATGACCATAAATATTTTTGACGCTCAAGTTTTTTGTTTCCTTTGAGGTTTATGTTAAAATCAGAGGTTTTCAAATGTAAAAGGCCTGAATGTGATTTCTACAATCTAAAAAAGAGCAGCTGTAGTGGAAACAGGAAGGTTGAGAGAAGACAGCTGACTTAAAACTCCAGAGAAACTTATACATGTTTAGTTATGGGAAGTATTTTATACGCATGTTGCAGTTATGCTTTGTACTACAATTGTGTTTAATATATAACTTTTTATCAATGACAGTAAAAGGTCAAATCCCAATGTTCCTGCTCAGACATGAAGGCTTGAACATTGTCTCAGAGTAAAACTGGAGGCCTGAGGCCTCACAAATTTCTCTTGAATATTTTCTGTGCGTCTGTATGTTTGCAGATTGCTGATAGTGACTTTATAAATCCCTCGGGTGGGTTCCTCTGGGAAATTCTCTATGTAATGTGTATCTGTATGTAATACCTGATGACGAATGAATGACAGTTTACACAATAAACAGATACGAGTGTGATGATGGAAGTAGAAACACAGCTGAGACAAATGAACAAAACGCCACAGGGGAAGTAAAACTAAACACACTGCACAAGAAACACAAGACTGTCAAAATAAAACAGGAACATGGTGAAACCTGGACTGTGACAACAGGAGCTTGACACAGGGGTTGAGAAAAGGCAGACACAAGAGGGAGTGAGGACACGAGAGAGAAACGGAGAGAGACATATGTTGTGGAATTTTTATAAATAGTCTGCAACACAGAGAGAGCTGTGGTCAAGCTATTTATTACTGTGTGCAGGAAAAGGGATACACACATCAAAACATCACAGGTCTAAGTTATTAGCACTCTGACCTGGGGCATCGCAGCACACCTTTCATAACATCGCACAAACTCTGTGTATCTTTCAGTTACAACAGTCTTTTGTCCAACCCCCGCTGTTGCTGAACAGACTCCCACTATCTTTTCCCAGGGCAGCACCTGGCGCTGGCTCTGAGCTTCATCCTTCTGAGCAAAGCGGTTAGCAGATAACAAAGTGAAACATTGTTAGGCCTAGCTAAGCTGTTTTTTATTTCACGAGGTCATACTGACACATACACATACTTTATCTAAGCATGAAAAGGTTACACAAAAAACATACAGTGAAATTCTAACCACATAAATCTAAATGTGAGGGCTAAGTCGAATTTCCCATCACACGTGACGGGCTGGGAAAACATGGAATGAAACCCAAGGAGGACAGAAAATGGAGACAGACACAAAGACGTAACTGGGATAAACAAAGGAGAGGGAGACTTTAACACAGGGGGAATGACAGGCTGACACACTGAAGACCCAACACTATACTATACTCAAAATACTGAGTCAGTTGACCCTGAACCATGCCAGTTTCATCTTCATTGTGTACAGCACTGGATACTGTGGCTCCTCTAAAGGAGAACGCCTTAAATCATAGGAATTTCACTCCCTGGTATAACTCACGAACCTTAAAGCAGATAATTCATAAGCTGAAGATGTCTCAGTAATGCAGAAGATCTTCATTTAGCCTGGAAAAAGAGAATGTTGCTCTATAAAAAGCCCTCTTTAAAGCTAGAACATCCTACTATTCATCAGAGATCGAAGGGCACTGATGACTGGACAGAAGCAGTGATATCAGCACATGGCTCACATCATACTTTAAAGATGAAATATTCCAAAAATATATATTTGCCCACTGCTTGTGTGAAAGAGGCAGGAACTTGTAGAGAAATCTGCTGTTAAACCAGACCACATGAGCACATCTGTACATGATAGGCTGTATTCACACTCATATTCCTGTGTATCATGTGTCACTGCATGTTGCTTATTATGACACACTTCAGTGGTTTGAGTCATATTTTCGTCTCTGCTCTACCTAGTGCCTCCTAACTACATTCAGACATTCATACTCCAATGAGCAACTTACCCAGGGATACTTTTTGTTTGCTGCCTGTCCCGTTTGGCTCTTTTGCATCAGAATTATTGTCTAAAGGCAAAGAAAGATGCCCAACGGATTTACTTTACCAAATTGACCATCCCAGCCTTGCCGTAATGGTCCATTTGATTCACCTTTTATTGTTTATTTTATTTATTTTTATTTTCACTTGCTGAATACGGGACAGACTTGAATCAGGAAAAGAAAAGGGAGAAAGGAAGAGGGGGAAAAAACAGCGGAGAAGAGACATAGAAAGACATATATCGATCACCTGGATCACCTGTTGAGAAAGAAAAAAGAAAACAAGCGCAGGACTCCAGTTCTGATGCTCACAAGAAGGGTTTATTTACAAGTCACCAGGTGTATATACAAGAATGTGTGTGTGTGTGTGGGGGGGGGGTGTTATATACAGCTGAGTGGGGGGAGAAGGGGTCTCCAAGGAAGTCCAGGGGAAAGCACGCGTTCTTCAGAATATCCACTCACACGATCACAGGCTCACACTCCGACACTGCCACACGGGAAACACACGGGGAAAAATCCAGGAAGCTCTGTAGACAGGGAGACAGGGTTAAGGACGACGCACAGAGGAAAACACTCTTAACTAAACTTGCTGTAGCTTGACTTCACTAACGCGTGGTAGACAACGATCCAGCGACGAACAGCAGTCACCTCCTGGCTTAAATGCTGCTCCCCTTAATGAGACCCAGGTGTCTCATTTCCCGAGGGCGTGGGCCCACAGTGAGTTCCGCCCCGGCGAGAGAGAAGAGGAAGAGAGAGAGAAACAGAGGGCTGATCAGCGTGCAGCTGATCCGCCTGGCCGTGACACAAGCAGAGAAAACGAGAGTAATAGAATAAACAACATCCCGATGATCTATGTGACTATAACAGTAAATACTAAATATTAAACATTATTGTGCAGCACATAAGATCAACAAAACACAGTGTGCTTTGAGGTAGGAGCCAAAAAGGGTGTAGTTTGTGGGTGTGATTACCCGTGTGTACACCTGTGAGCATGGACGCGCTTGTTTTTAAAAGGCTCCTTCATGTAATGATCTGCTAGAGGGTGTGGGGGGGCCACAGCCCCGTCCTCCAGGGCATGAAGCAGGTATGGAGGAGGCAAGGTAAGTTTATTTGTATAGCACAATTCAACAACAAGGTGATTCAAAGTGCTTTACAAAGACATTAGAAACAAAAACAAATAAAAAGCATGATTTATAATTGATTAAAACAAGCAAACAAACTAACAAACAAGTGTGGAGTGGGCCAAAGGTGAGGCACATCAAGCACAGAATAATAATTGTAATCTGAGGATAAAACGTAGGTACTGAGGCTGAAAGAAGCTTCAGTGCTCTCAGAAGACTAAAAACATGGCTAAGGTCAACAATGACTCAAATGAGATTAAACAATGCTGCTGTATGTCCACCAGGAGAGACTGGACAGTATAGATGTAAAACCAATATGCCAGCAGTTTATCTCAGTTAATGAGAGGAGCAGGCATGTGTTTGGCTGCTTCACATAGTGGACATTGAGTTGTTTGATGTCTGTTGCTGTAACAGTAGTTCATGTTAAGAATAAAAAGTCCCAGCTCACTGATTTGATCGGGGCAACTGTTGCATACTTTTGCTGAGAGATCTTTTACTTTGTGGTAATCTTAGACGAGTAGTTTTATGGACAAAACCCACCAGGTCATTCAGTGTTCCCTTAGTGCCAAAATATAACAGATGTTGGTGTAGTATAACTGAAGTAATGATGTTAAGTCCTTAAAGTCATATTCTTTTATTGTGATGACTGTATTTGGAGCTATTTTTATTTTTGTATGATACCTGATTTATATGGAATATGGCTGAAGTAAACTAAAGCCTAAAATACTTAGTCAGTCATTTAACATTATATATTTCACAAATAAAACTATGAATTGTAATTTTAAATGGTTTAAAAGCATTTAGAATAGCATATGTAGGCAAGTATATTTCTCCTTTTGTTATCAAGAGCAAAGACAAAAGGGGGGGAAAAAACAGGGCAGGGTTCGGTGGTTGAATCATCCGTCCCCACCAATGCCAAAACCAAATCTACGCCCTTGGAGTCACATTTTATTTTCTACGCTTGAAAAAAGGTTTCGTTTCTGATCTGCAATAAACGTCTGCACTCTGCCACACTCTGAATGAAGTGAATGAAGTTCCGGCTTTTATGTCACTCAAATGCTACGAACCAGGAAACAGGCTGTTTTTCTTCCCCCGTAAAGAGAGATGCACAGACGATCAGACTGAGCTCAGACCAAACTAGCAGCTTCCTCTGAGTGAGTCCAGCTACAGGAGAGAAAAGTGGAAAACTCCAACACTGCTGCTTCAAGCTGCTGACGCTCCACACACTGAATGTGAGTTTGAGCAAAAACACGACTCAAAGGAAGTTTCAGTGAAGGTGGTAGAGGAGGGAGGGGAGCCAGGACTGACTGTACTTCCTGTCTGCTGTTTTCAGCTTCACTCACAGACTCAATGGCTTCCAGATTAGAGGAGGATCTCTGCTGTCCGGTCTGTCAGGAGGTCTTCAGAGATCCTGTTCTTCTGTCATGTAGCCACAGCTTCTGTAAAGACTGTCTGAAGAGATGGTGGAGAAAAAAACAGATATGTGAGTGTCCAGTTTGTAAGGAAATATCAGTGAATGATCCACCTTTAAACCGAGCTTTAAAGAACCTGTGTGAGTCGTTCTTACAGGAGAGAGATCAGAGAGCTTCAGAGGCTCTCTGCAGTCTGCACTCTGAGAAACTCAAACTCTTCTGTCTGGACCATCAGCAGCCAGTGTGTGTCGTCTGCAGAGACTCAGAAAAACACACCAATCACAGATTCAGACCCATCGATGAAGCTGCACAACAACACAAGAAGGAACTTCAGGAAACTCTGGAGCCCTTAAAGAAGAAGTTAAAGGTTTGTGAAGAAGTTCAAGTGAAGTTTGATCAAACAGCAGAACACATTAAGGTCCAGGCCCGACACACAGAGAGGCAGATTAAGGAGCAGTTTAAGAA
This sequence comes from Rhamphochromis longiceps, assembly GCF_057381845.1. Classification (NCBI taxonomy): domain Eukaryota; kingdom Metazoa; phylum Chordata; class Actinopteri; order Cichliformes; family Cichlidae; genus Rhamphochromis; species Rhamphochromis longiceps. The sequence goes on from NC_140559.1 coordinate 1,967,501, forward strand.
GCTTCACCAGTTTCTAGCAGAGGAAGAGGAGGCCAGGCTGGCTGCACTGAGGGAGGAAGAGGAGCAGAAGAGTGGGATGATGAAGGAGAAGATGGAGGCTCTGAGCAGAGAGATAGCAGCTCTTTCAGACACAGTCAGAGCCACAGAGGAGGAGCTGAGAGCTGAAGACGTCTCATTCCTGCACAACTACAAGGCTGCAGTGGAAAGAGTCCAGCGCTGCCCCCTGCTGGATGATCCACAGCTGCCCTCAGGAGCTCTGATAGACCAGGCCAAACACCTGGGCAACCTGACCTTCAACATCTGGAACAACATGAAGGACGTGGTCTCCTACACTCCTCTCATTCTGGACCCAAACACTGCAAATCCAAACCTCATCCTGTCTGAAGATCTGACCAGTGTGAGACGAGGAGGAGAGAAGCAGCAGCTTCCTGATAATCCAGAGAGGATTGATTGTTACATCTCTGTCCTGGGCTCTGAGGGCTTTAACTCAGGGACTCACAGCTGGGATGTTGATGTTGGAGACAGTACATGGTGGGGACTGGGTGTGTTGGCAGAGTCTGTGCAGAGGAAGGGACACATAGAGCCTGGATTATGGATAATATGGTTCAATAAAGGAAAATACTCAGCACACTCACCATCAGCAGAATCCGATCTCTCAGTAGAGAAGAAGCTCCAGAGGATCAGAGTGAATCTGGACTGGAACAGAGGAAAGCTGTCGTTCTCTGATCCTGATACTAACACACACATACACACCTTCACACACACTTTCACTCACAGGATGTTTCCAATCATTAACACTGGTGATAAAGTGAAGGTGTGTCCGTTGAAGGTGTCAGTGCAGCAGATGAGTTGAGGATGATGATGTTTCTAATGTTGTTTCCTGTCAGTGAGTTGAAGCTGTTAAACTGCAGCTGTCCTCCTGCTGCCTCGTTGTTCCAAAGCTCTTTGTTTCTCTTTTAGTTTCACTGTTTCTTTCTGTTTCTGCTGTCCACCTTTTCACATGGAAAATCATTTCACTGTTTCTCACTGAATGACTCCCCAAACTAGATTTGAAATTCTATCAAGTTTCTAATCATTACAAGTGATTCATGTTTCTATTTGATGTGTAAATGGAGATGATTTAGTTTGCTGGGATATGGACTGACATGTGTTGAATGGGAGGAGCAGTTTGTTGTTGTCTTCTTGTCTGTTTATGACAACAATAAATATGTTGTTGAAACAATGATTCATGTTTAACTCCATATATGAAATGTTTCTGATCTTTGAATTCTGTTTGATTAAAGACTTTCTTCATGACACAAATGAGATTTCAGTGTATTAATAGAACTAAATAAGCTCAGAGTTGAAAGGCTGGAGTATTATGTACGTGCTTCACTGTCAGGATCTTCAGGGGGATTCAAAGGGAAACATCAAACTGCTGTAATGAGATAAACTAGTTGGGCTGAACACACTTATCTGTAGTTTGTCTCCATCCAGGATCATCAGAATATAATGAACATGTGTGAAGAGCCACAAAATGCTGCTGTTTGTCGATTTATTTCATTTATCTAGACTTCCAGCCACTAATATTGGAGATTAAAGAAACACAGTTTCATTTAGTATGAACAAATCCTAATTTATAATAATAATAATAATAATAACAATAATAATAAATTATTGTTATTATTATTATTATTATTATTATTATTACAGTTTTATAAAGCACTTTCAATGTAGCAGTAGTAGTAAGTAATAAGGTCATAACTTCTTAAAGATCCAATCAAGACATTTATTAAATGAACAACAAAAAACTTGTTTGTATAAAATTGTTAAGGGTTTGGAGCTCAGAAGGTAGAGCGGGTCATCTTCAAGTCCGAATGTTGGTGGTTTGATCTCTGGCTACTCCAGCCTGCCAATTACGGATTAGCTTACAAACACATTTAACTTACCAAAAATAATGCGGTGGGGCCTCAGGTCCTCCTGTCCGGTAGTCCAATTTACTGAAGAAGAAGAGAAAGATGGCAGCCTGGTCAGCACTAGTGGCCTCTATAATGTATGCAAATACATGCGGGTCAGAATCCCCCCCCCCCCACCCCCCCCCCCCCCCCCCAGCACGGCCTAGACGCCAAAACAGTGCCAGCAGAGTGAAAAGGAAAAATGGTTTGAAACCAAAAAAAATGGAGTGAAACTGAAAAACAATTGTAAGCAAAAACAATAAAATTACAGTTTCAATTAATTTTTTTTCACTATCAATTTTTTTTCAGTTTCAATACCATATTTTTCAGTACATTTATTTCAGTTACAATATTTTTTTTTCGGTTTCAATATTTTTTTTCGGTTTCATTTCAAGGTGGCATCGTCCTGATCACATACTCATGGGCTCAAATTGTGGTCATAAGTATTTTGTACTTGTAAATCAAATGCGTATTTGTGTACTGTGTTTTTTAACCTTGCAAACCAAAACATCTGAAAATTTTATGTTTGTGCATCTATAGATGAAAATTTGTGTTTGTAAAAAATATTTACAAACTTTTTTTTGTTAAGGTCTGGATACAGATACAAAGCAAAAAACTACACGTAAAGCTCTGGGCTCAAGTTTGCTGGCTGTGTGTGGATTTCAACATACAAGTACAAATTTTCACCCAATTTTTTCTTCCTTTCAGCTGATTGGTCAATGTCATGTCAACACAAATTTAACAATCCAATCAGAGAACATATGGGTGTGGCTGTTGGAGGGGTGCATTACTGAGCTTCGGGTCCTGGAAGGGTAATACAGTTTGAAGCTGGAGGATCTTTATATAAAGATAAGGCTAGTACAAGCCAGGTCCCTAACTTTTGCTACCTGTTGAAGTTGTGGTATATCAGTGGATAGAAATACCATTATTACTTTAGGGTTAGATTAGCACAAAGTCAGGACTGACCCGGGACCATTGCTGTGAGTCACACTACGCAGGATAAAGGCCCTTTCACAGTGGACGTAGCATGCACTGCGCTCACCGCTAACTAAGAGCTGAGGATCCAAAATTTGTAGTGCTGGCTACGCTCTATGCTCTGTCGTTTCTTTGTGTGGCAGCTCTGCGTGTACTAGATGTGCCTGCATCTTGTTTTTGGAGTTTTACATTTGGGATTGACATGACAAATCAGCTGAAAGGAAGAAAAAATTGGGTAAAAAAAAAAGTTGAAACTCACACACAGCCAGGCAACTTGAGTGCGGAGTTTTACACGTAGGCAAGGGCGTAGATTTGGCATGGACGGAAGGGTCATGTCCCCACCAATATCCAGCAATTATTGAATTGTCCCCACCAATAATTTGATCTCTTCGAGTAAAGAAAAACAAGAAAAAAAAAAAAGACCTGTCAACGTCTCATTCACCCAGCGGTGCAGAAATAGTTAAAGAAACTCACAAACCTGTCACAGGTTTAAATGAACTTAAAACACCTGAGTTTCCTAACGTGTTTGCAGCCGGTTATAATTCTAGACAAAGGGGAGTAGCAATTTTAATACATAAAAATGTTAATTTTACAGTACTCGATACAGTTATAGATCCAGAGGGTAGATTTCTAATTATTAAACTATCAATATTGAACAAAAAACTATGTATTGTTAGTATATATGGTCCAAATGTTGATGAACCCTCATTCTTCCACGGTTTTTTTAGTGCACTCTCTGAACACCTTGATTGCACACTCATTCTTGGCGGTGACCTCAACCTTGGACTAAATGAAGAAATGGATAGGCTCAACACAACAGGAACTCAGCGTAATTGGCAGTCCACAAATATAATCAAACAGTATATGAACGACTTTGGTCTTTGCGATGCATGGCGCTCTCTTCACCCCACCAGTAAGGAATATACTTTTTTCTCGCATGTTCATCACTCTTACTCTCGTCTGGATTATTTTTTGGTCAGCAGCTCACTGCTGTGTGACATTTCAGACACTGAGATTCATCCTATAGCTGTCAGCGATCATGCTCCTGTATCTTTAACACTAATGCACAAGAATAATACTACGCCAAGTAAAAACTGGAGATTTAATATATCACTACTTAAAGATGAAGACTTTATTAAATACTTTAAAAAGGAATGGACTTCATATTTAGACTTTAATGACACTCCCGGAATATCTGCTTCTGTTCTATGGGAAGCAGGGAAAGCTGTGATGAGAGGTAAAATAATTTCTTTCTCATCACACAAAAAGAAAGAAGAAAACAAAAATATTCAGGAATTAGAAAAAAACATCAAATCACTAGAAGAAGCCTACGCGTCCCACCAAGATCAGGAAACATTGAACAAAATATGCAAAACAAAACTAGAATTAAATGAAACTATTAATAAAAAAACACAATTCCTTATACAAAGACTTCGCTTGCAGAATTTTGAACACAGTAACAAATCAGGTCGATTTCTAGCTAACCAGCTAAAAATAAATAAAGAAAAAACAACTATATGTGCTGCTAAAGATTTATCGGGGAACACAATATATGATCCTGGAAGAATAAACAACATTTTTAGGGATTTCTATGAAACTTTATACTCACCACAAATAAACCCATCTAAAAATGAAATTGATCTGTTTCTTGACAACGTAACTCTTCCAAAATTACTAGACAGTCAAGCAATGGAACTGGATTCGCCACTGACGCCAAGTGAACTCCAGGAAGCCCTGATAAGTATGCCCAATAATAAGGCTCCAGGTCCAGACGGCTTCCCTGCAGAATTCTACAAAGAATTCTGGACAATTTTGGCACCAGTATTCCACAGCATGTTGCAGGAAATCGAGGAAAAGGGCAGACTACCACCAAATATGAATTCTGCCAACATTAGTCTCCTGCTAAAACCAGGCAAAGATCCTTTATTTCCCTCAAGCTATCGTCCAATTTCTCTTTTAAATGTAGACCTTAAAATAATCTGCAAAGCTCTCTCAAAGAGATTAGAGAAAATGACCCCCCTCTTAATTCATCCTGACCAAACTGGTTTCATAAAAGGTCGGCACTCCTCAACAAACACTCGTAGATTACTTAATTTAATAGACTACTCATACGATAAAAACATCGAAGCCATAATATTATCTCTAGATGCAGAAAAAGCATTTGACAGAGTTAATTGGAAATTTTTATTCGCAACTTTACACAAATTTGGTTTTGGAAACTCTTTCATAAACTGGATAAGAATATTATACAATTCCCCAACGGCTCGTATCAGAACAAATGACCAGACATCCTCCAGCTTCTGTCTCCTGAGGGGCACCAGACAGGGATGCCCACTCTCCCCCTCACTTTTTGCAATTTTTATCGAACCTCTAGCAGCAGCATTTAGACAGGCTACAACAATTAAGGGCATAAAATGTAAGAACATAGAACATAAAATCAGTCTCTATGCGGATGATGTGTTGCTTTTTCTGCAAAACACACAAACCAACCTCTCTGAGGTAATTACTTTAATAAACTGGTTTTCAAGAGTTTCAGATTATTCAATTAACTGGCCAAAATCTACAGTTCTCCCCATTAACTGCTCCCTCCATAATTCTTCCTCTGCCCCACTGCAATCCGGAAATATTAAATATTTAGGTATTAATATCTCTCCTAAGCTTTCAGACTTAACTAAACTAAACCACATCCCACTTCTAAAGAAAGTAGAAGGCGATCTGACTAGATGGAAATCTTTACCCATATCACTCATGGGAAGGGTCGCCACTATAAAAATGATGATCTTGCCAAAAATAAATTACTTATTTTTGATGATCCCTAACAAACCATCACAAGATTGGTTCAGATCTCTGGATTCATATATTTCCAAATTCCTTTGGAAAGATAAACCCCCGCGTATTAGCTTAAAAACGCTACAAAGAACCAAGGATAGAGGAGGATTAGATCTGCCTAATTTTCACCAATACTTCTTAGCCAACAGGCTTCAGTTCATCTCAGAATGGTTAAAACATACCTTCTTAGTTGAGCCCTGGCTAGATGTTGAACAGGCACTATGCAAGGATCTAGAGATTTCAGACCTACCATTTATTAGCTCAAACATCAAAAGACATGAATGCTTTAAAAGTATCAACATCAGCTTTTCTCTAACAGCATGGTGGGAGTTTCTAAAAATAACGGAGTCTTCATTAATCCCATGCAAACGTACACCTATCTGGAATAACCCTGACATATTACAAAACAATAATATGATTAATTTCCCAGAATGGAGTTGTAAAGGAATTAAATACTTAGAACATATATTAGAGGGAACAGAATTTATTCCATTTGACAGACTAGTTGAACAATATGGGATCAACAAGACAAGGTTTTTAGAATATCAACAAATTAAATCCATAGTAAAAAAGAAATTTAACCTCAGTCAAGTTGAATTACAAACACCACTAAGTGCGGCACATTTTCTTACTCTTAAATCCCCCAAATTATTATCTAAAATATACAGAACACTTTCTAAATTAGATGAATCAATATCCCTTCCTACTGCAAAGTGGGAAGCAGATTTATCAGTCAACCTAGACCAAAACTTCTGGTCTCAGATTTGCTTAAAAACTTTTAAATTAATTAAAAATCCCAGTCTGCAATTAATACAATACAAAATACTTCATAGAGTGCACTATACAGGTCATCGGATGTTCAAGATGGGCTTTACATCTTCCAACAACTGCTCACACTGTCAAGGCAATACACCAGACAATTACATCCACGCTCTTTGGTTCTGTCCACCAGTGCAAAAGTTTTGGCGCGAGATATGTGAAGACTTATCAAAATGTCTGAAATGTAACATTCCAACCTCCCCCTTAGTGTGTTTGTTGGGCAGCTTAGATAATGTCACTTCAGAAAAGAATATAGCCCATATGATCTTCACTGCCCTATGCATAGCCAAGAAAACAGTCCTCATGAACTGGAAAAATAAAAATAATCTTAATTCTAACCAATATAGAAATTATCTATTAGATTACATTAGTCTTGACACAGCCTCTGCCACCACATTAGATCAATTGCTCTGGGCCCCTTTTATCAGCTCCATCACCTAGTGGGGGTGGGGGGTCATAGTTTGGTCCCGCCTTCACTGTTGTGATTGGTGAGGGGGTAGGGACAGGCTTAGGGCGTCGGGGGGTTCCCCGGAGGCATCTTCCTTGGGGGGCTCAACCCGGGGTAGCGGTCACGTCCGGTTGAGGGCTCTGTTGGCTCTCAGGTGACTGTTTCCTCGCGGCTGCGTGCAGCGGGGCTAGGGGAGGGTCTGTGCTGACGGACGTGGGTTACTGACCTGGCAACCTGGCTGCCCCTGGGTGGGTCCGGGATGGGCGTGAGGTTTTGGGGGCGCTCCGTCTCTGGGCTGGGGCCCGGGCCGGGCCTCGGGGGCTCGGGTCCTGGTTGGTGTGTTGCCGGGGTTGTGGGCGGGTGGGTGCATGGGGGCCCGGCCCTGGAGCAGGGTGCCGCCGGTGCATCGAGCCGCCTGGGGGGCTCTTCAACTGGTGGGGGGGATGGTCACATCTTGCAGGAGCTTTCTTCTCTCAGGAACTCTCTGCAGGAGGGGGAGATACAGGAGAGGTGGAGGAAGATCTCAGCCTGGGCGTTTACCGTCTTATGTAGTCTGGAAGATGTGTGGTTGGTGGGGTGGGTGCAGTTTTCTCTGTGGTGGGGTTGGGTGGACTGTCCAGGGCTCTGTGGAGCCGGGGGGCGCTACTGCACTGGGCCCCGGTCTGATGGGCCTGGGCCCCCCTTCCCTGGCGGGTCGCGGAGGGTGGGAGTGCCTACTGGGGTCAGCGGGGGAGCTGGCCCCAGGGAGGGGTTACCTGCCCCTCCCTTCCTTCCCTCCCCATCTCCAGCTGCCTCCCTCTTCCCGCTCCTCCACAACCACCCACACATGCAGGGCCTTGGAGTTGGGGGTATGTCACCAGGGTGCAGAGGAGGCTACCCCCCCCCCCCCCCCCCCCTGTCCCCTTCTGGCTGCCTCTGCCTCAATTTTATCCCACAACTTAGACATTCACATTATTCACACTCTCATTACACATACATATAGGATCTTGGGGGTGGGCACAATCACGGAGTCCAAATCACCATCAGGGTGTATACCTCACCCCTGACGTCGTTGCCCACCTCTCAATTTTAAATACACTTAGTCATTGAGGGTTAGCAGGAGGGACCATGCGCTTACCTGCTGCTCCTTGGCAGGTAGCTCCATGCCCTCCTGGGTTTTAATTGCACCTTAGAACACATATGCATCAACACTACAATGAGCGGGTGGAGGGAGGTTTGGAGTCTTCTCCCACCCCCATTCTCTGCGGCCTGCTGGAGCGGGAGGGCTAGTAGGAGGAGTTGGCCGTCCGACTGCGGTCTGGGGTGTGGGGCCTCCCTGCTGCTGCGGAGTCGGGGTGGTCTGCCTCTCCCCACCGCAGGGAAAAGGGTAACACCACCTGGGTCTGGGTGCAATTCCCCCCTCCAGGGGCAAGGGTACCTAGACCCGGTTTGTAGAGTACGCTTGGGGAGTGTGATTGTGTGTACAGCGTCTCTTTATGTCTGTCTCCACGTTGGTTGAGTGTGGAGTGAGTGCATATGAGAGCATGAGGGTGGGAATGGATGTTTGTGTCTGTGTGTGCCTGTATGTCTGTGTCTATATGTCAGGTTGGGTATCAGACGCCACCTCTCTGGGGACACCTCAGGCCCTCCAAGGTTTGGAGGCCTATCTCCACCCACCACCACTTCCCCTGCCGGTGGCGGACTCCCTCAGGTGTCGGTGTGTTGGTGGTTCTTTGTGTCTGGGGGTGGGCGTCCGGGTACACACCGGCTCACTCCTTGGCGGCCGCTTGTCGGGGCCTGGGGCCTGGGGCTCGCTCGGGCCCCTTTGGAGGTGGGGTGCCCCCGGCCTCTCGGCCTAGGGCTCGGTCACTCAGGCGCAGCTGGGGGCCGGCGGAGCTCACGGGCGCGTCACTGCAACTCCCCCTGACTTCTGCTCCGCGGCTGCTGGGCGAGCCCTCATCTGGGACTCTCCTCAGCTCTTACTGGGACAGTGGCGCGGCTGCCCCTCTGTTGGTCTTCCATGGTCTCTTGTGTTCTGGGGGCCTCTGGATGTCTGGAGTTTTGATCTCCTCCATACCCGCTTCACACCCTGGAGGACGGGGCTGTGGCCCCCCCCACACTCCCTAGCAGATCATTACATGGAGAAACCTTTGGAATGCAAGCATGCTGATCCACACAGGTATGCACACATGGGTATTCACAGACGCGGACTAAAGCTTTCTTGGCTGCTGCCTCAAAGCACACTGTGCGCTGTCTATCTTGCGTGCTGCACAATATCGTTTATTACTTAGTAAATACTGATATCTATGACTAGCTAGTTTATTGTGATGGTGCTTTGTTTTCTCTATTATTATGTTGCTCTTTGTTGTTTGCTGTCTCCTCTGTTTGTTTGTTTTTGTTTTTTTTCTCCATACAGGTGACCCAGGAGTTTTTTTTTTTTTTCTCTCTCTTCCCCCCCCTTCTCACCATCTCTTCTCCCCTTTGGTTTTCTTTCTTTCTCTCCCCCTCTCTCTCTCATTCATTCCCCCTGTCCTATTTATTAAAAAAAAAAAAAAAAAAAAAATGACAAAGGATGAACTGAAGCTCTGCCATCACGTAATGTCGCATACTGCTGTTTCTGATGTCATTTAAAAAAAAAAAAAAAAAAAAAAAAAAAAAAAAAAGAAATAGTTAAATTCTCAACTGGAGTCACGTCATGTGATAAATATGGCCAATGTGATTGGCTGCAGTGTTGCCAACTTAGCGACTTTGTCGCTATATTTAGCGAGTTTTCAGACCCCCTTAGCGATTTTTTTTTTCTAAAAAGCGACTAGCGACAAATCTGGCAACTTTTTCTGGTGTTATTGGAGACTTATTTATGACGACTTTTTGACGTGAAAGCGGGTATCGCTTTTACTCTGAACAAGCAGCGGGTGCTGCCGGGGGCACCTCGCCCTTTCCAAAGTGCTCACGGACGGAGAATAGTCCTCCCCTGCTGCTATCAGGGCAGAAGATGTTCACACCTGTGCGTCCGAACTGCAAATGAATCGCGCATGGGCGAAGCCGCTGCTCCCGCACTGACTGTAACGCAGTCAGTTCTTCTTTTACTGTTATGCTGTTTTGTGGATCAGGTTTAAAACTACTTATAAACACACACACACACACACACAGTAACTCCACCAGAGTGCCTATTTCGGGTCACTTTTTCCGTTCCAAGCCCGGATAAAGTAGCAGGGTTGGAATTGTGACATTACAAAAAACAATAATTGCTAAAATAAATTTAATTTGTAGTTCTAAATAAATTCTAAATGCATTTAGGAAGTTTTTTACTCACTTTATGTCTCTTCCACGATGTTATTCTCTCTCCAACAACGTAGGTTACAATTATATTAGCATGACCAATTATGCAAATTAGGCGGTGACATCATTTAGCAACTAATAGCGACTTTTAGGACAGCCAATAGCGATTTTCCTTACTGAGGAGTTGGCAACACTGATTGGCTGTGCCTTTCAGGGAGCTCTGTTTAGTTTTAGCAGCGGCAAGCCTGCGCTGCGAGGACCTGCCAGGAGGAGAGGAGGACGGCAGCAAAAAGGAAGAACCTGGATATAAGAAAGTATTTTTCAAAGAAACCTGTAAGTCACTTAAAGCCAAGTTCACTCATAAAATGTGTCCGTCACAATAACGTTACAGGCTATGCTAGGCTTTGGCCCACATCAGTCTGAAACTATATGTAACCATGAATAACGTGTTTTGGAAACTAACTGCACAACAGGCAGCACTATTAGTTCTCTCAGTCTCAGAGCAGCATTTCTAATTTTGATTGAAACTGTCAGAGAAAACGGCAGCCTCGAGTAAGCCAGGATATTAGTTTACAGAAGCTGTTAAAATTATATGTCTAATGTTAAATGTTGGTGACACCGAAATTTCATCCTAATGGCACTGACATATTCATAGGTCATAGTCATGTATAATCATGATTTTGCAAATATCCACCTTGTAGTGCAGTTTGCACAAATAGTTTTAAAAATGCATTCACCCTACAAACATTACTGATGAGTCACGATCTGCACAAATTGACAGAAACACTGAAGCAGCTACTCATTTTATTCTTATTGTCATGTATGTCCTATTTGTCAGGTGACAGAAGAACCAACACAAAGCTCAGAGAGTAATGGTGATACAAGATCACAGGTGAAACTGGATGATGACTTGGTGGTTCATGACTGTATTTGAAGCACATGTGTGACTGCATGTATGTGGAATGTCTCACCGTTATTCATCAGGTGACAGAGGCAGCTCTGCCATGTTGTAGCACAGAGGTGAAGAGGCGAGGTCACAGGTGACTGACTGATGATTTGGTGCTATAGATTAACTAGTATTTATTATCATGACAAGTGTTAGGCTGCTGATGTAAATTGATTCATTATTGTATATTTGACAAAGAATCTGAATTGACACGTCTCACTTTTTATATGGAATATGGCTGAAGTAAACTAAAGTCTAAAATACTTAGTCATTTGTTTAATAGTAATTTAACATTATATAATTCACATATAAAACTATGAATTGAAATTTTAAAAAAGCACGTAGAATAGCATATGTAGGCAAGTATATTTCTCCTTTCTTTTAATCAAGAAGCAAAGACAAAAAGGAAAAAAATAAGAAACAGGGCAGGGTTCGGTGATTGAATCATCTGTCCCCACCAATTCCAAAACCAAATCTACGCCCTTGCACGTAGGGTTTTTCTTTGTATATTTAATCAGGCCTTGAGAAACAAAATGTAACTTCTTTTTATCTATAGATGCACAAACATAAAACTTTCAGATATTTTGGTTTGCAAGGATAAAAAAGTTCACAACAACGCATTTGATTTACAAGTACAAAATATTTTTTACCATAAAAAGCCTGTTATCTCCTGGGAAAATGACTCACAGTTCTTCCCTGGATTTCTGTGCTTCTGTGGATTATCAGCTCCATACTCTGCTGCCCTTACCTGCCCAAACCCCGTGACAGTTGATTAAAACACTCAAAAAGAGGTGATCATCACTTTTATATGTTTAAGTGCATAGTGTGGAGGATATCATAAGGCCTTGAGACAATTAGATGTAAAACACAGTATTTAAGTTGTAATTATTTCACCTGAACGCGACAGAAAGGTTAGATTAAATTTTCAAATTCAAAACAAATATGTGGTTCAATTTATTGTTACAGAAGCAGGAATGTCTTTGTCTTGCATGTGGAGAAATCCGCCATTTAATCAGAACATATCAACACATCTGTACAGGACAGGCTGCATTCAATCTCATATTACTGTGTATCATGTGTCACTGTGTATAGCGCTTTATGACTGACTGTCTACGAAAACACTTTGCATGTTCTCCCCGTCTCCCCTGGTACTCCGGCTTCCTCCCACAGTCCAAAGACTTGCACTTATACGTTAATTGATCAATCTACATTGCCCATAGGCGTGAATGTAGGAGTGAATGTGAGTACGAATGGTTGTCTCTGTGTGTTAGGAACAGACTGGCGACCTGTCCAGGGTGTACCACGCCTTTCGCCCTGTGACAGCTGGGCTAGGCTCCAGCGACCTCTGCTACCCTGAAGAGGATAAGAGGAAGCAAACGGATGGATGGAACATATTTATTTATTATTCTTTGTATTTTTTGTCTTTTAACTTCAACTTAGTCTCAGTTATAAGCTAATGACGTAAATCACTTATAAACCACATTGTAAAAAATAAGTTTGATAAAAATACAGGACAATGATAATTAAGTTTTCTAACATTCACGCTATGAAAGATGCGTCAGTGACGGAGCAGCCAGCGATTAAACCGCCAACTTCCTGAGCTACAGCCACCTCGAATGTACTGGACAGGCAACTATAATAAACTCCTTATATTGCATATTGAATGTGGTTCTTGTTAAATGCATTGATGTATTTATAGTGTTTTTTTGGGCACACACGTAACTCTACATGTATTACAGGAAAATTATTAATGATGATCCACAGTAGGTCTGACCAAAGTCTACCTCGGTTCTTTCTTGCTGGTTTTCAGTGGTAAAAACAGTACACAGCAAATCCAGCATGTCCAAATTAACACTGTCGGATTTGATTTCAACACTATTAAAGTGTCTATATGGGTCCACACCAGAGAGTGTTAATTTAACTCTTTTTGGAGAGTTGGTACGTTAACTCTGATTTAGTGTTAAACACCAAATCTGTCTGGAGTTGATAATTTAACACTTGGTGTTAAGAGTTTATATATTAACTCTCAAAGAGTATTTTAGTTTAACTACGTAAGAGTTATCTTCTAATTCATTCTAAAAAGCGGGAATTTTACTGTTCTGAACTTCTAGAAATTTCTTTTGGAAATAAACATTTACTAAAAAGACGCAATGGTTTTTGAAAAACATTTATTCAGAACTGTGCACCACAATTTCAAAACATTTTCTGAAAGATGTAACAGTATACATATTCTCACTTTCATTAGAATTTTGTTTATCAAAAGGTCTGACATGGTAAATGCAAATAACTGTCATGGTCCTGGGTCATTTTGGCCCAGCGTTTTGTGTTTCCTTGAAGTTCATTTTTGTGCTTTGTGTTTATTCTGATTTTGTATTGGTTTAGGGTTGAACCTGTAGTTTGGTGTGTGTATTCAGCCCTACCTGTGTCTGTCCTTGGTGCTCTGTTCATGTCCCCGTGTTGTGTTGTAAATCAGTCTGTGTGTTCCTGCTTTACTTTGAAGGCTCATGTTCTGGATTTCCTATTCTATTTTGAAGGTCTGTGTCTGTTGTCATTGTGTTCAGCTTGTGTCCTCCGGCCCTCATGTGTATTAGGTTCAGCTGTTCTTCCCTCCTGTGTGTGATTACCTGATTACCTTGTGTGTGTATATTTAGTGGGTGTCGGTCTGTGTTCATTGTCGGCTCGTCTGCGTTCTATGGTGTTCCTGTCTCTGCGTCTCTCTGCCCCGCACCCCTTTTGTATGGTCTCAGGTTTGTCATTTAGTTCTCCCAGTTTAGGTTTCTTCAGTTGTTTTGTCATGCCTCACTGCCTGTTTCTGCCATTGTCACTTTGTAAATAAACATCACTCGTATCATCAGTCACTGCTGCATTTTGGGTCCTCCCTTTCCTCCACACCACACGGCTCATTCCGCCAGCCGTGACAGTACGAGCCGACCAAACATGGACCCAGCAGCTTTGTCTGGAGAGAGCGACCTCGCACGCATCCGACGCCTGATGGACTGGGTAACCCACACCACCAACGCAAGGGCACAAGTGGTGGGGTTAAAAGCCATCGAAGCAATCCTGGAAGAAAATCCCTACCTCTGCCAGCTTAAGGGAGTTTCAGGCTTAATTTGCAACCTGCATAAAGCCCGGGGGGTGGTGCGAGCTCGGGAATCCACAGACTTTGTCCAGCAGCAGCGGATTACGGCCGCCCCGGAACAGCCACATCAGCTTCTCCCACCGGAGGTTTTGCCCGGCCCGCCAGAGGTTTTTCCCAGCCCGCCGGAGGTTTTGCCCGGGAGGAAGCGACGATCGCGCCGTCGGCGCGTCACCCCACAGCCGGATATTGGAACTTCAGAACTGCCGGCCGTGGTGAGTGAGAAGGACCCTTTTTCTGTCTTGGACTGTGGAACAGTTTATCCAGGGACTTTGTTTGGTGCAGCAGACGACAAGGAGAACTGTGTGTTGCTTGCTCATTCTCCTGCTGAGCTGTCTTTACCTCGTTTAGCTGCACAGCCGCAAGCAACTCTGACTCCGGTATCTCCGCTAGCCCAGTCATTCATGCCGTCTCCGTCTTCACAGACTCCCTCTGTACGGGAGGCTGCGCTTGTGCCTCCCATTTTTGACTCTTTTTCTAGTACGTATTATTTGCAGAGAGACAAACAAGTTAAAAATGCAATCGTTCCTCAACAGCTGGCTAGTTTAGAGACTGCTACTTGCTCCAGGGCCTCACCAGAGGTTAAGTTACAGCCCTCAGCTGACTCTGGACCCCTGGAGGCTAAGAACCCAGCTGAGAACTGCACCCGGCTGTCGCTGCCTGAGCAGGGTCGGTGCTCCGCGCAGCTGCAGTCTGTTCCGTCCCTGCCAGAGGCCCGTGCGCCTGCTGGTTCTGTTGCGTCCCTGCCAGAGGCCCGCGCGCCTGCTGGTTCTGTTGCGTCCCTGCCAGAGGCCCGCGTGCCTGCTGGTTCTGTTGCGTCCCTGCCAGAGGCCCGCGTGCCTGCTGGTTCTGTTCTGTGTGTGCCAGGGGCTCCAGTGCCCACTGGGTCTGAGACTGTTTTTGCTGGGGGGCCCGAGGAGCCCGTCCAGCCTTCTGCCTCGTCAGCTGGGGGGCCCGAGGAGCCCGTCCAGCCACCAGCTGCAGTCTCATCACCAGCTGCAGTCTCATCACCAGCTGCAGTCTCATCACCCTCGCCTGCTGCGGCCTCAGAGTCTTCGGCCTCGCCTGGTCCGGTTTCAGCGTCTGCTTTGGCTTCATCCGGTCCAGCCTCTGCATCCTCATCATCTTCGTCTGGTCCAGCCTCTGCACCCTCGTCTGGTCCAGCCTCTGCACCCTCGTCTGGTCCAGCCTCTGCATCCTCATCATCTTCGTCCTCATCATCCTCGTCTGGTCCGGCCTCTGCACCCTCGTCTGGTCCGGCCTCTGCACCCTCGTCTGGTCCGGCCTCTGCACCCTCGTCTGGTCCGGCCTCTGCACCCTCGTCTGGTCCGGCCTCTGCGTCTTCATCCTCGTCTGGTCCGGCCTCTGCGTCTTCATCCTCGTCTGGTCCGGCCTCTGCGTCTTCATCCTCGTCTGGTCCGGCCTCTGCGTCTTCATCCTCGTCTGGTCCGGCCTCTGCGTCTTCATCCTCGCCTGGTCCGGCCTCCGCGTCGTCATCCACGCCTGGTCCGGCCTCCGCGTCGTCATCCACGCCTGGTCCGGCCTCCGCGTCGTCATCCACGCCTGGTCCGGCCTCCGCGTCGTCATCCACGCCTGGTCCGGCCTCCGTGTCGTCATCCACGCCTGGTCCGGCCTCCGTGTCGTCATCCACGCCTGGTCCGGCCTCCGTGTCGTCATCCACGCCTGGTCCGGCCTCCGTGTCGTCATCCACGCCTGGTCCGGCCTCGGCTCCGCCTTCGTCTGGTCCCGCCTCGTCTGATCCTGCGGTTGCCACACCGCCGTCGGAGCCAGCTCGACCCGTTCTGCCTCGCCTCTGCCGGCCGTTTTCCGGGCCTCTAAGATGGCATCACGGCCTTCGGGGGCGGCCTCCGGAAAGAGTTCATCGCCGCCGTTGGCATCGCGGCCGTCCTCCGGACCTGCTCGGTGGCCGCCACTACCTTCCAAGTGGTCGGCCTCCAGAACTGTTTGCCCGTCGCCGCCATTGCCGTGTGCACGGTCGGCCCCCAGAACTGTTTGCCCGTCGCCGCCGTTGCCGTGTGCACGGTCGGCCCCCAGAACTGTTTGCCCGTCGCCGCCGTTGCCGTGTGCACGGTCGGCCCCCAGAACTGTTTGCCCGTCGCCGCCGTTGCCGTGTGCACGGTCGGCCCCCTGAACTGCCTCCACTCCGCCACCGCTGCCTTCCGCTCGGTCGGCTTTTGGATCTGTGTCAGCCTCCGGGCCGGCCTCCTGAACTGTGTTTTGTCCTTGTGCTCCAGCATGTGTGTTTGTTTTGGACAGGTCGCTGGGGCTTGTTTTTGTTCGGTGTTGGTCCCTCCGTCCTGAGCCCCCGCCGCCCGCCCTGGGTTGGTCATCTGTTTTTCTTTTGGGCTGTCTGGAGTCAGCCCTTGGAGGGGGGGTACTGTCATGGTCCTGGGTCATTTTGGCCCAGCGTTTTGTGTTTCCTTGAAGTTCATTTTTGTGCTTTGTGTTTATTCTGATTTTGTATTGGTTTAGGGTTGAACCTGTAGTTTGGTGTGTGTATTCAGCCCTACCTGTGTCTGTCCTTGGTGCTCTGTTCATGTCCCCGTGTTGTGTTGTAAATCAGTCTGTGTGTTCCTGCTTTACTTTGAAGGCTCATGTTCTGGATTTCCTATTCTATTTTGAAGGTCTGTGTCTGTTGTCATTGTGTTCAGCTTGTGTCCTCCGGCCCTCATGTGTATTAGGTTCAGCTGTTCTTCCCTCCTGTGTGTGATTACCTGATTACCTTGTGTGTGTATATTTAGTGGGTGTCGGTCTGTGTTCATTGTCGGCTCGTCTGCGTTCTATGGTGTTCCTGTCTCTGCGTCTCTCTGCCCCGCACCCCTTTTGTATGGTCTCAGGTTTGTCATTTAGTTCTCCCAGTTTAGGTTTCTTCAGTTGTTTTGTCATGCCTCACTGCCTGTTTCTGCCATTGTCACTTTGTAAATAAACATCACTCGTATCATCAGTCACTGCTGCATTTTGGGTCCTCCCTTTCCTCCACACCACACGGCTCATTCCGCCAGCCGTGACAATAACAGCATTCTCATCACTTATTTCTTCAATACAATATGCATGTCCTTCATTCATCCCTTTGTGGAACTTCAACGCACTTCTGCTCTTCCCCCATATTCCATCTTCACAAGCATATCCTGTGTGGAGATTGAATAAAAATTAGTTGACACTAATTAATGGCACAAATAATCCAGTAAACAATTGCAGCACAGTAAAAAAAAAAAAAAAAAAAAAAAAAGGAATCCTCTTTGAGCCATTACTTGTGTGAAGTATTTTCCCAAAAGACAAGGACACAGGCAACAGGTAATACTGAACTAAATGTAAAACCTCAACCTTTTTAATTTTTACCTAAACCGTGTGCACAAAACTCTGGAGGGATCTATGCTAACGTAGAAACCAGTCAGGACGTCAGCTACTGCTGTTTGCTCGTTTTTTTTTTTATGGGCGATCGTTTTCAGGCTTCAAGTAGCACCATTATACCAACATTTCACATTCTAGACATTGTTTTAGGTGTATTTGACCAAAATTGACTGAAAATTCACATGCAAGCTTTTTTCAAGGCTGTGGTATTTGCCGCAAACAATACCTTTCAGCTAGCTAAAACAGAATGTTATGCTATCACCGAGCAACATGGCTAATGCCTTTCACACAGCTTCGTCTCAACTCCAAAGAGCCACAGAAGTAAAAGCTCATGATAATAATTGAAACAATCTTTGAAAAAATGACTTACCAAGCATGGCAAACAACTCAAATATGTAGAGCAAAATGTTCTGAAACGGCTTCACTTCAGCTTCGATTGGAGCCATGCTGGGGGCGGAGTCTGTGAATTTACTCTATTGGTGTCATAGCCCCTGTAGGAGTTCAGAGTTAAGAGGTCAAGAGTTAATGTTTCCATTGTAACACCTCCAGATTTGACAGAGAAACACTCATTTTTAACACTCGATTTTAACTACTATCATTTTACACCTCAGAGTTACATTAAAAGAATGTGACTCTGCTTAGAGTAAAATTAACTCTACTTTTGCAAGAAGACTATTAACACCAAAAAATTTAACACTTTTGAATTTGCTGTGTATACGCATCTATTATCTATTAAAGTCATTATCCAAATCGGTTTGCTCAGCATTAAACATTCTAGTTTTATTCATTTGATTTTTAACTTTGAAAAAAAAAGACTTTTACATTTCTCTTGTCCTGTCTTGTATATTTGGATTTTGGAGCCGAAAAGAAAAAACAAAAGCAGAGGTTTTTGCTTTCGAAGTGACTGTGCTCTAATTTTGAAAGCCTTCAGTATCATTAGGGTCATTACGGTAATCCCAAGCAGGGCAAAAAAACCCAGAAAACAACACAGCAAATACAAAACATTGTCTATTGTCTATCCTGTAAAATAGTCAGATGTCTATTCATATTAATGTACAGAATTCACCTGCTTGCTGCTACTACTGCACATTCACCCAGTGTATATACTATATATATATATATATAATGTTCCTCCTCTACACCCCCCCCCCCCCAATTTTTGCACATGTCGAGGAGCGTGTCAGGCTACATTTCACTGTGTGTTATACTTGTATAACTATGCATGTGACAAATAAAGAACCTTGAACCTTGAAACAAAACACAAGGTAAAAAACGGCCCAAATGTCAGCTTTCTGTAGGGCTGCATCACACTCACTGATTCTCTCTCTTCTCTCAACCAAATTCAGAGGTTAGACTTTAGAGTCGTAAAGCATTCCCATCCCTGAGGTTTTCAAATAAACTGTCCAGCGCCCTGAATAATGAAGGCAAACGGAAAGCAGAGACTCCATAATCCTTCTCCACTTGTTTCTACTAACAACTACGTCTGTTCCAAGAACCGCATCTGAGCTTATTTGCTTTTTTGTTTTTATCTACTTCTGCTTGATTTTCCTAATGATTTGCATGTTGGTGAAGCAGAATAATCTTTGTGTAACCTTGTTTATGTTTCTTTAAGCATCAAGGCACGTCATTTACTGAATTCCTGGTTTTAAAGATGCATTGGTATGGTCACATGGCCAAAAATACCATTATATTTCGTTTTAGGAGGGACAACACTTCAAGAACAATGTTTTGTTTTATTGCCAAAAAACTCTTGAAACATGAGCATTATAAAATGCTTGTTGGTCAATATATCACAGTTAAATGTTAAATAAAAGTTTAATACTTTGGTGCCACTGTCCAACCCTTTAATGACTGTATAAACTCAGTAACCTGAGAAAACCCCAAAGGTTTTATAGAACAAATCTAACAAGTCCACTTGTTACTTTTTTGAAAATTACAAAAACGCCAACTTGACGATATCAAACATTTACATATACACTGAAAAAAATGCAATAGGGTGGTTGTTGAATTTGCATAGAATTACTTCATATATCCAGCATGACTAATTTAAATTTCACATCTAAACATATTTTTGTCTTTTAATTTTCACATATTCTTTAAGAATATTCATTCTTTTAGAACAAATCATGTTGAAAAGAAACAAGTTAGCCGTGTTTTATCCTCAAGCTCCGCCCCCTGGAAAGGAAAAATCGGCTGCTCTGTCCGCCATTTTTGTCTCTCGCTTTGGAAAATCTACTACCATCTGGAGTTTTACACTTGAAGGTAAATAAGATTTTAAAGCTAACACACCAGTGAGAAAGAGTGTAGACCGTTTATATATGTGGACTTTTACTGGGGTGTTGTTATTTTACAGGTATGTGGGCTGTTTATCGAAAACCATGAAAGGCCAATGTTAGCTAGCTCCAGTTAGCTAATGGTAACCGAAATTATGCGATAAGCAAATTAGTAATTAACATATATAATGTGAGTTAATATTGTTTGTATATTCTTTCAGTCTAAATTAACAGAGGTGTCTGTAGTAAGTGGTGGTACCTGCAGTGTCTTAACCATTAAACAAGCTAATGTAGGGCCGGGATATGACTAGTTTGTTGAAACATGTCTGCTGCCAATGTGACTGCTCACACACGGTAACATTACCAGCACATAGCCACAGCCGCTATAAACATGCTGAAAGGTCAATCTAGCTTCTGTAGTCAGCAGTTGGAAGACTCAACACAGACCCAAGATTCAGTGTAACGGTTATCTAAATGGTGTGTGTCCTGTTTGTAAGCCCAGAAAAAGAAATTAAATAAAATGACGACCTTGAGCTTCAAGCTAATGTAAGCGTAATGCTATAGCATAAAGCGACTAATGCAATGATGAGGTTGTTAAATTAGTAAAAATACAGTAAATATATCCAACATGAATCATTTATATTTTTGGTCTAAACATAATTAAGTCTCACGCCTTTCACTTGTTTTAGAAGGATGTTCAGTCTTTTAAAACCAGTCATATCAAAATAACAGAAAATAGTTATGTTTTCTGTTAACCCCCCCCCCCCCCGGGTGTGTTCTGCGAGGGAAAATTCACTGTGGCGGTCCGCCATTTTTTGTCTTTGCTTCATTTACGTTTGGTGCTGAGCTTTACTTTGTCGAGGTAAACTGAAAACCACATGTTTGAGAGGAAACGAAGAGAACATCCATTAGATGGGGAAGTTTTTCTCATGAATTGCTGTTGAGCAACATAATGGAAAAAACAAGTCATTCCTTAAGTTAACTAACGATAATGCTAGCTTAAGCTGCGGGACAATATTATGTGCATTAGCTTTTTTTCAGTGTGTGCCCAGTCACATTCGCTTGTTTTTTCTCAGTGAATACAGACTAACAAACTTGTGTCCATTTAGTTAACTGGTTGTACCTAAAATGTTTTAGTTAAACAGTTAAATATTCTCTAGCGCTGTTATGTAGAGGTGTTACAGTTAAGGTTTTAATAACATTATTTTATTTACTAGTGAAGATTTGCATATGTTATCTCACATTCTGTAAGGTAAATTTTCTGGAAAGGTCAAATTAACTAATTTAACTAAGTATTAATGAAAGACCTTGATGTGTATATGACAATATTAGATGTAGTTTCTGGGTCATTTGGCAGAACTGCAAAATGGCCAGAAGGAGGCAACTGCTGTGGTTGCAAACAGGCTTTGGGTGGTATGGAAGTAAGGGCAACTATGGAACTGCTCAGCAACATGGGACCCATAGCTAATAAATAGTAACATGACAAAAAATAACAACTTTGTGTGGATGTAACCTTGTGAGATTTGAGATTTTGACAGCATTTTTATGTGACCACTTCTCTTTTTAGATAAATGCAGAGTTTAAGCGCATTACCACCATGCCACTGCAGTCCAGATTACTCTCGCAGATAGATGTGCTATCTGACAAACTAATAAAGGTCTTCAAAAGGCGATGAGGCCAAATAGGAAGAAGACTTCAGAACATTCTGGAGCCCACGGCCCAGGTAAGAAAAAAATTAATTTGTGTATACACTTTAGGGAAAATAATAATTTTAACAAAATGCTGCTTGTCACTCTATGCCAGGAGTATGTTGAAAATCACCTGGGATTTTCACAATTTACCATGGGTGCGTTTTTTTTTTTCTTTTACCTGCATTAGAACTATGTGTGGCGTTCATAGTTGAACACCTTTCTATGCTCTGACAGTATTCTGCTTCTTTGCATGGAGATTTCACTTCATGCATTACCTTTTTAAGCATTCTGAGGACTCAAATCACATGCTGTAATGAATCCATTTTTGTTCACCTAATGTGTTAATGTTAACATTTTTTGGAATAGTGACACGGATTAAAATAAGATTTGGTATAATGTTCTTTGACCAGTGTTCTGTTTAATTAAATTTTGGAATTCTGCATTTTCTAGGCCACAGATGAAGCCATTATCCAACGATCTAATAAGGAAACAACCATGGGAATTCACATCATAAAGTCAAGAGATGCCAATGGCAGCCTTGAGGACATCGGGATAGTCCTTGAAGGCCAGAGAGTCTGGCAGGATTTGGATAACTATACCCTAGCAGCTGCAATGCTGTTTGGACTAATGTACACTTTGAACCTCACCTACCCACTGGAAAAGTATACCTTCGAGGTATTATAGAAACTGGTTATGGAGCTCAAAAGGAACAGCCTTTCAAAGAAGGCCCAGGTTTTCAGGACCAGACTGTACGATTGAACAGTTTTCCAGTTATGATGTGGGAACAACATGTTTACCTCTTCGAATATGTACCATCCTTTCCTTTAAGCCAGCACTGGTAAAGTTGCAGTACATAGTGAAACTTATTTTTCTGGCACTTTTCAACTTGGGACCTTTATTACTGCAGTTTTCACTTTTCAAGCTATGGCTCTTTTAAAAAAAATTCAAACTTTGAATGTCCATTTTTCTCAATGGAAATGGTGCCTTGCACCAATTTCACCAGTTTACAATTTTTTTTCCCAAGGTGCACCACTACAAACAGATTGCATCGTCTAGTATTAGTGATTGTGATGTTTAGTGATAGAAGCAAGCCAATACTAGTCAGTTTAGGTCTCTTGGTTGTGTGCCTGTGGGTTATAATGTTATTTTAAGTCTCTTCTTTGTGTCATTTTAATAATTACACCCCTGTTGCCATATTACCTCATGGCTCTTACATTAAAAAAACTATTTTTTACATAAGCGCAATGTCATAAGGCCCCACAGTGTTGAATTCAGGTTACAGCAGATAACTTTGAGGAATGTTGTGGAATGTTTTTCAAGAGATGCATTGTACAAATATGACTCATGTATATTTTGGAAGCCTGAATTGAAAGTCCATTGTTACAAGTATTTTCAAAAATACAGGTCATTGTTCAAAAATGTTTTGCTTATTTCTTTGATTGAAGAGAAAGTGTACAGTACATACAGTAAGATCAGCCTTAATTTAGTTTTATTTATTGAACACTCAATTATATATTAGATTATATATTATATATTAGAAATTTGTTATAAAATAAAATAAGCTTACCATAAAATAATCTTGTCAATATAACACATAGTAGTCCAATACAATTAACACAAAAAGTTCATGTCTGATAAACAAGTGGTTTCTATAAATATTTGACCGAAATGAAAAACATAACAACAACATAACAAAGTCATGTTCGTGTTACCAGAAAAATGTGTGCAGGTATAACATAAAAAACTAAGGTTAACCAAACATAACTTAATTTCGTGCAACCGATTACAATGATTTTTTTATGTTTATCCCACTGATTATTTTTTTCAGTGTACAATATTGAGTCTGAAGCAAAATGAAACATTTTCATGTTCAGCAATTTTTGTAAGATCTCCAATTAGAGAAGGTAAAGTGATAATCAGTAAACTGGTTTTGCCTTTGATCAGAGCTCAGAACATACAATAATAGTTTAGATAAAAGTGTGTTTCTACAGAGAGGTCACTACCTTCTGGTTTCCTCATTTGACAGTAAAATATATGAAAAGAAGAAACAAAGACCTTCTTAAAAGTCAGCTTCAGTCAACAGAGGAGAAGATAAGCTGTCAGGTAGGATATGCATCATCAATTCCAAACTTATATTCTTGTATATGTTTATATTCTAAACATTATTCTAGAGGTTGTAAATTATTATTGTTATTTAAACCATTTTCAAAAGACATAATAGATTTTAAATATTCAAAATGTATTGTATTTTGTATATGTATATAAACTATATCCCCACAACTTGTGGGGATAGGTTAATTGGATAATTCAAATTGCCACTAGGTGTGAATGTGCGAGTGACTGTGAGTGCAAATGGTTGTCTGTCCCTGTGTGTTAGCCCTGCGACAGACTGGCGACCTGTCCAGGGTGTACCCCGTCTCTCGCCCTATGACAGCTGGGATAGGCTCCAGCGCCCCCCGCGACCCTGAAAAGAATAAGCGGAAGCGAATGGATGGATATAAACTATATACTAAGAAACTTAGACTGGAGATAAGAAACCTTAAATAAACATCTTTGATAATAATTATGGTACAATAAAAATATGATGATTATTTCTGTTATACAGAAGCAAAGAATGGCAGAAATCTGTTTACTGCTCATCCTGCTGCTCTCAGGTCAGTAATATTAATGTCTTAAACATTTGAAATATATTCTATAAACACACAGAGACTGACTGATGTCATTCAGTAATCAGATTACATTTACAGTCTTTAAACAATGCATGTATTAACACATCAACTACAAGAACAGAGAGAAAATCTTTACCTATTCATACCACAATACCAGCATTCATTTTAAAAGATGTTACTTAAAAAATAATTTAGATTTATTGAATCACTGTTTTAATTTTGTATCCGTTTTTGGCTACACTCTAAAAACTAAAACTGACATTTACTTAAAATTTTTGAGGCAACACTTTTACACTTAAAAATATTGAGTAGATTGGAAACCAGTCACATCTGTTCAATGTAGGGGGAGACCGGGGATAGTTGTAACATTTTTGACATTTCTGTCTGTAAATTGAAGCTCTTTTAAGGTAGTGGATTCAAAATGTAATGCAAAGTATTTACATGTCTCGGCTATTAAATAGTGCAGCTATTTTCTCTGCAGCACAATTACCCATTGCATGGTATGGCCTCAAACACAAAGAGTGAAATGTTACAATTAACCCCATAGTCTGGGTTAGTTGTAACATATCCTGGGGTAAAATGTAACACAATGAAATAAGGGTACTAACAAAATATTAACATGTAATCTTTGTTTATTCAACACATGAATGCACTTACATCCATTTATGCAGCTATGTGTGTGTGTGACAGAATGCAGAAATCTAGCTTTTGAACATATTCCAACCCCCCAAAAAAGACAAGTTATGGAATTTTCTGCAACTGAATATTTCATTAATTTTGGTTGGTTTTCCTTGAGTTTGGCCTCATTGGCTCAGTGGGCATTATAACCTACAACTCTTGCACCAATTTTGAACATAACAATGAAGCTGGAAAAATGTAGTTGTTCACCAGCATCGCAATTCCATTACTTTTTATCATGGCTTACCTTGGTGTGGTTTGCAAAGTGCTTCAGAAAGATGAGGAAATCTGTTTCTTGCACCCATCCTGATTTATTTCCACTACCAGTACTTCCTACTGGTCCATCTCTGACACAGTGGTCTGCATAATGTATGTGTGGGAACACAAACAGTGGAGGAATTGTGTTGCCAATGGCATTAACCACATATACAAAAGCGACCAGTGAACCTCTCTCTGCTGATGTCGTTGCCCCAACTTGTTTAATATAAGTTAAAGTAATAGTGTGGTAAGTTGTAACATCTGCATTATTGTTACAACTAACCCAGACTGTTGCTGTTACAACTGACCCAACTCCTATAGCCATGAACTAGCTAACATTACAGCCAACGGCTAAAACATTAGCACTAAAGACCTACACAGAATATATCCCCATAGACATACAAATAACATAATTTAAGTTTGATGAGTTTAACTGCAAAGCAGATAATGCTATTACAAATTGAAATAAAGTAGAAAAACTTACTTTTTGGCATACAAATTACTTTTTTTCATGTTAAATTGTCTGTGTTTGACGAAATGTGCTGATTTTTCACATGTGATAGCAGAACTGAATTGGGCATGCACAGGATGAGTCACATCATTTGAAACTTAGCCCTGATTGGAGAAATTGGAAGTGTTACAACTGACCCACGTTACAACTATCCCCGGTCTCCCCTACTGTAAATAAACACACTGCTTGTACATAGAGCACCGCGCCTGGGTCCTCCTTCCCCACATCCGCCACGGTTTGCCATGCCGAACCGTGACACTTAGAGGAGATATGTATATTAAAATCACCAGAAATAAGAACACGTCATAATTTAAAAACAGATAACCTAGAAAATCCGCAAATTCAGAAATAAAAGACTATCTGTACTTGGGTGGCCGATAAATCACAGCGCAGAGAACATAGTGGGACCAGTCAGTTCCAATAATTGAGCCTCAAAGCTAGAGAAAGTAGGAGAAGGCAGTCGCCGAAGTTTAAGTTTTTTTTTAAAACCATGGCTATGCCTCCACCCTTGCCCGAAAGTCTCAGTGAGCTGAAAAGAACACAGTCAGCAGGAAGGAGTTCAGAGAAGGAGAAAGGTTCACCAGGACAAATCCAAGTTTCAATCAGGAATAAAACATCCAGGTGCAGGGTGAGAAAAAGATTGTTTATGATGAAGGTTTTATTCACCAGCGATCTTGTGTTTAATGCCATCCAGCTCTTAGTCACCTCGTCCCACTCCGAAGCACGTCTCAGCATGCTTAGGTGCCTGCGTTGAGCACGAGTCCCTGAGGTCCCAATCCAGGTCCGAAGCGGCGAGTACACCACTGGAAAAGTCGGATAAAATTGAAGTCTAAGAGGGCAGATTCAGCGATGGCTGAGCAGTTTGAAGGATGGCCGGCGGTGGGAGGTGAATAGAAATTGCATGTCCAGGAAGAGAGAGGAGTTGCTTACCACACTTCCTGGAGCGCCTCTCAAACAGGGAAGGTGGAGGTAGGCAGAAAGTTCTCGTAGACGGGCAGGTACGTGGCACAAGAGCTACACAAGTCCAAGTGTAGCTCCGGTTCGTGGAAGAGAGGTGGCCGGAGATTTACCAAAGTTAGCCGATCATATGTGATTAAAGCAATGTTCTCAGAGAGGAACGAAACCAAGACAAGAATAAAAAGAACACAAATGTCAAAATAAAAAGTGCGAAAACAGAGATGAGGGTAAGATGAGGTAGGAGGAGGACGGCCTACCGAGCACACTGGCGCCATCTCTTCTTTAGTTAGTAATACATTAAACTGCACCTGTTATGCTGAAAAGGTGTGAGCATGTGCAGTAACCCGGTAAGTTACCTAAAAATATCTCTCTCTCTCTCTAACACACACACATACATACAGAGTAAAATTGTCATGGTTCTGGGTCGGTGACCCAGTGTTTTTGATTTTTGTACTCTTATTTTTGATATTATGAATTATGACAGTTTGTGTTTTGGTTTCCCAGTGTTTATTCTGTGCTCCCTCTGTTTTCCGTCGTCCCTGCCTTTGTATCCCCTGTAGTGTAGTCAGGTCTCTGTGTTAAGCCCGTGTCTCTGAGTCTGTCTTTGTGTTTGTGTTTCCTGTTTTATTTTTGAAAGTCCGAGTCTGATCTCAGTGTGTTCAGATTATGCTTCCTTGTCTGGTCAGTTCTGATTTCCCCCAGCTGTGCTCTCCTTCTGTGTCTCATTCCCCTCGTTACTTCCCAGTGTATTTAAACCCTGTGTTTGTCTGAGTCAGTGTCGCGTCGTCCCGCTTGCTGTGTGGATCTCCCTGTGGCTCCCTTTGAGTTTTAGTTTGTTATTCTTCAGTTTAGTTTGTATGCTTTTTCCCTGCCAGCCAATAAAGCTGTGATTTTGAGTTCATCCCTCGAGTCTGTGAATCCTGCATTTTGAGTCCTTGCCTTTGCCTGCCACACAGTGTTTCGTGACAAAAATACTCAAATCTGAGCTAAATGCAACATTGGCAGCTTTTCCAGACCACATTAAATAATCACACTGCAGACTCTGACATATTTGGGTTTAATGTCAGGGGATGTTTGTGGATGAAAGTTATGATAGATGAAATTTTTGGTAGGACACATGATGTGGACAGTCTGGCAATCCCAGAAAATTTTAATCTAAAACTCCAGACAGCTGTAGGGAAAGTTTCAGATTAAAAGCCCTGGAGTGTTTTACATGTTGTTCTGTTGGATTAAATCTGATGGAGCTGATTTATAAACACTTCACTGCCAGGTATCAGGTGACCTGCAGAGACTGATCCTACAAACACTCAGAAACAGAGTAAACCAAACTGCACCACAGTGATCAGACGAAACCTTCCTGACATGAACACAGCTCCTCAGTAAAAACTGTGAACCAGCAGAGAGACTACACCCAGCAGCATACACCACCTCTCTGACACAGTACACCCTCGGGCAGGTGGTGTCCCCATAAACAGTGTGAGAAGCTCTGATTATTTACTATGTTCAAACAAACTGAGTGTCCACAAACGTCTGAGCTCACAGTGAGAGCTGCTGGCACAGGTTGGAGATGTTCTGCCCCCTGCTGGACACACAGAGCTACAACATGAAGATCAGAGGAGGCTGGTGCTGCTTCACCTTTAGACACAAGAAGGAGGTCAAAAAATGTAAAAACAGAGATTGTTTTTAAACCTGTAAAAGAGGAAATCCTGACGAACCAATCCACAGCCAGAAGACCAACTCTGTGCTGCTCCAATCAGGCGTCAGCTCTGTCACAGTGTCCCAAATCTTAATATGATAATCTAGATCAGATCTCTAATCCCCCCAAAAACATCAGATTAGCTTGGGTACAAGACCGAAAGTTGAGGCTGCTGTTAAAGCATCTGGGCTGCCTTTCCTCATTTTTAATTTAGCTTTTACCTAACGTTTATTTATTTTATGCTTATTTATTCTATCCTGTTATTCTATTTATATTATTAATTTAGGTTTTACCTAATATTTATTGATTTTATCCTATTCATTTTTTATCTTCTTACTTTATTCATATTTATACTGTATCCCATTCTTATTTATTTTATCTTTTTATCCTGTATATATTCTTATTGTGTCATATCTCCAGTGTTTCCTCGGAGGGGGCTCTCTGCACAGGGGCTGTGATCGACCGTGGCTGCTGGGGCTCTGCGGGTCTTCTCAGCCTGGCTGGGGGGCTTCTTTGCCTCCCTCCTGCTGTGTGCCCAGCCTGGAGGCTGCAGTCTGTGACCGGCTCCCGGTGCAGACGGATCCCTGTTATAGTGTTTCCTCACCTGGCTCATGTGTGCCCAGCCCAATTTTACTTCTTAAGTATGTGTGTGTGTGTGTGTGTGGGGGGGGGGGTTGTGTGTGTGTGTGTGTGTGTGTGTGTGTGTGTGTGTGTGTATGTATGTATGATTATTTATGTTAATGAGAGTGTGGAGGGTGGGGTGGGCTGCTTTTAACCATGTAAAGCACTTTGTGCTACATTGTTGTATGAAAAGTGCTTTATAAATAAAGATTGATTAATTGATAACAGCCAAGTCTCAAGATTCTCGCCATTTAAAGCATTATCAGGGACTACAACATTTAGTCCTTTTACTGAATGTGTGAGTGTGTAAAGTCACAGAATGGCTGTTTTTAAATGTATCTATAAAGTTTATTTACATTTTATTTAGGTTTCAAAAAGTTTATTTCTTTGGACTTTGTTCACTTAGCGCCACCTGGAGGACAGTCAGCTCCCTGCAGCAGCTCTGGAGGACTGTTAACTGATGAAGAGCTCGGACTGCACAGCCTGCTTCATCACCGACTTCTTTAAATAAACATGACCACGATCAGTCGCAGCACCTCAGACAAACACTTGTTACACAGCAGCCGTCTTCACACCGACTGAGCTCCATCACAGCTTCAGAGCTCAGCTTACTAAAGTCAAAGTTTATTTCCTCTCAGGTTTCTTACTTTCAGTAAAGTTTCACTGTTAGAGCCCTGACCAGCATCCTGCAGCATCTGGAGCAGCTGTGTGGTGCTGTCATGGCAATAAGGATCCAAATCTGTGGGATGTTTCCAGCAGGGGTTATAACCTGCAGCCAGCAAGGTGTGCCTAATAAAGTGGCAGTGTCTATGTCCCAGTGCAGCAGCATCAGAAAACGGTGGTTTACATCTCTGTTACAGGAAACCTGAAGAGTTAAAACACCAGAGAAGAAAATCTAAACGTTACACAAAGAACATAAAAGAACTAAACTTCATAAAAACTTCACAAATGATGCTTTAAATGAAAAATAAATCCCTGTAAATAATTCAACAGGTCACATGTTAGAACCACCTTAACTAAACTCTGTAGCCGGTCACTGTGGTTTGTCCCAGCAGCTCTTAGGAAACAAACTGCTAACTTCAGTGTCAGCACACACTGTTAGTAAACTATGCAACACTGGATTCAGGTTTCAGTTGTGTTAAGTTGTGAAGTTGTGATGAAAGTCTTCTTACTGACACAGGTAGGATGGTAAGGCGTCCTCTGTTCCTTCACCGTTCATGAACTGTCACTTATAAAATGCTGCCAAACATCAACTACACTCAATAACTAAACGTGTGCAGGTTAAAGTGATGGACGCCCAGATCTGCACTCCAAATACAAACAGACTAAAGGTGTTTCCTCCAGAAACAAAGACAATATTTACAAAGGTCTCACAGGTAAATTGTGAGCGATCACAGCAGCATCTCATCCTGACTAACAGCTTTTAGATGCAGGGAGAGCGTCGTGGTTCAGAGGTGGTTCAGCAGATGATGAAGGCCTTTCTGTTGCATTGTGTAGTGCTGTGGAGGCCATGATGGTCGACTGGGTCTGCTTCTACTGAACTCACAAACACTTCTGAGGTATTTACACCTGAAGCCTCATTGAATGTGAGTCAGAAACAAACGGCTCAGCTGTGATTAATGGATGTTTCCCTGCATTTCTATTTTCACACACTTTATTTCTTACAGCATGCAGTAAACTGATGAACACCTTTTTCCTATTTACGAACCACTTCCTCAGACATTGCTTCTCTTCATTTTGAGTGACTGTTGCTCTTTTTGTACTTTGTCCATTTGTTAAATTGTTTTTAAATGTTTATACTTGATTTTCAGACTGCCTTTTTTGTACATTTAAATTTATAATCAAACAGTTTAAGCTTTCCCCATGGTGTCTTGAAGACCATATTGTTTAAAAGTCTGCAACTGTGTGCTAGCTTTATGATAAGAATTATCAGCCTATATTGATGGTTACAAATTATTGTGTGGGTGTGCATGTGCAATCTTTTATATAAAAAAAATAAATAAATTTGATATTTTGTAATGTAATATTGGACTGACTTGCTTTGAAATGCCAGGAATTACAAACTCAGATTTATTGATTTGTGAGTAAATGATTATAGATACTCAACAAATACAGACATTTCCCATCACTTAAACCCAAACAGATCCTCAAAGTATAACTGATCAAACTATTGCATTCAATTTGCCTCCAAAACAACAACAACTAAGCTCAAACAACAACTAAGCTCAAACAACAAAAATGAGTAAATAAGATTTTCTATGCAAACTGGGCCTTTTTATCTTTAACCCTTGTGTGGTGTTCATATTTTTGTTACTCAGCCAGTGTTCATGGGTCTGGTGGACCCGCTAGAGTTTTGGCTTTCCAAATTAACACTATCAAACAATTTTATGTTAAATTACTCAACAGATGTTTACTTCATCCCAATTACAAGCCATATGAACAGCAAGATGGTTAATTTTTTCCCTTTCCCTTTGTTAGATCACATTTATGAATTAATGTGCTTCTCGTTTTTTTTTTTTTTTTTTTTATAAAATGTTATAAAAAAATAAATCAGTTATAATCAAGTGGAGTGAGTGGAAAGACACAACACATTTACACGTGAAGCAATATGTTTCACAACTAAATGGGATCAGCTGCTCATCAATGGGGACATTAGGCCCAGGGTTGTAAAACAGGGGGAGGTGGTGCACACACTTATACTTTTTTCTTTTTTTTTTTTTTTTTTTTTTTTTTAATAAATAGGACAGGGGGAATGAATGAGAGAAAGAGGGGGAGAGAAAGAAAGAAAACCAAAGGGGAGAAGAGACGGTGAGAAGGGGGGGGAAGAGAGAGAGAGAAAAAAAAAGAACTCCTGGGTCACCTGTATGGAGAAAAAAGAAAACAAACAAAAAAAACAAACAGAGGAGACAGCAAACAACAAAGAGCAACATAATAATAGAGAAAACAAAGCACCATCACAATAAACTAGCTAGTCATAGATATCAATATTTACTAAATAATAAACGATATTGTGCAGCACGCAAGATAGACAGCGCACAGTGTGCTTTGAGGCAGCAGCCAAGAAAGCTGTAGTCCGCATCTGTGAATACCCATGTGTGCATACCTGTGTGGATCAGCATGCTTGCATTCCAAAGGTTTCTCCATGTAATGATCTGCTAGGGAGTGTGGGGGGGCCACAGCCCCGTCCTCCAGGGTGTGAAGTGGGTATGGAGGAGATCAAAACTCCAGACATCCAGAGGCCCCCAGAATACAAGAGACCATGGAAGACCAACAGAGGGGCAGCCGCGCCACTGTTCCAGTAAGAGCTGAGGAGAGTCCCAGATGAGGGCTCGCCCAGCAGCCGCGGAGCAGAAGTCAGGGGGAGTTGCAGTGACGCGCCCGTGAGCTCCGCCGGCCCCCAGCTGTGCCTGAGTGACCGAGCCCCAGGCCGAGAGGCCGGGGGCACCCCACCTCCAAAGGGGCCCGAGCGAGCCCCAGGCCCCAGGCCCCGACAAGCGGCCGCCAAGGAGTGAGCCGGTGTGTACTCGGACGCCCACCCCCAGATACAAAGAACCACCAACACACCGACACCTGAGGGAGTCCGCCACCGGCAGGGGAAGTGGTGGTGGGTGGAGATAGGCCTCCAAACCTTGGAGGCCCTGAGGTGTCCCCAGAGAGGTGGCGTCTGATACCCAACCTGACATATAGACACAGACATACAGGCACACACAGACACAAACATCCATTCCCACCCTCATGCTCTCATATGCACTCACTCCACACTCAACCAACGTGGAGACAGACATAAAGAGACGCTGTACACACAATCACACTCCCCAAGCGTACTCTACAAACCGGGTCTAGGTACCCTTGCCCCTGGAGGGGGGAATTGCACCCAGACCCAGGTGGTGTTACCCTTTTCCCTGCGGTGGGGAGAGGCAGACCACCCCGACTCCGCAGCAGCAGGGAGGCCCCACACCCCAGACCGCAGTCGGACGGCCAACTCCTCCTAGCCCTCCCGCTCCAGCAGGCCGCAGAGAATGGGGGTGGGAGAAGACTCCAAACCTCCCTCCACCCGCTCATTGTAGTGTTGATGCATATGTGTTCTAAGGTGCAATTAAAACCCAGGAGGGCATGGAGCTACCTGCCAAGGAGCAGCAGGTAAGCGCATAGTCCCTCCTGCTAGCCCTCAATGACTAAGTGTATTTAAAATTGAGAGGTGGGCAACGACGTCAGGGGTGAGGTATACACCCTGATGGTAATTTGGACTCCGTGATTGTGCCCACCCCCAAGATCCTATATGTATGTGTAATGAGAGTGTGAATAATGTGAATGTCTAAGTTCTGGGATAAAATTGAGGCAGAGGCAGCCAGAAGGGGACGGGGGGGGGGGGTAGCCTCCTCTGCACCCTGGTGACATACCCCCACTCCAAGGCCCTGCATGTGTGAGTGGTTGTGGAGGAGCGGGAAGAGGGAGGCAGCTGGAGATGGGGAGGGAAGGAAGGGAGGGGCAGGTAACCCCTCCCTGGGGCCAGCTCCCCCGCTGACCCCAGTAGGCACTCCCACCCTTCGCGACCCGCCAGGGAAGGGGGGCCCAGGCCCATCAGACCGGGGCCCAGTGCAGTAGCGCCCTCCGGCTCCACAGAGCCCTGGACAGTCCACCCAACCCCACCACAGAGAAAACTGCACCCACCCCACCATCCACACATCTTCCAGACTACATAAGACGGTAAACGCCCAGGCTGAGATCTTCCTCCACCTCTCCTGTATCTCCCCCTCCTGCAGAGAGTTCCTGAAGAGAAGAAAGCTCCTGTGCACACACTTATCCAACACTGTCCTGATGGCAGCTAGCTTGTCTCTCTGCCGTCGAGCTGGTCTGTCGTCTCGGTTATCAAAACGGATAATCCTGGAAATTTTGTGGAAGTTTTCCAGAGACATTGATGCATGGAAAGGTTCTTGCCGGTTTCTGCATCCCACAGGGATTCTGTCGATTCCCCTTCGGACCTGAAAACTCCTGCAAGGATAAGAACCCCAAAGTAGGCCTTTGGGGTTCTTAGATGAATTTGTTCCATCTCCTTCCACCTCTCTCCAAAAACACACCTTCCTTCTAGATTACTGCAATCCAGAATAATTTTCTGGATGGAATCTGGGATGAAAAGCTCAAATGAAGACTTGATGTCCTGCACATGAGTAACTGTCAGCCGTTGGCCCTGGCCAGTAGCAGCTCTGCAGGGTGGCTCATTTCTTGGGCAAGAAGACCATTCAATTTCACCATTCAAATTCAATTGGGTTTGAATGCAGCCTGTCCTGTACAGATGTGTTCATGTGTTCTGATTTAACGGCAGATTTCTCCACATGCAGGACAAAAAAATTCCTGCATCTGTAACAAAAAATGAACCACATATTTGCTTTGAATTCTAATATGTAATCGAACCTTTCCGTCGCGTTCGGGTGAAATCATTACAACTTAAAAATCATAAATACTGTGTTTTACATCTGATTGCCTCAAGGCCTTATGATATCATCCACACTATGCACTTAAATTTGTTCATACTAAATGAAACTGTTTGTTTAATCTGCAAAATTAGTGGTTGAAAGTTTAGATAAATGAAATGAATCGACAAACAGCAGCATTTTTTGCTGCAGCAGGAAAACTGAACAGAATGTATGTAAGAGGTCAGAGTGAGGATGACGTCACTTAATACAGGAAATACATGTTTGTCTGTTTTGATGATGGACTTCTTCAGCTCTGTAAACAGCTACACTTGAGAGGACAGAGGTGATTTCATGGATCAATAACAATGTGTTTATCAGCTTTCATCATCGCAGTGCAGACATGACGTCAGATCTATCAGAGTGAAGGCCGTCTCTCTGATGACGTCACAGAGCAGAGTCGTTCTGTCCAATAAAGGATCTCAGATCAGCTGCTGCCATCTTGTGGCCACAGTTGGTTACTGTCTCTGAAAGTTGTCTCATGTTTCCTGTTGTCCTGCTAACAAAGGCTGGAGCTCATCATGCTGAGAGGGCAGCAGCATTTTGTGGCTCTTCACACATGTTCATTATATTCTGATGATCCTGGATGGAGACAAACTACAGATAAGTGTGTTCAGCCCAACTAGTTTATCTCATTACAGCAGTTTGATGTTTCCCTTTGAACCCCCCTGAAGATCCTGACAGTGAAGCACGTACATAATACTCCAGCCTTTCAACTCTGAGCTTATTTAGTTCTATTAATACACTGAAATCTCATTTGTGTCATGAAGAAAGTCTTTAATCAAACAGAATTCAAAGATCAGAAACATTTCATATATGGAGTTAAACATGAATCATTGTTTCAACAACATATTTATTGTTGTCATAAACAGACAAGAAGACAACAACAAACTGCTCCTCCCATTCAACACATGTCAGTCCATATCCCAGCAAACTAAATCATCTCCATTTACACATCAAATAGAAACATGAATCACTTGTAATGATTAGAAACTTGATAGAATTTCAAATCTAGTTTGGGGAGTCATTCAGTGAGAAACAGTGAAATGATTTTCCATGTGAAAAGGTGGACAGCAGAAACAGAAAGAAACAGTGAAACTAAAAGAGAAACAAAGAGCTTTGGAACAACGAGGCAGCAGGAGGACAGCTGCAGTTTAACAGCTTCAACTCACTGACAGGAAACAACATTAGAAACATCATCATCCTCAACTCATCTGCTGCACTGACACTGACACCTTCAACGGCAACACCTTCACTTTATCACCAGTGTTAATGTATGGAAACATCCTGTGAGTGAAAGTGTGTGTGAAGGTGTGTATGTGTGTGTTAGTATCAGGATCAGAGAACGACAGCTTTCCTCTGTTCCAGTCCAGATTCACTCTGATCCTCTGGAGCTTCTTCTCTACTGAGAGAGGAGTGGATGGAGCTGATGGAGAGTGTGCTGAGTATTTACCTTTAAAAAACAATATTCCCCATAATCCAGACAGTGTGCGTCCCTTCCTCTTCACAGACTCTGCTAACACACCTAGGAACCACCATGTACTGTCTCCAACATCAACATCCCAGCTGTGAGTCCCTGAGTTAAAGCCCTCAGAGCCCAGGACAAAGCAAGTAGAATCAAACCTCTCTGGATTATCAGGAAGCTGCTGCTTCTCTCCTCCTCGTCTCACACTGGTCAGATCTTCAGACAGGATGAGTTTTGGATGAGCAGTGTTTGGGTGCAGAATGAGAGGAGTGTAGGAGACCATGTCCTTCATGTTGTTCCAGATGTTGAAGGTCAGGTTGCCCAGGTGTTTGGCCTGGTCTATCAGAGCTCCTGAGGGCAGCTGTGGATCATCCAGCAGGGGGCAGCGCTGGACTCTTTCCACTGCAGCCTTGTAGTTGTGCAGGAATGAGACGTCTTCAGCTCTCAGCTCCTCCTCTGTGGCTCTGACTGTGTCTGAAAGAGCTGCTATCTCTCTGCTCAGAGCCTCCATCTTCTCCTTCATCATCCCACTCTTCTGCTCCTCTTCCTCCCTCAGTGCAGCCAGCCTGGCCTCCTCTTCCTCTGCTAGAAACTGATGAAGCTTCTTAAACTGCTCCTTAATCTGCCTCTCTGTGTGTCGGGCCTGGACCTTAATGTGTTCTGCTGTTTGATCAAACTTCACTTGAACTTCTTCACAAACCTTTAACTTCTTCTTTAAGGGCTCCAGAGTTTCCTGAAGTACCTCCTTGTGTTGTTGTGCAGCTTCATCGATGGGTCTGAATCTGTGATTGGTGTGTTTTTCTGAGTCTCTGCAGACGACACACACTGGCTGCTGATGGTCCAGACAGAAGAGTTTGAGTTTCTCAGAGTGCAGACTGCAGAGAGCCTCTGAAGCTCTCTGATCTCTCTCCTGTAGGAACGACTCACGCAGGTTCTTTAAAGCTCGGTTTAAAGGTGGATCATCCACTGATACTTTATTACAAACTGGACACTCACATATCTGTTTTTTGATCCACCATCTCTTCAGACAGGCTTTACAGAAGCTGTGGCTACATGACAGAAGAACAGGATCTCTGAAGACCTGCTGACAGACCGGACAGCAGAGATCCTCCTCTGATCTGGAAGCCATTGAGTCTGTGAGTGAAGCTGAAAACAGCAGACAGGAAGTACAGTCAGTCCTGGCTCCCCTCCCTCCTCTACCACCTTCACTGAAACTTGCTTTGAGTCGTGTTTTTGCTCAAACTCACATTCAGTGTGTGGAGCGTCAGCAGCTTGAAGCAGCAGTGTTGGAGTTTTCCACTTTTCTCTCCTGTAGCTGGACTCACTCAGAGGAAGCTGCTAGTTTGGTCTGAATTCAGTCTGATCGTCTGTGCGTCTCTCTTTACTGAGGACGAAGAACTTCCTGTTTCCTGGTTCGTAGCATTTCAGTGACATAAAAGCAGGAACTTCATTCACTTCATTCAGAGTGCAGACGTTTATTGCAGATCAGAAACGAAACCTTTTTTCAAGCGTAGAAAATAAAATGTGACTCCAAGAGCGTAGATTTGGTTTTGGCATTGGTGGGGACGGATGATTCAACCACCGAACTCTGCCCTGTTCCTTTTTTCCCCCCTTATTGTCTTTGCTTCTTGATAAAAAAGGAGAAATATACTTGCCTACATATGCTATTCTAAATGCTTTTAAACCATTTAAAATTACAATTCATAGTTTTATTTGTGAAATATATAATGTTAAATGACTAAGTATTTTAGGCTTTAGTTTACTTCAGCCATATTCCATGCTGTGATGAATCAGAATACAAGGTTTACTTTAGCAAGACCTATGAGTTAATGCTACATTTAACTAAATTGTTATATATTTTGTGTCCAATATTGTCTCCATATGATTTTGTTTTTTGCAACATCTTGCAGAGAAAAGAGTCAAGGTACCAGCTTGGTCAACCCTAAAAGACCATCTGTTCATCAAGAAATGACCAGGTGAAAAAGTCATAAACTAAACAAAATATACTTTTGGTAGTTCTGTGTCTCTCTCTCTCCTCCAAACCCAGATGGCTGCTGGTACTGAACCGGGTTCTGGGTCTGCTGGAGGTTTCTTCTTGTTAAAGGGGAGTTTTTCCTCTGCACGGTCACTTCATGCTGCTCAGTGTGAGGGATTGTTGAGGTTGAGTCCATATGTCCTGCGAACAGCTGCTGGGCAATGACACCATGCAATCTTCTGGGATTCCTTGGATAGAAAACCTGTGAGCTGCACTTATCCTTGGTCTTCACAGCTCACCTTTTTACTGTTTATTGAATCAAAATTCTCCAGTGACATGGATTCTACATTGTAACTGATGTGATGTTCTATGATGTATGATGATCTATAAAGTGGTTTTAAAAAAAAAAAAAGGCAAAAATTAGTTTCTTTATTCAATTTTTGAACAGTGATACTCATTCAGTAAATGCAAATTATTTACACGGCAGTACACTATAGGCATAAATCTAGACCCCTAGATAAAACATGATGGCATTATAGCAGTGACAACTCCTCCACAGTAGCAGGTGGGATTTTTCTTTTTTGAGGACGGCTCCTTTTACCTGTCACTACAGATGGTCTGTTTATGTTCTGATCAAGAGCCTTTTTTTGGGCAGCTGAAGAGGAGAAGTCCATCTTATGGCCAACCACTGACTGCATCTTGGTCATATTACCCAGCAAAACCCAGTATGCAGGTTCATCTGTAACAGTCCTTGTGCCACAGATCACTGTTGCTTGTACATTAAACAGAAGAGCAGTGACGTGGGTGCAGGTCTCCGTGACTCCGGCCATACAGCTGCAGTGGGCGACTTCAACCTTCCCTGTGATGCTCACAGTGACCCATGGCTGCAATGCTGGTTCATTCAGTCTTTGAGAGTGCAGGACCTGAAACACACACAAAGTTCTTGTCTTTAAATGAACTATGAGCCAAGGCTGACATAAATGTTTTATCTACTTAATCATTAATGTAACAGTGTTTAGAAAGTTAGCACATGTAATTTTTCATTTCTTTATGTGTCCATCTATAGAACGCTGCATGTTATATTCTAAATCTGCCTGTTCTGTCAGAAACCTGCCTGCAGAAAATGAACCCAAAGTATGTAATGCAAGGATGTCATCACTTTAGAGATGGAGAAAGCATAAAGTGACAATTATGAATCACTTAATATGATAAGGAGATTCTGCAGGTCATTAATCAATGTATAAAATTAAATAAAATGTATTTTTAGTGACACAAGATACAAATATGGAAGGAAGATGTATAATCGCTCAGTTTGGGGAAATTGTGGGTAGCCTGCAAGGGCCTCAACTTCTCCATACCCACAATGTGCATTTACACCTAAATGTCCCCAACAAAGGATGTTTTAATTCACCACTATTCCAGTGAAACACGAGTCTCCCATCTTCCTGCTACCGGTCTCGAGTTTTTGTTCACCAAAGCACACACCAACTTCATACTGACGGACAGATCACTGCCCTTTTGCCGCCTTGTCTGACCGTGTTTTGTGGCTTTGGTTCACTTCACCTCACTCTTCCCCATTCTTGTCATTAAATCAGGCCATTCTGCAACCATGGCAGCCATTCAATCTATGGCTTTATTCATGGTGTATTTTACCCCTTCACCAAAGGCCGTTTTCGTTTACAACATTATATTTGCAGTGTTCGTCTATCTATCAATATCTGCGGAGTATTTTTTTAACGAGTATCCTATTTTCTAAAGCACAGCATGTAAAGGGTAGCTCAGTTAGCAGGATGCTAGCATGTAGCGCTTAGTGAGACACGCCTCAGACGAGTTGAGCAAAGACCCCGTCTGTGTACTTTATACGTGAGCAACGGATTTAAATAACATTAACGTTTCAAAAGACAAACTTGAAGATAAATAACAATATACTTACCGGAGAATCGCCAGGGTTTGCCGCTTCCATCTTGCTGCTCCTAAATTCAAAACTGCCTCTGCAGTCAGGCAGGGGAGGCGTGGAAATTGTCTTTGAGTTAGTCAAACGTTTTCCTTAGTTCGAGTAGATGATAAAATAAAAATAAATGGGATTTTAAGTAGGACTAGGCGTTCTGTAATGATCTCTATTTAGGAGAAAAACTTAATCACTCACCTTTAAATTGCTCTCTTTTAGGAGACACGCTGCTGGCTAACGGTGTCATGTGATCAAACAGCGTAATTTAATTGGCTGAGAGCCGCTCGACTCGATCTAGTGTTGATTGCTCTGGCTTGGGTCATTAAAGTTCATCACTTTTGCAGTTGAATTTTTGCAGGTGAATTTTTTGCAGGTGAATTTTTGCAGGTGAATTTTTTGCAGGTGAATTTTTTTCAGGTGAATTTTTGCAGATGAATTTTTGCAGGTGAATTTTTTGCAGGTGAATTTTTGCAGGTGAATATTTTTGCAGGGAAATTTGGAGGATAAAAATGTCATAAATTCAATGTCTAAAAATACTTGAATTCTGATGATACTATATTTCTTCCATACCCCTTCCAAAAAACAAAGAACAAAAACACATCTGCCTATAAAAACAAAAATCACCATCGGCCCAGTGGAGACTGAATTTTTTGTCATTTTTCTACAAAACTTAACAAGTATGAAAAAAGTGTTTTTCATGGGGTTTTTTTTCCGAACCACGAAAGTGTTTACCCTGCAACACTGCATTTTGCAAAACTTACGTCTGTCCATCGTACAGTCAGACTTAGCAACAACAACGCACAGACATCCGAGTTCCATATATTGGATGTTAAGCTTAAAGTAGGAATGCTTTACCAACATTCAGAGATGAACTTGCACACTTGCTTTATTTCTCTGGGATAGCCTACTCTGAGATGAAATGCCGGTTTGGCAGCATCTAGCGAGACTTCAAATGCTTTCAGTGGGAAGTAAACATCCAGACTGCCGCCGGCAGGATTCACATTTTCATGGAGCACAGTCATTTGTATTCACTGAATTAATGTTTTTGATACGACTACTTCAACTTATTACACGTGCATGTGTAAAAGAAAATAAT
The DNA here is from genome assembly GCF_057381845.1 of Rhamphochromis longiceps. Classification (NCBI taxonomy): domain Eukaryota; kingdom Metazoa; phylum Chordata; class Actinopteri; order Cichliformes; family Cichlidae; genus Rhamphochromis; species Rhamphochromis longiceps. Next base: position 2,008,527 of record NC_140559.1, read on the forward strand.
CCCGTCTCTCTCATTATTATTTTTAGGATACAGGATACAGCATCCATTTTGTTTTGTTTTGTTTTTTTTAAATGTGTTGCTGCATTTTGTAGTTCATACTAGAGTTTTAATAAACAAAACACTAAAACTATTCTGTTATACTTGTCATGGCCTGGTACTAGGGACTAGGGGTGGGTTTTTATAATCGATTCATCGATTAAAATTGATTCTAGCTTGGATAACGTAAAATCGATTCATTAAAATCCTCAATCGATTTTTTTATATAAATTTATTTTGCCCGAAATGCCAGAATCTCTGGTGACATCTCACAAAATTTCAACAACCACCAAACAGCTAAAACAGTAAATGAGAGCAGGTACAGGGATTCTGCACATAGACTTAAACACACAGCGCGACCCGCGGATCAGAATCAGTTAGATGTCGCCTTTCTCAGTCGGGGCTGAAAGCCGACAGCTCGCTGATTCTGATCTGTCGGCGCTTTGTGTTCACGCCCTTTATGAGCCGATTCTAAAGCTGTTAGTTTGATGTCTCTCCAAACAATATTGACCGAACCAGCAGCAAAAGAAGATCCAAACGCTTCACATAAACATCGTCATTAATTCTTTTGTTTTGTTTTGTGAATTTTTGATGTACTGCAGAATATTTTTATAAAATCCCAGGCCAGGAAAATCACCTTCATGTTTTTCTGTGTTTTATCCTCAGCTACTTTGACACAAAGGCATCTGCTGTGATGCTCACACCTTTGATAAAGTCTTGCGTGTGTCAGCTTCCTTTTTATTGATACAAAAATATGTAAATGTACTGATCTGAATTATAATATTTCTGACTGTCAAAATTTCCCAGATTCAAATCAAATCGTGGATCGAATCGATTCGGGACCTTGTGAATCGGAATTGAATCGATTCTAGAAATCAGTGACGATACCCAGCCCTACTAGGGACCCAGGGCTCACGTATTTTTCTATATGTTTAATTTTTTCTGTGTGTAGTCTTTTGTTGTTTTCTCTCCTTTTTTGCCCCGTCTCTCAGTGTGTGCTCCCAGATGTTTTGGGTCACCTTAGGAATCGCGACCCGGAAGTGTTCCTGTGCTGGAGGCAGCCACAACTGTATGGAGTTATTTTTGTGCCACTATTCTGAGCGCACGTAAAAAAAAAAATTTGAGTTCATGTAAAAAAAAAATTGCAGGTGCAAGTGTTGCATTTTGAGGAGAAATTTATTTTGAGCGAAGAAAAGCTACATTTCAGTGAACAAAATTCATTGCATAATAGCAAACGTATTTCAGTGTTTGCTATTATCCACACACACACACACACAACAGCAGCCCCTCTCGCTCAGTTTTTGCATTTGCTCTTGCTCACAATGTGTTGCTCCCGCTCCCAATCACAGACTTGGATGCAAAAAAGTCTGATTGGCTGTTCTGGTCTCCAATCAGCTCAAAATGACGAAATGCAATATCTTAAATAAACTTTCAAGATATTTTCATGCGGTGTAAACTTTAAATATCTGCTTGATTTATCAAGACATATTTGCAAAGGTGCTCTAATGTTTTCGGAGATGCACCTTCACAGTGGACCTATTGTAGACTTGAAAATCTCCAGACATCCTATTTAAGGGAGGTGACGGCCAAGCAGAAAGAAAGGTCATAACTCTCTCTGTGAGGGAGAAGGTTTTAAGGATTGGGCTGAAGGTATAGCCCCCTTGAGATATAAGAGTTGTGGAATGTTCTTTATCTGTCTGTGTCTTTAACATGTGAGGGCAGCGGCCAAATTTCAGAGATTATCCTAGTGTTTAGCTGTGATGTTTCTCTCCACATTGCAATGTGCTTATTAAACCACTTCAAAACGCTCCCTGGGGGTGTTGGAGGTTGTTGTTAAAATTTCAATAGCAGCACAGACGTCCGAGATCCATAAATCAGTTGTTAAGGTTAATTTAGGAATGCTTTACAAATATTAATTGATGAACTTACACACTTGCTTTACTTCTCTGGGATAGCTTTCTTCGAGATGAAACACTGGTTATATAGCGAGGCTCCAGAAGACTTCAGTGTAAAGTAACTCTAGACCGCTGACAGGTGTTGCACACAACAGCCACTCTATCACGTGACGCACACTGCTTCGACGTGCTAAGGTCATGAGCCGGGTTACGCCATGTCACAAGTTTTGTGAGGTGCTCTTGTAATACTTAATGGATTGAATTACAGTTTTTATTTCGCCCTGATATCCGATCCAGTAATTTAGTTCAGGATCGGACCGATATGTATTGGTATTGGTCCATCTCTAATATTCAGTATGATATTAATTATTAATATTATTACTACTTTTTATGTGCAACTTTACACATAATGATTTATACTAAGTTGTCAGCAAATCAGTTGCAAATCACGTTATTACATTAAATATGACTGAAATGTACAAGACTAAAATTAATAAAACCCAGATAACAATACTTTTTGTTTGAGCCTGATTATTGGATCACTTCCATTAACCACACTGATGGTGTAAACAGTAAGCAGTGGACCGATAGCTTCCACAGATAGAGGAAAACTGGTGGATGTGGTCCATACAGGTGTAGAAACACGAGGTCGTTATGGGTCTAAATTACAGTCTAAATCTAATGTTTTCATTCTCTTTTGGCTGTTTGTCCTACAGCAACAACTACAGGATTATGCATTTGTATTGGGAGAGGTAAGAAGTCAGTTACTGCAATCTACTAAAATCTAGGTGATGTCATTTAAGTCAGTGAGGGTTTATTTATTAATGATGTTATAATGCACATTGGGACTGTGCCAAAAACCTGTGAAAATAAAGCCTGACAGACACAGAAATGCACTGTCTTGTATATGCAGAGCACCAGTTTACAGGCTGTGTTCAGCCGGGAGGATGATCACACACACCTGCAGCTGATAAAGCCTCGTCAGAGGTTGAGCTCTCTCCAAGCCGGATCGTTATGTGAGGCTTCCCGTCAGTTTCCCAGCAAGTCAGTCTGCGAGAGTGCTCTTACGTCTCCCTCTGTGATTTTCCAAGGAGGACCGCAAAAACGAGAGGGCCGCAAGCACGAGGTGCACGGAGATTAGGGAGTGAGGACACTAAGCACGGACACTGGGAGAAGACACGTCACAGAAGTCGGGGACGCATGAGGATTTATTGTTGTTGTGTATGTGTAGCCGCTATGACTGGTGGACCTACATCTTACCCACCACGTCTGTATACATACAAGCGAGAAGGGGGGTGAGCGGGTCAGCGCTCAGGGCACAGAAACTACGCTGGCTTCAAACACCATTTATTTCCATAAAAAAAATACAGCCAGAGTCACAAATACAAGATAAAATTCCCCGTATACAATAAAAATAATGTTGCAACCCGCTAAAAACCCTGCCGGCAGAAATAACTATACACTATTAAAACAAGGCTAAAACATGTTTTCCATATACTAAAATTACCCTCCCATAGTCCCATAATCCCACAGTTCAGCCACACATGGGCGAGTGGTCCTTATATAAAAGAGACAGGAGAGGAACTTTTCTTCCGGTATGATAAAACTCATCAGCAGTAGACCAGGGAGGAGGCCCCTATCACAGACCTGTCTCCTCCTGACAGCGCGTGGCCGCACAGTCCCGCCCCACTCCACACCTGAACACGGCCTCCCTCGTCTCACCGTCAGATGCAGGCAGAAGGGCATCCCTGCCCTGTTGTGCATTGCAGCCATCGCCACCCACTGTTGCTGTTCCTGCGTTGGGACTGGATCGCCGAACGACTCGCGGCACCCCACAGTCAGGCAGCAGTTCGTTCCACACCCGTGCGGGCTTGCACGCGTTCCTTTTTCTCCTGCTCACCTTTCGTGCGTCACTCCTCTCTCTGTCTCTGCGCTAGTGATGTGTTGTTCGCGAACGAAATGGCTCTTAGAGCCGACTCTTTGAAGTGAACGACGCAAGCCGGCTCCTTATCGCAAGCCGTCACATGGGGTTTTTTTTTCTCTCACCCTCTCTCTCGCACTTTTTTTCCGCTTCACTCTGCACGTGAGCCTTGTGCTTTAGATGGGCAGAGGGGGGAGGGGCGGTAGTTATACTCAGTAGCACAGGAACAGAGCCAGAGGGAGAGAGAGAGAGAGCCAGGGACAACAATGTCACATTGGAAAGGTATAGTGATCATCCACAACTATTTTCAGTTGCAGATGATAAAGGATTCAGAAAGTTTATTTATGCGGGCCCATATGACAGAGAATATGCATCTTCTTTATGTTTTCATATTATAATTTATATTTAATTGTGTTGTGGTTTGCAGTGTTTTGTGTTGTTTCACTTTAAATTTGTAAAAGGAAAAAGCTGAAAATTTAAATAGTTAAAAGTTGAAATGTGAATAGTTGATTTTTGTATTATATGATTTATTTATTACATTTTATGTGGAATGAATAAATAAAAGTGTATTTACGGTGGCTCCTAGAGACGAAGCACATATAAACTTCAAATCACGTACGAACTCTGAAGCATGTACAAACTCCAAAACATGTAAAAACACTTACAAACTCCAAAACACGTAAAAACTCCAAAACACGTAAAAACTCAGAAGCACGTACAAAAGACAACAGAAGTGCTCCAAGATGCTGGGCGCAGTGTTGAGCTTTTGTTATCTTGTGGCTACACAAGCCAGCAAGTACCAACGACCGGCTTTGGTGTGTGGTAGTAACAGGTAAATGAACTTTTTTTAAATTATTTGAATATATATATATATATGAGTGCTTGTGTATGAATACACAAACAATAGACACATGCTTTCAATTGTGTAATTTAAGTGATCTAGTAGCTCTGCTTTGGAAGTTCAGTTCATGCTAGAAATGTGTTTTGGAGTTCGTACGTGTTTTGTCTCTAGGTGCCACCGCATATATTTATATATAAACATATATAAATAAAACCAAATTTTTTACGTTAGTAATTCCTTTTGTGCATAATTTTATATTATTGTTAATAATAAATTAATTAAAGCAACAAAACAATCTGAAGAGCCGGTTCGGAGCCGAAAGAGCCGGCTCTTTTTAGTGAGCCGAACCGAAAGAGCCGGATCTCTAAAAATCCCATCACTACTCTGCGCTCACTATCCCCTTTAACAGGTCAACCTGGCGGCTGATAGGCCACCTTGGGGAACGCCCCCACCTCACAGGTGCCTACAATTGTCTGTTTAGTCCACAGTGGATTAAAGGAACATGGTACAACATTAACACACATAATATAAATATGAGGATAAAACCATGCTGTATAAATATAAATAAACAAACATGCAATATAAATATCACAATAAAATCATGCAAATAAAATCAACACTATGTACCAATACACAGATTGATAAAACATAAAAACACAAATTTCCACTGTGTGACATATGACTTACTTCACGTAAACAAATACACTGCTTTCATCGCACGAAGTCCAGCATTTGGGTCCTACTTCCCCACATCCCCACCATGACAGATGGATACGTTTCTCAGGAGTTTTCAGTCATGTCTTTTTTTTTGTCAACCTTTCTGTTTCCACTACAGCTCCTCTTTCATAGACTGTATAAATGTATAAATGACATTCAGGCCTTTTACATTTGAATGCCTCTGATTTTAACATGGACCTCAAACTTACACAGAGAGAAAAAAAAACTTAAGAAACAAAAAAACGTCAGTGTCAAACTAGCTTTAATTTTATGGATCTGTAGCAATGTCACCTGATTTATCACTCAGTGTAAAAACCAACAAAGGACTCATTCATTACATATTACTTCTTGTATACCTGCTAACATGACACATTGTTTTCTTTACCATCTGTGTAAGGCTACGTCCACACGTACCCAGGTACTTTTGAAAACGCAGATTTTTCTATGCATATGCACCTTTCGTCCACACGTAAACAGCGTTTTTGGTCACTGAAAACGGAGATTTTTAAAAATGCTTTGGCATGTTCCTAGCAGCGTTTTCCTTCATTTCTGCCTTTACGTGTGGACGGGATTATTTTTTAAAACGAAAACAGAAAATCTCCGTTTTCAAAAAAACCGCGTACGTGTGGACGTAGCCCAAGTCCGCCAGAGCTTATATTATATTTTTACATGCTGTAGTGCCATTTTTGGGAGCATTTCAAGTTGCTATACATCAATACAACCATTATAGCCCAGATGTTAATAATATGTATTCATTAAGTGCATAGTACTTTCATAAATTGCAAAAAAGAGCAATAAACTACAAAAAAATTAAAAATCGTTTTTGTCTTTTTAACATATATTTCTAGTTGGAGAAATTTAAGAAGCTGATCCCGCAAAACTGTAAATACAAAAAAGTTGCACAAAACAGTTTCCCACCACAGGAAATTTATTTTGAGTGTCTTCATAATTTTATTTTTGAAATAAACCAACTTTTATACACTGCAGGAAAAACCAAAATAAATATTGTAATGCAAATTTGCAAAAAAAAAAAAAAAAAGGCATATGCATCAAAATAAACTATTCCCAGCAGTGCAATTTGAGTTCTAAGTATCCCAGATATGATACAGAAAGTCATAAAGTCAAACATAACTTTTAAAAATACCAGTATAGGCTTATGAGGCCCTGAAGTAAAAAAAAAACTACATTTCCGCGAAAATGACGTCATTTCCTGTTTCGGGCCGGTCATGGCGGACATGCGACAGTTCGCGCTGACTTCTAATCCAACGTAGGAAGTGTTACAAACAGCTGATCGGATCGGCAAAGCGTGTTTCTGGAATATTATGTTTTTGTTGCTGCAAGCGCTTTTTATACAATTTTTGCAAAGCTATATGTGGAAGGAAACTGTGACCGAGGACAAGCTGATGGCATAAGATTTAAGTACAACTCCTCCGGTTTCATATGCAAAAAAAATTATTGCGCTAGCTTACGTGGTTCCAGTTCTACCGGGATTTAAAAATAGTTACGCAAAACGGAGCGTGCCCGCTCCGACCGGCTTTAAAGGGTTAATGGTAGAGCTGGATCTTTGACATGAACGACGCGAGCCGGCTCGTTGTTGCGAGCCGTGGAGTTTTTTTCTTTCTCTCACCCTCTCTCTTGCACTTTTTTCCGCTTCACTCTGCATGCGAGCCTTGTGCTTTGCGCTGGGAAGAAGGGGGAGGGGCGGCAGTTACACTCTCAGTAGCACAGGAACAGAGCGGGAGGGGGAGACAGACAAAGAGAGCCAGGGACAACAACATCACATTAGTGGTTTGCACTGTTTTGTGTTGTTTCACTTTAAATTTGTTTAAAAGAAAAAAGCTGAAAATTTGAATAGTTAAAAGTTGAATTGTGAATAGTTGTTTTTTGTATTATATGGTTTATTTATTACATTTTATGTGGAGTGAATAAATAAAAGTATATTTATGGTGGCCCCTACAGACAAAGCACATATAAACTTCAAAACACGTAAAAACTCCGAAGCACGTACAAACTCCAAAACACGTAAAAACTCAGAAGCACATACAAACTAAGAAACATGTACAAAACACAACAGAAGTGCTCCAGGATGCTAGAACTATTTTGTTTAATTATCTGAATATGTCACGGTTCTGGGTCCGTTGGACCCAGTATTTTGAGTTTATTATGTTTTGGTTTATTTTTGCATTATGGATTGTTTTCTGATGTTCTGGTGCTTTGTTTATTATGATCATTATGGATCTGTTTCTGTTATTCTTGGTGAGGGATCAGTTCTTAGGTTTTGGGTTCTCATGTGAGTTGCAGTTTCTGGTCAGTGTCAGTGTCATGTCTGCATCTGGTTTAGTAATTCTTGTTTCCTGTCTTAATGTGAAAGTCTTTGTCTTATGTTAGTGTGTGCAGCTTAGCTCCCCCGTCTCGTTAGCCCTGATCTCCCCCAGCTGTGTCTCCCTTCTGTTGCCCATTCCGTCATTACTACCCTGTGTATTTAAGCCCTGTGTTTTCCCATGCTCGGTGTTGCGTTGTACCCTCAGATCTTGCCTGTGTGTTCCTGCTTGGTTTCATGGTTTGGTTTGGCTTCTGTTTTTGTTTCATGCCAGCAATAAAAGCTGTGGTTTTCAGTTACATTTCGTCTCGGAGTCCTGCATTTGGATCCACATTTCCACCTGCCCGCACACAGAGCCCTGACAGAATATATATGAGTGCTGGTCTATAAATACATAAACAATACACGTATGCTTTCAATTGTGTAATTTAAGTGATCTAGGTAGCTCTGTTTTTAAATTCAACATTTGTAGATGAGAATTCAGCTGCGTTGTTTTTTTAAATTTCACTGTAAAAACCCCAAAATGCTCTTTATTTAGGATGATATTCTTATGGATTCTGGTTTTTTTTATATATATATATATTTTATTCTATGAATAACATTTATGCTATAAAAAATATTAAATTTTAAATGAAGATGCAGATGTTTGATAAAACACATTTTTAACAGAGCCAAAGAGCACAATGGAGAAGGCTATTGTGTTTTTAACATATATTTCTGAAATTTAAGAGAAATTTAAGAAGCTTATCCCTCAAGACTGCAAATACAAAAAAGTTGCACAAAATAGTTTCCCACCACAGGAAACTTATTTTGAGTGTCTCTATAGTTTTATTTTTGAAATACACCAATTTTTATATACTGCAGGAAAAACGAAAATAAATACTATGATGCAAATTTGCAAAAACAACAGCATATGCATCAAAATAAACTATTCCCAGCAGTGCAATTTGAGTCCTAAGCGTCCCAGAAACGACACAGAAAGTCATAAAGTCAAACATAACTTTTAAAAACACCAGTATAGGCTCATAAGGCCCTGAAGGTAAAAAACTACAATTCTGCAAAATGATGTCACGTCCGGTTTCGGGCAGGTCATGTCGGACATTTGATAGTTCACCCTGATGAACTAGGAAGTGTTACGAACAGATGATCGGATCGGCAAAGCGTGTTTCTGGAATATTATGTTTTTGTTGCTTTTTATAAAAAAAAAACACCCAGCACGCCCCTGCGGGCGGTTTATCCTTCAAGCTCGGGTCCTCTAACAGAGGCCTGGGAGCTTGAGGGTCCTGCGCAGTATCTTAGCTGTTCCCAGGACTGCGCTCTTCTGGACAGAGATCTCCGATGTTGTTCCCGGGATCTGCTGGAGCCACTCGCCTAGCTTGGGAGTCACCGCATCTAGTGCTCCGATTACCACGAGGACCACCTTTACCTTCACCCTCCACATCCTCTCGAGCTCTTCTCTGAGCCCTTGGTATTTCTCCAGCTTCTCGTGTTCCTTCTTCCTGATATTGCTGTCATTCGGAACCGCTACATCGATCACTACGGCCATCTTCTTCTGTTTGTCTACCACCACTATGTCCGGTTGGTTAGCCACCACCATTTTGTCCGTCTGTATCTGGAAGTCCCACAGGATCTTAGCTCGGTCATTCTCCACCACCCTTGGGGCATCTCCCACTTTGACCTCGGGACTTCCAGGTTATACTCGGCACAGATGTTCCTGTACACTATGCCGGCCACTTGGTTATGGCGTTCCATGTATGCCTCTTGCACCCTGCTGTTATGTGCTGGATTGTCTCTGGGGCATCTTTACACAGCCTGCACCTGGGGTCTTGCCTGGTGTGATAGACCCCAGCCTCTATGGATCTTGTGCTCAGAGCTTGTTCTTGTGCTGCCATGATTAGTGCCTCTGTGCTGTCTTTCAGTCCAGCTTTGTCCAGCCACTGGTAGGATTTCTGCATATCAGCCACCTCCTCTATCTGCCGGTGGTACATACCGTGCAGGGGCCTGTCCTTCCATGATGGTTCCTCGTCTCCCTCCTCTTTCTTGGGTTTCTGCTGCCTGAGGTATTCACTGAGCACTCGGTCAGTTGGGGCCATCTTCCCAATGTATTCTTGGATGTTCGTTGTCTCATCCTGGACTGTGGTGTTGACACTCACCAGTCCCCGGCCCCCTTCCTTCCGCTTAGCGTACAGCCTCAGGGTGCTGGACTTGGGGTGAAACCCTCCATGCATGGTAAGGAGCTTTCTTGTCTTTATGTCAGTGGCTTCTATCTCCTCCTTTGGCCAGCCTATTACTCCAGCAGGGTACCTGATCACGGGCAGGGCGTACGTGTTGATGGCCCGGATCTTGTTCTTACCATTCAGCTGACTCCTCAGGACTTGCCTGACCCTCTGCAGGTACTTTTCTAGCGGCCTCTTCATTATTCCCATTCGCCTGCGGGATCCCCAGGTACTTGTAACTGTCCTCTATGTCTGCAATGTTGCCTTCTGGTAGTTCAGTCCCCTCAGTTCTGACTACCTTCCCTCTCTTTGTTACCATCCGACTACACACACACACACACACACACACACACACACACACACATATATATATATATATATATATATATATATATATATATATATATATATATATATATATATATATATATATATAAAAAAGGGGTGCAACAATACACAAAATTCACGGTTCGGTTCGATACTTTGGTGTCACGGTTCAATATTTTTTCAATACAAAAAAATGTTCATGCCTTTTTAATTTGTCATTTACTAAAATTATAAATATATATTTTAACTCAAAAGTACAGTTTTTAAATTTAGTAATAAAAAAATAAATCTATCTGATCGAGAAATCTCTCATCTTTGGAAAAGAGAGTTTATTACAGAGAAATGCCTCTTTCCAAAATAAAAGCTATACTATACGGTTCTTCTGGGCTATATTCTCAGCAGCATATTAAACATATCAGGTCCCCATAAGGAGAATCATGTGCTAACGGCTGTCTAAATGACTCGGCTAAAGTTTGTAACATGCATGCTTGTTGTTTTTGTCTGCTTCCACTTGTCTTTGCACTAGGATGATGTCGGAGTAAATGTGCAGTCACATTCATTGTGTTCCCACTAGTGCTGTCAAGGTAAGCAGAGCCAGTTCAATCAATGTCTGCACATTGGATTGCTGTCTAAATTATTCCCACAAGTGTCCTGAATGCTGTTGTTGGTGAGTTGACGAGAAACGGTGGAAAGCTCCAGTCTCTACAGGAGTTAGATGTTAGCAGGAAGTTAGCTCGCTAGCTTCCACCTAAACATGATATACCATGTTCTGACTGAGAGATTTCTGAAAAAATTAAAGTCTACAGCTCTGCTATCACTTCAAACATAAATGAAGACAGAAAACTAAACAGTAGTAACGTTTCTAGGGTTACTGAAGCTGGCGTAGCTGGTATATTATGATACACTACATGGTGGCTCACTACAGAGCTATGGTTAGCATGATATAAAAACATTAGCACAGTGAAGCTGGAGGATGAACGATAACCTTTTTCCATTCGATAAAAGTTAAAGTGAGGGTTCCCGATGGTTAGGGACAAAGGCGATTGTATGGCAGGATGCTGTAAACGGACGAAACTTCAGTCTGAGATAATCCATCCACAATACGAGGTTAGTCATTAATTTGCTGTTGCATGGGCTGGGCTGTAGTTGCATTGTAAGTTTTTAAAAACTGAGCTTAAAAATGAACAGGGATCTCTGCCTTTTTTTTAGGGTTCTTACGTTCGTGCCCCTAAAGCCACAAAACGGCCACACTCCAAAAAGTGCTATAAAAATGTTGTATATTAGTATTTTTTCCACTTTAAATGAGTCAGTTTTTTAAAACTACTCCTTTAAATCCCAGTATCTTTACATTACTTTTTTTTTTTTACAGAAAAAACTAGAAAATTAAAATTTTTTTCATAAAATACATTTAAAGACATGTTTTTTTTATTATAATTAGGCCTTTAGATGGATCAAAGATTGGCACCAACATTCATTTTGATCCATCATTTTTTTTTTTTGCAGTGGCACAGCAAATTCAGTATAAATGCTAAATGATTATTACCTTGTTGTGTTCTAAAATAAAATGAAAAATTATGTAAACAAAAATACAGGAACAGTTTAAACCAGAAAAAAAAACATTTATTTTAGAACAATAAACATTTATGTTTTTTGGGAACAGGAAAAGGTATGAAAAAAGAGCAAGTAAGAGGTTGAGAGAGAGAGAGAGCGTATGTGGAGGTGTGTCAGAGTCCTGCTCAGTTGAAGCAGAGGCTGCAAATGGACAGACTGTGGTCCTTACATGCGAGCCTTCCGCATTTGCAGCAGGTGCTGACGATTTGTCTTTTTTCGGTGTAAACTCGCACTGCCTCATGCCCTTCGGTTTAAGGATTGGAGAGGGGCCTGCAGCAGCACCCTGCGCTCTTGTCACAAAGTCTGCAGAAGCTGATGAGCGGGGAAGGTGCCCTCGCTTCAATATGTGTGGGTTTACCAACATTTCACCCACCTCTTCAACATACAGCCACCTCCTGTGTGTTTTCCTCTGCTTCCAGGATGGGTCATTGGTGTCCACAGCACGTAGGCATTGTATAGTGAGATGTCCAGCCGGTTGTGGAAGAGGGCCACTGGCCAGCGATTTGTTCTCCTCCTGCAGGAATAGGTGTCAAGAACCTAACAAAAAAAACAAAACCTGAAACATAAAACCTATGAATATATACAAATAAGGCGGAACGTCAGGCTTGATTTAGCAAATTGTGCCAACCAGGGCCAGTTTCCTCCTGAGTAGCTTTTCTGCCAGGGTGTAATGAAGTAAAAAAATTGTCACAGGTGATGGCGCGTCCCTGGAGCCCCTCTGTTAGTTCCAGGACCACCCTAATCCCCTGGTTGACCTCGGCACAATCACCATCTTCTTTGCCCGTGTATACCTGCAGTCAGGTGTTGGATGTTTTTCACATGACACACAACCCATATTTTTAGATCATATTTGGCCGACTGTTGGCATGTACTGCTTGAAGTTGCACCTGTCTCTGAATGCGACGAGCTGTTCATCGACACAAATGTCTCTGAACAGCAGCTCCAGACGATGTGTCCAACAATCCCATACCTTGCGGAAGGCAGACAGCTTGTCGGGGTCGGGAAAGTTTGTCATCAAAACGCAGCACCCTGCTGATTTGATGAAATCGCTTGTGGGACATGATAGCCTGGAAAATGTCCCGTCCGGATTTTTCACTCCAGAGGCTGAGGGTCGATTCGGTAGACACCAGCCAAAATGAGCGGCCCAACATAAGCACAAAATTCATCTGAGTCCATTTCTCGCAAGTCGGCGACTGCGCGTCTCCCGTGCACATTTGTCATGGCCACGGTGTGCTGCACAATTTCATCAGTGAGGAAGAGTGCAAAGCTGGATGTCGGGTCACTGATTTAGGCAGCAGCATAGTGTGTAGGTCCCGGGGTGACACTTGTGGCTGCTGGGACATAGTGGAGCATCTCCAAATTTGTGGGCAACCAAACGATTTTCCCGTTTTTTTGAAGTCCATCCCGATGCTGCTTCATTCATCCATCTCCCCTTCGCTCTCATTTTCAGAGGATATTTCACAGAAAATTGGACTCCAGCTACTCTGTTTCTACAGAATAATCCGTCTCATCTCTATAATCCTCGGAGGAGGAAGACGAGAAGCCATCCTCGCACTTAGAGTCCAGGACCATTTCCAATACCTGGTGGACAAATAAAAAAATTGCAAGTTTAAGGCCAGGATTCTAAAAGGAAATCATAACATAAAATGATTCCTTACTTTATGTTATCATAGTTTTGGAATGAAAAATAGTATTTAGAATTGTTGTCAATGGGCCAGAAAACGGCCATTAGGATAATGTGTGTGAGTATTTTTGCTGCTTAGGCATTTTAAGCTAATTTAAGAAACTCAGACCGAAGCTTAAAGAAGCTAAATAAAAAAAAAAAATTATATCCTTTGGCAAATTTGGCTATATTTCATTCAACAGGAAATGGCTTGAAATAAAAAAAAGCAAGTGGCAGAAAATGGTCCCGGGGACACAGAGTATTACCGAATTACACTAACCCGGGAGGCACAAAACTAAAATACTGCACCCAGCATTTGTCTTCATTGTGCATTCAGCTATTACTCTGAGGCTACATCCACATGTATTTTTGAAAACGCAGCTTTTTCTATGCGTTTGCACCTTTCGTCCACACGTCAACGTTTTTTTTTTTAGTTTTTTACACGCTTGCATACAGACACACTTACTGTCTGTTCATTTACAAAGACAGAAGCATCAGAGTGAACTTCTCCATTCAACACAGACACTCTCACAACCCTAATCCCGACGTCGGTTTTGAATATTTTTTTTTAAATTTATGTATGCTGTATGCATTTTGTTCGTTTTTAAGTTGTGAGTCTACACCAGCCAAAATACTGTCTTTAGTCATTAACATTTGAAATGACGCAGGCACTTAAAAAGTAACACAAAATTAGCTGCCTTTCCAAAAAAAGTTTTTAGAAGTACTTAAGGTTTTTCTCTCCCAGCCATCTAGACTTCTGATTGACCAACATTTCTACATGGTTAGGATTGGCATGTTCTTGACAGCGCTTGACTTCGTTCTTGGTGTTTACATGTGGACGGAGATATTTCTTCAAAAGTGTACGAGTAAACAGGATATATTTTAAAAAAAAACAAAAAAAAACACAAAATCTCAGTTTTCAAAGACACCCGTGTACGTAGTCTGAATATAAATTCTAAAACTGAAAATATTGTTACGCCTCCAATTCACATGACTGATTTACGCTGACATAGCAACAAGCTGCAGCCACACTAAGTCTCTGGCAGGAGTTTTGAAAAATCTCGGTTTTCAATGATCGAAAACGCCGTTTACGTGTGGACAAAAGGTTCAAATGCATGGAAAAAACTGTTTTCAAAAATACCCATGTACGTGTGAACATAGCCACAAATTATATTTATGTCAAACGTTTATACTTCCTGCATTTGAATGATTTTAACCATATGTAACACCTGCATTTGTGGGTGGTTTTTTTTTTTTAAGGCTTTGAATTTGCAAGGCAATGCTATGAACAGCAGTACAGAGAAATCCAGGCAGCCAGCCCGTGTCTGTCCAACCAATCAGAGAGCTTCTTATGTCCCACAGAATGACTAATTTGCATTGCTTCAGGATTTAAAAAATGAAATTGTTAATTCAGCAACTAATCCAATAGTTAATCCGTGAGTTAACAGAAAAGGTAAATAGATTTTAAATTAACAATTTAAATGCCAGAAATAAATCGTTGATTTTTGAAACTATTTACTTGTTTCTGTTTTTTAAGTTGTGTTTTAAAAACGTTTTTTAATTTAGAATCCAAAAGTGGTTCTGTTCAGAGTTTTTTTTGTGAATTTCATTTTATTTAGAAATGTTTTAATAAATTAAGTGATTTTAAATGAATTTGAAAAGGAATTTACAAATGCAGAATTGATTCTACAATTAACTTTTAAAGCATAGAATTCTTTATTTTTAATTGTGTGGCTCTTGTGGTCCTCTTGTTTGAAATTCTAGGTGGTAGCAGACATAAGTTTTTCTGTAGTGTCTCAGGGATCACAGGGCTACACAGCCAAGAGACTCAAGCCACCAACAATGGAAAGGATTCACTATGTATTTTCCTCTCCAAGAACACCTCTTCCACATGTTGCTGCAGAATTCAGCAAAATGCAGAGGTCTCAGTGCAAGACTGGTGTGAATGGGCAGCTTCAGTTACTTGTTAATCACATCAAAACCTCTGTACATGTGAGGCACATTTACTAATAAAACTAACCATGTGTACTAAACAATAAAGGTTCATGAGTTGTATTCTTTTTACTGCTTTCAAAATGGCAGGGCAGATTATGTTTTACTAGGTGACCGGTGTGGCATCGTGAAGGAGAAAAACTGGTAAAGGTGCCTGAGCGGTGTTGACAAAGCCACATGGGGAGGTACTTACACCCCAGGAGAGATTACAATAGCCAGTGCAAACGTTGTAACAGTTATAAAAGGCATACAGCTTCATTATTACAAGCAGAGGTGAGGTAAGTCAATTTCACAAGACAAAGGTTATTGGACAAAACAACAGCAAATATACAACTGCAGAAAAGAAAACATCTTAAGTAGCAGGGCTGGCAATACTGAATCCTTAATTAAGACACTTCATTAACAAACATTACTTAAAAGAACAAGGTTTGCTGCCACAATGCTACCCTAGTTAAAATAACAGCTCAGAGTACTGCTTTAAGTACCGGCCTCTTGGGGACTCAACCTACAGGGAGTGCCATGAATTACTCACCCGTGCAGTCTCTGCAATCCTCATTGCCAGTCTAACTGCAACTTAAATGGCGCGTTATACCTGTTTCCCGGTGTGCACACTCACATGCATCAGAGAGATTTCCACCACACATGTCTAGTCCCCATAACAGGTGGTCACACTAAAGCAAAATAAAACAAACCACCTTAGGAAATAATATATAAATAAACAGGAACACACACAGACTCACTTGAGTAAATTTGAGGTTGCAGTTTTTAACTCCCACCCTTTGGGGACACCGGTTTCTGTATGGTTTAGAAGCAGGCTCACAACTGAATTTTACACCTCCAAGTCCAATGAAAACAAAAGTCACCAGAGATTTTCATTTTAAGCAATATTTCTCTATACAGTAGTTTGACACAAGCATCCCTCAGTCTATTGCACAAGCTTTTCTTTTTAAGGCATTAATGTGATTTCTGACATAATTTCTTACCCCAGTACAGTTTCTGTCTTTCACTGCATAGGGATCTCCATTGATGCATTGAGTGCAGTCCAGCTTAAATCCTATTATTATATTTCAGAGCATCCTAATAAAAATTAGTCTTACCTTCAGGGTCAATGTCAATATCATCAGGTGTTTGGCCTTTGTAGTGTGAAAAAGTTCCGTTCTCCAGTGTCAAAAGCTCATCTTGTGCTCATCTTAGCAAGCTGAAGTGTTCCCTGAGGCAATTGGTATACTGCCCGTGGACACGTATGTCATGGCCCAGAAAGTCTGCTAGTTGGTCTGCTTCATTTTCTTTAAGATTAAACAACCACAACATTGTTGGTATATGTTTTCGAAGTCTTCTTGATGTTCAGATTTCAGGGTGTTTGGCCCCACTCTCCTTTGCAAACATTTGGATACAGTCTCCTCTTCGATAGGCAGATAAAGCTCTTGGTCTAGCAAACATGGAGATGTTCTCTTTAGGGACACCACAAGATTCACGAGTTTCCACAACAAGCTCCATTGCAGAGACCGTTGATAGTTTTAAGAGAATAGGAACTCCTCTCCCTCGTTTTCCACAGGTTTCTACTCTGGTGAAGAAATCACTTTTTTTTTCAAGTAAGGTCAGGCAAGCAGCCATGTCCGTATAGATTTCTGGATTTCTTCTGTCTTTAAAGGTGGACACTTCCATTCTTGATACTTCTCCTTCTTTTCTTCTGTTAAAAATGATCACTTGAGCAAGTGTCACTTTGGCAAGCTTGCATGGCTACATGGCGGGGGAGACAATCTCAGCATTCTTTCAGCATCACCTTGAATAGTCTCCATATGGTGATCCAAGTAGGAGTAGGTAGGTCTCTGGAACGTATTTCTCTCTGGATTGTGCTCTCAGGATTGTGCCAACTCTTTCACTGCACATATCAAATGGTTGAAGTTTGCAGGATAAATCAGTTCCTCTGCCTTTTGAATGGGGCTATTTTTCTGAAGTATAAGCAGCTGGCCCCCAAATTCCCTAAGACTTTGCCTTATGTAGTCATGTCTGTTCTTTCTTGAACCATTTAGATCACACAAGTTCTGTCCAAACTGCAGAAGAAGTTGGCCATTTTGGATTGAGTAACTTTGTCATATTTCATGCAGGAATCACACTTTTCAAGCTGTGAGGCATAGAGGACACATGAAAACAAATGTCTTCAAGAAAGGGTTTTCTTTATTTTAACCCTCAAAAAGGTTCAAAAGACAAAATTCTTAAACATAAAACTACTCATAGTGACCTAAGGGTAGCTTTTACAGTGGTTTGGCCAAACCATTTACACACAATAGGGGGAAAACAAAAACTCACACTAATATTAACTAACATAGGCAAACCTAAAACACCCCTTTTTCCTGATAAGCACATGGTTGGTCCTGCTGAGCAGGCATTATGTTCTCAGAATCCTCAGCCACACCTTTTACCCAGACAGGAAACAGCCACCACCCAAAACCAGGTAACTCAAAAAAAGAGAAACACAATTAATATAACAGAAAACATTTTTAGAAAACACAATGCCTTTATGCGCGCGCCTCATAATATCAGTGTTAGGTTTAAATAAAATGATTAATGAATTATATTAATGAAGAAAACTGCAAACCAAACTAATAAAGTGAACAAATGGACTGATTTACCCATGTGTGGCTGATGCCATCACATAAGCCCTCTCCATTGTCACGAGCAACAGCAGTTTTCAGTGCACATTTGGATCGAACCCTCTGTTTCCCACCCTGGGAGTCACCTTCTTTCTTTGCTGGGCATCTTCTCATGTACTTCCACAGTGTTTTCAATGAATGAAATCAATGCCCTCTGTGGATTTGCTGTAGCTCATCAGCTCCCCTCTTCAACACACTGGCTTATGGGCAAAATTTCCACATCTTCTAAGGATGTTCAACCTATTGTGTCACACTCTTGAATTTTTGGGATATTGAAATGCAAAAGCAATCTCTTCTACATTTTTATTTACAGCCTCCAGGTGTCGTGCAATTTTTGATGTAGGTTGGTGTCTAAACAAACAGTAGTTTCTCTTATCATACACATGGTGACTTCCAAACTTTGAAGGTGGTAACAATTTGATTGATTCCGCAATCTGTTCAATTCTGCTTCTCTTTGGTGTACTTTTAGTATTCTGAGATCCTCTTCTTAGGAGTTATGGCAACATTGACTTTATTTAAAATTTCTGAAGAATTATCTAGTTTTTGTGGAGATAAATTGGGGTATCACACAGAAGGCAGAGGCTTCTGTGCAGTTGGATAAAGAGGTCCATCTTCATCTAGATGACAGGAACTTGGTCTGGAACATAATCAGCATCACTACAGTCTGGGTTATCGGATTCATCAAAAGACGTTTCTGCATATGTTGAGACCTTGGTAAAAAAAAAAAAAAAACATCTCTTTAAGATTTAAGGCATGACTGAAGTAGTTGGGTTGTGACAGATTAAAAGTTAAAGCCATTTAAAGATAAATAAAACATGTATATTACAAATTTTCTACCTATGACCTCTTTTTTTCAGTATTCAACAAAGCAATCCTCAAATGCTGGTTGAAGTGATGATGTTGTGGCAATTATATGAGGACCTGCAGCCTTTTAAGGATGGACAAAAAATAAAAACTCCATGCGTCTAAAAATACCATGTTATTATAATGTATTTTTGATATGTATGAAACCTTCTTCATCCTGGATCCCGCTGGTCTTCGCTCTTCGGCAAAGGTTTCTCCATTTGGTTCTGTCCGAGGCATCCTCAGGTGATGCGTTGATGGTCTTAATGTCCTCCTTAATTTTGTCCATCCACTGTTTCTTCGGTCTGCCTCAAGGCCGGCATCCTTCTGGGTCGATCATCATTGCCATTTTTGCTACAGAGTTCTCATCGCTTCGAATCACGTGTCCATACCACCTCAGGCGGGACTCGAGCATCTTTTCCTTGAATTGGGGCTACACCTAGTCGCTTCCGTATGTCTTTGTTCGTAACACGGTCCCATCTTGTAATTCCCAGGCTCCATCGGAGCATGCGCGTCTCCATGGTGTTTAGGGCCTGTTCATGTGTGGTCAATGCGGGCCAACATGCGGAACCATACAGGGCTACTGGGCGGACCACCGCTTTGTAGATTTTTCCCTTGAGTCGATCTGGCATTCTTCTGTCGCAAAGGACACCAGTGACCTGTTGCCATTTTAACCAGGCTGCATTTATTCGTGCTCGGACAAAGGGGGTTATGTTTCCATCGTAGCTGATGATTCAGCCCAAGTAGCGGAACTCTTCTGTCTTCTTCAACTCTTCGTTGTCAATTATGATGGTGCCATCAGTTTGGGGGCCTCCTTCCAGGTATTCGGTCTTTTTCGTATAGAGCCGCATACCATATTCACTGAGCCGGGTCTTCCAGAGTTGCGTCGTCGTTTGGGTCTCTTCTCTGTCTTTGCTGGCGAAGAATACGTCGTCGGCAAAGAGGAGAGACCATGGATGAGGTAACTGGAGGTCGGCCGTGATGGTATCCGTACATAGAATGAAGAGGGGGAGTGACAGAGCTGACCCTTGGTGGACCCCAACACTAACTGGGAAGGGAGGTGATAGTCAAGCGGCGCATCGGACTGAACTGGTGGCGTTGTTGTAGAGGAGCTGTATCCATTTGATGTACGCCTCAGGGACACCATGCGATCTTAGGGAGTGCCGTATGAGGTCATGGGGTACCCTGATATGTATGAAACCAAATAAGGAAATATTAAACTGCAAAAGTAATACTGGTTACAGCATAAAATTCAAATCTGGAATCACTGGTTTGAGGATATACGTTTGAAAAAATATGTAATTTAGAAAATTAGCTTATGTAGGGCATTTTTTAAGAGGGACATGAAAATGAACATTAAAACTAACCTAAACTGCACAGCAATGCACTTGTTTAAATTCAAAGACTTGTTATCAATAGTTCGGCTACCTGCTGCACATCTTCCAGTGTTTCCCTGGTCCACATCTCCAAGGGGAAATGATCTGATAAGCGTAGCGGCACAGTAGTGATGTGCGATACCACTGATTTCCTTTCCAATCTGATACCAAGTAATATTCAGGGTGGTATCGACGATACTGATCCGATACCAATACTTTGTACAAAAACTTATTTTATTAATTGTATCTCAAATTATAGCATCATAATGATTACAGGACATCAGATTACTTGTTCTTATCACTTAATAATGCAGAGTTCATCATATAGAAATAAAAAAACTGAAGTTGTGCTATTTGAACACCTTGCCTGCCTGCAGCACTAAAGGACTCCATGAGAGACGTCTGTCTCGCCCTGGCAGCACCTGTCCCTGTCCTCCTCTTCAGTTCGTCTCAACATACGCTCGTCATATTCTGTGATATGATTTACTCTGAGGTGTTTGACAAGGTTAGTGATGTTGCCACAACCATACATGCCAACCCTCCCGAATCCGATCCCGAATTTCAGTGCCCCTTCCAAAAATCTCCCGGAGCCACCATTCTCCCGAATTTCTCCAATTTTCCAGGACAACAAAATTGAAAAACCATATCGCAGAATTCATAGCGCGGCCCAGCCAATTCCAGTTTCCAACAATGGCGGCAGCTACTTAGTTTTAATATTACTCTTATTTCTCTTTCTGGGTCGCAAAAAAACTTTTAACATATTTTCAGGTGAGAATGTAGCTGTGTAAACTTCAAATATCTGAGCCGACCGACACATCGTCTTCTTTTTTTTTTTTTTTTTGGCCTGTCCCGTTTGGCTCTTTTGCCATCAGAATTGTTGTCTAAAGGCAAAGAAAGATGCCCAACGGATTTACTTTACCAAACTGACCATCCCAGCCTTGCCGTAATGGTCCATTTGATTCACCTTTTATTGTTTATTTTATTTTCACTTACTGAATACGGGACAGACTTGACTGGGGGAAAGAAGGGGAGAAAGAAAGAGGGAAAGAGAAACAGCTGAGAAGAGGGACGGGGGAGAAGGGCAAAAAACAAAAACCAACAGAACGGGCAGAGAAAAAAAATGCATATATCAATCACCTGGATCACCTGCTGAGAAAGAAAAAAGAAAGCAAGCAGAAGAGAACAAGAGTAATAGAATAAACAACATCACAATGATATATGGGAATATGACAGTAAATACTAAATGTTAAACATTATTGTGCAGCACATAAGATCAACAGAACACAGTGTGCTTTGAGGTAGGAGCCAAAAAGGGTGTAGTTTGTGGGTGTGATCACCCGTGTGTACACCTGTGAGCATGGACGCGCTTGTTTTTTGTTTTTTAAAAGGTTCCTTCATGTAATAATCTGCTAGAGGGTGTGGGGGGGCCACAGCCCCGTCCTCCAGGGCGTGAAGCAGGTGTGGAGGAGATCAAAACTCCAGACATCCAGAGGCCCCCAGAACACAAGAGACCAAGGAAGACCAACAGAGGGGCAGCTGCGCCACTGTCCCGGAAAGAGCTGAGGAGAGTCCCAGATGAGGGCTCACTCAGCAGCCGCGGAGCAGAAGCCAGGGGGAGTTGCAGTGACGTGCCCGTGAGCTCCGCCGGCAGCCAGCTGTGCCTGAGTGACCGAGCCCCAGGCCGAGAGGCCGGGGGCACCCCACCTCCGAAGTGGCCCGAGCGAGCCCCAGGCTCCAGGCCCCGATAAGCAGCCGCCAAGGAGTGAGCCGGTGTGTACCTGGACGCCCATCCCCGGACACAAAGAACCACCAACGCACCGATGTCTGAGGGGGTCCGCCACTGGCAGGGGAAGTGGTGGTAGGGGGAGATAGGCCTCCATACCTTGGAGGGCCTAAGATGTCCCCAGAGAGGTGGCGCCTGACACCCAACCTGACATATAGACACAGACATACAGGCACACACAGATACAAACATCCATTCCCACCCTCATGCTCTCATATGCACTTACTCCACACTCAACCAACGTGGAGACATACATAAAGAGACGTTGTACACACGATCACACTCCCCAAGCGTACTCTACAAACCGGGTCTAGGTGCCCCCGCCCCTGGAGGGGGGAACTGCACATCGTCTTCAAACCCCCGCGGTCTTTTGCTACTCGGGTTAAACATGATATATAAGTCACTTTGATAACTTAAAAATGTTATTGTTTGGCTTTTTCAGTGTTTTATTAGTTTGTGAGTAAATCGGTTTGGCTGAGATTAAAGTTATTAGATTTGATTAAATTAAATTTAACTTTATTAATCCATCGAGTGGGTTCCTCCGGGGTTTTCACACAGCTGAATAAACGTCAAACAGAAAACTAATTAAACAGAAGTGTGAGACGGTCGAGAGTTTACGGCAGTGCCCGGTTATATTTTAGATAGCAAGGAGCAGACGGCAGAGTTTCACTCCACCAAGGGACGTGACGTACTACCCGGCTTTCTTTAGACCGCGAAGGCCGGGTCCTCAGGTGGAAGCAGCCTCTGAATTTGGACACCCCCGCTGTTTCCAGGCCGGCCAATAATAACGGTGACATTTAACGTATTTTACCCGATAAATAAACACTGTAAAATGTATTTTGAATGTCTCCCTAATTCTGAGGTCTCAAGGTTGGCAAGTATGGCCACAACACCTCACTTTTTTGCCACATGTATCGCAAACCACGTCTCAGCTGTTTGTGGAGGTAAAATACGTCTGTACATGACATCAACTGCGCTCAGCCATTGTTGTGAGTGCGCACGCCAGCGGCTGCGAGACATGTAGTTTCTTTCCACTGTGTTCCTGTTAATGAAAAACTACAAATTTACCCTAAAGTACTAAAATATCGATATTTTAATGTGAGAATCGATTCTAGAACATAAATGATTGGTATCGGAGGAATCGATATTTCAGGATCAATCCGCACATCACTAGTAGACAGATATTCAACAATAAATAAACCATCTTTGTGAGTGCCATTACATCTTAAATTATACAGTACTTGTGACATTGATCAAATATTATCTGAATTTCCTTTTCTAAGCTGCAAATTGTAGGTGTATCTGAATGTCATGTTGAAAATTCATGTCAGGGGTATTTCCTGGCTGGGATTTTAGTTGTGAGCAAGAGTGATAAATGGGATGCTAGTTTTCAGAAGAGAAAATGAAGCAGGAACTTTAAATCTTAATCCTCCTCACACAGTGTATGGCCAGAGTGTTGCATATTCAGTACCCTTAACATAAAAATGTTATCATCTATCAAATAAATTTGGATACAAGACTTTGTATGTGTGACCTCTGGGTTATGTCTTCTCAGGCCTTTAAATGAACGAATGGGGTCAGGTAGATTTTGTAGTAACAGCCTCTTTTATTCAGTATCTGCATCTGCATTCACAACAAAGGGCAACAAAGAATGCTTTTTTTTATTGTTGCGGACAATCAGCGTGAGACCTGTGTGGAAATGCGACATCAGTGTTAGCTAATATTGAGATTGGAGAGATATTTTGCTGCTATTGTTCATAATCATCCTCATTACCATTGCATTAATAATACAATCTGCAGTATTGATATTGCATTCAGATGTTTAAACATATTGGTACCCAATTAGCCTTTATGAAAGAAAGAAGAGTACTTTATTGGTCCCCGTGGGGAAAATCCCTCTCTGCATTTAACCCATTCACTCAGTGAAACAGTGGGCAGCCATTGGGCGCCCGGGGAGCAGTGTGTAGGGACGGTACCTTGCTCAGGGGTACCTCAGGGTAGCTGTTCAGGGGAATCGAACCCCCGACCTTCCGATCATGGGGCCGCCACGCTACCCACTGAGCTATCCCTGCCCTACATTTATTACAGGTGCAGTGATAACCACTTTAAACTGTTGAGTTGAATCTATAATCTTAAATGCTTTTGAATGCTTTTTATAATTTTAAATGTTTATATGCAGATTACATTGCATTATAAAAGAAACTCTGAGTATAGTCTGGGCCTAAAAGTCTTGACAGGAAACTGTAGGTTTGCAGAGCATGCTTTGCATCCAGGAAATGAAACTAAGCAGAGCGTGAGTGACGTGGAGCTTAGAAGGTTAATCTTACAGCAAAAATGGTAGCTGAGCAGAGGCCTGAGTGTATTCAGCAACCTGCTGTGTTTGAGTTTGCTTGGTAACAGATGACTGAGAATAAGTCAGGAAGTATACTTCTAAAATGTCTTTGTTCCCTCTGTAAAGTGTGCATTTTGGTTGTCATTTTGAGGAGCTGTTTGGATGATGCTATTTGAATAACCAGGTTATTCATTATTATCTTTTATACTTTTATATTCTTTGATTAAGCTTTTAGTAGGTTCTTGATTAAAACATTTATTCAACATATTACAGATATAGTTTCAGTTAGGTTATTATGCACATGAGAATTGGCCTCTCTCCTAATAAGACAAAGTTCGTGTGAGGTCGAGCCACACACACACACACACACACACGTACACATACACACACTTGCACAGCAGTTAGACTCAGGGGTAGGTGAAGGTTCAAATAATATTTTGTAAAAGCTTGCAACTGCAAAATTGTGTTTGCAAAAGAACAGTTTGTTGCAGAATGTGTGCCTGATGTTCCAGATGATAATCGAGCGTCCGGCAGCGACAGGAAGACACCTGGGATGGAGACGAGGCGATGTTGCATTTTCAAACTGTGTTAAAAGTCATTGTGGCTTTGATTTGACGTATACATATATTGTATCTGCTTAACGCATGAGGGGGCGTTATAAATTTCCCCGATGGTATAAAAACAACTGCTTGTGTGTTGTTAGACAGAGATCGATGCTGTCTGCGTACAGTATTCATCTCCCACACGTGTGTTTCATTAAAATCATCGTTTGGCCCGGCCCTGTCTGGACTTAGTGTTATTGTGTACTTCCTCCTCAATATTTGAACCCTTAACACTAACTATACTCCCGGGTCTTTTTACTGATAAAGACGTCTCACATACACGAAAGTTTAACCAAGGGGTGGGCAACTCCAGGCCTCAAGGGCTGGTGTCCTGCAGGTTTTAGATTTCACCCTGGGTCAGCACACCTGAATCAAATGATTAGTTCATTACCAGGTCTCTGGAGAACTGCAGGAGATGTTGAGGCGTAATTCAGCCATTTAAATCAGCTGTGTTTAATCAAGGACACATCTAAAACCTGCAGAACACTGGCCCTTGAGCCCTGGAGTTGCGCACCCCTGGTTAAACCCAACATAAGGATGGGAGAAATAACCCACGGGAAAGAATGTTTAACCAAAAATAACTGGGTCAACTTGTATTACCCTTACAGCTAGCAACATGACTTTTTTTGTTCATGACATTTGCACATCCTTATCTCTACGGACATCCTCCATTACTCTGAGGATTACCCAGAATCCCTTGCCCCTTCGTGGTTATTGCAGGGTGACATTTACAACAGTAGGTGGTGCCAATGTCCCATTTAGCAGAATTTAACTTGAACCTTATTTAACTATGTTGTTACGGCCCTGGACCGGCTGTGTATTTTTGTTGTGCTGTGTCTTTTATGACTCTACAGGTCCTTCCTGGTTGGGGAGCTAGCGGCGGCTGATTGGTCCCCTCATCAGGTGGCTGTTTCTAAAAGATCCCTGCCCAGCAGATGTCAGCAGCAGCAACTGACAGCAGCAACAGAAGACCCCCTGAGCTTTGTACATAGCGTGTAGATACATTTTCACTTGTAAATAGTACATTGTGAATAGAAAATGAAACAGAAGGGGTGAGCTGCCTTATTATTTTCTTGTACTGTTTTCTCCTCTTTATTTCAGTTAGGGAGTTAGATGTAGCATCTGTCTTTTGTTTGGTTTTTGTTTCACATAGGGTTTTAGATGGCACCTCCTCTCCTGACTTAGCTTGTTTTGTTTGTTATTTTGGTCTTTGTTCACTCCAGAGCTTAGTTTTCATTGTAGACATTAAACCACCTTTCACTTAAGAAATTGTTTTTTCTGTGTATGATTTTGGGGACCAGGGCGGGGTCACTTCCTTTTTACCCCTTATGCTATGTTCCTCTACCCCTTGACTGTAGCGTAACATATGTTACATATGCACTTACTAAATACCCAAGTACATTACTCGCAAGAGCATCCAGTTTTGTTAGTTCCTGTGCCAGCTTTGCACATTTCATTAAACTCATGGTGTAATGTTTTTCCTCAGCATTTCGCTCATCCCCTGTCTTTCTGTGACTTTTCAGGGATTTCACATGATGTTGCCGCAGCTTGGTTATTTGTGACTAGGTGTACAAACTAACATAAAGCAAACATTAGTTGTACCACACATAATTAGCACCAGCTCATTTGTTAATTACTTTTGTAGAAACTATTCAAACTTTGAAGCTAAACTTGCATAACAGATTTCATTTAATCATCACCTGACTCACAAATGTTGGGTAAAACACACTGCTTTAACCTAAATATGGGCCAATCACAACACCCTTTACCTCAGGGCACTAATAAGTACAGTGTTAAAGATCTATGAGTGATAAAACATTCTGCCTTTTTTACAAATACTGAATGAAAAGGCACAGGCTGAAGCATTGTTTACATTTATGCCTGGCCTATATTTTTATCACTAAAGATACCCTACCTTCCAACTAGAGAAAATTAAGATTAACAAACAAAACTGCAACAATACTCTCACATGTGGTCCCATTTCAGTGCAGGGCAACTTGCATGTGACAAATAAAGGTTCACTTGACTTCTTGACAAAAACAATTTTGTAAAGCATTCTTTTGAAGACCAAAAATTAATTTCACATTTTTAAGCACACATCAACATCATTCACAATTCAACCCCCAAATCAGAAATACATATTTGTTTAGTCTCTTTCTTTGGTTTTTTTATAATAAAATTACAAAAATCATATTAAAAAAACTACTTTTTAAATCCAGTCTCAAGTGGCCAACCCAAGAAATTTTAGAATCTATTGTTTAGCTTCCCAGTTTCACGTACTGTGGATGTGGATTTTTGCAAAAGTTAGTTACAGTCTCAATAGCGCAAAAGGAATTAAAGTTAATACCATTAGCAGTTATTCCTGTTGCACGTACTGTGAGTACGTGCAACAGGAATAATAGTAGTAGGACTATATGTTTGCTAGCTTCAGTCAACTATCTCAATTCTATGGTCTGAAATATAATATTTGTAAATACCTACAGATCAGAGATTGGGTCAGGAGCCAAACATTAGGGAAAAATAACTAATTAATCTCACAATTTTCTGTCATTAATCACGATTAATCGCAATTACTTGATGAATAGCCTGGCTGCAATTACACTTTTTCAACTTTATATTTAAGCTTGTAACAGACATTTATGCAATATAATGAAATAAATGGAGAATAAAGCTGAAGATTATTGTGACAGCTGTGGCTGTCGATGTTGTTTTGTTTATTTGTTTGTTGTTTTTCTTCATTGTATCAGTAGGCACCAATGTGTGTACTGATTGTAGTATAGAGTGGTTTACTTTCTTTTTTTTAAAATATCGTTGCAGACAGCGAAGGTCTGTGAAGTGTTCTCTGCAGTAACTCTGAGCTTCAGTCCAGGTCTTCAGCTGGTTCACAAAGTGGTATTCTCTGGAGTGGGGAGGAAGAGTGGAAAGTCCTCCTGAGAAAAATGAAAAGTTTTTATTGTGGAAACTGGGCTGTTAGACAAACCACTGAAAAAGTCTGAAAAATTTAAACCCTTTAAATAGTTACACTGTTCTTTGAGTTTAAATGGAGAAAACGATAACACACAAAAGAAAGTCCTGCTGGTGAATGAGCAATATTTTTTAATTCTGTTTATTTTTCTTTTCTTTTTATTCAAACTGCAATAACTATGTGTAGCGCAATCATGTACAATTAATAATATTAATAGTATTAATAATGTTACAACATTTTTATAACATAACCTAAATAGAATGAGTACAACAGAGTAACTTTTTCTGTTTAGCAAAACTCAATAGTTTTTTCTTTACTTTTGTAATCTTTTTAATTACACAAAAGTCAAATAACTGGATATTAAAATCTCAAAAAACATGTCAGACTGTCAGGGTCCTGGGCCTGAGCGACCAAGGATCCATGGGCAGTCATGGACTTGTGTTATTTTATGTATTTTGGTGTTGCTGCCCCTCTTCTCCCTCTTTGCGCACGTGTGTATATGTGTTTCTGCGGGCACCTTCAGGCCTGGTGGGTGTGGCCCTGCTGGCAAACTGGCCACACCCGAAGCCACACACCTGCTGCTGATCAGGCCTCGTCGGGGGAGCTACTTAAGAGAGTCTTGGAGCTCCCACCGACGCGGGATCATTGTGTGAGACTTCCTGTCAGTTCTCCAGCTGGTCTGTTTGTGAGTGTGAACTTACCAAGTGTAATTAAGGGTGCTAACTACTGCCTCGATTTTCCCAGGAGGATTGCTGGATGAGAGGGCAGCAGGCACAGTCTACACGGGCACAAGGGAGCAGACACATGGAGCACAAACACTGGGAGAAGACACGGAGTGGAAGTCGGGGAAAGCACGGGGATTTATTGTTCTTATTTCCACACACTTTAAATAAACGCACTGTTTATACACAGAGCACTGCGCCTGGGTCCTCCTTCCCCACATCCCCACGGTCTGCCACGCCAAACCGTGACACAGACAAAATGTAAAAATCTTAACGTAGCTGATTACCCAGTTGCACAGATTGCTGCTTAATTTAAAACCTTAAGTAGATTTCATCAGTTCAACAGTATCGTCACGGTCCTGGGTCACTGACCCAGTCTTTTGGATTTGTTGCATTATTATTATTATTATTATTCTGTGACTTCATGGTTTTTGATTACTTTTGTTTTGGTTTCTGTGTTAGCGCTCTAGTCCTTTTTTGCTTTGTTAATTCCTAGTTCCTAGATTTTGTTCCGGTGCCCCCATGTTTAGTGTCGGTTTAGTTCTGTCCCCGTGTTTGTGTTGTTCCCCAGTCAGTAATGTCTCATGTTGCTCCTGTCTCTGTACTCTGTTCAGTGTCTAGTGTGGGTCTCTGTCAGTCGTGTACTTCCTGTTTTATTTTGACAGTTCTGCTCTACGTTCAGCCTCTGTTCCCCATCTCCTCTGTGTAATTAGTACCAGCTGTGTTTCCCTTCTGTCTCCCATTTCCTGATTACTAAGTCATGTATTTTAGTCCTCTTTCATCCCCTGCTTGTTGCTGTGTCATCCCTTTTGCTGTGTGCTTCCCTGTGTGTCTCTCCATGAGTTTAGTTCATATTATCTCAGTATCATTTTTGTATTGTTTTTCTTTTGAGTCAGCAATAAAGCTGCTTTTGAGTACTTGTTTTCCTGTTTTTTCCTCGTTTTAAACCGGTATCGGTCCGATGCTGAACCAAATTACTGGATCGGATATCGGAGAGTAATTAAAATTGCAATCCTAAATAGGGATGCAACGAAACCAATTTTTTCAAACCGATACGATACCGATACTTGGATCTGAGTACTTGCCGATACAGAGTACATAAACCGCTACTTCTACCACACACACACACACACACACACACACACACACACACACACACACACACAAATACAATTAATTGGAAGAGAGGTTTTATTATATTCCCTGCCGATAAAAAATAAAATCTTAATAAAAATGACCACAAAAAATTTTCAAGTGAAAAATAAGCACTTCTGTTAAATTATTGCAGAGTCTCCACATTGTAATTTTACAAAATATCACTGAATTATTGGCACTGTCTCGAGCTTTCAGAATAATAAATAAACACTTCTGTGTGGAATAAAATAAATACAAATTAGGTTTGAGAATAAAATAAACTTTTATTGCAGTGTCCATATTGTAAACAAACAAACAAAATAACGAAAGTATTTGGCATTGACGAACAAACTCCTCATCAGTCCACTGTGCCGTTAAACCGAGGACTGACATCGCGCACACATTGCTTGTCTTTACCTCTTCAGAAAGTTTTGGCACCACTATCTCCCTGATGTGTGGGCAGTTGGGAATTTCATATCGCAGCTCGAGTATGCTGAGAAGATGGTGCAATCCTATGTTTTCCACGACCGGCATTGGCTGGTCATCCAGAGCGATAAAATGAGTCAGAGCCTCTGTTATTTAAGCTGCCCGTGGATTTTCTCTTGACATTTTTTATCACTTTTCCAAAACCTGGAAAAGTTGGTATCGGTTAACTTTTACGAGTATGAGTACACACACATTTTACAGTATCGGCCCCGATACCCGATACCAGTAGATACCCGATACCAGTATCGGTATCGGTGCTTCCCTAATCCTAAATACAAACTTAACAATGTGGTATATGTAGTGTATAGTGTATGCTGTACAGTGCAGCGAGGAATGCCCAGACCTCTACATTGGAGAGATCATACAGCCACTTCACAAGCGCATGGCACGACATAGAAGAGCCACCTCCACAGGACAAGACTCAGCGGTCCATCTGCATCTTTCAAGGATGCCAATGTTCACATTTTGGACAGAAAGGACAGATGGTTTGAAAGAGGAGTAAAAGAAGCCATCTATGTCCACTGTGAGCAACCATCTTTGAACAGAGGCGGTGGCTTATGACACCAACTCTCTGCCATCTATAATCCAGTTTTGAGATCCCTTCTCAGACGTCTTAACGCCCACTCACATCCTGGGCCGTCTGACCTCAGGAAATCACATCATAGGGTGGGGCCAGGTTTCACAGTGAGCTCACCTGAAACCCTGGCTGATTGTGACCCACACCCGTTTTCACACCTTGGCTCATGTGATTAGGTAGAGGATCATCAGGGGGTCCTTTGTCCCTCTTTGGGGGGTTACTCCCACTAGGTTTATATCTGGGACTCTCCACCATTTGACCTTAGAACTGAAGAAGCTTCTCGGATGAGAGGTGAAACGTCTTCAAGCAACCTAAAGAAGTCCAGACGCTTTTCTTTCCAAGCTCCTTAGACAGATTGTTGATTGAGCATTTTTATACACCGAGTGTTGTTCTTCCTTCAGCCCAAAGATCAAAGAATTGGGATATTTAACAGAACATTTCAAGTTTCTACACATCAATACAACCGTTATAGCCCATTTTTAAAAAATATGTATGCATTAAGTGCATAGTAACTACATAAATTGCAAAAAAAAAGAATAATAAACTACAAAAAAACTGAAAATAATTTTTGTTTTGTTTTTTACACATATTTCTACTTAGAGAAATTTAAGAGGTTTATCCCTCAAAACTGTAAATACCAAAAAGTTGCACAAAATAGTTTCCCACCACAGGAAATTTATTTTGAGTGCCTTCATAGTCTTATTTTTGAAATACACCAATTTATGATATTGGTACCGGACATAAAAAAGTGGTATCATGCCATCTCTAGTTGTAACCAATGACAAGCCTCTTGTTCACAGTCACTCATGGATAAATCCCATGAACTCTCAACTGGCAAGCATATATGAACTGAGTAGGACCTAGTGTGTACCACTTCTACAGTTCTGTGACACAGAAATGGAAGGTCAGCATCATGGAAGAGGGGTGAGGATGCGGGGGGAACAAAACAGGGGAAGACGCCACATACATAGGCAGATTCCTAATGAAATTGGGGCAACACTTGTTGTCCATGTTGTCAATCGCGGCCTCAAAGTGGATGAGGCTTGTCGGAGGGTGCAACCAAATGTTGGAAGAACCACTGTGAATTCAATCATTCAAACATTTCATAGGCAGAACAGGTATGTATAGTATGGGACAGTAATCCAACATTTCATAATATCTCATGTTTAGTGTGCATTACTGTAGTTTTACTGTAATTTGCACCACAAAGGATTGAAAGACAGGCTCGCAGAGGTGGAAGACAGCCCCCTTTTACCCCGCAGTAAGAGGAAACTATTTGTGCAATGGTGATTGCAAACAATGCAATAAAGTTGAAAGAAATTCAAAGCGCTGTCATAGAGGATAACGGTGTATTTGGCAATATTGGATCTGTGTCAATTGCAATAATGGACAGAGTGCTCAAGAGAAAAGTAATGTGCATGAAACAATTGTACAAAGTGCCATTTGAACGGAAAAGTTAAAGAGTGAAGGAGATCGGTCACCAGTATGTACAGGTAAAACATGTCTCGTATACTCTAATGTTTAGCACTGTAAACTGTTTTACTTTGTGTAGTTTCATGTAGTAGACTAGCAATTCTGTTTCCATATTCACAGAACATGCAAAATGCATTATGTTACACTGGATAGGGAACCACTGCACACATTCATATATGTTGATGAGGCGGGTTTCAATCTGGCCAAAGGCAGAAGGCGTGGAAGAGATCGCTTTGGACAGACAGCAACCACTGATGTCCCAGGTTGGCACGGAGGGAATGTTACAATATGTGCAGCCAACTCAGACAATGGCATCCTCACCCATATTCCCTTTTTGTTCCATATAAACACAACATCTCCTGACTTTTCAGACACTCTTTACAGGGACATAGTCCCTGAGAATGAGAGGGGTGGAGGCCAACTCAACATGAATGTTGTTGTGTGGGATAATGACCGTTTTCACCACTCACATCTGGTCATAAAGTGGTTAGCAGCACATGACACAATGCTGGTTGAACTTCTCCCTCCCTGCTCCCCATTCCTTAATCCAAAAGAGGAGATTTTCTCTGCCTGGAGGTGGAAGGCCCTGCTAGCAGCCATGGATGCAGCATGAGACGACATTACAGAGTCATGCAGAGGGTGGATTCGCCACTCCAGGAGATACTTTCCTCGTTGCATCGCAAGGGATGATATCCGTTGTGATGTAGATGAAATTATGTGGCCAGACAGACAGGAATGTCTGGATGTGCCACAAAACCCTAGAACTGAGGAAGCTTCTTAGATGAGAGGTGAAGTGCCTTCAAGCAACTTAAAGAAGTCCAGACGCTTTTCTTTCCAAGCTCCTTTAATAAGTTAAGTATCATTTCCTGTAACTGGAGCTATATCAGCACATGAACTGTGTAAAGATGAATGATGAATTAATAAGAACCCCTGTTTTGTTCACTGGTAAGTCATTTGAGGAACTTTTTCCACTATAGTTTTGAAGTGCAACATCACTCTCAACCCAACTGTATATATATAAAACCCTATTTATTGGACATTACTTTTTAAAACTGGTTTGTATATTTGTACATTTCTCTTTTCTTTGCTTTAACCATCTTGTGACTCTTATCTAACAATTGCATTTTTTTAAATCTTTACTGTGACCGAAAATTTCCTCACTAGCTTTTTATTAGAGAAATGCATTTAAAGCATTGAAAAGCTAAATAAAGAAAAGTCAGTTGAGTCTTTTTAAAGATTGCAGTTGATACATGCTTCATTTTAATGCTCCAGTAAATTCATTATTTTTTTTCATGAATTGTTTTTAAAATCATTATGCCATGTTTCAAAACAGAAGTAAAAACAACGACATCAAAAACTATTTGTTAAACTTTGTGCATAATGTTAATGCAAGAACCTGAGAGCAATCGATAAAAGACAAGGACATTTTACTTTTACTCGAGTTCCTTTGCTCAGAAAAGTCTTTTATGTTTGTGGTCAAATTGACCCCAGGAATCGAAACCTTTCAAAGATGACCTCCATATAATAGAAATAAATAAGTCAAACTTAATGATATTTTTAAGTAGCAGATTACTACTAAGTTGATCAGAAATAATACATTAAACTAAGTCAAATAAAAGAAAATGTTAGATGAACTTAATTTAATTTAGCAGCACTATTTTCTTTTAATTACACTTACAATTCCTAATTTATTTAATATCAATACCAATGTATGTACATTCATTATCTGCAGCCAGTTCTTTCCCTTTACAGTCATAGTCCCTATATTTAAAATCCTTACTCTTACACACCACGCTGCCTTTACCTCTCTCTATTTACACATATTTCCCTGTCCTCCTCCTTTGTCTAAGCCCAGCAGTTTGTAATGGCGCTGTTATTAGCAAGTGTTAACTCAGGGCACATCCAGTATGGAAATTCAATTCTTATCCACATTTTATTTGGCAGTGATTTGACGTCAGGTGTCAATAATGATGCAACTCACAGCATTTTGTCTGGGCTTGGGACAAACTATAGGTTTACGCTGGCTTGTTGTTAATAACAGTAATAATAAGAATGAGGAGGAAAAGAAGTGAAGAGAAAAAATATTTATTCCCTAAGCTGTAGAATTGCCACGAATCAACAGCCAAAGCTTAAAAATCTATTTGGTTCAATAGATATCATTATAAATAACAACAAAACAACAAAATATTAACAAAGGAAGATAATTTTACATTAATGCAGGTGTTGTGGTAGGGGGAGATAAAGATTTTCTGACTGTTCTTGTGGTTGATGTGTTAATAAAAAAAAAACTGTACATGTAATCTGATTACCCAAATGACATCAGTCTGCCTCTGTGTGTTTATAGGCTACATTTCAAATGTTTAAGATATTAATATTACTGACCTGAGAGCAGCAGGATGAGCAGTAAACAGGTTTCTTCCATTCTTCTGTTTAATAGATACTCATCATGATTATTATTGTACTGTAATTATTATCAAGTGTTTATCATTTAAGGTTTCTCTTCTCCAGTCTAATAAGTATATAGTTTATATGCATATCCAAAATAATTCTATTCAATACTTTTTAAATATTTCAAAACTATCATGTCTTAAAAACGGTTTAAATCATCATTTCTAAGTTTTAGAATAATGGATATAATATAAACATATCCAAGAATATAACTTTAGGATTAATGATGCATAACTTACCTGACAGCTTGTGTTCTCCTCTGTTGACTGAAGCTGACTTTTAAGAAAGTCTTTGTTTGTTCTTTTCATATATTTTACTGTCAAATGAGGAAAGCAGAAGGGAGTGACCTCTCTGTAGAAACACACTTTTATCTAAACTATTATTGTATGTTCTGAGCTCTGACCAGTTTATTGATTATCCCCTTAGCTTCTCTAATTGGAGATCTTACGAAAACTTGTTAAACATGAAAATGTTTCAAACTGAATACTGTATATGTAAATGTTTGATATCTTCAAGTGGGCCTATCTGTAATTTTCAGAAAGGTAACACGTGGACATGCAGGTATGTTCTATAAAACCTTTGAG
Source organism: Rhamphochromis longiceps (assembly GCF_057381845.1). Classification (NCBI taxonomy): domain Eukaryota; kingdom Metazoa; phylum Chordata; class Actinopteri; order Cichliformes; family Cichlidae; genus Rhamphochromis; species Rhamphochromis longiceps. The sequence goes on from NC_140559.1 coordinate 2,044,045, forward strand.
GCAACAAGTTTTCTGAGTCTATACAGTCATGAAACGTTTTTGCAGTGGCACCAAAGTGTTAAACTTTTATTTAACATGTTTCAAGGTGTGCCTCGATGCTCGATGCAGATCTATCATTAATAATTTTCTAATAATTCAATTCAATTTTATTTATATAGCACCAAATTATAATACATCAGACATAATACATGTGAGGCCAAAAGACCACTAACTATACATCAATGCATTTAATCAGAATCAGAATACTTTATTGATCCCTGGGGGAAATTATTTTTTGTTACAGTGCTCCATTATAAACCAACATTAAGACAAGACAGACAATACACTAACTAAGAATAGTACAATATATACATACATACATACATACATACATAAGTCAACAACAAGAACCTAACCACATTCAAATGCCATTTAAGCAGTTTATTATTAAAATATGATCTATACCAGTGTTTCCAAACCACTGTGCCACAAGAAATTATCAGGTATGCCTGGAAAATTATCTGGTTCCACCTGATTAGTACTCAAAGTACGGGCTAGTAACGGGCAGAACAATTACAATCTCTACCACTAGAGGGGAGTACAACTACCAGCTGTAATTAAATTGGTTGCCAACTGCCGGAAAAACAGAAGAAGACGTAGAAGAAATTACATATTAGTCGTAATATGTGTGAAATAGCAATAAATAAATATTTAAAAAGAAAATAGTAGTCAATCTCACCTGGGTCCTGGAGAAAATTTCGACCCAGATGAAGGCCCCATCATGAGTAGTGGAAAAAAGTGTTGTTAAAAATAACAGTGCATAATAATCAATGTTGATGTTGATCAAGTAGATGTCCCGGACTCTACTATTAATAATACAGCAGGGTCCGTGTACTTTTCGGTATTTGAAGTTTCGTTTCAGAAAGTATAATTTAAAAAAGAAAATGAGACACTTATTTAATTCTCAACTTAAAAAGCTAAAATGAAAAACGTAAAACAATTGTTTTTTTCATTTTGTCCTTTCGCACATCAGAAACGAAAAACCCAAGAAAAAAGAACGAGAAAGGGCCCTTTATTTATTTTGTCTGAACCGGAAGTTTTAGTAGGTCAACAACCTGTACAAGTGATGCGCAAACTTATGGCAAACACTGTAGTGTGGACATCATGACGTTGGAAAAATACTCAGACGTGATCATGGAGATGGCAAAACAAGGCCTGTCATCGGAAATTATATCAGAGCGTCTGTCATATGAACACGGGGAAGTGAGAGGATTTTCTGCGAGAAATGTTAGAAAGTTTTGTGCTGAGCAAATCACTAGCTGTCGACTCTCGGACACACGGTTGGAGCTTGAGGTGACACAAGCTATAAATGAGGTAAGGTACTTTCTTCCTTCACCTTATGACTGTGTATGGTTGTCTTAACTGGGTTGTAAGGGGGTTAGTCTAGACTGTGTGCGCGCGCCCGCGCGTTTTAGCGTCTTGCGGGTGGTGGGTAACGTTAGTTATTTTAAAGATGTCTCTCACTGGTATTTGTACAGTTAATTAGCACAATACTTTAGCTTTACACATTTGCTTTCAGAATAAGCTACTTTACATTTGTTGTTCTAGTAGTAGCATGATCTTTTATTTTAAACAGGTGGGCCCAACATATGGCCGCAAAATGATGAAGGGCTATCTGTCCACAAAAGGGGTACATGCTGCAGAGGGACGAATTGGGTCAATTTTAAGAGAGGTGCATCAACCTTATCATGAAGCAAGACGCCAGGTAGCCTATGTTATTTAATCTTCCACTAGAACTGTATTCCAATGTTCTTTGTCATATTTGTGATATACATCATGTAATGGTAGGGCCTAATTCTGTTTAACAGATGTACGCCCTGCTTTAACAGTTACTTGACTCTTCCTCAAACGTATGATCAAATCTGCCTTTATCCAGTCAGCTGTCATTTATTTTTGTGATTTTTTTGTAAGGGAGCTCGGAATCTTAATCCCACACCGTACCATGCTGAATGCATGGGGCACAAGGTTCACCTGGACCAAAACGAGAAACTTGTAATGTTTGGAGTCACCCATGTTTTAGCTGTAGATGGATTCAGTAAAAAGATTGTGAGTCATTCCACAATGCCAATCAAAAACAACTTGAGCATCTATGAATATGTTTTCAGGTAATACAACCTCTCAAACCATTTATTTCATCTTAAGTGTTTTGATGGACATGTTAGTCATATTGGACATGAGCTGCACCCAAATTTACAATATTTGAATTTAAATTAGACATGCAACAGATGGGTCTGGTTATGTTCCTGAATATAATATATTAAGAACTTACCAAACATTTTGATCAACATTTTCTATTAATGTAAAAATAAATAAAATGGAATTGCACATGAATCATTTAACTACTTTATTGCAATTAATCAGTGTTCATTTATGAATGGAACAAGGTTCTTGGATTTCCACATATCTTTCAATTGTTCTGACATACATCTAAAGTCTGAGCATGACAGTGACATTGCAAAGAAACTTAAGAAATATATGTTGTCCTACTACAACTAAAATATTACCCAAAAAAAACATGAATGAATACATTCAAAATAATAACACCTTTGCTGGTCTTAAAGCAAAATAGTTAATAAATGTTCTTTATTTTTCCTGTACCAGACCTGCAGTGATCACCTATGGTATGTGGGACCAGGTGCGAGTAGACCATGGAAAGGAATTTTATTTAACACTGTTCATGCAAGAGATGCTGTCACATCATCGCTTCAATCAGGAGAGACTGCCTTATTTACAGACCTCATCCACAAGAGTAAGATTTAAGTACCATTAACATCAGCTGAAATTCTTATACTATTACGTGTACTACTACGTACATTTAAGACATGTTTCTTTTAACTCTTTTAGAACCACACAGTTGAAAGGATTTGGCCTGAAATCAACAACCGTGTCAACTACCCACTAAAAACTGCCCTACTCCAGCTGATGGACCAGGAGGAGATAGATATGGAGGATAACCTTGTGCGATACTGTGTGTCCAATCTAACCTGTCAGCTGTGTAACATTGGTCTTGCAAGTGTGGTAGAATCATGGAATGCTCATAGAATCCCAGGTAAAAAAAAAAAAAAAAAAAAGTCAGATTGCTTACAACCCTGATAATGAACATTTAAACACCTCCTCTATTTTTTACAGGAAAAGGCATACCAAATCACTTTGCAGAACATGGGTGTAAAAGAAGAATTTCTCCAGAGCTCTTGCCAAATGCACTTGAAGCAGCAGACCTTTACAGGCAGCACTTGGGATCTGCACTCAAAGAATATTCGACTTTTGGAGTTGATCCCTTCACAACCGAACAGGACAAACTTAGAACAGAGAGTCATTTTGCAGAAAAATATCCTGATATTTCACATTTGTTTTTTAGAGCCGTAAATGGTGACTTTATGCCATACAAAGAAGCTCTGCTCTGTCTCATAAACATAACTCAGAGAAATGTATGAACCACTGCATCTGTAAACTGTACAGAACAGACAAAAAAAAAATCAACTGACTGTAAACATTTGTGTGTACACACTACATTACTCCTCTGCAAAAAAAGATTTCAATACAGAAAATGCAGCTGTTAGACCAGTAATTTGTAGAACTCCGTTGTTACTCTCCCTGCATTTTGCACAGTGCTGTGATGTCTCTTGCCACTGTTCCACACATGTCTTGCAGCCAATAATGCTTCTGCAGCACAGTGAAAACACTGGATCCTCAATGATGTCTGCAAAAGTAAATCAGATAAGTGAGACTGTTATCCATTTATGTTGAATTTAGTTCAAACTATAGGTTCAAAGTCAGTCTTGACATAAATTTACAGACAGCATGCAGAATATTTTTGGTTATTCTGTAATTCCTCTTGTTCACGCTGTTCTGAGAAAGTCCCTGTCTATATTTTTGTCTATAATTGATGAGGGGCAAAATCAGTACATTTTCTCAATTAGCAAGCAAGAAAAATGAAAAAGTTACAGGTACTTGATTCAATATATGCAACTACAGTCCCATTTTAAATGTGAACTTTTTAGTTTTACATTACTGTGAACAGTGTACCGTCACCCATACTGACATTGTAATCAATTTGAAAAGCTATACTTTCATAGTCAAGATTGCAAGGAGAACCCAAATTAAATGTGCATGTAAACTTTTGAATGTTATGTTACAGTAGACCTGCATCTTGATTGTCTGTGCCTAAGTATTTAAATGGACACTGCTGAATAAAGAGCCTATGTTTGGTAAAAAAATGTTTGTCCAAAGTAATGATTGAATGTGGTTTGACATTGTTTTAATTGTAATTAAAATGTTAGTGTAGATGTAATGTATTTACTAAGCAACATTTGAACATACTCATACAAACCACGCAGCTAAATCCCTCCTTGAGTGTCTGCAGCTTGGGGGTTGTGACTTTCTGGGCAACTGCAAGATCAGTGAGCTCTTTGATTGCTGCTGTGACAGCTGGCAGACTTTGAGATGCCAACACCAACTCTTCTATTTTGTCACTCACTTCTCCCAAACTGGCACTGTCATCATCTTTACGGCTGCTACAAATAAAAATGGATAATCAGATGTCAAAGCTACTTACTGGCTTAAAGAAACATCACATCACTTACTGATAGATGATGATTTATGTAGTGATGTCTTACTGCTATTATAGGATTTAAATCAAATTAATTCTTCTATATTGATGTTCATCCTATAGTATATACATATTTATTCACATACCTCAGTTTCTTCCTCTTTGTTCCCTGGAGGCAATTAAAGTCTTGTTCAGGCACAGCAAGAATTTTTCGTGCATTTTGTCTCCAGTACTGTGACCCTACAGATGAAAAACAAAACCAAAGAAACCTGTTTAGAAGCCAATACCATATTACCCAATAAATATTACAAAGAGTCTGGTAAGACATGTCTCTCCATAAGATATGGGCTTTAGCTGTAATATTATGGCTCACCTGTTGTGCCCTCCGACTCCAGAATTGCATTGCCCTGTGCATCTGTCAAAATTATTGGGTTGTAATTACCAATGGCATCTTGCACTTTTCCTACTATCCCTTGAAGCGTAGCCTCAGACTCCAGGAATCGTACAACCACCATTCTATTGGGAATCAACCTCCCACCAACTACATCTGCAAAGTACACTGATCTGTAAAACAAAACATAATAATTTTACATATCTTGTAAAAGACAGCAGGCCACAAATCCATTCAGTGATTGCTATAGGCAAATTGTACTAAAACAGCTTTGCTATTCTTAACAATTCAACTATCCATGCACCTTATGTTTCTTTTTATTTTGCCTGTTCTGTAATTTAATATTCAAGAACACAGACTCATCCTACCTCTGAAATGTTTTGGAGGACATAGGGGAACTTGAAGTAGCCTGCTGTGAACGTGAAGGTGCAGACGCTGCCACAGCTGGTGCTCGCATAAATGCAAAACGCTGCCCGCTGGAACCTGCTGTTGGAATTGACTCCATGTCTTCATAGTGACCTCTGGGTGTAAGGTCTAATGCGCTGAAAACACCAGAGACCGCACCGGGGAACATAGCCACGTTTGAATCATCCGTGATGTACAGAGTATGCGCGGATACCTGTTTAAGAAAAGTTTCCGTAAATCACGTTGCTCTGCTAACGTGTTACTCCTGTGCACACGGTTAATAGGCTCTAAAGGCTTACTTATTAGCTAGTAGCCGGTAAAAGTCAATGAATAACTATTTACACATTAGCACATGTGCACAATTCACATATTAGCACAATGAAGACGGCTAGACATAGTATTAGTAAAAGTAGGCCTACATGAAATCACCAAATGTTAACGTTAGCCGTTCCGCAGTAAGGAAGAACAATAACGTTCATAAAAAAACTGCTGAAAGCAAAGTTTGCGAAGTTTACATATCTACCTGAAAGATGCGACCCAGTTTTTCTGCAGTCATGTCTTCGTCCCGGAGTGTCACTCTCTTAGTTTTCCTAAAAACAACGTAATGGTCCATCCTCTGTTTATTCCAGTGTAACTTTAAGGCCGTCGATCTCTTGTGTGGGGGACGGTGTGCGCGCGCCATAAAAAAACGCGCAGAAGAAGTACTTCCCGTTTCAGACATTGAAAATGCGTCTATTTTTTTGTTTTTGCGCTAGTATACTTTCATTATTTGAATCACGAAGAAATCCAAAAAAGCACGTCTAATTTTAAGTGTATGACGGCTATTTGTTACCACCGAATGAAAAAACAAGTTATTTTCGCCCATTTTATTCTTTATCAAAAATTAAAAAAATGAAAATTCTTTTAAATATCGTTTTTTCGTTTTGGTTTCTGAAACAAAACTTCAAATACCGAAAAGTACACGGACCCAGCAGTCCCTCATTTATCGCAGGAGTTACGCTTTAAAAATAACCCGGGGTAGGTGAAATCCATGAAGTAACCAACTTGATTTTTTTTTTACATTTATTATAGATGTTTTAAGACTGTAAAACCCCTCACTACATGCTTTATACACTTTTCTCAGACAGGCATGAAGCTGACTTTTAAGAAGGTCTTTGTTTGTTCTTTTCATATATTTTACTGTCAAATGAGGAAAGCAGAAGGGAGTGACCTCTCTGTAGAAACACACTTTTATCTAAACTATTATTGTATGTTCTGAGCTCTGACCAGTTTATTGATTATCCCCTTAGCTTCTCTGATTGGAGATCTTAAGAAAAATTGTTGAGCAGGAAAATGTTTTAATTTAATGCTTCAAACTGAATACTGTATATGTAAATGTCTTCAAGTGTTCCTATTTGTAATTTACAAAAAGGTAGCAAGTGGACTTGCAGATATGTTCTACAGAACCTGTGACGCAACAGGTTTTTTCTATACAGTCATGAAACGTTTTTGCAGTGGCATCAAAGTATTAAACTTTTATTTAACACGTTTCAAAGACTTTTATTGACAATAAAACAACTACATGTAGCTGGAAGTGGTGTCACTCCCAAAACTAAATATTATGGTATTTTTGGCCATGTGACCATACCTGTGCTTTTTAAAAACCAGGAATTCTGTAAATGGTGTGCCTCGATGCTTAAAGAAACACACGCAAGGTTACGCTAAAATGATTCTGCTTCACCAACATGCAAACCATTAGGAAAATCAAGCTGTTAATAAGTTTAAAAAAAACAAAGCAAATTAACTCAGGCGTGGTTCTAGGAACAGGCGCAGTTGTTAGTAGGATTAAGTGGGGAAGGATTGTTGAGTCTGTGCTCGTCATTTGTCTCCATGCGTTAAGGACACTGTAGAGTTTGTCACTGAATCTCAGGGATGGGAACGCTTAAGCTTCTAAGATAAGATAAGATAAGATAAGATAAGATAAGATAAGATAAGCATTATTTGTCCTACATGTGGGAAATTTGTTTTGCCACAGCAGGAAGTGGGTGTCTGTAGCTCAGGTGGCAGAGCAGGTCAGCCACTAATCAGAAGGTCGGTGGTTCGATCCCAGGTTGCCTCCTGGCTGCATGCCAAATATCCTTGGGCAAGATACTAACCCCATGTTTGCCTACTGGTGGTGGTCAGAGGGCCCGGTGGCGCCTGTGTCCGGCAGCCTCGCCTCTGTCAGTGCGCCCCAGGGCAGCTGTGGCTACAATGTAGCTTGATGTAGCTTGCCATCGCCAGTGTGTGAATGTGTGTGGGTGAATGCCTGAATGTAGTGTGAAGCTCTTTGGGGTCCTTAGGGACTAGAAAAGCGCTATACAAATGCAGGCCAATTTACAGTGCAAAGGTTATATAGCAAAAAATAGAATACAATAAGAATACAAAACTGTACAGAATAGAATAAAATAAAATACTATATACAGTAGAATAAAATATACAACAGGATAAAAATACAATACAAATTCTATATGTAACTGAGTAAAAATACAACTTTGTCAGAAAAAGAGTATTGCACTTAGTCTTATTGCACATGTGTGGATGTGTGTGTTTGATCAGTTGAAGTCTTTGTTGTGGAGTCTGACAGCAGTGGGGAGGAAAGACCTGCGAAATCTCTCCGTCCCACACCGTGGGTGCCGCAGTCTCCCACTGAAGGAGCTGCTCAGTGCTGTCACAGTCTCCTGCATGGGGTGGGAGATGTTGTCCATCAGGAATGACAGCTTAGCCGCCGTTCTCCTGTCACTCACCACCTCCACTGGGTCCAGAGGGCATCCTAGAACAGAGCTGACCCTTCTGATCAGCCTGTTCAGTCTCTTCCTGTCCCCGGTTGAGATGTTGGAAACCCCAGCAGACCACACCACAAAAGATAGCTGAGGCCACCACAGAGTCATAGAAGCTCTTCAGGAGTGGGCCCTCCACTCCAAAAGACCTGAGTCTCCACAGCAGGTAGAGACTCTGCCCTTTCCTGTAAAGGGCGTCTGAATTAGGAGTCCAGTCCAGTTTGTTGTTCAGATGAACACCAAGGTACCTGTAGCTGTCCACAGCCTCAGTATTCATACCTTGGATGTTCAGTGGTTGCAGTGGAGGTTGTTTGTGCCTGCGGAAGTCTACCACCAGCTCCTTGGTTTTACTGGTGTTAATCTGGAGGTAGTTCAGCTGGCACCAGTCCACAAAGCATTGGGTCAGCATCATCTGCTCCAATGCTAGGTTGGTAGGCAAACTGAAGTGGGTCCACTGATGAGCTCACCAGGCGCCGAAATTGAGCCAGAAACAACCACTCCAGGGTCTTCAGGGTCAGCTAAAAATAATTTTTGTATTCACTAAAATATAAATTTTAAGTCGTCCTAAACCTAAATCATGATCATCATTCAAACAACCAGCAAAATATTCCTGAGTTGTCTGCTCAGTACATTGGGCGTGGCTGTAGCTCAGGAAGTTGGTGGTTCAATCCCTGGCTGCTCTGTCTCTGATGGATCCTTCTGTGTCAATTTATGATAGAAGAAATGTTGTAGTTGTGAAATGATTGTATAGATGTGTGGAATGAGGCATGTTGAGTGCTGAGGGAGAGTAGAAAAGATGCTGCATATGAACAAGTCCATTATTTTGGAACTTTACAGTGTTGTTTATTAGAGATTTACATCATTAATTTATTACTGAGACTAAGTGGAAGTTAAAATACAAAAATACATAAAATAAATATGTTTATGTGTGAATGAACAGAAATCTGTTAAAAACCTAAAATATAAATTAAAAATAACCATGCAGTGACACCTGATACACAGTAATCGCATCAATGCCAGCAAAATGAAGGAGCTAGTGAGTGACTTCAGCAAGAGGTCACCCCCTATTACACCAGTGAACATCCAGGATTTGGCAATTGAAATGGTGGAGGAGTATAAATACCTGGGTTTTCTGCTCTCTTTTATGTTGGAGTGGTGGAATGGCAGAGAGGGACAGGGGGAAACTTAACAAACTTTTCAAGATGGCGCGGCCATGTCCAGACGCCTTCCTGACCGCTCTGCTCCGACTATCCACTTTTCTTGTTTTTTACTTTTTTTTTGCCCTGGTTGACATCCCAAAATCCTCTAATCTTATAGTATACGACAGCAGATCACTTGTAAACATCGGTGACAAGGTTGCACATCTAATCTTGGACAATTTTAAACCCGACCCATCCTGGCCGCCAGAGATTCTACGCGGCGCGGAGAACAACAAAGGACGGGGCGCTCATCCGAGGCGTAGAACAAAGAAGCGCCGGGGGAAACGCGCTGGCATTAGGAACAGACTGAGACAGCAGGCGCATTGCGCACCACTGCCCAGTATCCTACTGGCCAACATACAATCCATGGAGAACAAGCTCGATGACCTAAGAGCAAGAGTCACCTTCCAACGTGACATGAGGGACTGCAACATTCTGTGCTTCACGGAGACATGGCTGACCCCCACTGTGCCGGACTCCGTCGGATTCCACAGAGGAGGGGCCTGAAAACTGAAGGCTCTGCCTCCCATTCTACTTTTAAATACTCTAGGAACAACAAGTAGGCCTGCAGAGCGAGAGCGAAGTGCTCTAATAGGGTGATATGGTACTACAAGGTCATTAAGATAAGATGGGGCCTGATTATTTAAGACCTTGTATGTGAGGAGCAGGATTTTGAATTCAATTCTGGATTTAACAGGAAGCCAATGAAGGGAAGCCAAAACAAGAGAAATATGCTCTCTCTTTCTAGTCCCTGTCAGGACTCTTGCTGCAGCATTTTGAATTAGCTGAAGGCTTTTCAGTGAGTTTTTTGGACATCCTGATAATAATGAATTACAGTAGTCCAGCAAGTAATAAATGCATATATATATATATATATATATATATATATATATATATATATATATATATATATATATATATATATATGATGACGTCACAGAGCAGAATCATTCTGTCCAATAAAGGATCTCAGATCAGCTGCTGCCATCTTGTGGCCACAGTTGGTTACTGTCTCTGAAAGCTGCCTCATGTTTCCTGTTTTCCTGTTAACAAAGGTTGGAGCTCATCATGCTGAGAGGGGAGCAGCATTTGTCGGCTCTTCACACATGTTCATTATATTCTGATGATCCGGGATGGAGACAAAGTGTGATAAGTGTGTTCAGCACAACTAGTTTTGTAGTGGAGATATCAAAGATAGGCACGGCTGTGGCACTGATTCAGTCTTTGAGCACTACGGTCACCCCGGTGTGTCGGCCAGATCACCACTGAAGGCCAAATTGTCCCAGTGTATGAGAGAAGAAGGGAGCTTGAGGTTTGAGGCACTTTATTGTCACCACTCAATTTCTGGGGCTGTAAACACAGCGGGTGTACATAGGTGTGTGTGTGTGGTTTTCTACAAAGGAAATAAACAATGGAAATAACGATAAATAAAGAGAATAGACAAGTAAAACACTCAAATACAGACATAATACAATATAGTTAACATAATTAAATATAAAGATCACAAAAATATAGTACACTTCAAACTGCTCACACTATGCAACTAAACGGCATTAGTGCGAGGTTAAGTTACCGTGGGGACATAGGAACTTCCGATAGTTATAATATAAAAAAAAAGTAAAGCGTCCGCATTATAATCAGCTGTAATGCTCTTATTGCGAAGGGCAAGCAGGAACGCCATACTTCCGGTCGAACTATGTTTGCTATTTTATTAATCCTCGTACCTAATTGTTCGCTACAAACTCCGCTACTTTAAAGTAAACAATCACAAGCATCACATACAACATACAGAGAAGGTCTGATAACACAGGAATGACGTTATGGACATACGAGCGACCGTCATGCGTCAACAAAGCTAAACCGGGGTAAGCTAACAACATAAATTAGCATATGAAATGAGGGTGAACTCACGCGTTGCATGCGTGGCCTACCACTCCAACTATGGACTACATTAGCTCCTAAATGGTAACATACTACAGTACTGACACAAACAATGGCAAAATACAACACAGGCCAATACTTACTTGTCATTTACGCACACATAACATTCCCCATTCAGTGCACCCCCTCCGGACCAACACTGCTCATCCGACATTAAACTGCCCACCTTATTAATCGTCACTAGAAGGTGGGCTGGCCCAAACTGACAGAAGACTGAACATTAAATGAACTTATATAAACTTATAAACACCAATAAAACTATTCTATGAACTTTGGGGCCTTTTATACAAGTTTATCTCATTACAGCAGTTTGATGTTTCCCTTTGAATCCCCCTGAAGATCCTGACAGTGAAGCACGTACATAATACTCCAGCCTTTCAACTCTGAGCTTATTTAGTTCTATTAATACACTGAAATCTCATTTGTGTCATGAAGAAAGTCTTTAATCAAACAGAATTCAAAGATCAGAAACATTTCATATATGGAGTTAAACATGAATCATTGTTTCAACAACATATTTATTGTTGTCATAAACAGACAAGAAGACAACAACAAACTGCTCCTCCCATTCAACACATGTCAGTCCATATCCCAGCAAACTAAATCATCTCCATTTACACATCAAATAGAAACATGAATCACTTGTAATGATTAGAAACTTGATAGAATTTCAAATCTAGTTTGGGGAGTCATTCAGTGAGAAACAGTGAAATGATTTTCCATGTGAAAAGGTGGACAGCAGAAACAGAAAGAAACAGTGAAACTAAAAGAGAAACAAAGAGCTTTGGAACAACGAGGCAGCAGGAGGACAGCTGCAGTTTAACAGCTTCAACTCACTGACAGGAAACAACATTAGAAATATCATCATCCTCAAAAAAGGGATTGGCCATCTCTTGAATTTATGTAAGCATCTTGCCTGAATTCAACACAATTGCCTTATACTTTAACCCTTTAAGACCTACCATAGAACCAAGTCCGCCAGAGCTTATATTATATTTTTACATGCTGTGGAACCATTTTTGGGAGCATTTCAAGTTGCTATACATCAATACAACCATTATAGCCCAAATTTTAATAATATGCATGCATTAAGTGCATAGTACTTACATAAATTGCAAAAAAGTGCAATAAACTACAAAAAAATTGAAAATCGTTTTTGGTTTTTTAACATATATTTGTAGTTAGAGAAATTTAAGAGGCTTATCCCTCAAAACTGTAAATACAAAAAAGTTGCACAAAATTGTTTCCCACCACAGGAAACTTATTTTGAGTGTCTTTATAGTTTTATTTTTGAAATACACCAATTTTCATATACTGCAGGAAAAACCAAAATAAATATTATAATGCAAATTTGCAAAAAAGCAGCAAATGCATCAAAATAAACTATTTCCAGCAGTGCAATATGAGTCCTAAGCATCCCAGAAACGACACAGAAAGTCATAAAGTCAAACATAACTTTTAAAAACACCAGTATAGGCCCTGAGGCCCTGATGGTAAAAAACTACATTTCCGCAAAATGACGTCACTTCCAGTTTCGGCCAGGTCATGGCGGACATGCGACAGTTCACGCTGATGGACGTAGGAAGTGTTATGAACAGCTGATCGGATCGGCAAAGTGTGTTTCTGGAATATTATGTTTTCGTTGCTGCAAGTGCTTTTTATGCAGTTTTTGCAAAGCTATATGTGGAAGGAAACTGTGACCTAGGACAAGCTGATGGCATAAGATGTAAGTACAACTCCTCCGGTTTCATATGCAAAAAAAAATATTGCGCTAGCTCACGTGGTTGCAGTCCTACCGGTATTTTAAAATAGTTACGCAAAATGGAGCGTGTCCGCTCCGACCGGCTTTAAAGGGTTAAAGTTAAGTGTAACTATATAGTGTAGAAATTACATGATATGCAGAGAGGGTATATAAAATTGTTCATATCATGTTTGAGGGAAATAAGTCAGTAATGTAACAATGCTAAATCTCCCAACACCGCATGCAATTTCCACTCGTGAGCTTCAGATTGTGGTTTGAGGAAGGTATCCATCTCAGTCAAGTCAAGCAGTCACCTCTACTTTTGTTGGTATACCAAAAAGGAAATTGGTTGGTTCTTACATTTACAAAAATCGAACTTATAATTTGAACAAAATAATTTCATGTTTTTGTGGTGAACGTAATGAAATCATGTAGGATCTATATGAAATTCATCAACTTAATTTGTTCTTGTTGAGATGACATGATACAATCTAGTAAGTTCAAGTTCAAATTTTATTCGCCACACGCAGGATGCCCTGCATGGTTCCGAATAGGTAGATATCTTCAGCGTCCTTGATCGACAGTCCCGCCAGGCACACGACCCTCCATGTCTGCATGGAGACATCGTGTACTCAGCAGGGAAAGTCCCTCCAGGGCACTCGGGCTCTCCCAAGCCCAGACTTCTTGTTGAGAAAAGGGTGTCAATAGCATTCAGAGACCAGTTGATCAAATCCTTAATTCTCTTTTAGGTTTTTAGACACAGACTGTGAGAGAGTGTTCCAGAGAAAGTAATACATACGAGACAAGACAAGGACACAAGAGGCTAAGCAGGGAAGATAAGGGAGAGGAGGAGAGGAGAAAAGTGCGACTGCCTTCGCCAAGAGCCAAACGAGAAGAGTGGTTAGTTGCTGGACTCATGAAATCAACAAGATCGCACAAGATTTCAAACTGCAGGACAAAAACCTACAGAAAAAGCTGCATCAAGCCTTGTAATTATAGCTTTCCTGCTCTCATTAAGTCTGGAATGGTGGCATTGTGTTTAGGGCAGTTACCTCACCGCAAGAAGGTCCTAAGTTCAAATCCACAGTCTGGCTAGTTTGCAGTGGGTTCCCTCTGGGTATTCTGGTTTTCTCCCACAGTTAACAGTCACACAATTGGAGTTGGGTGTGTTGGTTATTCCAAATTGCCTATGAATGTGAGTGCAAATGGTTGTTTATCTCTATGTGATAGAGCTGTCCAGGGTGTACCCTGCGGCTTAACCTATCGCAACGTAAGCCCTACAACCCGGATAAAGATAGGAGAATGGTAGTTGTTGTAAATCCATTCAATTTTTATGTTAGCCAGACTCTAGACTTTGTTGAACATGTCATATGTAATATGAAGACAACATGTAGTATTTAAGTCACCAAGTAGTATTGGGGTAACAGTTATTGAATAGTGTTGCAATAAAATGACAAAATTGTGAAGGACTAAAATATTCCGTATTATTGAATATGAATCAGGTGTGTTGATTTAAATAAGTTGTGTAAGTTTCTGCCAAAGCAAAAAAAAATGTGTGCAACCAATGTCCACTAATGAATTAAGTAAATCCAACATGCTCTTTTTTTAGTGCACTGACACCTTCAACGGACACACCTTCACTTTACGCAAAGTTTGAATATATGGGAACATCCTGTGAGTGAAAGTGTGTGTGAAGGTGTGTATGTGTGTGTTAGTATCAGGATCAGAGAACAACAGCTTTCCTCTGTTCCAGTCCAGATTCACTCTGATCCTCTGGAGCTTCTTCTGGACTGAGAGAGCAGTGGATGGAGCTGATGGTGAGCGTGCTGAGTATTTACCTTCATAGAACCATATTCTCCATAATCCAGACTGTATCAGTCCCTTCCTCTGCACAGACTCTGCTAACACACCCAGTTCCCACCCTTTACTGTCTCCAACTTCAACATCCCAGCTGTGAGTCCCTGAGTTAAAGCCCTCAGAGCCCAGGACAGAGTAGAACAAATCAAACCTCTCTGGATTATCAGGAAGCTGCTGCTTCTCTCCTCCATATCTCACACTGGTCAGATCTTCAGACAGGATGAGTTCTGGATGAGCAGTGTTTGGGTCCAGAATGAGAGGAGTGTAGGAGACCATGTCCTTCATGTTGTTCCAGATGTTGAAGGTCAGGTTGCCCAGGTGTTTGGCCTGGTCTATCAGAGCTCCTGAGGGCAGCTGTGGATCATCCAGCAGGGGGCAGCGCTGGACTCTTTCCACTGCAGCCTTGTAGTTGTGCAGGAATGAGATGTCTTCAGCTCTCAGCTCCTCCTCTGTGGCTCTGACTGTGTCTGAAAGAGCTGCTATCTCTCTGCTCAGAGCCTCCATCTTCTCCTTCATCATCCCACTCTTCTGCTCCTCTTCCTCCCTCAGTGCAGCCAGCCTGGCCTCCTCTTCCTCTGCTAGAAACTGGTGAAGCTCCTTAAACTGCTCCTTAATCTGCCTCTCTGTGTGTCGGGCCTGGACCTTAATGTGTTCTGCTGTTTGATCAAACTTCACTTGAACTCGTTTGCAAACCTTTAACTTCTTCTTTAAGGGCTCCAGAGTTTCCTGAAGTTCCTTCTTGTGTTGTCGTGCAGCTTCATCGATGGGTCTGAATCTGTGATTGGTGTGTTTTTCTGAGTCTCTGCAGACGACACACACTGGCTGCTGATGGTCCAGACAGAAGAGTTTGAGTTTCTCAGAGTGCAGACTGCAGAGAGCCTCTGAAGCTCTCTGATCTCTCTCCTGTAAGAACGACTCACGCAGGTTCTTTAAAGCCAGATTAAAAGGTGGATCCTCCCTTGAAGATCTTCTGTTACAAACTGGACACTCGTGTGTTGGTCTCTCTTTCCACCATCTCTTCAGACAGTCTTTACAAAAGCTGTGGCTACATGACAGAAGAACAGGATCTCTGAAGACCTCCTGACAGACCGGACAGCAGAGATCCTCCTCTGATCTAGAAGCCATTGAGTCTGTGAGTGAAGCTGAAAACAGCAGACAGGAAGTACAGTCAGTCCTGGCTCCCCTCCCTCCTCTACCACCTTCACTGTAACTTCCTTTGAGCCGTGTTTTTGCTCAAACTCACATTCAGTGTGTGGAGCGTCAGCAGCTTGAAGCAGCAGTGTTGGAGTTTTCCACTTTTCTCTCCTGTAGCTGGACTCACTCAGAGGAAGCTGCTAGTTTGGTCTTAGCTCAGTCTGATCGTCTGTGCGTCTCTCTTTACTGAGGACAAAGAACTTCCTGTTTCCTGGTTTGTTGCATTTGAGTGACGTAAGGGGAGGAGTAAAATGTTGCTGTTTCACCTGTGACTGAGGTGTGTTTCATTCCAGAGTTAAACTGTAATCCTGCCTTCAGGTCAAAAGCTATTAAACAGGTTTTGCATCATTTTCACCTTCACATGTCACAACATAAAACCTTTTGTTAATTCTATAAAATAAAGCGTGGCTCAGTCGTGCAGTTGTTTGGCAGCTTTTATTTCAGACTTTGTTCTGGTTATTGTTCAGGTTCCCTAGCAGTGGGAGTGTAATGCAGTCACACAAACACAGGTTTTGTTAAGGTGTATTCACTTTTTTGCAGACCAAAAAATTCAAATGGATCATAGATGTGCGTTTTTTGCTCCTCTCACTGAAGAACCAGCTGTTACTGTAACAGCAGCTACATTTCCATCAGACCAACACCAACATCAAATTGTCTTTGGGAAAAACTACAGCTCTAGATGGAAATTAATCTTTGAGTTTAAGTCCTGCTGTTTATTCCCTAAAGCACAATTACATTAATTCATTGATTATTTTACTCAGAAATTTCGTTTATTACCATTAAATATGTTTAAGAATTACACATTTACAATTCATTCATGAGTGCACCTGCAACGCTTACCTGTTGAAGATCATGGTTGATGTAATAGCATTATTTAAGACCAGCATCCACATCTCCTTTTTGCCAGTTTGTCACCTTTCTCTATATCCACCAGTCGCTCTGCCTGCAGCTCGCCCACTTCTCGGACATCCTTTTCACTTGGTCACCTGAGGCAGACTCAGCCTTTAGGCAACTAAAACATCTGTTCACTTCTGTACATCCTGACTCATCCAGACACTAGCAAACCATTCAATGCTGAGGCTGATGCCTCAACTGATGCTACAAGCCTGTGCCTTTTTTCCCATGGTTCAACCCCTACTGAGTGAAATTATGATGTTGGTGAGCGAGAACTGTTGGCCCTTGAGGAATGGTGTCTTCTGTTAGAGTGGACAGAACAATCTTTCATCATTTGGACCAACCATCAAAACTTAACGTACTTAAGAACTATCAAATGGCTTGCAGCCTGTCATGCCTTTGGGTCCCTGTTTCTTTTTACTTTTCTTTCTTTCTTTTTTTTTTTACTGTTTTTTTGTTGTTGTTGTTCTTTACTCTACCAGATCCCTGCAACACCAAACTAGATGGATTGTCACATCAATTCATCACCAACACAGATACAACTGAGCCCATTACCATCCTTCCACCCACCTGTAAAATCAGTTACTTTACCGAGGATATGGAGGGGGCCATTCATCAAGCTCTGGTATCAGCACCAGATCCCGACGCATGTGGCAGGGCCTGCAACACATCGCTGATTTCCAGCAGAGTAGCAGCAGAGTCACAGTCAGCTGCAAAACGCTACCAGATGAGCTGAGTTGTACGCTCGCTTCAACACCCTCAACACCAACCAAAACAGAGGAATTTTATCAGCAGAGGTAGCACAGAGCTCTTCACTCACTCTGACTTCGGCTGAGGTATGCAAGGTTCTGAGGAGGACTAACCCCTGAAAAGCAGCCGGCCCTGACTACATCCCTGGCCGTGCTTTGAGGGTCTACTCTTCAGAGCTGGCTGAGTTGTTTACAGACATTTTCAATTTGTCCCTCACATGGTCAGCTGTGCCCACATGCTTCAAGTCCACCATCATAGTGCCCCTCGCCAAGAAAAACAACATAATCTGTTTGAATGACTATTGCCCAATTGCACTCACTTCTATTGTAATGAAGTGTTTTGAGAGGATAGTCATGTCCCATATCAAAGAAGCCATCCCGGACACATTAGACCCTCTGCAATTTGTATATTGGAAGAATGTCTGTGAAGGTTCTCAGTCATCCAGGTCATCGTAGTCAAAGGAGCTTGCAAAGAAAAGCGTCTGGACTTCTTTAAGTTACTTGAAGACGTTTCACCTCTCATCCGAGAAGCTTCTTCAGTTCTAAGGTCAAATGGTGTAGAGTCCCCACCTGAGAGTCTCCACCATTTGACCTTAGAACTGAAGAAGCTTCTCGGATGAGAGGTGAAACGTCTTCAAGTAACTTAAAGAAGTCCAGACGCTTTTCTTTGCAAGCTCCTTGGACATATTGGAAGAATCGTTCTACTGAAGATGCCGTTAATACAGCCATCTACACAGCCCTCTCACACCTCAAAAATAAGTACATCTACATTCAAATGCTGTTTAGACTACAGCTCAGAATCTAACACCACCATCCCAAACAGACTGGTGGAAAAGCTCTCTCCTCTTGGACTGACACCCCTCCTCTGTCGCTGGGTCCTAGACTTCCTCACAGGCAGAGTTGGTACCAGGACATCAGGTACAAAGATAGTGAGCACAGGGACTCCCCAAGACTGTGTGCTCAGTCCACTCCTGTACACCCTCTTCACTCATGACTGTGTCCCCTCCAGGAGGAACACCTCCATCATTAAGTTCGCTGACAACACAACCATCGTTGGCCTGATCACTGGTGGAAAGGAGACGGCCTAAAGGGAATAGGTGGCTCAGCTGGTGTCCTGGAAAATGATCTCTCCTTAAATGCTGAGTAGACTAAAGATTTGATTATTGACCTGGGATGAGGAAAGACCAGCACGCCCCAACACACACCAACGGGACTCAGGTGGAGAGGGTGAAGACCTTCAAGTTCCTCACCACCCACATCAGTGAGGAACTCAACTGGACCCATAACACACGGCAGCTCATCAAGAAGGCTCAACGATGAATCTAAGAAAGCTGAGAAAATTTGGATTAACTAAAAAGCAGTTTCTATCCACGGGCCATCAGGCTACTGAATCACTGACTATGTCAAACTGTTTATCCATAACTGTAAATTTGCAATTTTGTACATCTCTACATATACACCTTAATATTGCATATTCTGTATATATTATCACTGTGACAGTGTTGCAACTACCGTATTTCCCGGACTACAAAGCGCACCTGAATATTAGCCGCGCAAGCTAAAATCAGGGGAAAATCCTGTTTTGTACATACATTAGCCGCACCTGACTAAAAGCCGCAGGTGTTTCAATGTTGACTTATCATATGTAAGAGATTATGCACAAAGCGAATTGTCAGGAAAGAGATGGCTGTTTGGAGACACACCCCTTTTATTAATATTTTGAAAAACAAGTTATGGGTACATATTTGCACATGTAGTACATAACAGTAACCTACAGCACACCAGAAAAATAGATTCGGACTACCTTTTAGGCTCAGGTGCAGTGACACGGCTTTAACAAGAAGAAAAGTCAGTCATTCACCACCATCTTTCTCTTCTTCCTGCGCACTAAAACCACCAAAGTCCTCTTCTCCAGTGTCGGATACGAACAGGCTCAGGATGGCTTCGTCATCCACTCTCAGCTTCTTTCCTTCGTTGTCACTTTCAAAACCAAAGAAATCCTCGTTGTCAGTGTCAGAGTCGAACACCCTCAGAAGGGCCGTGGCGGTGTCCTCCTCTCCATCATGCAGCAGTCCAGCCCTTCGAAATCCGTTGGTGATCGTGGATGTTTTCACACTTTTCCACGCTGTCAGAATCCACCGGTGGAGTTGAGCATAATTTGCTTTTCGCAAGTTTATCGCTGCTCATCATCCACGCCTCCTGCTGAACGCGTAGCGCTACTTTGAAGTTTGTTTTTCGCACTACTTCGTACGGCACTACGTTGCCTGGCGGACGGACATGTGACTAACATACCACTCTTGAACCCCGATCCTTCCGCCAGGCAACGTAGTGCCGTACAACAGTGGAACAAACAAAACAAATCATCTTACGATATGACAAAAATCATGGACAATCCATAGAAAAGCCGCACCTGACTAAAAGCCGCAGGGTTCAAAGCTTGTGCAAAAAGTAGCGGCTTATAGCCCGACAATTACGGTACTTGCGCTTTAAAATTCTGTTTACACTCACACATAAGCTACAAGATCTACAAAGCACTATTATACTTATTATTTCTTTTTTTAGCCGTGTGAAGAGAACCTGCAAAGTAAGAATTTCATTGCTCTGCAAAACCGATTCTGTTTTGCGGTGTACATGAAAATAAACTTCTTGAATCTTGTCATAGTTCTGAGTCTGATGACTGAGTGGTTTTGTTTTGATTTATATTGTCTTATGTTTCTATGGAAGCCCGTTTCCGCCACTAAAAAAAAAAAAAAAAAGATCCATAACTCGAAATTTCGAGTTATTTTCTCAAAATTTCGACTTATTTTCTCGAAATTTCGAGTTATTTTCTCAAAATTCGGACTTATTAACTCGAAATTTCGAGTTATTAACTCGAAATTTTGAGAAAATAACTCGAAATTTCGAGAAAGATAACTCGAAATTTCGAGAAAATAAGTCGAAATTTTGAGAAAATAACTCGAAATTTCGAGTTAGCGCTGCCAATAAGAAATCTACGTGGCTGATGTCATTTCCTTGTTACCCGGAAGGATATGGCGCAAAGGGGTGCGCACTCAAAACTGGATCGTGTCGTGAGCTGCTGTATTAACAACAAATGGCGCCAGGTTCTTCAGTTTTGAATGCCTTCCTACAAATGATAACTGGATAAAAGGTATATAAAAACAGTGTGACAGCGATTGTTACATACAAAGTTGAATAGAATGCAACGTCAGGGTTAACCAAAGGTACCTATAAGGTTTCTGTTACACGCTAATGACACCTGTTACGTCTGATGAAACAGACGTTTTGCTGAAAGCATGCGTAATAAGTATACAGCACTGTATAAAACAAAATCACAAATCACCCAAAACAGGGAATATGACTGACAACTATATAAATAAGGAACAAAACCAATAAAACTGTAACCAGACAACTGAGAAAATGTGGGATTGACTGTATTGTGATGCTGATTGTAGTTACAGTGCAAATGGACACTTAAAAATGCAGTTCCCACTTCTCCACCATAGTCAGAGCTCATAATGTAGGTAGGCACAGATACTTTGACGATAATATGGTGGCTTTATTTTAATTTTGTAATTTTAATTTACATCCTTCCTTACAGCATGGGAGACTTGACTGAATTCTTGAAACAAAGAGAAGTCTCTGAGGAAATTATACAGACCTTGGAGAATGAGAAGGTACTTAATTCCAACAAGATACTGGTTGAAATGCAACTTTTCCTCATTGTTCTTAAGTTAAAAATAGAATTGTATTTTCAAGGCTGGTTGTTTCAATAAATTAAATTATTTTTCCATCTTTAGATTGATGCCAGTGTCATAAGTCTAATGACAGATGAGGAGCTGAAGACTTATTTGCCATCATACGGTGATCGTCTAGCAGTATTTGGATTTTGCAGACGGAGGGGCAGCAGCCGCAAGTCAGCGCTTTTTGAACGGCTGAAATCCAAACTGTCCAAAAGAAAATTATCTGAAGAGGATGGCAGTAGCACACGGCAAGAAGAACATTCCCAAACAACCCATAAAAGAAATGCTCTGAAGAGAAATAGAAAAATAGAAATAGGATGGATGCATTATGATGAAGACACTGAGGTTTTCAAGCAGGTTAGAGCTAGACGAGGAGGAGGAACAAGAAAAATAGACATCTGCAAGGATGCCAAGAAAAGGGACATATTACAGGTTGCAACAGGCCTGTTCTTTCCAGATGGAGGAAACATTCAGGGGCCCTTAACAGATTTTGACTGTGATCTGAAGGATTATCAAGAGATGATAGTCGATGATGCATTGACAGTAGGAGAACTTTATCATGTCACAAAACTTAATATCCTCAGGTTCTACCTCACCACAAAGAAAAAACAAAATGACAGCCTTCAGAGCTCCAACCCAGGTTTGCATCCATCTTCAGAAATTGAAGCGAGTCCTCAAAACCAAACCTCTTCTTTTACTGTCACTACAGTCCAAACATCTGCTCCATTTGAAACAATCAGCCATGATGTGACATACATTGAAGACACTCCAAACGATAACCTTCCACAATCTTCCACGCAGTCTCTAAGCGCTAACACTTCTCACAGCAGTGACATTATTTTTGTTGGCCCCTTTTCTGACAGTGAGCCAATAAATTTGGATGACACCCAGATTTTTTCTCCACAACCTGGTCCATCCAGTGAGAGAGTGAGGAGAGTAGTGGTGGTCCACAGAGGGCAGGTAATGTCAGAGCTCATTTCACATTTTAGTGATAAGGACCTTGAAGATGTCGACATCAAAATCCAGGTCTTACTGCCTGATGGAACACCTGAAATGGCCCATGACGATGGGGGAGTTGTGAGAGACTGTCTTTCAGAATTCTGGAAAGAATTCTATGACCAGTGCACCACTGGAAACGTTTACAAAGTGCCCTTCTTAAGGCATGATCTTGGGCAACCGGAGTGGGAGAGTGTGGGCAGAATCATTGCATTTGGATGGGTTAGAGAGAAATATCTGCCTGTGAAAATTGCACCTGCCATTCTGGAACAAGCTGCCTTTGGATATGTAAAGAGTGATATTGTGGAGAATTTCCTTAAGTTCATGCCTGACTCTGAGCGTACAGTGTTAGAGGCGTGGCGATCAGACTTTAGCACCGTGGACCAAGAAGAACTTATAGACATACTTGATAACCACAGCTGCAGAAAGATACCAACAGCCTGCAATGCCACTGAAGTCCTATTGGAGCTTGCACACAAAACACTTGTCCAAGAGCCTGCCTATGTTATTGAACAGTGGGCAAGAACACTCAGCACTGCATGGGAAAGCCTTTGTGATCTATCTTCAGTTTATGAAACCCTCCAACCAACTGTGAGAAAAGTTCTCAAGTGTCTCACTTTCCCTGAAACAATGACGGCTCACCAGAAGCTGATTCAGAAATATCTAACTACATATGTGAAGAATGCTGAGAAGGAACATTTGTGTTTGTTCCTCAGGTTTTGCACAGGTTCAGATTTACATCTGGGAAAGAACATCATCATTGGGTTTAACGAACTGAAAGGTTTCCAGAGACGACCTGTGGCACACACATGTGGGTGTGTACTGGAGCTGTCGATAAATTATGACAGCTATCCTGACTTCAGATCGGAGATGAACAGTGTGTTGGAATCAAATGTGTGGGTTATGGACATTATATAAAGGTTTGATTCACGGACAATGGCTTAAAAGCTATTGTTGTTTTACAACAGATTATATTTGAGTTGTGAACTAAGACTAAAGTGTTCCCATGTGAATGTCACAGCAAAGGTTTCAGGTGTTTAGAAACTGAGTTCCAAGAAAAAGTCTTTGGTGAAATACCACTGTAATGCAATTTGAGGTACTTCTTTGTGTTTCTGTGTTTTCCTATTACAACTGAGGCAATATTTTTCTAAACACTTGTGAAATGCATTTCTGCAGAGGTCTCAGAGTGGCAGTCTGGAGACCATTTATAAGCATTCCCATTTCCTCAGTCAGCATGTGTGCATGTGAACAATGAAAGCAGTTTTTCCACCTTTTATTCATTTTTTCTATTATTTGAATCCAAAATCAACTTTAAAAAATGCATTAGGTTCATTTTAATTTGTCAAATTTTATTAATGTAATGTCAAAAGATGACATGTATTGTAGTGGTTCACCAGAAAATTAGAGATTGAGACCCCTGCAATATGTAGTGTATAGTACATGTAGGAGATATATGCAATATCTCCTACATGTTTTATCATCGTGCACACATTTTACAGTTTACAAGTCAGGTTTTACTGTATCATTGTATTTTATTACAGTTATGTTTTTACAGTTCTGTTTAGCCATCTGGGTTATGGTGACTTTTGCTAAATTGAATGGCCATAAGGCACACCTATATGCTTTTATTTTGGATTTCTGTGAAATCAGCAATTGCTTAGCTGAAGGTTGATTTTTGGTTGGCTTTTCCTGATTTTTGTAATGGAAAAAAACCCTTGTGTATCATAGCCCCCTTTTTCAAAACTACATAGCCGATGGGGTAGTTATTTAAAAGATATTTTCCTATATTTCTGTTTTCATGTTTGAGCCTAATGTATTTGCTTCATAGTGGTTTTAGACCACATGTTCTTATTCTTTAATTGTAGGATATTGTTATCAGATCTTGCCATATTATCCTCAATCTCTTTTTATTGTCCCATTCTGTTTGTATTTTTAATAATAATTGAACTTTTGCAAAACATATTGCATATTTTTGTTGAGTGTATTATCGTACTTTTTCCAAGTCTTGTGCTTGCAATTAGCTTTTTATAAGAATACTTTAAGGTTTTTTGTGTTACTGTAAATACAGTACAGTTATTTTGTTTTAAGACAAGATGATGGCAAAAGATCTGTGTTTTATAATAAAGTGTTCAATGAGACAAATTACATCTTTAATTTTGGTAATTTCTGGGTTTTTATTATTCTGAGGCGCAATCCGAAAAAAAAAAAAAAAAAAAGGTCCATAAATCTCACTCAGTTAGGTTATCCATATGCTAAAAAATATATAATTATACTGCCCATAATCAGGAAAACAGTCAGTATATATAAAAAGTCTCAGCAGTGAAAAAAATGACAGTGAAAATTTTTTTTACTGCTACATAACCAGATATTTCAAAACATCAATAATTACTCAAATAAAAAGAAAGATGAAAAAGCATATTTACAAAAAGTTGAAATCATAATTCCAAGGTGACATGCGCTGCATATCCTCCAAATAGCAGGTCTAACAGACATTATGTTTACATATGTTTTAATAATAAGGCTTTTAAAACAAAAAATTGGTTTGTTAATTGAAATAAACCATCCAAAAAAAAAAACAACCCTCCAAAAATTAAATACAATTTTTATAGCCTTTTTCAATTGGCCCTGTTCGTGAAATACATTTTCAGGCCCTCAAAACCCATGTATGTGTGCCCCAAAAACGACAACCATCCAAAAATTAATAACTCATAAAAGTTTACAATTTAAATATGAAAATACAGAATTAAAAATGCATAACGATGTCTAACCTTTAAGGCAAAAGCTCCAACTCAGTAAGCATCAACTGCCTTAGCTTTACATACAGATCCACTGTATGAAACACATCATCTGAGAAGTCCAGGTTATGTTCTGACATGAGTTCTACACAGAGATGAAAGACATCCTCTTCACATGGAAAGTCTTTGAACACGCATTCTTCAAGGCAGGCTTCAACTTTGTCCATATTGACATGTTTGAGACAGTCCCTCGCGCCATAAATGTCTGGGAGGGCATACATAAAAGATGGTCGGCCATGAGGACTTCGGGAGTTGTGGACTGGGCGCATTCTGTGGTCATTCCAGGCCAAAGCAACTTCATTTAATTCTTCCTAGATGAAAACAAAATGAACAAAAGAAACATTTTCAGGCATACAATATGAAAATGTTAATGTACAAAAGCACAACTAACTTCTACATTGATTTTCTTAGCTTACACACCATTAATTTAGCTTTGAGCTACATTAATGATATATATCCGTATATATACACACACATACCTACCTACACACACACACACACACACACACACACACACACACACACACACACCATGAACAGACAGATACTTATTTACTTAGTTTTGACCCACCAAAAATGCTAACCGAGTACAGAGAGAGGCCTAAACACATAAATAATCAGTGTTATAATGTATAATTGTGTTCCTTGATATATATGTGGAATTTTTTTTTTAACAAAACAGTTTAAAAAAAAAAAAAAAGCACTACTTTTCACGTGTACTTTAATATATCTGATGTTTCTATAATATACAAAGGCCGTGTGAGTTGTTACAAATTAAACAGTTACAATACATGTCGTTTACACAATCACCTATGTAAACTCACCTGTATAATGTGAAGAAAACAGAACTGGACCAATGATTTGTCCAAGAAAGAGTCTGAGAAGTGGCCATCCTCTCTTAGTTTGTCAAATAGTTCAATCCAGTACTGGATACACTGGCTTCGTAAGATTAGCCACCATCTTTCAATGCGTTGATTTCCTGTACTTGCTCCAAATATGACGTGCTCTCTTTCTGGTTCATTGTCTGTAAAGTGCAAAAATCGTTGCATGTGAGCCACATGGACGTTTTCTGTTCCTAGATCTAATCTCACTCGATCAGGGCAACCACCTTGTTGAATCACGGCATCCATGAAGTAGCCAGCAATTACTCTCGGGTCATTATTTGTCTTGTAAGCGTCTAGCCATATTATACTCCTTGAAAATCCGTCAATGCATCCACTGATTGCAATCCCAAATGGCTTCAGTTTATCGTAGCCGTCGATATGCCACACATAGTTGGGGCCTCTGCTATGATACACTCGCCTCCGCAGTCGTCTACGTGACCTCAAATCCACACCTTCTCCATCGAATAAACGGAGCAGAAGACGAACGGTTTCTCTGTCAGTAACAATGCCATTCATCCAACACTTCTGGTGCATCCAACGATACCCATGACACTGTCCTGAGGTTGCCAATTGTGCTTGTATAAAAGCTGCCACCTCTCCCACCTCTGTTTTGTTCTTTCTGCGCCAAAGTCGGTTGTTGTGTAAAATCCTTTCAAGTGTACGGAGGCTGATAGTAATGCCATGTGATTCAGCTAATAACGCAAGAATCTCCTCATTTGTGAAGCCACGCTTAAAATACTCAGCAATTTGTGAATTCATGATCCGTATCTATAATTAGCATTTCTGTAGCATTTGTAGCTGAGGGCTTCAGCTTCCGGGTAACACGGAAATGACGTCATTCACATAGATTACTGATTGGCAGAGCTAACTCGAAATTATGAGAAAATAACTCAAAATTTCGAGTTATTTTTCTCATAATTTCGAGTTATTAAGTCGAAATTTCGAGTTGCTAAGTCGAAATTTCGAGTTGCTAAGTTGAAATTTCGAGAAAATAAGTCGAAATTTCGAGAAAATAAGTCGAAATTTCGAGAAAGATAACTCGAAATTTCGAGTTAAGTATCCTTTTTTTTTTTTTTTTTAGTGGCGGAAACGGGCTTCCATATGTTTCGGTTGAATTCTTGTTAAGATTTTCTTGTTCTTAGGTTCTGGTTTCCATGCTCACACTGCTGAGTGTCTGGTCTGTGTCTATGCACCTGCCCTGGTCCCATGTCTCCTGTCTAGTCATCCCTGTCCTTGTGTTCCCACTGTACTATGTCAGCATGTTGTCTCTGTGTCTGTAAGTTCAGTCTGAAAACTGAAAGAAGATGCACATTCTCTGTCATATGGACCTGCATGAATAAACTTTCTGAATCCTTTATCATCTGCAACTGAAAATAGTTGTGGATGATTACTATACCTTTCTAATGTGATGTTGTTGTCCCTGGCTCTCTTTCTCTGTCCCCCCCCTTCCGCTCTGTTCCTGTGCTAACTACCGCCCCTCTTCCCAGCGCAAAGCACAAGGCTCACATGCGGAGTGAAGGGGAAAAAAGTGCGAGAGAGAGAGAGAGAGAGAGAGAGAGAGGGTGAGAGAAAGAAAAAAAAATCCCGGCTCACAATAAGGAGTCGGCTCACGTCGTTCACGTCAAAGATCCGCCTCTAAGAGCCATTTCGTTCGCGACCGACACATCACTACCTCATACTGGACGATGGTTTTCTGAACCTCGCAGAAGATTTGTTGGCAAACAGCAGTCAGCCTCTCCTGTATGAACTCTCTCAGAGACTCAGCTGAACACATGGCTGCTTCAGCTGCTGCGGGTCGATAGAAGCGACAGCGACGCTGTGTTAATGGTGTTTGATCAACAGGAACAGGAGCGATACTTACTTTCTGCGTGAGCTCGGTCTGCTTCATAGGACGGCAGCCATGTCTGCGCACGCGCAACTCTTCTCCCGCTGTCGCTACTCTGCTGAGGTTTGCTGTAAGCGGTCACGTGGGGTGCTCATATCCTACGGATCGCTGCATGGGACAGTAAAGCAAAAGAAATGAGGGGGTGTTTTGTGGGATTCCGCAAACGTTTTAAATTAATTCCAGTTTCGTTATTTTACAGGGAACAGAACAGGTTCTTTTCTGAACCTAAAACCTGGGGTTAGGTTAATTGGTCATTCTAAATTGCCCATAGGTGTGAATGGTTGTTCATCTTTGTGTTTTAAACTACCGGTGTCGAACTCTAGGCCTCTGCAGGTTTTAGCTGTGTCCTTGATACAACACAGCTGATTTAATGGTAAATAACCGCCTCAACATGTCTTGGAGTTTTCCAGAAGCCTTGTAATGAACTAATCATTTGATTCAGGTGTGTTGACCCAGGGTGTTATCTAAAACGTGCCGGACACTGGCCCCTGAGGCCTGGAGTTCGACACCCCTGTGTTAAACCAATGACAGGATGGCGCCCTTTCCAGTGTGTACCATGCATCTCGTCCCATGGAACCTGGGATACACTCCAGCCACACCTTCTTTGCTTTGTATTCATACCTAACAGAGAAAGATCACGTGTCCTCATTAGGAGAGGGATTTGTTGGTGTGTAGGGCTGTAGCCTCAGGTTTTTATTATGAGACAGCGTGTTTCAGATCATTTTACAGAGTAACATCAAAGTAACTTAACAAGTAGTACAAGTTCTCATTCTTTCACGGTTTTTTCAGTGCACTCTCTGAACACTTAGATGGCACACTTGTTCTTGGAGGCGACCTCAACCTTGGACTAAATGAAGACATGGATAGGCTCAATACAGCGGGAACTCAGCGTAATTGGCAGTCCACAAATATAATCAAACAGTATATGAGCGACTTTGGTCTTTGCGATGCATGGCGCTCCCTTCACCCCACTAGTAAGGAATATACTTTTTTCTCACATGTCCATCACTCCTACTCTCGTCTGAATTATTTTTTGGTCAGCTGCTCACTGCTGAATGACATTTCAGACACTGAGATTCATCCTATAGCTGTCAGCGATCATGCTCCTGTATCTTTAACACTAATGCACAAGAATAATACTACGCCAAGAAAAAACTGGAGATTTAATATATCACTGCTTAAAGATGAAGACCTTATTAAATATTTTAAAAAAGAGTGGACTTCATATTTAGACTATAATGACACTCCCGAAACATCAGCTTCTGTTCTATGTGAAGCAGGGAAAGCTGTGATGAGAGGTAAAATAATTTCTTTCTCATCACATAAAAAGAAAAAAGAAAACAAAAATATTCAGGAATTAGAAAAAAACATCAAATCACTAGAAGAAGCCTACGCGGCCCACCAAGATCAGGAAACATTGAACAAAATACGCAAAACAAAACTAGAATTAAATGAGATAATTGATAAAAAAAAACAAGATTCTTAGTACAAAGACTACGCCTACAAAATTATGAACATGGTAATAAATCCGGTCAATTTCTAGCAAACCAGCTAAAAATAAATAAATAAAAAACAACTATATGTGCTGTTCAAGATTCATCTGGGAACACAATAGCTAGGTTTCATTTGACGTAGACGTGACGTCGACGTAAAGCGCGAAATTTGACTGGCGGTCGGAAGTGAAAAAGATAAGCGCACAATCACAGACAGACAGTACGCAAAATGCCTATGTCCTGTTGTGTTTACGGATGCTCCAGTAGGTCGACCAGAGAAACTGATAAACGGTATTTTAGGGTACCAAAAATAGCCCAACGAAGAGAAGAAAAATGGAAAATTCTAACCGAAAAACGTAGGAAAAAATGGATTTTAAATTTACGTTTACAGTCGGGAGGAGCAGAGTCTGCCAATGCCCGTGTCTGCAGCGACCACTTCGTCAGAGGTAATGTTATGTTTGCAAACGAACTTATTAGCATTAGGTTGTCGTTAAATTCTCGTTTACTTAGTGCTTTTAAGTTAGTAGTCTAATATTGACTTGATTGGGACTATAGGCTGCCCAAGTGCTTTGGATGACGAAGAGTCGGAGGACTGGGCTCCGACGGTCAATCTCGGCTACGAACGAAAACCCAGATCGGAATCAGTTCTCAAACGAGAGAAAAGAATGAAGCTTAAGGCAGAACAGCATCGATGTGCAGAGGCGATTTTGGATATGCAACAGACGGCTGAGAGCCCGGATTTGAGCCTAGTGACAGTGGAGAACAGGCTACTAACCCTGCCATACAATTGCAATGAGCTGCAATCACTTCTCCATCCTCCTTTGCAATTACCCAAGTCTTCAGAGGTGTCTCGTTAGACCGCTGAGAATGGTTTACCTTGAAACAAACAACTGTCACTCTAACGAAGTCCTAAGGATGTGGCATGTTTGTTGACGTTAAAGCCGCTACCGCTAACTGTTAGCGTGTTTAAGATAAAGCAATATAAGAACAAACACTCACCCTTGCAAACACCAAACTGTATCCATCACGGAGACGTTTTGTTCCAAGGTTGTGGACCCACCCGCTGACAAAAAAATTGTACGCCTCCAGACTCTTGAAAGCTTTCATTTGCTGCCTAGTGTAGTAAGAAGTCTGGAGGACCAAGTAGTTGGTGATATCCACAGCCTCGATAGTAGGCAAATCCTTTACTTCTGTGGTGTATTCGAACATTTTCAAAGAATACGGATCACGTCCGATATATTTTTTAACTATCTGTTTATATCTCTCCCGAGAAACGGGGTCTAAAGTTGCACAATAGCTGCTCTCCTGACTCTCCACAGTGTCCTCCATGTTTACTTCCGCCCTCCACTCAAAAATCGCGCTGCCTCCGCACGGCATCAGAACCACGTGACCGCAACCCAACTATATATGAACCGATACAAATAAACAACATTTTCAGGGATTTCTATAAAACGTTGTATTCACCACAAATAAACCCATCTAAAAAAGAAATTGATCAGTTTTTGGACAACATAACTCTTCCAAAATTATTGGACACTCAAGCAATGGCACTGGATTCACCACTGACACCAGGTGAACTCCAGGAAGCCCTGATAAGTATGCCCAATAATAAGGCTCCAGGTCCAGACGGCTTTCCTGCAGAATTCTACAAAGAATTCTGGTCGATTCTAGCACCAGTTTTCTACAGAACGTTGTTGGAAATTAAAGAAAAGGGCAGACTTCCATCAAATATGAATTCTGCAAACATTAATCTCCTGCTAAAACCAGGCAAAGACCCTGTATATCCCTCAAGCTATCGTCCAATATCCCTTATAAATGTAGACCTTAAAATAATCTGCAAAACTCTCTCAAAGAGACTGGAGAAAATAACCCCCCTCTTAATTCATCCTGACCAAACTGGTTTCATAAAAGGTAGGCACTCATCAACAAATACACGTAGATTACTTAATTTGATAGACTACTCATACAGTAAAAACCTAGAAACTACAATATTCTCTTTAGACGCAGAAATAGCATTTGACAGAGTTAACTGGAAATTTCTATTTGCTACTTTACACAAATTTGGTTTTGGATCCTCTTTCATAAACTGGTTAAAAATATTATATAATTCCCCAACAGCTTGTGTTAGAACAAATGACCAGACATCCTCCAGCTTCTGTCTCTTGAGGGGCACCAGGCAGGGATGCCCACTCTCCCCTTCACTGTTTGCAATTTTTATTGAACCACTAGCAGCAGCAATTAGACAGAATTCAGTAATTAAGGGCATAAAATGCAAGAACGTGGAACATAAAATCAGCCTTTATGCAGATGATGTGTTACTCTTTCTCCAAAATTCACAAACCAATATCTCTGGGGTGATTGAATTGATAAACTCTTTTGCAAGAATATCAGATTACTCAATTAACTGGTCAAAATCTACAGTTCTACCGATTAATTGCTCCTTCCATAATTCCTGTTCTACACCACTGCAATCGGGAAATATAAAATATTTAGGTATTAATATTTCTCCCAAGCTTGCAGATCTAACTAAATTAAACCATATCCCACTTTTAAAGAAGGTAGAAGATGATTTGGCTAGATGGAAATGTCTACCCATATCACTCATGGGAAGGGTTGCCACTATAAAAATGATGGTCTTACCAAAAATAAATTATTTATTCTCAATGATCCCAACTAAATCGCCACAAGATTGGTTCAGATCTCTAGATTCATGTATGTCCAAATTCCTTTGGAAAAATAAACCCCCACGTATAAGCTTTTAAAAGCATCAACATCAGCTCTTCTCTGACAGCATGGTGGGAGTTTCTAAAATTGACGGCGTCTTCATTAATCCCATGCAAACGTACACCTATCTGGAACAACCCTGACATATTACAAAACAATAATATGATAAACTTTTCAGATTGGAGTGGTAAAGGAATCAAATATTTAGAACATATACTAGAAGGAACAGAATTTATTTCATTTGACGGACTAGTTACACAATATGGGATCAACAAGAAAAGATTTTTAGAATATCAACAAATTAAATCCATAGTAAAAAAGAAATTTAAACCGGGTCAAGTTCAACTACAAACACAACCAAGTGGGGTTCAATTTCTTACTCTTAAAACCCCCAAATTACTATCCAAAATATACAGAATGCTTTCTAAAACAGATGAATCAATATCACTTCCTATTGCAAAATAGGAAGCGGATTTATCAGTTAACTTAGACCTAAACTTCTGGTCTCAGATTTGCTTAAAAACCTTTCATCTAATTAGAAATCCCAGTCTTCAATTAATTCAATACAAAATATTACATAGAGTACACTATACAGGTCATCGGATGTTCAAGATGGGCTTTACGTCTACCAACAACTGCTCACACTGCCAAACCAATTCACCGGACAATTATATCCACGCTCTTTGGTTCTGTCCACCAGTTCAGAAGTTTTGGCGCGAGATATGTGAAGACTTATCGAAGTGTCTGAAATGTAACATTCCAACTTCCACTTTAGTGTGTTTGTTGGGCAGCTTAGATAATGTCACTTCAGAAAAGAATATCGCCCATATGGTTTTCACTGCCCTATGCATAGCCAAGAAAACAGTCCTCATGAACTGGAAAAATAAAAATAATCTTAATTCTAACCAATATAGAAATTATCTATTAGATTACATTAGTCTTGATACAGCCTCTGCCACCACATCAGATCAATTGCTCTGGGCTCCTTTGATCAGCTCCATCACCTAGTGGGGGTGGGGGGTCATAGTTTGGTCCAGCCTTCACTGTTGTGATTGGTGTGGGGGTAGGGACAGGCTTAGGGCGGCGGGGGGTTCCCCGGAGGCATCTTCCTTGGGGGGCTCAACCCGGGGTAGCGGTCATGTCCGATTGGGGGCTCTGTTGGCTCTCAGGTGACTGTTTCCTCGCGGCTGCGTGCAGTGGGGCTGGGGGAGGGTCTGTGCTGACGGACGTGGGTTACTGACCTGGTAGCCTGGCTGCCCCTGGTTGGGTCCGGGATGGGCGTGAGGTTCTGGGGGCGCTCCGTCTCTGGGCTGGGGCCCGGGCCAGGCCTCGGGGGCTTGGGTCCTGGTTGGGGTGTTGCCGGGGTTGTGGGCGGGTGG
This sequence comes from Rhamphochromis longiceps, assembly GCF_057381845.1. Classification (NCBI taxonomy): domain Eukaryota; kingdom Metazoa; phylum Chordata; class Actinopteri; order Cichliformes; family Cichlidae; genus Rhamphochromis; species Rhamphochromis longiceps. The sequence continues at coordinate 2,077,698 of NC_140559.1, forward strand.
GTGCATGGGGGCCCAGCCCTGGAGCAGATTGCCGCCGGTGCATCGAGCCACCTGGGGGGCTCTTCAACTGGTGGGGGAGATTGTCACATCTTGCAGGAACTTTCCTCTCTTCAGGAACTCTCTCTGCAGGAGGGAGAGATACAGGAGAGGTGGAGGAAGATCTCAGCCTGGGTGTTTATTGTCTTATGTAGTCTGGAAGATGAGTGGATGGTGGGGTGGGTGCAGTTTTCTCTGTGGTGGGGTTGGGTGGACTGTCCCGGGCTCTGTGGGGCCGGGAGGCGCTGCTGCACTGGGTCCCGGTCTGGATGGGCCTGGGCCCCCTTTCCCTGGTGGGTCGCGGATTATGGGGGTGCCTACTGGGGTCAGCGGGGGAGCTGGCCCCAGGGAGGGGTCACTTGCCCCTCCCTTCCTTCCCTCCCCATCTCCAGCTGCCTCCCCCTTCCCGCTCCACCACAACCACCCACACATGCAGGACCTTGGAGTAGGGGTATGTCACCAGGGTGCAGAGGAGGCTACCCCCCCCCCCCCCCCCCCCCCCCCCTCTGTCCCCTTCTGGCTGCCTCTGCCTCAATTTTATCCCACAACTTAGACATTCACATTACTCACACTCTCATTACACATACATATAGGATCTTGGGGGTGGGCACGATACACGGAATCCAAATTACCATCAGGGTGTACACCTCACCCCTGGCGTCGTTGCCCACCTCTCAATTTTAAATACACGTAGACATTGAGGGCTAGCAGGAGGGACTATGCGCTTACCTGCTGCTCTCTGGCAGGTAGCTCCATGCCCTCCTGGGTTTTAAATGCACCTTAGAACACACATGCATCAACACTACAATGAGCGGGTGGAGGGAGGTTTGGAGTCTTCTCTCACCCCCATTCTCTGCGGCCTGCTGGAGCGGGGGGGCTAGGAGGAGGAGTTGGCCATCCGACTGCGGTCTGGAGTGTGGGGCCTCCCTGCTGCTGCGGAGTCGGGGCGGTCTGCCTCCCCCCACCGCAGGGAAAAGGGTAACACCACCTGGGTCTGGGTGCAGTTCCCCCCTCCAGGGGCAAGGGTACCTAGACCCGGTTCGTAGAGTACGCTTGGGGAGTGTGATCGTGTGTACAGCGTCTCTTTATGTCTGTCTCCACATTGGTTGAGTGTGGAGTAAGTGCATATGAGAGCATGAGGGTGGGAATGGATGTTTGTATATGTGTGTGCCTGTATGTCTGTGTCTATATGTCAGGTTGGGTATCAGACGCCACCTCTCTGGGGACATCTCAGGCCCTCCAAGGTTTGGAGGCCTATCTCTCCCTACCACCACTTCCCCTGCCAGTGGTGGACTCCCTCAGACATCGGTGCGTTGGTGGTTCTTTGTGTCCAGGGATGGGCGTCCAGGTACACACCGGCTCACTCCTTGGCGGCCGCTTATCGGGGCCTGGAGCCTGGGGCTCGCTCGGGCCACTCCGGAGGTGAGGTGCCCCCGGCCTCTCGGCCTGGGGCTCGGTCACTCAGGCACAGCTGGCTGCCGGCGGAGCTCACGGGCGCGGCTGCTGAGTGGGCCCTCATCTGAGACTCTCCTCAGCTCTTTCTGGGACAGTGGCGCGGCTGACCCTCTGTTGGTCTTCCTTGGTCTCTTGTGTTCTGGGGGCCTCTGGATGTCTGGCGTTTTGATCTCCTCCATACCTGCTTCATGCCCTGGAGGACGGGGCTGTGGCCCCCCCACACCCTCTAGCAGATCATTACATGAAGGAACCTTTTAAAAAAAAAAACAAGCGCTCCATGCTCACAGGTGTACACACGGGTGATCACACCCACAAACTACACCCTTTTTGGCTCCTACCTCAAAGCACACTGTGTTCTGTTGATCTTATGTGCTGCACAATAATGTTTAATATTTAGTATTTACTGTCATATTCCCATATATCATTGTGATGTTGTTTATTCTATTACTCTTGTTCTCTTCTGCTTGTTTTCTTTTTTCTTTCTCAGCAGGTGACCCAGGTGATCGATATATGCATTTTTTTTTCTGCCCGTTCTGTTGGTTTTTGTTTTTTGCCCTTCTCCCCCGTCCCTCTTCTCAGCTGTTTCTCTTTCCCTCTTTCTTTCTCCCCTTCTTTCCCCCAGTCAAGTCTGTCCCGTATTCAGTAAGTGAAAATAAAATAAACAATAAAAGGTGAATCAAATGGACCATTACGGCAAGGCTGGGATGGTCCATTTGGTAAAGTAAATCCGTTGGGCATCTTTCTTTGCCTTTAGACAACAATTCTGATGGCAAAAGAGCCAAACGGGACAGGCGAAAAAAACAACAAAAAAAAAAAAACAAGTAGTACAAGTTAGCTAATTACACCCAGGTCTTTCTCCTGGGTGTAAATACGTAATTCATGTCTGAGCAGGGACGCTGTGATTGGAACTTTTACTACCATTGGTGAAAAGTGATCTATAACACAAAACTCCACTATAAAGCATAAGCGCAACACTGATGAATATTCTCATAACTAACATATAACTTAAGGCCCTTTACATTTGAATGCCTGTGATTTTGACATGGACCTAAAACTTACACAGACGCATACAAAACTAAAGAAACAAAAAAACTTCAGTGTCAAACTAACTTTACTTTCATGGATTTGTAGCAATTTCACCTGATTTATCACTCAGTGTCAAAAACAAACAAATGACTCATTCATTTATTAACAGAAAAGTACAATCAAGTTACCTACACCACAAATTAAGTTCAAATGAATAAAATGAAATTATTTTCATGGGTTCACTCCAGCTAAGCTAATGAAACAAACAAAGATGTCAATATTGGCAAAATATAAATTTGTTGAAGTCAAATTATATTATTAAATAAGAAATTAATCTATAAAAGGCAATAAATAATGTTCTGTTCTGTTCACTTACTATTTTAATATTTCTCACTCATTTTGTATTACTTTTTCTATACCTGTCTACATGGATTTATTGTTTTCAAACACACAAAAACATGAATGAAACCACAGAACACATTAAAACCCTTTCAAATATATCATGAAGAAAGCTGAAAGATACAAAAACAAAAGTAGACAAACATGTCAACACAGGCGAAAATACAAGTCAAAACTAAGATCACGACAGTAACTATGGCAACACCAACACAAACTTTACCCACCACCTGCAGTGCTTACTAGAGTGACTGTGACTTTGTCTGTGCCTCCAAAGTGACAGTCAAGTTAAAGTGTCAGATACGAGGACATCCAGCATGTTTTGCAACTGCTCTCCATTGAAAACGATGATCCACATTTATATCAGGTAAGGTTTGGAACTGTTATGGTCTCATTGATAGCTGTTAATTGTTCAATCAGTTGTTTAATCTCTGCCTCTCTTCCACAGCATGTCTTTATCCTGTTTTCTTTCTCACACCCCAACCGGTCGCAGCAGATGGCCCCGCCCCTCCCTGAGCCTGGTTCTGTTGAAGGTTTCTTCCTCTTAAAAGGGAGTTTTTCCTTCCCACTGTTGCCAAAGTGCTGACAGCTGGACAAAATGTGCAGATGATGAAAAACATGAAGCATAGTTTGAACTTGTGTCAAGTTTGTGTTGGTGACTGAACTGCTGACCTGCTGTGAAACCTGCTGCTGGATCTCTGTGCTGTGCATGTCTGCCTCTGACTGAAGCTTCATTTTCACCACTGTTTGCTTTGTCACTGCTAAAAATGAACCACATATAAAAACACAAACATTAGTGTTTTACATGATGACAGGATCTTACAGTGTTTGCATTCTGGACCTCACTTGTGAAACAGAAAAAATAGATTCTGACATCACAGTTGCCATCATTCAATTTCCCCGACATTAAATGCAAATCTCCACAGTATTCAACTGAACCGTAGTTATTAGGCTCAGAAGACATCCAGTTAGTGAATGTGGAGGTTGTGTTGTCAGACCAGGAAGCCCAGGGATCCCTGTAGAGGCCAATCCACACATACTGAACCCCTGATCCATTCAAAGTGAGTGTGATGTTGGATTTCTCCTCTTTGCTTCTTATACTGGTCAGGTCTGTGTGGTATGTCCTGCAGTACGACTGAGCCGCTGACCAGGAGCGGCTCTCCTTCACTAAAATGTAACTTGTACTGCTGGCTGTAAAAGATTCAACAGAGGATTCATTTTGAGACACACATTATGAATCTTATAAAATTGTAGGACAACTATGCCAACAAGTCATTTTCCTACCATTGTAACACAGGAAAGGGTAAGAAGCTCCACAGGGTCTATCATCCATCTGTGTTTGTCCCTGAAGAGCCACACAGTATTCCTTTGCATATGCACAGTTTGGTTGGCCGTTAGCCCAGATCAGAAATTCATGTGTACTGCCAACATAAAAAAAATTTCCCTCCATGGACCACTTCCAGCTGTAACGATCATCATAGAGTCCTATCCAAGCCCAAGTATTGATCCTTGGTGAAATTGAGAAAAGCAGTTGGTTGATGTTGCTGTTGTAGATGGTGACCAAGTCAGTGAAGTGTTCTCTGCAGTAACTCTGAGCTTCAGTCCAGGTCTTCAGCTGGTTCACAAAGGGTTAGGGTTAGGGTTATGTATGTACCTTCATTCTCTGAAGCATATCAGCCAGTTCTTTCCCTTTACAGTCATAGTCCCTATATTTAAAATCCTTACTCTTACACACCACACTGCCTTTACCTCTCTCTATTTACACATATTTCCCTGTCCTCCTCCTTTGTCTAAGCCCAGCAGTTTGTAATGGCGCTGTTATTAGCAAGTGTTAACTCAGGGCACATCCAGTATGGAAATTCAATTCTTATCCACATTTGATTTGGCAGTGATTTGACGTCAGGTGTCGATAATGATGCAACTCACAGCATTTTGTCTGGGCTTGGGACAAACTATAGGTTTACGCTGGCTTGTTGTTAATAACAGTAATAATAAGAATGAGGAGGAAAAGAAGTGAAGAGAAAAAATATTTATTCCCAAAGCTGTAGAATTGCCACGAATCAACAGCCAAAGTTTAAAAATCTATTTGGTTCAATAGATATCATTATAAATAACAACAAAAAGTCATTCAATGAATCAAAATCCAAGTATTAACAAAGGAAGATAATTTTACATTAATGCAGGTGTTGTGGTAGGAGGAGATAAAGATTTTCTGACTGTTCTTGTGGTTGATGTGTTAATAAAAAAAAAACTGTACATGTAATCTGATTACCCAAATGTCATCAGTCTGTCTCTGTGTGTTTATAGGTTACATTTCAAATGTTTAAGATATTAATATTACTGACCTGAGAGCAGCAGGATGAGCAGTAAACAGGTTTCTTCCATTCTTCTGTTTAATAGATACTCATCATGATTATTATTGTACTGTAATTATTATCAAGTGTTTATCATTTAAGGTTTCTCTTCTCCAGTCTAATAAGTATATAGTTTATATGCATATCCAAAATAATTCTATTCAATGATTTTTAAATATTTCAAAACTATCATGTCTTAAAAACGGTTTAAATCATCATTTCTAAGTTTTAGAATAATGGATATAATATAAACATATCCAAGAATATAACTTTAGGATTAATGATGCATAACTTACCTGACAGCTTGTCTTCTCCTCTGTTGACTGAAGCTGACTTTTAAGAAGGTCTTTGTTTGTTCTTTTCATATATTTTACTGTCAAATGAGGAAAGCAGAAGGGAGTGACCTCTCTGTAGAAACACACTTTTATCTAAACTATTATTGTATGTTCTGAGCTCTGACCAGTTTATTGATTATCCCCTTAGCTTCTCTAATTGGAGATCTTACGAAAAATTGTTAAACATGAAAATGTTTCAATTTAATGCTTCAAACTGAATACTGTATATGTAAATGTTTGATATCTTCAAGTGGGCCTATCTGTAATTTTCAGAAAGGTAACACGTGGACATGCAGGTATGTTCTATAAAACCTTTGAGGCAACAAGTTTTCTGTACAGTCTATACAGTCATCAAATGTTTTTGCAGTGGCACCAAAGTGTTAAACTTTTATTTAACATGTTTCAAGGCATTTTATAATGCTCATGTTTCAAAGACGTTTATTGACAATAAAACAACTACATGCAGATGGAAGTGGTGTCACTCCCAAAACTAAATATTATGGTATTTTTGGCCATGTGACCATACCTGTGCTTTTTTAAAACCAGGAATTCTGTAAATGGCGTGCCTCAGCGATTAAAGAAACACACACAAAGTTACGCTAAAATGATTCTGCTTCACCAACATGCAAACCATTAGGAAAATCAAGCTGTTAAATATGAAAAAAAGCAAATATGCTCAGACGTCATTCTCGGAACAGACGTAGTTGTTAGGAGGAACAAGTGGGGAAGGATTATGGAGTCTGTGTCTCCATGATTCAGTTTGTTAGTGAACCTAAGGGATGGGAATGCTTAGGCCTCTAAATCCTAACCAGTCGCTGGCTTTAGACAGGAAACAACATCTGTAAAACCTGAAAAACTGAAAGCAGCGACTCTGTGCTTTTCAGTAAGATTTGGGTGAACCATATACTTATTTTGATTTTCAATTTTTCATCTTTAAACTATGAAAGGGGGAATGTACTGACATCATTGATAGTCACCTGCTAGTCTCGTTCTGTCCCATCATTAATTTTATGGAAACATGCAAGTAAGAAAAGTCACAGAACATTTGAAGCTGTTGCTTTGTTTCCTGTTTTGGTGCATTAATGGCCTGATCATGTTGAGTACTCAGGTAAGGGCAACAGAGAATGGAGTTGATAATCCACAGGAGGACAGGAATCTAGGGAAGAATTTCCAGTCATTTTTCCAGGAGATTCACCTGGAGACCGACGAGAAGGCCGAGAAACTAACAGAGCAGGATGCAAGAAAATGGAGTAAGAAACAGGGAGCTTGATCATGATCACGAAGGTGAAAAGAATCAGAGGCACGAGCTGGTGACTGGAAAAAGAAATGGTTGTTAGGATCGAACCAGGAAAATTCGCCCCAAAGGGGGAGCAGCAAGGGAAAGATGGTCCACCTTATTACTTATTAGTACTACATGGGTAAGATTAAAGCTTTAATAATCGAAGCAACTCAACATGACTGCTCTTGTAAACTGGCACCATATAAATGTATTTAATTCATTTACTGGTTTGATAGTTTCTAGAGCCTCAGTTATAGACATGTGGGGGTCATACCATTACTTCCAGTACTTCTTGTTCTTCTTTACGCTGAAGATAGTTCTTAATGACTTTGGCTTTGGGTTTTGGGTTGTTGTCCTGCTGCTGAATACATTTAGTGCCAATAAACAATCATTTATATATTTATATTCTTTCTTTACAACAATTTTTTTAAACCTGCCTAAAATGTTTAATAATAATAATGGATGGGATTCATATAGCGCGAGGATCTCTATGGGGAACTGGTCGTTCACGCTGAAGTCCGTTCCTTTTAATTCCCTGCCGTGGCTTTTTTCACTTGTTCCTTTTGTTTGAAGTGGCTGAATTTGGCCACAATAGGTCTCCTGGTCGCAGCCCGCATGGGGCCGAGGCGATGTACCCTATCGAAGATATATGTATTTTTTTTGTCTGCTTATTTTGTTGGTTTTTGGTTTTTTGCCCTTTATCCTCATCCCTCGTCTCCGCTGTTTTTTCCCCCTCTTCCTTTCTCCCTTTTCTTTTCCTCATTCATGTCCCGTATCTAGCAAGTGAAGATGAAAAAAATAAATAAAATAAACAATAAAAAGTGAATCAAATAGACCACTACGGCAAGGCTGGGATGGTCAATTTGGTAAAGTAAATCTGTTGGATTTATATAGCGCTTTTCAAGGCACCCAAAGCGCTTTACAATGCCACTATTCATTCACTCTCGCATTCACACACTGGTGGAGGCAGCTACAGTTGTAGCCACAGCTGCCCTGGGGCAGATTGACAGAAGTGCAATAATGTAGGTATAAATATAAATATTAATACAAAAGGACAAGTATGTGTGCAAACATGTGTTGTGGTGTACAAAAGTGACAGGATGCATTGAGGTGATTAATTCTCTTCCACATGTGTGGACTTGACCCAAAAGGATAAATTCAAGAGTCTAATAGCAGCTGGAAGGAACGACCTCCTGTAACATTCCCTCAGACAGCGAGGTGGAAGGAATCTGCAGCTTAAACTGCTCTTCAGATTGTCCAGTGTGTTATGGAGTGGGTGGGAGTCATTGTCCATGATTACCAGCATTCTGTCACTGATCACCTCCTCCAGGGTGCTGAGCTTCATGCAGACAACAGACTCAGCCTTCCTGATGAGCTTGTTCAGTCTGTTTGCGTCCTTTGCTTTGATGCTTGCACCCCAGCACGCCACAGCGAAGAAGTCGGTGCTCACAACAGCAGATAAAACATATAGAGCAGCCTGAAATCAGTTTTCATTACCCACTGAAGGAGTCTCAACTCACTAAGTGTCTGACTACAAAACTGTGGCATTTATCACAGTGCATGTTTTACACCTGAAATACTGAGCTCTTTGCTGGTTGCACATCATGAGTCTAACTCATTATTCATCAACTTCAAAAATACAAAAGATGATGTTTAACCTGAGATTCTTGCGTTTCTGGCAAAATAAATTTATATTTAAATGTTGATTCAGGATTTAATGAACCAACATCACATTATTTAAACTAAAATTTAATAGGTGAAATTGATTTTTTAAACTCACCCCTACCTACAAGGCTTTAAATGGTCTGACACCTTCATATCTCTCTTACCTTTTCCACCTCTATGTTTCACTCCATGCTCTGATCTCAGGATACTGGCCTTCTGAAAGTTCCTAAAACCAGAACAAAACTATTGAAGCGTCCCTTTTCTTTTAATGCCCCGTCTTTGTGGAACAACCTCCCTCAAAATATTAGGCAGACATGCTCCGTGGAGGTTTTCAAAGCTAAATTAAAACCCCACTTGTTCATCCTATCCGACGTGTCTTTATTCCATGCCTAAAGTTTTTACTGGTTCTGTTTGTTGTTTTTTTTATCTGTTTTTAAACTGTATTGTTTTTATTTATTTATCCTCTTTACCTTCAAATAGCAGTTCAGCACTCTGAAAGCATTTGATAATACAATTATTATTTGTATTGCAAATGTGGAAGACATGAAGAAGTATCCCATGCTATAATGTTTAACTCCCACCACTGGATTTTTGCATAATGAAGGATTTGTTTAACCTGAGAAATCAGTGGCTGAAAGTCTATAAGCCTCTGAATCTACAAACACATGAAGTTTTGGTAGAGTTTTCCACATCTTAACATCCCACTGTTGGTCTCTCATTAATCCCCTGTAGCACTATGATTTCATGAGTAATTGACTGATAATCCAAATGAACATCTACATAGTCTCCAACCTGTGACATTGTTGAAGGACTGTGGCTGTGATGCATTACAGCTCAGTGAATAATACATATATCATCTCTAAGGCAGTTATATGTGTATTGTTTATGACTTCTCATGTCCATATGGAATATGTTTTCTACTCTTTGATATCGCTGCTCTCCATCAGTGGCCTGTTCTTTCTCTGTTACTCTCCTATAGCCACCATCAGCATTGCGTGTCCATCACTGGTAACTCACTGGTGTCATAATCCAACCAATGTAGGATTATGCATTTGTATTGGGAGAGGTAAGTAGTCAGTTACTGCAATCTACTAAAACCTAGGTGATGTCATTTAAGTCAACTAGCTAACATATTTGCCATTTTCACCTTGTGTGTTAGTTTTCAATAAACAATAGCTTTTCTATTACTTGTAGCACACAAAAACATGTGTAACGCGGTTAAAGGACCAGGGCACCTGACTGCAGCCTCATAGACAATGAGCTATCAGAATAAGATTCGCCTATGGAGCCTGAGGGTGTGAATAAAACACAGGAAACAAAAGTAGAGCTCAAAATATATATATTATGTTTGTTATGAGAAGTGTATAGATGGATGTACAAAAGAAATAAAAACATATGCATATATATCACAAACAAAAATAATGTTGACAATACAAAACAGCTTATTAGGTTCCAAAAGGAGGTGGGATGAGGTGTAGTCCAGTATGTGATTTAGTTTAGTTCCATGGACCTGTGATAGGTCATGCGTCAACAGTTTGTGATTCAGTCCATAGGTTCACAATTCCTACCGCAACGTAGCGGTGGTCGGGTGGCTCGCCATCTCGCGCCGATCAGGGCTGATCGCGGGAGAGAAAAAAAAAACCTGACCTAAACAAGGTCAAAAACATAAATTATCATTCACAAAAGAAAATGAAACAGCATTCTACTGCTGTGACAAAATAAATACATAAATAACAAAGACAAGTAATTAATGCCATGTTTCATACAATAATCAACAAACCATCATTTCTTATAATGAATTTCATTCAAAATACTATTATAGAAAAACATTCTCATGGGTCCCATCAAAGTACAGTATATCAGCCATAAAGCTAATAACCATTATCCAAAGTTAATCAAATATATTTACAAAACTCCTTTAATCACAGGTGTTTGCGCAACAGATTCAATAATCTAAATGAAATTTTACTCAATACAAAATCTCATAGGCCGTTTTGGCATTTCATCAGAAAAGTAACAAAAAACATCCAAAACGGACAAAACTACAAAAATCAAATCACTTGCTCAACTCTAGATACATTAAGTCACCATTCGGCCATAATGGAATAAAAATAAAAACAACAATATTCAATAAATAAAACTAGTAATTGCACTTACTGTCGCTAGCCTAGCATTAGCTTACCGGCGTTTTAGGATGTGCAATCGCGGCTCCGCATTTACATTAATTGTGACAAAACAAAACAAACAAATAACTCACTGTTGAGTCGATTGTGAGGTAGTGTAAAGATGAATGAATCGGCTGGGTTATTGCACGCTGTCAACTGGTCTGTAGTGTAAAATTTGTCGATATCTGACAAATACGCCAACCACAGGGACAACAGCAGCCAGAGGAGCAGGGACATGCAGCTGATTGACCCGGAACTTATATAGGATTCATTCCCGCCACAATAAAGGGACTGGCGGAAGTGGGGTCAAAAGTTACCGTGGTTACACATGACTTAAACCACAGAAAACATGAAAACCCTTTAATATATAACATTGAAGAAAGCTGAAAGCTACAAAAACAAAAATAGAAAAAAATGACAACAAAGGAGAAAATACAAGTTAAAAACTAAGATCACAACAGTAACTATGGCAACACCAGCACAAACGTTACCCACCAACTGCTCTGCTTACTACAGTTAGGTCTCTGTGACTTTGTCTGCTCCTCCAAAGTAACAGACAAGTTAAAGTGTCAGATACGAGGACATCCAGCATGCTTTGCAGCTGCACTCCATTGAAAACGATGATCCACATTTATATCAGGTAAGGTTTGGAACTGTTATGGTCTCATTGATAGCTGTTAATTGTTCAATCAGTTGTTTAATTCTTTCTCTCTTCCACAGCATGTCTTTATCCCATTTTCATTCTCTCACCCCAACCGGTCGCAGCATGAGGCTCCGCCCCTCCCTGAGCCTGGTTCTACCGGAGGTTTCTTATTGTTAAAAGGGAGTTTTTCCTTCCCACTGTCGCCAAAGTGCTTGCTCATAGGGGGTCATATGTTTGTTGGGTTTTTTTTCTCTGAATTTATTATTGTAGGGTCTACCTTACAATATAAAGCACCTTGAGGTGACTGCTGTTGTGTTTTGGTGCTATATAAGTAAAATTTAATTGACTTGAATTGAATTGAACTGAATTCATGGCTGTTACAGTTATTAAACAGTAGAAGTAGAAACAGGACATAAACAGTACAATGTTTTGTTGTCCCCCCTGACCTCCTCAAGCAGATCTCTGGCTCTCCTCACTTTCTTCTCCATCATTTGTGTAAGTCAGCAGAGGCTGCTGTCAGATGAAACAGAACTATGGATCCTAATAAACTACACACAGACAAAGCCTGTGCAGTGACGTCCACAGAAGGACAGTGCTGAAAGTGTTGAAAGACACAGTGAAAAACAAAACAAGGGACTAGAGCCTATCAGGAAAACTAGTGAGTGGACCTCTGATTAAAGAATTTCTACCAAACTACAACTGCAGCTGAACAAATGAGCTGTTGGTGGAACTTTACACTCTGAAATATTGAAAGATTTAAAGGATGAGACAGCTCAGCACAGCATGTTATTAACTTCACACATGAAGTGGTTCAGTCCAGTCAGACTTCAGTTTTGCAGCTACCGTCCACATCCTGCTTCTTTGACTACGCTAGATTCGAGACAGCGAACACCATGAGACCGGACAGTGTGCGCAGGAGTGTCTGAGGAGGATGTGTGGAAGTGCTTCAGGAAGGTGAACACACGCAAAGCTACTGGTCCGGACGGGATTCCCGGCCGCGTCCTCAAGTCATGCGCGGCTCAGCTGGCTTGAGTGTTCACGCACATCTTCAACCTTTCCCTCTCTCTGTCTGTAGTCCCAGCCTGCTTCAAAATGGCCACCATCGTCCCTGTACCCAAATCCTCCACCATCTCCTCATTGAACGACTGGCGACCTGTAGCTCTGAACCCCATCCACAGCAAATGCTTCGAAAAGCTGATCAGGGACTACATCTGCTCTGCACTACCCGACTCACTGGACCCTCTACAGTTCGCATACCGCCACAACAGGTCCACTGATGACGCCATAGCCATGACACTACATACTGCCCTGTCACACCTGGAGAAGAGAGACACGTATGTGAGAATGCTGTTTGTAGATTACAGCTCAGCATTCAATACCATCGTTCCCTCGAAGCTGGACAGGAAACTGCAGGATCTAGGACTGAGCAGCTCCCTCTGCAGCTGGATCCTTAGCTTCCTGTCTGACAGACGCCAGGTGGTCAGACTGGGCAGCATCACCTCATCCCCCGTCACACTGAACACTGGTGCTCCACAGGGGTGTGTACTGAGCCCTCTCCTATACTCACTCTACATCTACGACTGCACGGTGTTACCTCTGAACAGTTTCTCCCGGTTCGTAGATTCCTCAGGCCTCCAGAAAGAACACCGGGGACTCAGTAGTCAATTCACAACACTTTTATTAATCTACACTCATTGATCACACTTATCGATTACACCTTCTAGAAGGGAGATGTACAGGACCCCGGAATTCCTCTGCAGATCTCAACTCCTTTGTCTGTTACATGCAGTTTTGTATCAGTGACCCCCTTCTAAACCCTCTACAAGGTGCCATAAAACTAAGTACTATGTTTACCTACTTTCACTTGTGTGTGTGCGAGCCTGTGAATGCCTACATGTGCGCGTTCCTGCGTGTCTATGCGAGTGCTCGTGTGTGACTGTGTACACATAGCTGTGTGTATGTGTGAGTGCACATGAGTGAGTGTGCGTGTGGATGTGTGTGCGTGACAGTTAAAACACTGTGGGGGTAGGTGACTCCCTAGAGGTCATAAAAGTCCATCTCCCTTCCAGATCACAGTTATCCAATTACAATGTTGAGACCCCCACCCAAAACATCCGCTGGGGAATTTCCACTTAGCATTAACTCCTCTCTGTTTTACTTTCACAGTACAAGTGGGGGAGGGGTCTCCTACAATCTACTCCAAAGTTCGTGACACTATCAGGCCTTTACTTTTGAGGGCAGTGTCAGTGTCTCCACAATAATTCTAGATTCTATGTTAACACATTTCTAAACTCTAAAATAAGCTAAACATTTCTACAACGGCCACTAACAACTCCAACATCATCGTGAGCTGGAAGCATGTAAATATAATAATAGCCACTGCAGCCAAGAAGAGAGCCTGACGAGCCCAGTTGTAAGTAAGCTATTAAGACTCAACTGTGCACTGTGTTATTTTTTTCCTCCGGAAAAAATTTGTTCCGTTGGAGCAGCCTTTCAACGCCTGTCTCTGTCTCTGACAAGCAAAATTGACCCAGACAACAAAGTAAAGCTATTTTTTGACTACCAGCCCGACACGAACCCGACGTATTAGCCAGAGGTCGCTTTACTACGGTTCGGAGCCGCAGACCTTTAGTAATTGTAATAACTTAAACAGCAATAGTACATTCATGTAGTTGTAAAAAGCATGATAATATATTAAGTAATCCAATGTATTCAGAACATGTTACTCTCATTGAGTAACGTAATGGAATACGTTGCAAAATACATTTTGGGGCATGTATTCTGTAATCTGTAGTGGAATACGTTTTAAAAGTAACCTTCCCAACACCACCAACAGCATCACTGAAGTGACACTTTAATGTACTGCTGATGTACATTAAATCTTTACGATAGAAAAACAGGTTCTCTCGTTAACAGATGTTTGTGCTGTCACTTGTCATTAAAATGGACGGAGCCTGGGTTCAAGCTTCCTCTCCTTCCTTCCTCTTTATTAATTACCAAATATGATAATCTCTTGCTCTAACCATCTTCTTCTATCTATCTAAAGGTTTTATTGCCTCCAGCGCTGTGGAAGGTCAAACACAGTCAGTGCTGTATGAGTCATCTGAAGTGAATTTCACTCTAAAGTGATTTCCATGCATTTTGTTCATAATCTCTCTGTGGTTTTTCTTTTCTTTTTCTTTTTTTGGGGGGGAGGGGGTTGCTTTCACTCAATCAAAGATACATGATTACACATTCATACAATAAGCAAGGCTTCTATAAAAATTACACCCAGTGTAAGAAAAACATTAACACGTTCCTGTTCTTTGATGATCATATTACATTTGTCATATTTGAAAACACATAACATACTTGGAAAAGTGTTCACAAAACACTTTAAGAGAACTTACACACCTTTACTTTTTCCACAGTGCCTGTATGAGCCACGGTATCCAGTGCTGTACACAATGAAGATGAAACTGGCATGGTTCAGGGTCAACTGACTCAGTATTTTGAGTATAGTATAGTGTTGGGTCTTCAGTGTGTCAGCCTGTCATTCCCCCTGTGTTAAAGTCTCCCTCTCCTTTGTTTATCCCAGTTACGTCTTTGTGTCTTGTCTCCATTTTCTGTCCTCCTTGCGTTTCATTCCATGTTTTCCCAGCCCGTCACGTGTGATGGGAAATTCGACTTAGCCCTCACATTTAGATTTATGTGGTTAGAATTTCACTGTATGTTTTTTGTGTAACCTTTTCATGCTTAGATAAGGTATGTGTATGTGTCAGTATGACCTCGTGAAATAAAAAACAGCTTAGCTAGGCCTAACAATGTTTCACTTTGTTATCTGCTAGCCGCTTTGCTCAGAAGGATGAAGCTCAGAGCCAGCGCCAGGTGCTGCCCTGGGAAAAGATAGTGGGAGTCTGTTCAGCAACAGCGCGGGTTGGAAAAAAGACTGTTGTAACTGAAAGATACACAGAGTTTGTGCGATGTTATAAAAGGTGTACTGCGATGCCCCAGGTCAGAGTGCTAATAACTTAGACCTGTGATGTTTTGATGTGTGTATCCCTTTTCCTGCGCACAGTAATAAATAGCTTGACCACAGCCAACAATCATATGACCCCCTATGAGCAAGCACTTTGGCGACAGTGGGAAGGAAAAACTCCCTTTTAACAGGAAGAAACCTTCGGCAGAACCAGACTCAGGGAGGGGCGGGGCCATCTGCTGCGACCGGTTGGGGTGAGAGAAGGAAGACAGGATAAAGACATGCTGTGGAAGAGAGACAGAGGTTAATAACAGATATGATTCAATGCAGAGAGGTCTGTTAATACATAGTGAGTGAGAAAGGTGACTGGAAAGGAAAAACTCAATGCATCATGGGAATCCCCCGGCAGCCTAAGTCTATTGCAGCATAACTAAGGGAGGATTCAGGGTCACCTGGTCCAGCCCTAACTATATGCTTTAGCAAAAAGGAAAGTTTGAAGCCTAATCTTAAAAGTAGAGATAGTGTCTGTCTCCCGAATCCAAACTGGAAGCTGGTTCCACAGAAGAGGGGCCTGGAAACTGAAGGCTCTGCCTCCCATTCTACTTTTAAATACTCTAGGAACAACAAGTAGGCCTGCAGAGCGAGAGTGAAGTGCTCTAATAGGCTGATATGGTACTACAAGGTCATTAAGATAAGACTGATTATTTAAGACCTTGTATGTGAGGAGCAGGATTTTGAATTCAATTCTGGATTTAACAGGAAGCCAATGAAGGGAAGCCAAAACAGGAGAAATATGCTCTCTCTTTCTAGTCCCTGTCAGGACTCTTGCTGCAGCATTTTGGATCAGCTGAAGGCTTTTCAGGGAGTTTTTTGGACATCCTGATAATAAAGAATTACAGTCGTCCAGCCTGGAAGTAATAAATGCATGAACTAGTTTTTCAGCGTCACTCTGAGACAGGATATTTCTAATTTTAGAGATGTTGCGCAAATGGAAGAAAGCAGTCTTACATATTTGTTTAATATGTGCGTTGAAGGACATGTCCTGGTCAAAAATGGGAGGAAGTAGCGCCAGACGGTATGTTTGCAAGATGGCAGCTGTTGATCTAACTCTCTCTTGAAGAGAGAGTCTTGTGGTTGTCACAATGGAGAGTAATTCTTCAGATTAGCAGTAGGTGGATTACAGCTTCCCGATTTCAATTAAAGTCAAAAACACAAAAATCACAGGAGAGCACAGAGAGTGCACTGTGGTCACGCCAGAATCGAATCCATCAAAGTTACATGGTTTATTAAAATAATCAAATTACAGCATTTAGATTTATGTTACACTACTTAACTGCTTAAGCCCACTTACGATGAAAATGTAAAAAAAATCTTGTTCATGACCTGTGTAGTATGTTAACACTATTGGAAGTAAAATTAACTTGAACTCCAATTTTGAAAACACAACTTTCTTTCTTTTTAAAGCTGACTTGTATTATGAGTATGAGTCTGCGGTCTGGGAGAGAGTCCTGTAACTCTCTGTCTGAAAAATACAGTAAATAATGTCCAATGTTGAGCAATTAATTATATAGTTACTTCTTAAAAAACGTTACTGAGTTTTGCAAACAACAAAGTTTTTTGCAGCTGTTTATCTAAAAATAGAGCCAAGTCGTTTTTTTTAAAATAAACATTTCAAACTATTTACAGAACAATCAGCTGCTCTGCATGAAATCTGATGCCACACAAATTATTTGTGCCACTCCAAAAAATTATTTCTGTCCACTATGAAATAAAGGAGAACAACAGCCTAATACCTGCAGGCCTGACAACAGGATACGTATCACTGCTGTAACCCCTGTAACATTCAGCAGTCGCCTCATTCTTCTGACACGCACAACAAAACTATATTGACTACACTACACACTAACTACACAAGATTTGCGCTAAATGTTGCAAATCTCTCACATCTCAGAACAACGCTATCATTCCTAAAACTTCAGTTTCTTAACAACTAGATGCCACGTTGCCATATCATTTTTGATTGGTCGACATGGTACATTTTTCCACCAATAGGAAAGGGTGGGGGGGTTTTTGGTTCTGTTTTTGCTCACAGGCGGAGGGTGCTTTTGAGCGCTTTCCTCATAAAACACCGTTTTTACCGTTTCTTTCCGCAGTAAATATAAACAACGACAGTATTCAGGAAGAAACCCAAACATTGCATATATTTTTATCACAACTCTGGTTTTACGTGGCCTATCAACACAATTTAAAAACTGGTATAAAGTCCACACTGTTTCCGTCAATTGCTCACATCTCCAATGGTTGTACACGTTGTCATTAACTCACTTCACTCCACATCAGCCACACTGCTTTGCTAGCTAAAACACCGGTGTCGGCACATAAGGACACTGTCAGCTGCTGTGTCCTAAAACGTCGGCTGCATCCTCCGCAGGCCGCATTTGAAAGCCGATTATGTCACAGCCATGCGACGAAGGCTGTCCCAATTCATCGACTCCTTCAACTGCGGCCGACAAATGCGTCCTTCATTTCCCCGAATTTGAAGGATGGGTTGGGTGTGTCCTTCGTGGCCCACCATATCCCAGAATTCATAGCGCGGCCCAGCCAAATTTCAGCTGCCAACAACTGCTACTAAGTTTTAAAATTAGTCTTATTAATCTTTCTGGGTCACAAAATAAACTTTTAACATATTTTCAGGCGAGAAAGTATCTGTGTAAACATCAAATATCTGCTTGGTTTATCAAGACATCGCATATTTGCAAAAGTGCGCCGACATTTTCGGAGATGTCTGTTACCCACCCGCTCGATAGCAAGCCGGAGGGGGGGGGTTTTCAATGGTCACTCCAGCCGGCGAGAGCAGTGGACTCCCGGCTTCATCATTTTCAGACCCCCGCTTTCGCTACTCAGGTTAAACATGATATATAAGTCACTTAAAAATTTAATTGTTTGCCTATTTTCTGTGTTTTATTTGTTCCGGAGTAAATCGGTTTGGCTGAGATCAAAGTTATTAGATTATCAGATTAAATAAAACTTTATTAATCCATCGGGTGGGTTCCTCCGGGATTTTCACACAGCTGAATAAACGTCAAACAGAAAACTGATTAAACCGAAGTGTGAGATGGTCGATAATTTACGCCAGTGTCCTGTTATATTTTAGATAGCAAGGAGCAGATGGCCGTGTTTATTAAACTCAACCGAGACAGCGGTGACGCAAATCTGAAGGCTAGACCGTCCCATTTCACAGCGTCGCACTTCCGGCCTACTCTGTCTTTGAAGAACCCGGCCCACGTAGAGCGCGAAGGCCGGGTCCTCTGAAGGATGCAGCTGACGTTTTGGGACACAGCTATAGCCTGTCAGCTACGTTGATTAGCTGCGTATATACGAATGTGAATCGCTTCATTGGCTGGACTATGGGATAAGGTGGCATCGTTCTAATCCCATACGGGAGCAGCCAGTAGTGATGTGCGATACCACTGATTTCCTTTCCGATCCTATACCAAGTGTAAGAGCCAATTAAAGGTTAATTAGGTAAGGTAAGGTAACTTTATTTATACCTAAAGGCAAGGTAAATTTGCTTTACAGAAAAATGACAGCATTTGACATCCCTTTAAAAACACACATACCTAGTAAATATATAAAACTCACTGTGACACATACTTTAATATTTCGAATCAAAAACAGTTCTTATTTAATTCAGTGACAGCAACGGGGACAAAGCTATTTTTATAACGCTTTGTCCTGCATCTCGGAAATAGAAACCTCCGTCCTGAGGGAAGAAGCTGAAATTCACCCCTTAGAGGATGGGAACCATTATTAAGGATTGATAAAGCCATCCTCTGTACCTGCTTAGAGTACAGGGAGGCTAAACAAGACTGTGGCTCACCTATCAGACGACTGGACCATCTCACTATCTGATTTAGAGAGTTTTTCTCTGTGACAGAGGTCTGACCAAACCATGCCACCTAATTTTATTGGTACTGGTAAAATGATTAGAGGAGAAATATATATGTTTGATGTTAAGAATATAATTCTAGTTGATTTTAAAATACTGTTTGTTAAATGTATAGAATAGAGAAGTGCAACATTCTAAAGCGCTTTTTAGTATTTTGAGCTTCCGGCGCACTGTAGTTACGTAGTTGAGGAGTTGGATAAGCTGGAAGCGACACAGTTTTTTGACCGAGTCTTGCCATGTAAACTAAAAGTGTCAATAAACATATTGTTTGCAAGAAGGATACTTGGACTTGCTCGCGTTTCAATGCATGTTGCCGGACTGACTCCTAACGGCGGTACAGAAGAGTGAAATAGGGACGGAGTGCTGCCGCTACACCAAGTAATATTCATGGTGGTATCGACGATACTGATCCGATACCGATTTGGATGCACACAAACGGTGAGAGAGAGTCCAGCGTTGAAACACTCTCATTTCTAACAGTCCAAGTGGTACTACAGCGATCATAGATGAAATCAAGCCCAACAAGCTTCATATCGTCTGGAAACGCAGTCTGCGTTCCAGCTGAAACTGAGCGAGGGAGCGATGAAATGCAGCCACTCTGTGCTCTGACAAACGTGCGCGGCTGGAAAGCGAGCATATTTCCAAACCGAGAAAAGTAATCTGCTCCCTTGGGATTACCCTCCTCCCCCTTTTGCGAGTGTGGACGCTTCAAATAAATTAGCGAGCTCTTTTGAAAGTTCACAGAGAATCTGATCAGAATCAGAATACTTTATTGATCCCTAGGGGAAATTATTATTTTTTTTACTGTGCTCCATTAAATACAAGTCAGAAAATAAAGAATACGTAAGAAAACAGAGTTAATCTAAGAGAAAAAGCAGGAGCGACTGCAACAGGCTGCATGCTGGTTGGCACATGCGCACTGAACCCCAGTGTCTGAATATGTGACAGAACCAGTGACAGCTGTGTCTCCGCCTGCTCTCTGGAGCAAGCTACAAGAGCCCAGTCATCTAGGTAGGCTAAGATGCGGATGCCTGTCTCTCTCAGGGGTGCTAGCGCTGCCTTGGTACATATCGTAAAGGTGAGGAGCGAGCGACAGCCTGAACGGCAGCACTAGGTATTCGTAGGCTACGCCCTCGAATGCAAACCTCAGAAACTGCCTGTGTTTCGGGTGTATAGCTACATGAAAATAAGCATCTGCAAGATCGATTGTTGCAAACCAATCTCCCGGGCTGACCGCATTCAAGAGCTGTCTGAGTGTTAGCATCATGAACCTGTACGTTCGTAGATACGTGTTCAAGACTCGCAGGTCGAGGACGGGACGATGCCCTGCCCCTTTTTTCGGAACAACAAAATAACGGCTGTACCAACCTTTGTCTGTCTCCGAAGCGGGGACCACTCGTATTGCTCTTTTCTGCAATAGCGCCTTTATTTCCTCTCTGAGTATCATGGCCACCTCGGTGTTGAAAGTCGTCTTTACGACTCTTTGGAAACGAGGTGGATTGACCTGGAACTGCAACCAGTGACCCATGGCAATGGTTTGCAGCACACACGGAGAGGGTGCGCGAGTGCACCACTGAGGGAAGTGAGCAGCGTGCCGGCTGACCTGCAGCACCGTCGGCGGGGCGTTGTCTCCCCCCAGTGTGTCTGCAGGGGACAGCATCACCTGCCTGACCTAACTCATTCTGCCTGCAGGCTGAGCATTTGTGACTGTTTGAGAATAAACAACACTCTTTATCGATTGTAACATGGAAACATGTTGTCATGCGCCGTGCCGCGCGTGCACAAAAGGATCCAGACGCAGACTCAGCGCTAACAGAAAAAGACACTTTATTATAATAACGAAAGGCGACCAACTAGGGAGCAAAACGAGGAACTAAAAACCCGGGGAAACAATGACATGAGGAAGCCGGGATCGGGACCATGAGAGGCTGCAATAGAAAGGGGAGAGGATTACTAGAGAGTCGGGAAGTGGGGAAAACACATCAGGACTGAGTCAGAGTAGGGGGGCTTACGATAGAGCAGGACAGTGGGAGCTCGGGAGGGAAGTGTGGCAGTCCGTGAGCAGGAAGTCCGTGGGAATAGCGAATGGGCCAGATGATGCACCGAGTGATCCAGTTGAGCCGGAGGACAGGCAGGTGGCAGACGCCGGACGCCCGGTCGAAACCTGGACACAAGTAGGCGGATTAAACACAGTTCCAACCAGAAGTGAACGCACGCTTTCGTGGAAGTCTAGTTACCACTGTGAGGTGAGTAACGGACTGGCGTGGAGCATCCGTCAGCGCCGGGTCAAGTAGCTCTTCATGTAACCACCGCGATGGAGAGCAGGTTTATGGCCCAGCCCGGGGGTGTGGCTACCCGAGCATCATGCATTCCACAGGCACAGGACCACGGACCATGACAGTGGCCCCCCCTCAAGGGTCGCCCCCAGGCGACCGACCGGACTGCGGCCTGCAGAGAGAAGCACGGAAGTCAGCGACGAGGGACGGATCCAGAATGAAGGAACGCGGAACCCAGAGGCGGTACTCAGGACCGTACCCCTCCCAGTCCACTAGGAACTGCCACCCCCGCCCACGCCGGCGCTCAGCCATGATCCGCCGGACCGTATAGGCCGGGTGACCGGCGATAAGCCGGGCGGGAGGAGGGGACTCGGACGGAGGGCACAACGGGCTGCGGCGGACAGGTTTGACCTGGGAAACGTGGAACGTGGGATGTATGCGCCAGGAAACAGGGAGCTTGAGCCGAACTGCCGCTGAGTTAACAACCGCATCAACTTCATACGGGCCGATGAAGCGGGGGGCCAGTTTTCGGGATGTCACGTGCAGCGAAACGTTTTTGGCAGCTAGCCAGACCCTCTGCCCCGACCGATATTCGGGGGGTGGGGGTTCGACAGCGGTTGGCATGGCGTGTGTGCTGTTCCTTCGTCCGCAAGAGAGCTTGGCGGACCCTGAGCCAGACCCGCTGGCAGCGCCGGAGATGATGCCGTGCAGAGGGGACTGCAAGATCGAGTTCATTTTCAGGGAAAAGTGGAGGCTGGTAACCGAGGGAAGCTTCGAACGGGGACAAACCAGTGGCAGACGAGGTAAGTGAGTTATGTGCGTATTCCACCCAGGGTAGATAGGTGACTCAGGAGGTGGGGTTTTGGGACGCTACGCAGCGTAGCGCAGCCTCAAGCTCCTGGTTAAGCCGCTCAGTCTGGCCATTAGATTGCGGATGGAAACCCGAGCTTAAACTAACTCTTGCGCCCAGAATGGAACAAAAGGTCCTCCATACTTGTGAAGTAAACTGCGGGCCTCGGTCTGAGACGATGTCAAGGGGAATACCATGGAGCCGGAACACGTTCTCAATTAGGGCTTGGGCTGTGTCAGAGGCGGAGGGTAGTTTTGTTAGCGGGACGAAGTGAGCGGCTTTGGAGAACCGGTCGATGATGGTGAGGATGACGCTCTTTCCCGAGGAACGAGGAAGACACGTAACGAAATCTAATGAAATATGAGACCAAGGCCGGTGAGGAGTGCTGAGCGGGTGGAGCAGGCCCGCTGGGTGCTTAGTGGATAGTTTATTGCGGGCGCAAACAGCGCAGGCAGCCACGTACTCCCTCGCATCTTTTCTTAAAGTCTTCCACCAGAAATATCGTTTGAGGAGATCAATGGTTCTACTCACGCCAGGGTGACATGAAAATCGTGCAGTGTGGATCCAATGAATTACCGCTCCACGGGCGGCAGCGGGGACAAAACGCCATCCAGGCGGTCCGGTACCTGGGTCATGGTCGCCCGGGAGGACCTGGCGGATAACCTCCTCAACATCCCAGGAGAGGGCGCCCACCACACAGGTTGGGGGGAGAATGGTGGTTGGTGACGATGTTTCCGTGTCTGGGGAGTACTGACGGGAGAGCGCATCTGGCTTGACATTCCGTGAACCTGGGCGATACGAGAGAGTGAAGTTAAAGCGGGTAAAAAACAGAGACCAGCGGGCTTGTCGGGAGTTTAACCTTTTAGCAGTCCTCAGAAAAATCAGATTCTTATGGTTCGTCCATATGAGAAAAGGCTCCCTCCAGCCAGTGGCGCCACTCCTCCAAAGCAAGTTTTATGGCCAAGAGCTCCCTATTGCCTACGTCACGATTTCTTTCAGTAGGAGTGAGCCGGCGAGAGAAGTAGGCGCACGGCTGGAGCTTACCTTGAGGCCCAGACCACTGAGAGAGAACAGCCTCGACTCTCATGTCGGACGCGTCCACCTCAACGATGAATTGTTTGGTGGTGTCGGGGTGGAGTAGAATGGGTGCCGAAGTAAACAATTCTTTTAATTTAGTGAATGCTGTGTGGGCCTCTGGGGGCCAGGTGAAAGTTACCTTAGAAGAAGTGAGGCGAGTGAGGGGCGCGGCGACGTGGCTGTAGTTTCGGATGAAGCGTCGGTAGAAGTTTGCAAACCTGAGAAAGCCTTGAAGCTTCTTCCGCGAATCTGGGACTGGCCACTCCAGAACTGCCTTGATCTTAGCTGGGTCCGTCTTCACCTGCCCTCCTGCTAAGATATAGCCCAAAAAGGAAACTGATGAGGCTTGGAAGTCGCATTTCTCTGCTTTGGCAAACAGTCTATTCTCCAGTAACCGTTGCAGGACGCTCCAGACGTGAATGCGATGCTCCTCCATGGTCCTGGAAAAAACGAGGATGTCATCCAAGTATACAAAAACAAACACGTTCAGGAAGTCTCGGAGCACACTAGAGTTTGAAAAACTGCAGGGGCATTTGTTAAGCCGAATGGCATAACCAAATACTCAAAGTGGCCCAGTGGTGTGTTAAAAGCGGTCTTCCACTCATCCCCCTCCCTTATCCGGACCAGATGGTACGCGTTTCGCAGATCCAGTTTCGTGAAAACGGTGGCTTCCTGGAGAGATCCAAAGGCAGAGTTAATCAGCGGAAGAGGGTATTTGTTCTTTACAGTGATGTCATTTAAGCCCCGGTAATCAATGGTAATCAACCGTCCTTTTTCCCCACGAAGAAGAAGCCTGCAGTTACAGGGGAAGAAGAGGGTCGAATAATACTGGCCGCGAGTGATAATTGGATATAGTTTTCCATCGACACCCTCTCAAAGCGAGACAGGTTGTACAACCGGCTGGAGGGCAGCGGGGCACCAGGTAGCAGGTCAATGGCGCAGTCATAGGGGCGGTGAGGTGGCAGAGAGCAAGCCTTGTCCTTGTTAAACACTTCCTGTAAGTCATGGTACTCGGGTGGGATGGAGGAAAGGTCATGTGCTTGTGTAACAAGTGGGGTCAGGTTAGCTGGTGCAGCAGGAACTGCTGATCTCAGGCAATTAGCTAGGCAGAACAAACTCCAACTGGCGATCTTGCTCCCTGCCCAATCAATGTGGGGATTATGTCTTTGCAGCCACGGGTAACCTAACACGAGCGCGGTGTCGGGAGACGGGAAGGTAAAGAATGAAAGTGATTCGTTATGATTCCTGGAAGTGATTACTTTCACAGGCGCAGTCTGATGGGTGATGTAAGCAAACACTTGTTTATTCAGCGCTGACGCAGGGAGGGGAGGTTCCAACAGAGTGAGTGGTACTTCCAGCTCTTTAGCCAGCTTCTCATCTATGAGATTTTGCTCCGCCCCAGAATCCACTAATGCGCTGCATGTAACAGTCTTTTTGTTGGTTACTATGGCAACGGACACAACTAATCGGGGTCTAATAGCATTTAATGGGCTGCCCACCCGTAT
This sequence comes from Rhamphochromis longiceps, assembly GCF_057381845.1. Classification (NCBI taxonomy): domain Eukaryota; kingdom Metazoa; phylum Chordata; class Actinopteri; order Cichliformes; family Cichlidae; genus Rhamphochromis; species Rhamphochromis longiceps. The sequence continues at coordinate 2,102,667 of NC_140559.1, forward strand.
CCCCGAACCTACCGGTGAGCTGGTCCATTTGGGCGAACCGGGCAGCTGGCGATGCGGTGTCCCGGCTTCCCACAGTATAAGCAGTCCCCGGCCCGAAAACGGCGTTCCCTTTCCTCCGGCGAGAGCCGAGAGCGCCCGATCTGCATCGGCTCCGGCGGAGACAGTGAGCGAGCGCACGCCGCTGGAGAGCTAAATGGGGGCAGGGGGGGTGACACGCGAAGTTCTGGGTACAATACGGGTTTCGGTGGCTTGGACTGCCGTTCAGCCTCTCTCTCCCGTAGACGCTTATCAATTCTACGGGCGAGTGACACCAAATCCTTGAATGATTTAGCTGCCTCGTGAAACGCGAGCTGATCTTTCATCTGATCGTTCAGGGAGCGTAGGAAAATGCCCCTTAGGGCCGAATCGGGCCAGCCAACAGCGGCTGCCACTGTGCGAAACTCCACTAAATACTCCGCAACACTACACCGGCCCTGGCAGAGCGCCACTAGCTTTTGAGCAGCATCATCCTCGGAAACTGGCGGGGAGAAAGTTGCTTTGAATTCTTCGAGGAAGTCATCGAAGTCGCAACTCTGTATCGAGTTAAAAGATACATAGGCTTCAGCCCACGCCAACGCCCTTCCACCCAGCAGTCCCACAAAGTGGGAAATCTTGGCCGCGTCAGTGGGGAAGGCGAGTGGCGAGCGACTGAAGAAAAGGGTACACTGAAAAAGGAAACCCCACACTGGTCCAATTCGCCGTGGAAACACAACGTCACACAACGGTATGCCGGGGTCGGGCTGTTTAGCGTGCATTTCTCCCCGTTTCCCGCTAAGCTCTTGATACTGATCCTGAAGTAAGAGAAGCAACTGATCGTGTTGGCCGAGCATGGCACCCTGCTTATTAATAGCTGAACGTATTGGGTCTGCTGGATCCATTCTGGCCAGTCCGTACTGTCATGCGCCGCGCCGCGCGTGCACAAAAGGATCCAGTCGCAGACTCAGCGCTAACAGAAAAAGACACTTTATTATAATAACGAAAGGCGACCCGGGAAAACTAGGGAGCAAAACGAGGAACTAAAAACCCGGGGAAACAATGACACGAGGAAGCCGGGATCGGGACCGTGGGAGGCTGCAATAGAAAGGGGAGAGGATTAGTAGGGAGCCGGGAAGCGGGGAAAACACATCAGGACTGAGTCAGAGTAGGGGGGCTTACGATAGAGCAGGACAGTGGGAGCTCGGGAGGGAAGTGTGGCAGTCCGTGAGCAGGAAGTCCGTGGGAATAGCGAATGGGCCAGATGATGCACCGAGTGATCCAGTTGAGCCGGAGGACAGGCAGGTGGCAGACGCCGGATGCTGGGTCGAAACCTGGACACAAGTAGGCGGATTAAACACAGTTCCAACCAGAAGTGAACGCACGCTTTCGGGGAAGTCTAGTTACCACTGTGAGGTGAGTAACGGACTGGCGTGGAGCATCCGTCAGCGCCGGGTTAAGTAGCTCTTCATGTAATCACCGCGATGGAGAGCAGATGTGTCGGTGATGGCCCAGCCCGGGGGTGTGGCTACCCGAGCATCACGCATTTCGCAGGCACAGGACCACGGACCATGACACATGTACATTCATACATTTTGTTGGAGGCACCTTTTCTGGGACACAACAATGAAAAACAGCGGGAACACTCGATGTGGTCACCTGAACATTTAGCACACCTGAACAGAGGGTTACCTGAGGCATTTTGTGTGCAGATGTTTTGTGCTTGGGAGACATTGTTAGGAAAGTGCAACACCTTCTGGGGCTGACAACCTGAACAGAACTTAAGCGGCACCTCTTGTGCGGCAACAGAGGGGTAAAAACAGCGTCTCCCTGCTGCTAGACCCCCTCTCCACTCTAAGCCACAGCTAGGAGGGCTGAAGCTTCTTCCTCCTGGACGTCAGGTCCCGCCGGGGGCCCGAGGGTGGGCCTTTGCTCCAGGCTGACTGGCGTGGAGCTCGGGCCGGAGGATGTGCTCTCGCTGGTGGCACACCCACTTCAGCAGTGGGCGCTGGTCTCTTGCCAGTCATTAGAGGAGTGGCGGGCCTGTGAGAGCTGGCTGCGGGCTTGGGCTGACGTCTGGGGATGATGTCGCGCAGAGCTTCCATCTGCTGAAGCCCGTCAGCGCTCCTGCATGGTTCCGGCTCGTCATCGGCTAACCCGTCAACATATTCCATGTGGTCAGCCCAGCTAATTGCAGGGACATCGACCGGAAAATCCTCGTCTTTGGACTCAGAGAAAGCTGGGGCTCCAGACTCGGAAAGGTGAGGGTCTTGCCTTGCGACAGCCGAGCGTCCCAGCACTTTTTCCACAAATGTCACCCGTCTTTCCAGGGTCGAGCGCCGGAACTGGCGACAAAACGCACAGGCTTCGGGCTCCGTCAACGCTCTCCGAGCATTGACGATCCCCAGGCAGACAGGGCAGGCATTGTGCTAGTTGCTGTCGTGCAAAGAGAAAGGGCATCCCTGAGGACAGGGGCGATCAGAAGATTTCTGCTTTGCTCGCTTCGGTTTGAAGTCCATAACAAAACACAAAGCAAAACACTGCACGGGAAAAACTTGAAATAAGCGCTCCACGGGCAGCCTACACACCAACTGCGCGGTGGAGGCTAACACCAACAGGGGCAGTTAAGCAAAGTTCAAGTCTGCAGACAACGGAGCTAACTAGCAGCAGTTAGCTAGCCCAACTCAGCAGAGGTGTTCTCGGCGAGTTGAAGAGCGTAAGAACTGAGGGATGACTGTGATGACAGTGGCTATATGTGTCATCACACGTCATCTGCCTTAAAGGCGTGAATAAAGGTTTCTTCAGCCAGGACACGTGAAGGAGCGTGATATCCCATATATATTAGAGATGGCACGATACCACTTTTTATGTCCGATACCGATATCATAAATTTGGATATCTGCTTCCAATACCGATATGAATCCGATGTAGTGTTTTTTAATCAACAAAACTGTTTTTTTAAATATCTTGCTGCATTTTGTATAAGTTGTATAAGTTTAAAACAACAACACTACACTAAAGCTATTCTGTTATACCTGTATGCAAAAAAAAATATTTCATAGTTCAGCAATACTGATCAATCTAATAAACTTAAACCATCCTCCCTATTCTGGTATTTTAAAGAGTACTTAACGTAAATATTAAGCAACCTAACTAATAGGGTTCCAACTCCCAGCAACAACAAAAATAAATAAATAAAAAATAGGGAACCACCCCTCACGCTCCACCTCATGATGCTTAATCGACCTAATCAACCTTAAATTGATGCAGTCTGGAAAAAAAATGCACAGAAATCAATTATTTTACAAGAAATATTAAATAGATTCAACATCTTTCTTCAACAAAATTGCAGACTGCACAGATGGTACCTTCCCAAAGGAAAAAGTACTATAGCTTACTAGGGTATATATATTAGACTTAATAGTTACTATATACAGTAATTGACTTCTATTCATTTTACATCAAATTAAAACTTTGGGTGTCAGATAATTATTTATTAAAAGCTCGACATTTTAAACGAGAATAAGAAATAAAAGTATGTCTTTGTGCCCCCTTTTCCCTGTTAATATCTATCGGCCCCCATGGCTAAACTTTGCTAGATCCGCCCCTGCACAGTTACCAGCGTCAGCTATGTAGAAAAAGATCCTGGTGTAGAAAGTAATATTAAATACATTCTAACAACAGCTTATCAAGCTTAAACGTGCTGCTGTTTTTTATCCACTGGTTTCCTCTTTCTGGTGCAAAGTGGACCAAAAACCAACAAGAGAGACGGACAGCCGATCAGCTGATCATTAAGCAGTTTCATGATTGAAGTAGCAGCAAGAAGAGGTAGTGCTTGTTAAGCTTAACGCAGGAATGCTTTACAAACATTCAGAGATGGACTTACACACTTGCTTTACTTCTCTCAGGGATGATTTTGTCGGAGATGAAATGGCGGTTTGCTAACGAAGCTCCAAAACTATCCAGACCACCGACAGGCCACAGCCGCTCTATCACGTGATGCATACTGCTCCGACCTGCTAACATTCTGAGGCGAGTTACGGCGTGTTGCAAGTTTTGTGAGGTGCTTTCATGATATTTAATGGATCGGATTACATTTTTTATTTTTCTCTGATATCCGATCCAGTAATTTAGGTCAGTATCGGACCGATATCGATACGTAATATCGGATCGGTCCATCTCTAATATTTATGTGTTATACCGAGTGAATCGACTGAAAGGTAACTGTCTGAACAAAGCTTTGTTATGTTACTTTTGCACTATGATGCACATGTTGTTATTACATGACTTAATAGAGCTCCAGATATTCCAAATATTCCTTCATCACATCTTCTTTAATGTTAATATTTCATGTTTAATAGTAACAAACAACATTTCTGACTAAAATAATCAATGAATGAATGAAAGTGTGTTTCAGAGAATAAAGAGGAGGACTTAAAATCAAAGGATAAATTCCATCTAGAAGTGTTGTTTGTATCAGACAGAATTTGATGTTGGTGTTGGTCTGATGGAAAAGTAGCTGCTGTTACATTAACTCGGGCATGGGGAAACTCCAGGCCTTGAGGGCCGGTGTCCTGTAGGTTTTAGATGTGTCCTTGATCCAATACAGCTGATTTACATGGCTAAATTACCTCCTCACCATGTCTTGAAGTTCTCCAGAGTAAATCCAACTGTGTTTGTGTGACTGCATTACACTCCCACTGCTGTGGAACCTGAACAATAACCAGAACAAAGTCTGAAATAAAAACTGCCAAGCAGCTGCACCACTGAGTCACAGTTTATTTTCTACGCTTAAGAAAAGGTTTCGTTTCTGATCTGCAACAAACGTCTGCACTCTGCTGTCACACTCACGCTGAATGATGTTCCGGCCTCTATGTCACTGAAATGCTACAAACCAGGAAACAGGATGTTGTTCTTCTTCAGTGCAGAGAGACGCACAGACGATCAGACTGAACTCAGACCAAACTAGCAGCTTCCTCTGAGTGAGTCCAGCTACAGGAGAGAAAAGTGGAAAACTCCAACACTGCTGCTTCAAGCTGCTGACGCTCCACACACTGAATGTGAGTTTGAGCAAAAACACGACTCAAAGTAAGTTTCAGTGAAGGTGGTAGAGGAGGGAGGGGAGCCAGGACTGACTGTACTTCCTGTCTGCTGCTTTCAGCTTCACTCACAGACTCAATGGCTTCCAGATCAGAGGAGGATCTCTGCTGTCCGGTCTGTCAGGAGGTCTTCAGAGATCCTGTTCTTCTGTCATGTAGCCACAGCTTCTGTAAAGTCTGTCTGAAGAGACAGTGGAAAGAGACACCAACACGCGAGTGTCCAGTTTGTAAGAGAAGATCTTCACGGTCAAAACCACCTTCAAACCTGGCTTTAAAGAACCTGTGTGAGTCGTTCTTACAGGAGAGAGATCAGAGAGCTTCAGAGGCTCTCTGCAGTCTGCACTCTGAGAAACTCAGACTCTTCTGTCTGGACCATCAGCAGCCAGTGTGTGTCATCTGCAGAGACTCAGAAAAACACACCAATCACAGATTCAGACCCATCGATGAAGCTGCACAACAACACAAGAAGGAACTTCAGGAAACTCTGGAGCCCTTAAAGAAGAAGTTAAAGGTTTGTGAAGAAGTTCAAGTGAAGTTTGATCAAACAGCAGAACACATTAAGGTCCAGGCCCGACACACAGAGAGGCAGATTAAGGAGCAGTTTAAGAAGCTTCACCAGTTTCTAGCAGAGGAAGAGGAGGCCAGGCTGGCTGCACTGAGGGAGGAAGAGGAGCAGAAGAGTGGGATGATGAAGGAGAAGATGGAGGCTCTGAGCAGAGAGATAGCAGCTCTTTCAGACACAGTCAGAGCCACAGAGGAGGAGCTGAGAGCTGAAGACATCTCATTCCTGCACAACTACAAGGCTGCAGTGGAAAGAGTCCAGCGCTGCCCCCTGCTGGATGATCCACAGCTGCCCTCAGGAGCTCTGATAGACCAGGCCAAACACCTGGGCAACCTGACCTTCAACATCTGGAACAACATGAAGGACATGGTCTCCTACACTCCTCTCATTCTGGACCCAAACACTGCTCATCCAAAACTCATCCTGTCTGAAGATCTGACCAGTGTGAGACGAGGAGATGAACAGCAGCTTCCTGATAATCCAGAGAGGTTTGATTATTCCTGCTGTGTCCTGGGCTCTGAGGGCTTTAACTCAGGGACTCACAGCTGGGATGTCGAGGTTGGAGACAGTACATGGTGGGCTCTGGGGGTGCTAGCAGAGTCTGTGCAGAGGAAGGGATACATTGAGTCTGGATTATGGAGATTATGGTTTTCTACAGGTAAATACTCAGCACGCTCACTATCATGTGAAACTGCTCTCTCAGTAGAGAAGAAGCTCCAGAGGATCAGAGTGAATCTGGACTGGAACAGAGGAAAGCTGTCGTTCTCTGATCCTGATACTAACACACACATACACACCTTCACACACACTTTCACTCACAGGATGTTTCCAATCATTAACACTGGTGATAAAGTGAAGGTGTTGCCGTTGAAGGTGTCAGTGTCAGTGCAGCAGATGAGTTGAGGATGATGATGTTTCTAATGTTGTTTCCTGTCAGTGAGTTGAAGCTGTTAAACTGCAGCTGTCCTCCTGCTGCCTCGTTGTTCCAAAGCTCTTTGTTTCTCTTTTAGTTCTCACTGTTTCTTTCTGTTTCTGCTGTCCACCTTTTCACATGGAAAATCATTTCACTGTTTCTCACTGAATGACTCCCCAAACTAGATTTGAAATTCTATCAAGTTTCTAATCATTACCAGTGTTGGGAAGGTTACTTTTAAAATGTATTCCATTATAGAATACAGAATGCATGCCCCAAAATGTATCCGGTTGTTCAGTCTGACGTCACTAGCCGTGTCTGGGCCTAAACTCCGCTGCAGGTCCATATATCAAACGATCACTATGGCATTACTGAGAGTTGAAAAACTGTCTAAAGTCTTTCATCTTTAATAAAATGATCAGCGTTCTGCTCTACCAGGTGTAACAATTGAGTTTAACATCCAGGCATCCATGAAAACGGAATTTATGACATTTAACGGAGTTAGAAGTTAGCAGGGAGTTAGCTCGCTAGCTTCTATCTAAATACAATATAGCATGTCCTGACTGCGGGGTTTTGGAAACAAATTAAAACGTACAGCTCTGTTATCACTTCCAGCATAAATGAAGACAGAAAATTAAACAGCAGTGACGTTTTTAGAGTTACTGAAGTTGGGCTAGCTGGTATATAATGATGTGCTACATGACCGCTAGCGACACATCTATGTTAGCATAATATAAACAAGCTAACTTTTTTTCCACTCGATAAAAGTTAACGTGAGTGTTCTCGGTGGTCAGGAACAAATGTAATCGCTGTAAAAGGACCAAACTTCAGCCAGGAGAACAACTGAGATAATCCATCCACAATACGAGGTTAGTCATTCATATACTGCTGCATGGGCTGGGCTGTAGTTACATCCTAAGGTTTTAAAAACTGAGCTTAAATAAATGATTAGCGGTAATAAAAGCCGAGGGAGGTCAACAGTGATCACTGACTGTTTTAGGAGGTTTTTGAGATCAAATAGAAGAAAATACATAACATTAAACATGTTAACAACACAAAAGCCATATTAAATGCAGACTACTTTAGACCCGGAAGTAGGATTCATCGCGTCATCACTGAACAACCGGATTCTGTAACGTATTCCGTTATGTTACTCAATGACAGTAACGTATTCTGAATACTTTGGATTACTTAATATATTATCATGCTTTTTACAACAACGTGAATGTACTATTGCTGTGTGATTTATTACTATTACTGAAGGTCCGCGACTCTGAACTGTAGTAAAGGGACCTCTGACTAATACGGCGGGGTCCCTGTCGGCTCGTAGCCGAAAAATAGCTTTACTTTGTTGTGTGGGTCAACTTTTCTTGCGAGAGACAGAGAGAGGCGTTGAAAGGCTGCTCCAACGGAACTTATTGTTTTCCGAGGAAAACACGAACACGGTGTACAGTCGAGTCTTAATAGCTTACTTACAACTGGGCTCGTCAGGCACTCTTCTTGGCTGAAGTGGTTATTATTATATTTACATGCTTCTAGCTCCCATTTTTCCTCGAGGACAACTCGTACCTTTCCACTCCCCTTTTTCTCCCTCCTCGAGCTCACAGACCCATAACGTGTATGGCAGTCCATTCTCCCTGCAGCACTGACTACACTGCCCATGATGCTACATTCTTTAGAGCTATACTTGTAGCATTCTGCCTGTTAGCTTAGCACAACAACAACAACAACGAAAAGGCGCTCTCTCACCCAGGAAACACACAGTCGCAGAGAGAGAGAGAGAGAGAGAGCGTCGTAACCATGGCAACCGTAACGCTGCCGCCTGGAACAACAGAACGTAGCTGTCAAACAAAACCCAAACAGTCCTGACCCGCGACAAAATGAAACAGGAAAGTACCGCAGTGTAATCCATTTATTTCAACAAAGTAACTGTATTCTGAATACCAGCTTTTTAAACGGTAACTGTAACGGAATACAGTTACTCATATTTTGTATTTTAAATACATAACGGCGGTACATGTATTCCGTTACTCCCCAACACTGATCATTACAAGTGATTCATGTTTCTATTTGATGTGTAAATGGAGATGATTTAGTTTGCTGGGATATGGACTGACATGTGTTGAATGGGAGGAGCAGTTTGTTGTTGTCTTCTTGTCTGTTTATGACAACAATAAATATGTTGTTGAAACAATGATTCATGTTTAACTCCATATATGAAATGTTTCTGATCTTTGAATTCTGTTTGATTAAAGACTTTCTTCATGACACAAATGAGATTTCAGTGTATTAATAGAACTAAATAAGCTCAGAGTTGAAAGGCTGGAGTATTATGTACGTGCTTCACTGTCAGGATCTTCAGGGGGATTCAAAGGGAAACATCAAACTGCTGTAATGAGATAAACTAGTTGGGCTGAACACACTTATCTGTAGTTTGTCTCCATCCAGGATCATCAGAATATAATGAACATGTGTGAAGAGCCACAAAATGCTGCTGCCCTCTCAGCATGATGAGCTCCAGCCTTTGTTAGCAGGACAACAGGAAACATGAGACAACTTTCAGAGACAGTAACCAACTGTGGCCACAAGATGGCAGCAGCTGATCTGAGATCCTTTATTGGACAGAAGGACTCTGCTCTGTGACGTCATCAGAGAGACGGCCTTCACTCTGATAGATCTGACGTCATGTCTGCACTGCGATGATGAAAGCTGATAAACACATTGTTATTGATCCATGAAATCACCTCTGTCCTCTCAAGTGTAGCTGTTTACAGAGCTGAAGAAGTCCTTCATCATCAAAACAGACAAACATGTATTTCCTGTATTAAGTGACGTCATCCTCACTCTGACCTCTTACATACATTCTGTTCAGTTTTCCTGCTGTAAGAAATAAACTGTGTGAAAATAGAAATGCAGGGAAACATCCATTAATCACAGCTGAGCCGTTTGTTTCTGACTCACATTCAATGAGGCTTCAGGTGTAAATACCTCAGAAGTGTTTGTGAGTTCAGTAGAAGCAGACCCAGTCGACCATCATGGCCTCCACAGCACTACACAATGCAACAGAAAGGCCTTCATCATCTGCTGAACCACCTCTGAACCACGACGCTCTCCCTGCATCTAAAAGCTGTTAGTCAGGATGAGATGCTGCTGTGATCGCTCACAATTTACCTGTGAGACCTTTGTAAATATTGTCTTTGTTTCTGGAGGAAACACCTTTAGTCTGTTTGTATTTGGAGTGCAGATCTGGGCGTCCATCACTTTAACCTGCACACGTTTAGTTATTGAGTGTAGTTGATGTTTGGCAGCATTTTATAAGTGACAGTTCATGAACGGTGAAGGAACAGAGGACGCCTGACCATCCTACCTGTGTCAGTAAGAAGACTTTCATCACAACTTCACAACTTAACACAACTGAAACCTGAATTCAGTGTTGCATAGTTTACTAACAGTGTGCGCTGACACTGAAGTTAGCAGTTTGTTTCCTAAGAGCTGCTGGGACAAACCACAGTGACCGGCTACAGAGTTTAGTTAAGGTGGTTCTAACATGTGACCTGTTGAATTATTTACACGGATTTATTTTTCATTTAAAGCATCATTTGTGAAGTTTTTATGAAGTTTACTTCTTTTATGTTCTTTGTGTAACGTTTAATGTAATTTCCAACAAGCAGACCTGTGATCACTTTGACTCAGTATGATGGATTGTTTGGATTTGTCTTTGTTTCTCTGGCTTTTCTTGTGTGTCTTTGTATGTTGGATAGAGTCATGTGACCTGCCCATGGACGACACATGGAAATGAGCAGTTTAGCTCAAATCTGGCAGGTTTCCATCTTCTACTGTTTCATATTGATTTTATTGAAAGGAGCCATCCTGTAAATAAGTGAAAATAAAAACAACTGGCTAACTTTTAGTCTGATCCAGTTTTTTTCTTCTTGAGTGAGTGTTTACATCTCAAAACGCTCGCTCACAGCTTTTCATCATCCTGTTTCAATGAATAAAACAGGGGTGAGGTCACTTCCTTTGGGTGGAGTCAGCTGCTGGTCACCTTGAAACAAACACACAGCTGTTCCACTTGTCAGCTAATCAGCTTGTAGCATATGCACAGTTTACAGAACCCCTTTTCTGTCAATTTAATTAATTAACCTGCTAAGCAGATAGCATATGATATGAATACCACTGTACTTTCAAAATATAGAAAGTGATTTGTAGAGGGACAAGCAAAATTTACTCTTTTAAACTCTGCCAAATTAAAAAAAAAAAAGACTAGTTTGTTTGTTTTTTAAAGTACAAGCTTACTGGGCCCTGTTTCAGGAAGCCGGTTTAGTGCAAACTCTGAGTAAGTATACCCTGAGTTAACGAAAACTCTGGGTTTTCGGTTTCACAAAGCGAGTTTAGATTGATCCTGAGTGAGTTACTATGACGACACACTCCGTGAAGCTAACCTGCCCCCTAGCAGGTTTACTTCAACTAACCCTGACGTTCTTCGCCTCTGTGTCGGAAACCTGACTGTATAAGTGTCAGACATGGCGTGCCCCTTCCTTGAAGAGCCAGTAGATGTTGAAGCCCAAATTCTCCGCAGAGCTCTCCGCCGGGAGAGAGTGATTAGAGCGCGTTTGGACATTTTATCATTTCCTGATCATTTTCTGTGTGAACGTTACCGTTTTCCAGCACAATCTATAATTTATTTGAATAACATCCTCAGGCCTAATATTGCTCATGTGACACATCGCGGACATCCTCTCAGTTCTGTACATATTATTTGTATTGCACTTCGGTTTTTTGCAAACGGGAGCTTTCTGTATAATATTGGTGACGCTGAGCACGTTTCCAAGGCTACCGTCTGTCGGGCAGTCAGGAATGTTACAGTTGCACTGAAACGTCTCCTGTACTCGTCTGTGGTGTTCCCCGGTCATAGACCCACAAGATTTATCAAAGAGGGATTCCACAAAACTGCAGGTATCAGGATGACCAAAACTTAATTTATGATGTGGTGATATTTGAACTACTACTTAAATTTTACATTTATTTTCACGGTTCCCAGGCGTGATTGGCTGTACAGATGGCACTCACATTCCAATCATTGCTCCTTCAGTAAATGAAGGAGACTATGTGAACAGGAAGTCTTTCCACAGCATTAATGTACAGGTACATAGTTCCCTGTAGCATGTCAAACTAACAAATTATTTCATTATAGTAATGGATGCTAATTTGTGTTCTCTGCACTGTGAAGATCATATGTGATGCTGCCAACATTATCACAAATGTGGAAGCCAAGTGGCCAGGCTCTGTTCATGACTCACGAATTTTTCGTGAATGTACACTGAGCACAAAACTTGGACATGGTGAGTTGAAAATACTTTAAAATATATAAAGACCAATTGCTACAGGGACATTTGAACTGAAGTGTATCCTTCTGTCTTAGGAGAGTTCACTGGCTACTTGCTTGGTGATAGGGGGTATCCATGTTTACCCTATTTGCTTACCCCTGACCCTGAACCGGGCCCACAGCAGCGATATACAGAAGTCTGGTGAGGAACTTTGTCGCATGGAGTCACACAAACCACCTGCAACTCAACACCTCAAAGACTAAGGAACTGGTTGTGGACTTCGGGAGGTCCAGAGAAGGTCCACTGCCGGTTCAGATAGAGGGGGAGGAGGTGGAGGTGGTCAACAAGTACAAGTACCTCGGGCTGTGGGTGGACAATAAACTGGACTGGTCATGCAACACAGAGCACCTGTATAAAAAAGCCCAAAGCCGACTGTACTTCCTCAGGAGGCTGAGGTCTTTTAACATCTGCAGGAAGCTCCTGAGGATGTTTTACCAGTCGGTGGTTGCTGGAGTACTTTTCTATGCTGTGGTGTGCTGGGGGAGCAGCACAGCAAAGAAGGACTCATCCAGGCTGGAGAAACTGATCAGGAAGGCTGGCTCTGTGGTCGGCATGAAGCTGGACACTCTGGTGACAGTGGCAGAGAAAAGGACATTAAAGAAACTGATGGACATTATGGACAATGCCAGGCATCCTCTGCACACGGCCATAAACAACCAGAAGAGTCTGTTCAGTGACAGGTTGCTTCTCCCCAAGACAAGAACTAACAGACTTAAAAACTCCTTTGTCCCACACGCCATCAGACTGTTTAACTCCTCTCTGGAGGGGAGAGGGAGGGGAGACAGGAAACAGGAGGACAAAGGAGGGAACAACTAAGCTGTAGTGCCTCTTCATCTCACTGTGCAATACCTTGTGCAATACTTTTGTAAATAGTCAACAGTGCAATAGACCTCAATACTTGAAATGTGCAATTCACTTGTATTTTTATTTTTTATTCCTATTTATTCTATTTATCCCCTACGTATAGTTTATTTATATTTGTCTCTGTATTTATATATGTGTGTGTGTGTGTGTGTGTGTGTGTGTGTGTGTGTGTGTGTGTATATATATATATATATATATATATATATAACACTGTCCACTGCTGATGGACAGTGTTGGGAAGGTTACTTTTAAAATGTATTCCACTACAGATTACAGAATAAATGCCCCAAAATGTATTTTGTAGCGTATTTCGTTACGTATTTCGTTACGTTACTCAATGAAAGTAACGTATTATGAGTACTTTGGATCACTTAATATATTATCATGCTGTTTACAACTACATGAATGTACTATTGCTGTGTTATTTATTGCTATTACTGAAGGTTACTCGTCATACCAATACCAACTAGATTTTTAAATGTTAATATAAATGAGTAACAGTAGGTGGACATTAGGTAAGGGTGCACTTATTGCAGCGATCTCGTATAGAAAACTATTCAGCGCGTATATAAAGACTAGTAAAGGGACCTCTGGCTAATACATCAGGTTCGTGTCGGGCTCGTAGCCGAAAACTAGCTTTACTTTGTTGTCTGGGTCAACTTTGCTAGCGAGAGACAGAGAGAGGCGTTGAATGGCTGCTTCAACGGAGCTTATAGTTTCAGAGGAAAACACGAACACGGTGTACAGTCGAGTCTTAATAGCTTACTTACAACCAGTGTTGGGTAAGTTAATTAAAAATAGTAACTTAGTTACATTACTAGTTACTTCTCTCAAAAGTAACTCAGTTACTTCAAGTTACTCGTTACTTTCAAAGTAACTAGTTACTAGGGAAAGTAACTTTGGTTTTACTCAGAATTCTCTTGTTAATGTGTTGCTTCCATAACTTTGCCAGTCTTCTAGCTTGCTTACTTGCCACAAGTGCACTGTGCCACCTACCAATAGAAAGGAAAAGATAATGTGCATATTTCCACGAGAGAAATCCCACGCCTGGACCGTCATTGACTGCTGCCATGATTCTAGCCTACGTCACAGTGTCATGTGCGCCTTTTACATCCAACACAAAAACTGCAGTCGTGGTGCTTTGATTGTACTCAGAACTCGGAAATTCTGCCTTCTGAATAGGAAGATGTAGGTAACACCAGACTGCAGATGAGCTGCATACAGGGCTGGACTGGGACAGAAAATTGGCCCGGACATTTTGACTAGAGGCCCACCATTATAGGAAAAAACAATGAATGAAAATAAACACTGTTGTGACAGTGATGTACACTGTTTTGATGGTATATATGCATCAATCTATCAATCGTTTGTTGCAAGATTCAGATAATTATTTTTTAAAAGCGAGACATTTTAAATGAGAATAAGATATATAAGTATTTCTTTGTGCCCCCCTTTCCCTGTTAATGCCCTACCTGCCCCCCTGGCAACACTTTGCTAGACCCGCCCCTGCACAGTTACCAGCTGTCAGCTACTTAAAAAAGGATCCTGGTGTTATTTGTCTCTCAGAAACAGTTCATAACTTCCCTTCAACTCATTCATGTCACCTAAAAGGTAAACCTGTTTCTCCATCACCTGTTCAGCTCTGATGATCCAGTAAGGACATCTCCTGGTTTCATCTTCATGTTTCCCTCTCACCAGATATACAAACCGATATCATGACCAGCAGGTTTACAGCTGTGGCTCCAGCAAACATCAGCTGACACTAGAAATTAATATTAAATAAATTCTAACAACAGCTGATCAAACGTGCTGCTGTTGTTTAGCGCGACATCCGCTGGTTTCCTCTTTCAGCGCAAAGTGGGCGATAAACAAACAAGAGAGCCGATCAGCTGATCACTGATCAGTTTCATGATTGAAGTAGAAACAGGAGAGGGAAGGGGAGAATGAAAGAAGAGGCAGCTGTGCAGCAAAGACACAGAATAACTCCAGCTTTGTGTCTTTTTCATTGTAGCTGAATTACGGGACAAACTGTTCCTTTTCACCTCAATAAGAAACGCGTAATATTTTCTCTGAATACCAGACGGGACGGTTGGCAACTCTAATAACTTATGAACAAAATAAAGTTCAACATCATTAACTTCATAGCACCACCCAGCTGTATAGAAACTCCGTCATGCTAGCTAGGACGCAGTACGGAAAAAGTCAGCATAACGAAAATAAACTCCACCTAAACTTGGTTTATATCTGACCCAGAGAGACTGCAGGTCATAACTTCTTACCTGAAGTTCAGTTCACACTTGGACCGGCGGCCGCCTCGGGTCTCTTTTCCTTCTGCTTCCCTTTTCCTTCATCCACCTGCCGGCCTCCACCACTTGCTAATGTTACTGAATCTGTGGAAGCTCCGCGATAGCCACCACACGAAGTAACGAGTAACGACCCTATCTAAATCCCAGTAACGACTAACGCGTTCCTGATTTTGGCATAATAACTAGTTACCGTGCTCGTTACCACAATAATAACGTAGTTACTGTAACGCGTTACTTAATAACGCGTTAGTCCCAACACTGCTTACAACTGGGCTCGTCAGGCACTCTTCTTGGCTGCAGTGGTTATTATTATATTTACATGCTTCCAGCTCGTTTCTGCTCGATGACAGCTCCTACTTTTCCTTTTTCTCCCTCCCTCGCTCACAGACATATAACGGGTAGGCAGTCCATTCTCCCTGCAGCACGGACTATACTGCCCATGAGGCTACATTCTTTAGGGCGATGCCTGTAACACTCTGCCTTTTGCCTTCATATTAAATCATTTAAAAAAACTATTTCTTCACGTCATTATGAGACGAGAGAGACACAGACATTAGAGCCTCTTAATGTGTGTTTTGTTTGGGTTTCCAACGGTGTGTAATTACCAAAAATAGTAACTGTATTCTGAATACCACCTTTTTAAACGGTAACTGTAAAGAAGTACAGTTACTCATATTTTGTATTTTAAATACGTAACGGCGGTAAATGTATTCCATTACTTCCCAACACTGGCTGCAGCTGATGAAAACAGTGCATTGTGTTTGATGGAGGACTGAAGTGTGTGTCCAGCTGAGCTCTCTGTGTGCTCATATATACAGATGCTGATAAACACATGTTTGTATTTGGACCCTGTTACTGATCAGGACCTGCTGTGTGTTTCCTGTCCACAGGTCTACAAAGAGTCGCACTTCCTGCTGTGGTTCAGATGTTCAGCGTGTTGCTTTGTTTCTCACATGTTGGCTCCACGGTCTCTGCTGCTGTGGGCTGATGTCATGCAGCAATACAGCTGCTCAACATCTGGCCTTGTTTTCATCAGCAGATATTTGGCTTTTAGATCAAATGATATTTGCATCCAACCTTCAAACACGTGTGGAGAATTCATTATTTCTTTGAAAGATTTTTTAGTAAATAACAGAAAAACGAAAGTAAGAGAAAATTTAATTCTATAAAACAGTGAAAATTCCACAAACATGTAACTCACCACTGTGTGAACATCACAGGGGAGAAATCGTTTCTCTGACTCAGAGATGAGTGTCAGTAACACAAAAGTAACACTCAGTGTCATGCACTGACTTTTACACAACCAGATCAGATGAACCAACTCACACTAAAACATGCATTTTGCTGCACTCTTTACACTTATTTCTTTTCTTTCTGCTCGTTTATATGATTTGTAAAAGAACAACAAAAAATATTTTATATCAGCAGCAATTTTCCTCAAACTGCTGCATCACAGCTTTCATGCTCTGACCTGCATGTGAAATGAGATAAAAGCTCTTTATTAGTAACTTTTACAACTTCTGGCAGGTTAATGTCTGAACTTTGGAGTGAAACACACCCTTAGTTACAGGAAATAAGTAAGTAAGTAAGTAAGTAGTAAGTAAAATTTATTTATATAGCGCTTTTCACAGATAAAAATCACAAAGTGCTTTACAACACAGAAAATGGGAATATAAAACAATATAACAGTAAATAAAACAATGTAAAACAATAAAACTATAAAAACAGCATAAGAAGAAATTAATCAAATGCTTTTCTAAATAAAAATGTCTTCAGCTGTTTCTTAAAACAATCAATGGAGTCCGTGCAGCGAAGAGACAGTGGGAGAGAATTCCACAACCGTGGTGCCACAGTCTGAAAGGCCCGATCACCACGAGTTTTAAAACAAGTGCGTGGTACCACCAGCAGTCTCTGATCTAATGACCTTAAAGCCCGAGAAGATGTATGTGATTTCAGCAGGTCAGATAAATATTGAGGAGCCTGACCGTGCAGGGCCCTAAAGGTTAGAACTAAAATTTTAAACGGAAACCTAAAATTTACAGGCAACCAGTGAAGGGAGGCCAAGACTGGAGTGATATGCGATCTTCTCTTGGTGCCTGTTAAGAGACGTGCTGCAGCATTCTGCACAGTCTGAAGACGATTTAAGGCTGATTTGTTAAAACAAGTAAAAAGGCCATTACAATAGTCTAAACGAGAAGAAATAAAAGCATGAATAATCATCTCAAGTTCAAGCTTTGATACCATTAGTCTGAGTTTAGAAATATTCCGTAAATGATAAAAACAGTTTCGGACCAGCTGCTTAGAATGCTGCTCGAGCGACATCGAGCTGTCAAATAAGACACCGAGATTTCTAAGGCTTGATTTTACGTAAGGGTCTAAGAAGCTGATATGCTGTCTAATTTCTGGGACCATATGGTCTGGAGCAATAATTAGAGTTTCTGTTTTATCAGAGTTTAGTTGGAGAAAATTGTCATATAACCATTTGTTGATTTCTGTCAGACAATTACTTAAATTAGACAATTTATAAAACTCAGACATTTTGAAGGAACAGTATAGTTGGATGTCGTCAGCATAGAGATGATAGGAGATATATTTATAGCGCTTAATAATTTGGCCTAGGGGAAATACATAAAGTAAAAAGAGAACTGGACCCAGGACAGATCCCTGAGGTACCCCACACGGCAAAACTGTTGATTCTGATGTGACATGATTCATGCAAACAGTAAAAGATCTCTCAGACAGATATGATATAAACCATTTTAAAACAACACCAGTAATCCCAAACAAGTTCTCGAGTCTGTTTATCATGATACTGTGATCTACAGTGTCAAAAGCAGAGCTGAGATCCAGCAGGACCAGCACTGTGTATTCTCCAGAGTCTGCTGCCATCAAGATATCACTAGATACTCTAAGTAAGGCCGTTTCAGTGGAATGCAATTTACGAAAACCAGACTGGAAAGTGTCCATAACAGCATTTTTATCCAGGAAATAGTTAAGTTGTTCTAGTACTACTTTTTCTAAAATTTTCGATATAAAAGGCAATTTGGATATTGGCCTATAACTGTTAGGAAGAGATGGATCCAGCTGGGGTTTCTTTAATATTGGCTCGACGATAGCTTGTTTAAAGAAGCTGGGGACTGAGCCAATATGAAGAGAAGTATTTATCATTTCCACAATACAGGGGCCAATGGAATCAAACACACTAGTGAAAAATGAAGATGGAAGGACATCAAGGGGGCTTGAAGTCTGTTTTATATGACAAAGCAGGCCTCTGATGTCTTGTAATGTAACAGGAGTAAAAGACGACCAAGTATCAGAGGAGAGCAAGTTAAAAGTTTGATATTGAGAAGATGATGGAGAGATATTAGACCTGGTTGCAATGACCTTATTTCTGAAATAGTTCATAAACTCATTGCAGTCGGACGTTGAGTGAACTGGTGCACAAGGAGCATCAGGAGAAACAATACTCTTAATTGTTTTAAACAAGAATTTAGGATCTTTCTTTTTTGAAGCTATGAGGTGTGAAAAATACTCTGTTCTGGCATTTTTCCACATGTCATTTAGCAAGAGGATAGATTCTTTAAGGTGTAACTTATAAACCTCAAGTTTGGAAGCCTTCCACAAACGTTCTAGCTTGCGACAATATCTTCTGAAATTACAAATGTTTTCATTTAACCAAGGATGAGATTTCAAACGTAGGACAGTACTTTTTTTCAGAGGTGCCACTATGTCTAAAATAGAAGTACACTGGTTATTAAAGGATGAGACAAGAGAGTCCAAATCATTGTAAGTCATTTCAGCGTCAAACATGGAACCTTTTGCCGGCGTTCAGGTTTATGATTCGCCTTTCAATCGTTATTTTGGGAGCCAGGGGATCCAAATAAAACGACAAGTTAAAATATATGCAGCTATGGTCACTCACATGGACATTTTCCACACGAATGTCATTTATATTTAAACCCAAGGAGAAAACAAGGTCCAATGTGTGACCCTTTACATGTGTAGGGCCAGAAACATGCTGCATAAAATTAAAAGACTCTGTGATAGTCATGAAGTCAGCAGCCATATTACAGGATGCATCATCAATATGAAAGTTAAAATCTCCCAACATTACCACCTTCTCTAATTTAATAATGGATGATAGGAGGTCGTTAAATTCAGTTAAAAAGACTCCGGCAGGGCCAGGAGGTCGGTAGATTAAAATACAATAAAAGGTGTGCAAAGAGCCGACCTTTATCATCTGAAGTTCAAATGAGGTAAAGGAATCCGAGTTCATCAGTCTGCATGTGAATCTGTCCTGGTGCACAACAGCGAGACCTCCGCCACGTCCCGAAAGACGTGGAGTTCCGATGACGGAGCAGCCAGTCGAACAAATTTCCTTCAGATGTATATAATCCATGTTTTGTTGCCACGTCTCAGTTAAACACAAGAAGTTGAGAGATTCCTTTATAAAAAGATCGTTTAAAATAAACGATTTGTTTGTGATTGAGCGAGTGTTGAGCAGGGCAAACCTGATTGAAGACTTTTGGTTGGTGCAGTCAACAGCTGACTGCAGTGGCACTCGAAATAAACACCTATGCGCACCTCTACACCTGTTACGCCGGGCGGGGACTTCAGGGCTAGCAGAAGCTAATATCCATAGTGGTACATCACCTCTGCCATCAAAACGGCGGTCGAAGGAGGGACGCCAAGTGAACATGGGGCCATCAGACCATAGACTCCGAGCTGGGAACTGCAGTGTAGCGTCGGCACCAGGTGACAATAGATGAATTGGTCGTAGGCACCGGGATTCTTCCCACATCCAAGAAGCTAATCTTCGGTACCTTCTCAGTCGCACCTGGACACCGGCCCTGGTTCCCCTACTTCTTCTTTTCTTCGTGTTAAATCCCACCGATATGTACGGTAACATGCAGTCAGGTGAGGAACACACAAAGGGTGGAGGGAAAAATTTCCTGTAACTGTCCCAGCTGTCACAGTAGCTCTCCATTGAATCTTTGATATACAACATCATGCCCCGATCATAAGTATTGGTGGCAGAGACAAAATCAAAACATAGGACGGTAAAAATAATATTGCAAGTGACAATAGCGGCCAGTATAAAACTATACCAGCGAGCTGTACAAGCGGCAAAGCCAAACACAGGCGCCATCTTGAAAAAAATACAAGTACACACCAGCGGTCGCTTCTGTTTCCAACCCCTTAGTTCCAACACCACTGTCTGTAACTAAGTGAATCCACCTTAACACCACCTGTGTTTGTGTGACTGCATTACACTCCCACTGCTGGGAACCTGAACAAGAACCAGAACAAAGTCTAAAATAGAAGCTGACAAACAGCTGCACCACCGAGTGACACTTTATTTTATAAACTTCACAACAGGTTTCATGTTGTGACCTGTGGAGGTGAAAAGACACAAAACCTGTTTTACAGCTTTTGAGCTGCAGGCAGGATTGAAACACACCTTAGTTAAAAGTCAAACAGCAACATTTTCTCCTCCCCTCACGTCACTCAAATGCGACAAATCAGGAAACAGGAACTTCCTGTCAGGAAGTTCTTTGTCCTCAGTAAAGAGAGACGCACAGACGATCAGACTGAGTTCAGACCAAACTAGCAGCTTCCTCTGAGTGAGTCCAGCTACAGGAGAGAAACATGGAAAACTCCAACACTGCTGCTTCAAGCTGCTGACGCTCCACACACTGAATGTGAGTTTGAGCAAAAACACGACTCAAAGTAAGTTTCAGTGAAGGTGGTAGAGGAGGGAGGGGAACCAGGACTGACTGTACTGCCTCTCTCCTGTTTTCAGCTTCACTCACAGACTCAATGGCTTCCAGATCAGAGGAGGATCTCTGCTGTCCGGTCTGTCAGGAGGTCTTCAGAGATCCTGTTCTTCTGTCATGTAGCCACAGCTTCTGTAAAGACTGTCTGAAGAGATGGTGGAGAGAGAGACCAATACACGAGTGTCCAGTTTGTAAGGAAATATCAGTGAATGATCCACCTTTAAACCGAGCTTTAAAGAACCTGTGTGAGTCGTTCTTACAGGAGAGAGATCAGAGAGCTTCAGAGGATCTCTGCAGTCTGCACTCTGAGAAACTCAAACTCTTCTGTCTGGACCATCAGCAGCCAGTGTGTCTCGTCTGCAGAGACTCAGAAAAACACACCAATCACAGCTTCAGACCCATCGATGAAGCTGCACAACAACACAAGAAGGAACTTCAGGAAACTCTGGAGCCCTTAAAGAAGAAGTTAAAGGTTTGCAAACGAGTTAAAGTGAAGTTTGATCAAACAGCAGAACACATTAAGGTCCAGGCCCGACACACAGAGAGGCAGATTAAGGAGCAGTTTAAGAAGCTTCACCAGTTTCTAGCAGAGGAAGAGGAGGCCAGGCTGGCTGCACTGAGGGAGGAAGAGGAGCAGAAGAGTGGGATGATGAAGGAGAAGATGGAGGCTCTGAGCAGAGAGATAGCAGCTCTTTCAGACACAGTCAGAGCCACAGAGGAGGAGCTGAGAGCTGAAGACGTCTCATTCCTGCACAACTACAAGGCTGCAGTGGAAAGAGTCCAGCGCTGCCCCCTGCTGGATGATCCACAGCTGCCCTCAGGAGCTCTGATAGACCAGGCCAAACACCTGGGCAACCTGACCTTCAACATCTGGAACAACATGAAGGACATGGTCTCCTACACTCCTCTCATTCTGGACCCAAACACTGCTCATCCAGAACTCATCCTGTCTGAAGATCTGACCAGTGTGAGAGAAGGAGGAGAGAGGCAGCAGCTTCCTGATAATCCAGAGAGGTTTGATAATTATATCTCTGTCCTGGGCTCTGAGGGCTTTAACTCAGGGACTCACAGCTGGGATGTTGAAGTTGGAGACAGTACAGTGTGGGAACTGGGGGTGTTGGCAGAGTCTGTGCAGAGGAAGGGAAGCATACTGTCTGGATTATGGACAATAGGGTGCAGTTTAGGTACGTACTACACACGCTCACCACCAGGTCCTCTCACTGATCTCTCAGTCCAGCAGAAGTTCCAGAGGATCAGAGTGAATCTGGACTGGAACAGAGGAAAGCTGTCGTTCTCTGAACCTGATACTAACACACACATACACACCTTCACACACACTTTCACTCACAGGATGTTTCCATACATTAGCACTGTTGATGATGGTAAAGCAAAGGTGTGTCCGTTGAAGGTGTCAGTGTCAGTGCAGCAGATGAGTTGAGGATGATGATGTTTCTAATGTTGTTTCCTGTCAGTGAGTTGAAGCTGTTAAACTGCAGCTGTCCTCCTGCTGCCTCGTTGTTCCAAAGCTCTTTGTTTCTCTTTTAGTTCTCACTGTTTCTTTCTGTTTCTGCTGTCCACCTTTTCACATGGAAAATCATTTCACTGTTTCTCACTGAATGACTCCCCAAACTAGATTTGAAATTCTATCAAGTTTCTAATCATTACAAGTGATTCATGTTTCTATTTGATGTGTAAATGGAGATGATTTAGTTTGCTGGGATATGGACTGACATGTGTTGAATGGGAGGAGCAGTTTGTTGTTGTCTTCTTGTCTGTTTATGACAACAATAAATATGTTGTTGAAACAATGATTCATGTTTAACTCCATATATGAAATGTTTCTGATCTTTGAATTCTGTTTGATTAAAGACTTTCTTCATGACACAAATGAGATTTCAGTGTATTAATAGAACTAAATAAGCTCAGAGTTGAAAGGCTGGAGTATTATGTACGTGCTTCACTGTCAGGATCTTCAGGGGGATTCAAAGGGAAACATCAAACTGCTGTAATGAGATAAACTAGTTGGGCTGAACACACTTATCTGTAGTTTGTCTCCATCCAGGATCATCAGAATATAATGAACATGTGTGAAGAGCCACAAAATGCTGCTGCCCTCTCAGCATGATGAGCTCCAGCCTTTGTTAGCAGGACAACAGGAAACATGAGACAACTTTCAGAGACAGTAACCAACTGTGGCCACAAGATGGCAGCAGCTGATCTGAGATCCTTTATTGGACAGAAGGACTCTGCTCTGTGACGTCATCAGAGAGACGGCCTTCACTCTGATAGATCTGACGTCATGTCTGCACTGCGATGATGAAAGCTGATAAACACATTGTTATTGATCCATGAAATCACCTCTGTCCTCTCAAGTGTAGCTGTTTACAGAGCTGAAGAAGTCCTTCATCATCAAAACAGACAAACATGTATTTCCTGTATTAAGTGACGTCATCCTCACTCTGACCTCTTACATACATTCTGTTCAGTTTTCCTGCTGCAGCAAAAAATGCTGCTGTTTGTCGATTCATTTCATTTATCTAAACTTTCAGCCACTAATTTTGCAGATTAAACAGTTTCATTTAGTATGAACAAATCCTAATTTATAACAATAATAATGACAATAATAATGATAGTTTTATAAAGCACTTTCAATGTAGCAGTAGTAGTAAGTAATAAGGTAATAACTTCTTAAAGATCTAATCAAGACATTATTAAATGAACAACAAGAAACTTGTTTAGAGTGTGAATGTTACACAGAAAGCATTTAAACAAAAAATAAAACTGAACAAGGTATGTTATATAAAGTGTTGTAAAGGCTGAGATAGAAAAGAACCAGCCCAGTTAAAACATTGATAAGTAACAACCTGAGTAGAAGGTGGAGAAGTAACAGCTGTGGTTTTCAAAAGATGATTATTTCCTGGTGTCACAGAAGAAAAAGGCTAAGCAGCTGAATCTTGGACCTTTAAATCTAATAGTGTCATAGTCCTGGCTGGCCTGGAGTGTTCTTCCTTCTTTCTGTCTCTCTCCACCTCTTCACTCTTTCTATCTTTTTACTCTCAGGTGAAGTTGTGAACCATCTTTCTCTTGTTGGTCACACATGGCTCTTACAAGCTAGGTCCCTAACTTTTGCTAGCTGTTGAAGTTGTGGTATATCAGTGGTTAGAAATGCTATTATTGCTTTAGGGTTAGTTTAACACAAAGTCAGGACTGACCCAGGACCATTGCTGTGAGTCACACTACGCAGGGTAAAGGCCCTTTCACAGCGGACGTAGCATGCACTGCGCTCACCACTAAGAGCTGAGGATCCAAATTTTGTAGTGCTGGCTACGCTCTATGCTCTGTCATTTCTTTGTGTGGCAGCTCTGTGTGTACTAGATATGCCTGAATCTTGTTTTTGGAGTTTTACATTTGGGATTGACATGAACCATCAGCTGAAAGGAAGAAAAAATTGGGTAACAAAAACCAAAACAAAAAAACAATTGGGTCGTACTGGCAAGTTGAAACTCACACACAGCCAGGCAATTTGATTGTGGAGTTTTACAGGTAGGGTTTTGCTTTGTATATTTAATCAGGCCTTAAGAAAACAAAATGTAACTTCTTTTTATCTATAGACGCACAAACATAAAACCTTCAGACATTTTGGTTTGCAAGGTTAAAAAAGTTCACAACAACGCATTTGATTTATAAGTACAAAATATTTTTTACCACAACAAAGCCTGTTATCTCCTGGAAAAATGACTCAACATTCTTCCTTGGATTTCTGTGCTTCTGTGGATGATCAGCTCCATTCTCTGCTGCCCTTACCTGCCCAAACCCCGTGAAAGTTGATTAAAACACTCAAAAACAGGTGATCATCACTTTTATATGTTTAAGTGCATAGTGTGGATGATATCATAAGGCCTTGAGGCAATCAGATGTAAAACACAGTATTTATGATTTTTAAGTTGTAATGATTTCACCCGAACGCGACGGAAAGGTTCGATTACATATTAGAATTCAAAGCAAATATGTGGTTCATTTTTTGTTACAGAAGCAGGAATTTTTTTGTCCTGCATGTGGAGAAATCTGCCGTTAAATCAGAACACATGAACACATCTGTACAGGACAGGCTGCATTCAAACACATATTACTGTGTATCATGTGTCACTGTGTATAGCGCTTTATGACTGACTGTCTATGAAAACACTTTGCATGTTCTCCCCGTCTCCTCTGGTACTCGGCTTCCTCCCACAGTCCAAAGACTTGCACTTAGTGGGGATACGTTAACTGATCAATCTACATTGCCCATAGGCGTGAATGCAGAAGTAAATGTGAGTACGCAATGTTGTCTGACGCTGTGTGTTAGTATTAACCCCGATTCTTTTGTCCCCATGATAGAACAGAGAAGACTGACTCAGTGTGTTAAAGCATTTCTATTTCTTTTTATTCAATCATCTTCTGGAAGAGAGACACCCCTGCACAGCCCAAACGCCAGTTGCAGGATCTCTAACATTACAAGCTCAACATGTGTCTTATATGGTGTTATTTCTGTACTTTACACGTCACAGTTTCGATACCAACATTGCTTATATGGCAAAGGTCCTCTTTTCTGTGTCTTATCTATTAATATGCCTGTGCACTAAAACTTCCTGTGCAGCTTGTAATAACTTGCAATAACTCTACAAAAAACATGCAGTTTCCTGTCAGCCTGTGACCTAGTCTCAAAGCTGGCCTTCTTTTATACATAAAACAATCGAATGAGCGTATACGCATTAAAAATATTTCTCTATTTATTAGCAACAGACTGGCGACCTGTCCAGGGTGTACCATGCCTCTCGCCCTATGACAGCTGGGATAGGCTCCAGCAACCTCCACTACCCTGAAGAGGATAAGAGGAAGCAAACAGATAGATGGAACATATTTATTTATCATTTTTTGTATTTTTTGTCTTTTAACTTCGACTTAGTCTCAGTATACAGGGAGTGCAGAATTATTAGGCAAGTTGTATTTTTGAGTAATAATTTTATTATTGAACAACAACCATGTTCTCAATGAACCCAAAAAACTCATTAATATCAAAGCTGAATGTTTGTGGAAGTAGTTTTTAGTTTGTTTTTAGTTTTAGCTATTTTAGGGGGATATCTGTGTGTGCAGGTGACTATTACTGTGCAGAATTATTAGGCAACTTAACAAAAAACAAATATATACCCATTTCAATTATTTATTTTTACCAGTGAAACCAATATAACATCTCCACATTCACAAATATACATTTCTGACATTCAAAAACAAATCAGCGACCAATATAGCCACCTTTCTTTGCAAGGACACTCAAAAGTCTGCCATCCATGGATTCTGTCAGTGTTTTGATCTGTGCACCATCAACATTGCGTGCAGCAGCAACCACAGCCTCCCAGACACTGTTCAGAGAGGTGTACTGTTTTCCCTCCTTGTAAATCTCACATTTGATGATGGACCACAGGTTCTCAATGGGGTTCAGATCAGGTGAACAAGGAGGCCATGTCATTAGTTTTTCTTCTTTTATACCCTTTCTTGCCAGCCACGCTGTGGAGTACTTGGATGCGTGTGATGGAGCATTGTCCTGCATGAAAATCATGTTTTTCTTGAAGGATGCAGACTTCTTCCTGTACCACTGCTTGAAGAAGGTGTCTTCCAGAAACTGGCAGTAGGACTGGGAGTTGAGCTTGACTCCATCCTCAACCCGAAAAGGCCCCACAAGCTCATCTTTGATGATACCAGCCCAAACCAGTACTCCACCTCCACCTTGCTGGCGTCTGAGTCGGACTGGAGCTCTCTGCCCTTTACCAATCCAGCCACGGGCCCATCCATCTGGCCCATCAAGACTCACTCTCATTTCATCAGTCCATAAAACCTTAGAAAAACCAGTCTTGAGATATTTCTTGGCCCAGTCTTGACGTTTCAGCTTGTGTGTCTTGTTCAGTGGTGGTCGTCTTTCAGCCTTTCTTACCTTGGCCATGTCTCTGAGTATTGCACACCTTGTGCTTTTGGGCACTCCAGTGATGTTGCAGCTCTGGAATATGGCCAAACTGGTGGCAAGTGGCATCTTGGCAGCTGCACGCTTGACTTTTCTCAGTTCATGGGCAGTTATTTTGCGCCTTGGTTTTTCCACACGCTTCTTGCGACCCTGTTGACTATTTTGAATGAAGCATTTGATTGTTCGATGATCACGCTTCAGAAGCTTTGCAATTTTGAGACTGCTGCATCCCTCTGCAGGATATCTCACTATTTTTGACTTTTCTGAGCCTGTCAAGTCCTTCTTTTGACCCATTTTGCCAAAGGAAAGGACGTCGCCTAATAATTATGCACACCTGATATAGGGTGTTGATGTCATTAGACCACACCCCTTCTCATTACAGAGATGCACAATAATATGCTTAATTGGTAGTAGGCTGTCGAGCCTATACAGCTTGGAGTAAGACAACATGCATGAAGAGGATGGTGTGGACAAAATACTCATTTGCCTAATAATTCTGCACTACCTGTATGAAAGGCAGAAGAGGAAGTAGTTCCTTTGAATGTAGACAATCCGAATGTTATAGTTTCTTTCCACTGTGTTCCTGTTAATGATAAACTACAAATTTACTCTAAATTACTAAAATATCGACATTTTAATGTGAGAATCGATTCTAGAACATAAATGATTGGTATCGGAGGAATCGATATTTCAGGATCGATCCGCACATCACTAGCAGCCAGTCACTTACTGACTAACATTGCAAAACAGAATTGTTAAAGTTTTAATTTTAAGTTCAATTCAGGTTAGATTTTGTTTTTGTGCACAACGCAGATTTTCTGTGCGCAGAGACCGTGCCAGCAGTGTGCAATTGCGCTCGCGCGCAGCTTAGAGGGATCATTGGTTGCGACCAACCCCAACGGACAGACAGCAGGAAAAAGCCCCAAGGGCTTTCCCAGGTCCCCCTTTAAAGGTACCAGTAATCCCACCTCTTGCTGCTGAGTAACTTTCCCAATATTCATCTGGGAACACAGTATATGACCCGAAACAAATAAACAACATTTTCAGGGATTTGTATAAAAGATTGTATTCACCACAAATAA
The DNA here is from genome assembly GCF_057381845.1 of Rhamphochromis longiceps. Taxonomy (NCBI): domain Eukaryota; kingdom Metazoa; phylum Chordata; class Actinopteri; order Cichliformes; family Cichlidae; genus Rhamphochromis; species Rhamphochromis longiceps. Next base: position 2,130,664 of record NC_140559.1, read on the forward strand.
ACCCATCTAAAAAGGAAATTGATTAGTTTTTAGACAACATAACTCTTCCAAAATTATTAGACACTCAAGCAATGGCACTGGATTCGCCACTGACATCAGGTGAACTCCAGGAAGCCCTGATAAGTATGCCCAATAATAAGGCTTCAGGTCCAGACAGCTTTCCTGCAGAATTCTACAAAGAATTCTGGTCGATTCTAGCACCAGTTTTTTACAGAACGTTGTTGGAAATCAAAGAAAAGGGCAGACTTCCATCAAATATGAATTCTGCAAACATTAATCTCCTGCTAAAACCAGGCAAAGACCCTGTATATCTCTCAAGCTATCGTCCAATATCCCTTATAAATGTAGACCTTAAAATAATCTGCAAAGCTCTCTCAAAGAGAATGGAGAAAATAACCCCCCTCTTAATTCATCCTGACCAAACTGGTTTCATAAAAGGTAGGCACTCATCAACAAATACACGTAGATTACTTAATTTGATAGACTACTCATACAGTAAAAACCTAGAAACTACAATATTCTCTTTAGACGCAGAAAAAGCATTTGACAGAGTTAACTGGAAATTTCTATTTGCAACTTTACACAAATTTGGTTTTGGATGTTCTTTCATCAACTGGTTAAAATATTATATAATTTCCCAACAGCTTGTGTCAGAACAAATGACCAGACATCCTCCAGCTTCTGTCTCTTGAGGGGCACCAGGCAGGGATGCCCACTCTCCCTTTCACTGTTTGCAATTTTAATTGAACCACTAGCAGCAGCAATTAGACAGAATTCAGTAATTAAGGGCATAAAATGCAAGAACGTGGGACATAAAATCAGCCTTTCTGCAGATGATGTGTTACTTTTTCTCCAGAACTCACAAACCAATATCTCTGGGGTGATTGAATTGATAAACTCTTTTTCAAGAATATCAGATTACTCAATTAACTGGTCAAAATCTACAGTCCTTCCGATTAATTGCTCCTTCCGTAATTCCTCTTCTACACCACTGCAATCGGGAAATATAAAATATTTAGGTATTAATGTTTCTCCCAAGCTTGCAGATCTAACTAAATTAAACCATATCCCACTTTTAAGGAAAGTAGAAGGTAATCTGGCTAGGTGGAAATGTCTACCCATATCACTCATAGGGAGGGTTGCCACTATAAAAATGATGGTCTTACCAAAAATAAACTATTTATTCTCCACGATCCCAACTAAACCGCCACAAGATTGGTTCAGATCTCTAGATTCATACATGTCCAAGTTCCTTTGGAAAAATAAACTCCCACGTATAAGCTTAGAAACACTACAAAAGACCAAGGATAGAGGAGGATTAGAACTACCTAACTTTCAGCACTACTTCTTAGCCAACAGGCTTCAGTTTATCTCAGGATGGATAAAACATACCCTCTTAGATGAACCTTGGCTAGATGTAGAACAGGCACTTTGCAATAATCTAGAGATTTCAGATCTACCATTTATCAGCTCAAACATCCAACGACATGAATGCTTCAAAAGCGTCAACATCAGCTCTTCTCTAACAGCACGGTGGGAGTTTCTAAACTTGATGGAGTCATCATTAATCCCATGCAAACGTAAAAATAATCTTAATTCAAACCAATATAGAAATTATCTATTAGATTACATTAGTCTTGATACAGCCTCTGCCACCACATCAGATCAATTGCTCTGGGCTCCTTTGATCAGCTCCATCACCTAGTGGGGGTGGGGGTCATAGTTTGGTCCCGCCTTCACTGTTGTGATTGGTGTGGGGGTAGGGACAGGCTTAGGGCATCGGGGGGTTCCCCGGAGGCATCTTCCTTGGAGGGCTCAACCTGGGGTAGCAGTCATGGCCTATTAAGGGCTCTGTTGGCTCTTAGGTGACGGTTTCCTCGTGGCTGCGTGCAGCGGGGCTAGGGGACGGTCTGTGCTGACTGACCTGGTAGCCTGGCTGCCCCGTGGTGGGTCCGTACGGGCGTGGGGTTGTGGGGGTGCTCCATCTTCGGGCCGGGCATCCCCCCCCCCCACCCGGCTGCCTGTGCCTCAGTTTTATCTCACAACTTAGACATTCACATTACTCACACCATCCCTCTTCTCAGCTGTTTTTTTCCCTCTTTCTTTCTCCCTTCTTTTCTTTTCCTCATTAAAGTCTGTCCAGTATTTAACAAGTGAAGATAAAAAATAAAATAAACAATAAAAGTTGAATCAAATAGACCATTACGGCAAGGCTGGGATGGTCCATTTGGTAAAGTAAATCCGTTGGGCATCTTTCTTCGCCTTTAGACAATAATTCTGATGGCAAAAGAGCCAAACGGGACATGCAAAAAAAACCCGAAAAAAACCCCCAACTTTCCCATGCGCCCAGGTCAAGTACGGGCCAGGGTTCGGGCAGGGCTCTGGCTGAGGGCCCTGCCCAAAGGGACACCCTTAGGTTAAGGGTGTCCCTTAACCCTGGCCTGTACTTTTTCAAGGTTTAATGCAAATGTATGGGACATTTATGTTGTGAATTTTAGCACTACGGTTAGCATTTACAGGATATTGTTTTGTAGTGATATTATACAGGAAAACTGTTACTCAATAAGGCCCATTTACTAGTTGTCTTTCTCTTTCTCTGTAACCCTACGGGCAACTCCCTTTGGCCTGCTGGCCTGGAAAATCCAACAGTTCATCTATATGTAAAGAAGGCACTTAAACTGGGACAGTGCATTCCTTGAGTGCATTCCTCAGTGAAGCCTGCTAAAGAACACACAATTGATTATGTGCCTCTAGGTATATATGGTTAAACATTTCCTAATGCAAATAACTACATGTAGTATTCTACCATGTGCAAACTTATATCACTAAAGGATTCTAAATGTTTAGTGTTTAATGGACTTGTCAAAAGTATGTTGAGATTATAGAAGGCCCCCTTTTCAGAGCTAGGGGGGAAAAACACCAACAAATCACTCTTTTACCTTGCTCAAAATGTTTATGTGAAGACCATCTGGTTTTTGTGTTAGAACTCAGGATGTATGATCTCTGTAAGATTTATTGATCTTGTGAGTGCATTTTTATTGCCCTTGCTGAACAAAGGATTTTAACTGTCAGGACGCCACCCCACCCAGTGGGCAGGGTCTGAACTGAAACTTGTTGTCTGTGTAACCTGGACGTGTGTCCCTCTATCTATAAAGAGATGATCTATACTGCTCGCCCAAGTGCAATGTCTACAATATCCGAATCTAGGTTTGGGAAGGAGATTGGCGGTAGCAACTCTGTAAGAGCAATGAGACTTCCAACCCACATAACACGCACGACCACAGGTTTATGAAACAAAGTTTGCTTTATATATTTCCTTTTGGATCAGTTCCCTTTGCTCATCCTCAATGTAGGGATATCTTCAAATGCAGTAACCATCTCAAATGCATCACAAAAATAATTGAAACAATCAAAATAGATGTAAGACAAGAAACACAATATTTCAACACCCCAAAGAAAAGGAAAAAGAAAAGAAAATAGCACGTGAGTGTCCAGTTCCTTATGGTGTCAGTTTATTCAGTTACCCACTGTCCTGGGTTAAGAACTGAAAACGACCTGAATCTCAGGCGGAGAAAAAGTAGCAAAAGAAAATGATAAGGTATCTCTCAGGTGGGCTTCCTTTTGTTTTTTTTCCTACCGCCCTCCTGGTACGGCAGGCATCAACGTGTAGCGTCCTGACACAGAGAAGGCCTCCACAGCAGCAACAGTGTCTTAGACCCACGATACCAGCTCCTCACTTGGCACCCATGGAACTGTACCTCAAAAAAAAAAACAGAATAGTTCAAAAAAGTTCGAAGAAATACTCCGACTCCTTTCAGGTAGGTACCCGTCTGTGGTTCACCGCTAACGACAGCTCTCTCACAAATGTTAATTAAACCTCTTTCCTCTCTTTCAACTGGAAAAAACCGTGCTCCGCGGCAGCATGGAGTTTTTCCTTGCCGTCCTTTTTCCTCTACACCACACCTTCACGTGCACGGAGCCGCAGATGGTGCCTTCAGGGCAAGCCCGGAAATTTAACTATCAGACAAGGACTACGATGCATTCAAAGAACCCTGTACTTCTGATTGCTGTAAATCTTACCAGGGTTACATTTGCCTATAAAAACTGTTGCACAGAGAATAAATCTTTGAGTCAGTTTGGAATGACAACCTAGAACAGTCTCCGTGTCTTCTTGTTCTTCCAAACTGCTCCCGGTACTCCGGCCGGTACCGTGATTAACCATTGATCATGCATGAGAATATTTTAATTTTGTTATATGTTAAAGGATGCTTATTGGTGCCCACGCCTTAGGAGGAAACTCGATCTACGGATGACGGAGATTTCCTTCAATTTGGTGTCAGAAGTGGGATCAGGCTGACAAAGGTAAATACACGTCTTTTATATTTACATGAGACTGATTATACCTTTCTCAGTGATTGATCCATAAAAAAAACGGGATATGCTGACGAAGTTTCCTTAGTGGCCCAAGAGATTTGGGATACACTGACGATCTTCCTTGGTCCCCATAAAAAAAACGGGATATGCTGACGAAGTTTCCTTAGTGGCCCAGACGGGATACACTGACGATCCTCCTTAGCCCCCGCGAATAAAGTAAATTAAAAGCAGAAAGACACAGGAAGTTGCCTGTTGTTTTGCGAGAAGTTGCTCGTTAAGTTCAGAAAGGACTGAGTGACTCGGCAAGCCACATGCGGCTAGCATGCTGGCTAGCGACCATAGCTACATGAAAGAAATGGACCCTTAATGATGCGCTCAACGTTCCGGCTGTGGTCGGAAAAGCTCCATCATAAACACGCCCTGTGCAGAGGTCCAAGCCGAAGAAGGTCGGCCCCAGCGTGGGCGAGCTGATTGTGAAAGCCGTGGCCGCTTGGAAAGGAGCGCAACGGCGTGTCCGCGGCCGCTCTCAAGCAGGCTCTGCCTGCCGCAGGCTACGATGTGGACAAGAACAAAGCCCGTGTCAAGACCGCCTTCAAGAGCCTGGTGGCGAAGGGCACTCTGGTGCAGACCAAGGGCCTCCGGATCTTTCAAGATGAACAAGGCTACTGAGACCAAAGCCAAGACGCCCGCCGCGGCCAAAGCCAAGAAACCGGCAGGACCTGCTAGAAGTCGCCCAAGAAGGCAGCAGCAGCAGCACTTCAGCAACCGCATCAGAGGACAATAGAATGAGAGTGGTGAGAACACAAATTTTGTTATTAAATGTGGGAAATCAAAATTTGGGTTAGCAAACCTGGGGAAAAGAAAACTGACTGCTTAAGTGGAAAATTGAGACAGAGTTTTAAACACTGCGAAAATAGGAACATATACAAAATCACACAAAAGCAGAACATGCATTAACCATACTAACACTCCAAACACAAGAGAGCTCATGAAGATTAGACAACATTTTAAGTGTGTGAGTCTGTTTATCATCTTGTCCAAGTCACCTCGTGTGATGCAAAGACCAGTGAAACTCATAGCACATTACATGCTCTGCTGGATATGCAGCTCCACACACATGCAATGAAAATTAGCTTGTTATCTTTCATCAGTGTTAAAATAGTGTCAATTTAGCAGACACTTGTTATCAAAACCGAATTTATCCTAAAAAAATAAAAAATTGACTCTCTAGGTTGCAGGACAACAATTTAACTTTTGTGGAAAAAAAAATAAAAAATCCTGGTTTGATAAATCAGTGATCAGGCAATAAATTTAGTTGTTAATATGGTGAATTGGGAGAAGCTTCCTGCTTGATTGATGCAGCAAGTAATTTACTGTATGAGGGAAATTGTCTTTTGTGATAATATTTTGAACATGCTTTCCTGTCGTCCTGTCAACTTAGTGGGTTAATAGCTGATATGCAAATTAGTTGATTGGTTTTAGATTAATGAAAGGTGACTGAATTTTAGCACGAGTGAATGAGATGTGTTGGTGTTTGTTGTGTGTTAAGTAGAGACTCTAAAACACTGAGTTTCCTGTTTTGATGTGCGAGTGAATTCTGTATCTAGCTACACAACTTTGAATACGTCAGAACAAACTTTTTTTTGTGAAAATTGAATAAAATAGATCTGTGACCTAAATGAGTGAAGAGCACAGACCTGGTGATTAAACTCATAGCTAATATGACATTAGGGTTATGTTGTGTGTTGTGCAGCTGATGGTTGGTTTGGAGTGAATCTAGCTGATGATTTTTCTTTTGTTGTGAAGTCGAGCCTGCCAATTAGTATGATGGTATGATGAACCATGCTGATGGTATGATTTACCCTCCTGAGATGAGGAGCTTGTGTCATGACTTAACAAGGCCTTTTTATTTTGATACTTTTACAGTGCACTGAAAGTTTTGTTTGATAATCTGTTATTTTTCATTTTTATCTTTTGAACAGGCACTGATTTTGTTTGTGAATTTCTTTTCTTTAAGCAGATCTGCACGTCGGGAATTAAAAGTGCTACACGTCGTCGAGAAAATTGTGACAAGTGAGTTTTCTCCACATTAGAATGGGCTCTGGAGAAGGCCACTTATTATAAGTGTCCCAGCCTAAAACTGGATTCAGCGATGTAATCCTATCTAAAGTTCTTTTTCTTTTTTTGAAATGACGTCATTTTGCTGAGAGTGGAAACTAAATGCGACGACAGGTTCCACTATCAGCAAACAAAGAAACAAACAAACAAAGAATGAGTGAATGTATGAATGGAAATAAAAACAAACAAACTGACTGACCGACTGGTAAAAGCTGACAAGACTTGATCACGACTCAAAGTTAATCTCCACCTAGACAGGACAAAGGGTGGATGAATCTATATGTGTTTTTTGTTACAGGAGCAGTAAGATGACAGCAACATTCGAGGGTGCATGATGATTTAACCTGTGAAATGCCACTTTCTGTGTCTGTGCATTTACCAAGGGTGCTATTCCCTACCTTGTGTTGCACAGAGGTCACTGTGAGAAAGTGTGTACACACTGCGCAGCGCTAACATTTGTATTTTCTTTTCTACAGCATTACAGTTTTTCATGTGTTTGATTATGTGGTTTATAAGAGGATTAGTTAATGTTTTTCTACTATAGGATTTCTGGGTTTACATGTGACTGACATTCTTTCCACAGCTAGGGTTGGCTAACTTTATGGTGTTTTTATGGCACCTCTGGAACCTGTTGACCTGTGTCTGACCTCCGTCTGACCACAGTCAATGTGTATTGCTTATGTTTTTTTGAGAATGCTGTGGAGGATTCAGCACAAGCGGACAAGTGACATGAGTAAAACAAATAAGAGGTTACGGTGTTTATGGGAAAGTTGAAGATGGGCTATTGAGCTCATAATAATAATATATGAGTGGAGTGCCTTTGCTTAAGAGAAGTCACCGATTACGTTAATGTTAACTGAGCACATGGGATGATCCATGTTTGAGGCGAATTATGGTAATGATAGTGATTTAATGATTTGAAAAAACCTGTACATGACACTTGTCTTGCCCGTGCTGAATGCTTATTACTTTTTGATATAATTGTTTATACGTGTGAAGTTTGATTTTATTTCCAGATCTTGTTTTCCGGGCCATGATGGCCACCAGTATGCAGGCTCCTGGTGGAGCCGGTTTTTGAGACAGGGATCCAGGTTTGGTGAGTTGACGCATGGTTGTCCATGCGTCAAGAGGTGGGGTCCAGAATTAACATTAAACAACATTAAACAATGTTTTACTATTATTGTTGCAGTGATTTGTGTGATTAGCTGTTTATTTACAGGTATTAAACCTATGCAAGTGGTGCATCCAGGTTCAGATGAGGCTTTGATGGCCTATAAGTGAGAGGAATGTTAGGTTTTGTACTGTTTATTGTCATTTATGCTTAGCTTAGAAATATCTATATATGCTTAGGGTTTATAATTAGTTGTAGATTGGTAAAGGTTTGATCCTTGATAGTCTGCAAACTTTGTGTGTATTAGAGAGCACTCTGGAGCATGGGGGAGTTCGTACCTTGTTTTATGGTAGGACGTAAGTGCTATTTGCTTAGGCGAACTCTTGGCAGGTTTGGGGAAGTTATTTATGGGGTTACACTCTGACCACACACACACACACACACACACACACACACACACACACACACACACACACACACACACACACACACAAAGATCCAGAGGGGAACAGCGTTACTGAAGGCGATTGTCCACTATGTTTACAATTTGGTAGAAACACTGAATAATAACTATCAGAAAGTTTGTCTCTCTCAGCCTCTCCCCTCCACAGTGGAGACCAGGGGACGCAGTGTTGGTGAAGTCGCTAAAACCAAGGAAACTCGGGGAGGCCGCGCGTTTTCCAGCCCCCAGACTGTACTGGCAGTGACGAAGAACCAGCATCCTCACAGACGGACAACCTCAGTGGATTCATGCCAGCAGGGTTAAGACCAGCCCAATCAGACCATCTCAGGTGTCGGATCAAGCAGACGACATCTCCGGCGGGCCAGCGCCCGGATCCAATGCACATACACACACGCAATCACTGATTAACACACAACGCCTGAAAAAAGCTACAACAAGGTACTCGAGCATTCAGCAGGAACAGAAAGCCGAAAGTGCCACATGATGTTTAATCTGATAAAGCTAGACTCATTCCATCCTGATAATGGAGAAAATGAAATGCCCATTGTCATCATACGACGCTTATTCAATGTCTCTCGAACCTGGGACCAGGCCAGGAGACGACTGAAGAACTGTGTTTTTTCTTATATATTTGAGTTATTCATCATATCTATTGCATTACTTTTAGGTTTTTCTACCTCAATGTATTTACAATTGGCACAAATTGACCCAAATCATGTGCCAGATGTCGCCAATGATGATCCTGATATATATATTGAGCATTAGGTTGTGAATTACTCCGCTATCAAAGAAGGGAATGAAGTTTTCTTATTTATGATTTTCCTTTAGATTATATTATTACATTTTGCCTTTATATTGTGTTATTATTGTGTGATAATAAAAGAAGTGAACAATTGAAGGAAATCTCCGTCATCCGTAGATCGAGTTTCCTCCTAAGGCATGGGCACCAATAAGCAGAGTTCATCCTTTAACATATAACAAAATTAAAATATTCTCGAGCATGATCAACGGTTAATCACGGTACCGGCCGGAGTACCGGGAGCAGTTTGGAAGAACAAGAAGACACGGAGACTATTCTAGGTTGTCATTCCAAACTGACTCAAAGTTTTATTCTCTGTGCAACAGTTTTTATAGGCAGACAACAAGTTTCAGTTCAGACCCTGCCCACTGGGTGGGGTGGCGTCCTGACAGTTAAAATCCTTTGTTCAGCAAGGGCAATAAAAATGCACTCACAAGATCAATAAATCTTACAGAGATCCTACATCCTGAGTTCTAACACAAAAACCAGATGGTCTTCACATAAACATTTTGAGCAAGGTAAAAGAGTGATTTGTTGGTGTTTTCCCCCCCTAGCTCTGAAAAGGGGGCCTTCTATAATCTCAACATACTTTTGACAAGTCCATTAAACACTAAACATTTAGAATCCTTTAGTGATATAAGTTTGCACATGGTAGAATACTACATGTAGTTATTTGCATTAGGAAATGTTTAACCATATATACCTAGAGGCACATAATCAATTGTGTGTTCTTTAGCAGGCTTCACTGAGGAATGCACTCAAGGAATGCACTGTCCCAGTTTAAGTGCCTTCTTTACATATAGATGAACTGTTGGATTTTCCAGGCCAGCAGGCCAAAGGGAGTTGCCCGTAGGGTTACAGAGAAAGAGAAAGACAACTAGTAAATGGGCCTTATTGAGTAACAGTTTTCCTGTATAATATCACTACAAAACAATATCCTGTAAATGCTAACCGTAGTGCTAAAATTCACAACAATTTATTTATTCTTCAGTGCACATTTGCATTCTAACATGCAGAGCTGGGTGATGGCTACACAAGCTCATGGCTGGAGTGCATGTGTGAAATTCATCTGCAAAGACAATGACAGCTTTATTTTATTTGATTATAGATGTTCTTCGATATATTTCTGTGATGTTAGTCGATATTAAAAAAAGGAAAAGAGAGAGATGAAACTTGTGTTTCTTTTCATATTAATCACACTCAATCATATCAGCTTTCCGTAACAACTTTCATGATTTTTATTTTATCTGGTAATTAACGTCACCCTGTGTGGAAAAAGTGACTCTTATTATTCTACTGGGATTATGTATTATTCATCGAGTGTATTACATCACTGTGTATGTCAGTTTATAATTTAGAGTCAATGAAGTCTTCTCCCAGGTCAATCATCATTCTCACTGCGCTCAGGATCAAAGTGTCAACATCGTCATTCAGTTCTGTTTCTTCACTGTAGTTCTTCACAGGAAGGATGAAGTTAAGCGGGATCCCCAGTTTTGAGCTCAGATCTCCCATCTGGTTTTTACAGAAACAAATGAATTACTGTAAGATCTGAGTTCAGGTTTGCAATGTTTCATTTACCCAGCCAGTGTTGTTGTAATGTTAATTTTTTCCAGCCAAAATTCACCTTTCTCTTCACGAGCTTGCTTTTGTACACATTCTTCAGGTCCTTGTCAGTTTCAGGACAGGCCTCATCAAATTTGGTAAGAACAGCTAACTGGGGAATACCTGCAATATGAGATATTTTCTGATAAGTCTGGGGTTAACTTGACAAGAACTTTGACTATGCGTACAATATGAACAAATACCACTCAAAAGCCTGTGATTCAATCAGTGAAATGTCTTCCAGCAGAGACGTCCATATTTAACCAGGTATAGTTATAAAACTTCTCTTATCAGATGTTTTAAGACAAACAAGTCTAATGCAGAACTTCAGCTGTGTTTTTCATGCACATGTATTTGTTTTCTTTTACAAGTTAAGTGTTAGAATAAATAGCCAAGATGTTCTTTAAATGCACTGTAAGTCTGTTACACACTTAATCCCCTCTTACCCAAGTCGCTGGCTGCCTCTCTGATGATTTTCATCTTCTTTAACACTGAGCTGTTAATTTCTGTTGCGTTACCAGTGTGGACACAAACCAGAACATGAACTCTGTCCTCTGGAGAAGGTGAAGGGTTGTAGCCAGAATCAGAAGTGGACAATGGAGAAGCAGGGTTTAACTGCAATATGTTACAAAGATCCAGTGAACCCACACTCATTGTATAGTATAACAAGAATCTCATTAACAACATGAATGAAAGAAGACTGTGCAAATCTGTATTTTTTTAAAAAAAAACAAACTTCAATAAATTAATCAATATATGATTTACTTTTTCTCTCACAAAATAACTTGAAGAAAATTTGAGAGTTTTACCTAAAGAATAAACAAAGTTCACAGTTTGATGATTGTACCTTATAACCCTCCTTCACATGTCCCATCATGGCCAGTTTGATGTCTTCCACTCTCACTCCTCGTCCACTCCCTTCTTCCAAACCCATCAGGTCATTGAAGACAAATGGGTAAAACTGCCCTGTGTCTTTCTTAATGTTGTGGGTTTCATACTGAATGACAAAAGTTTACAAACAACTTGGAAGGAGATACGATTTGTTTTGAACATGATGTAAAAGTTTTAATTACTTATTAAATCTTTAACATGGTGTGTAGGCTAATATTTTACCATATGTTACAGTTTCACTTGTTAAATTTCCATACATCGAGTCAGTGTAACTAAAAGGAAGTTACTTTTTTGGTGAAACTTCCTTCCTCCTCATTTGTTGCGTTGGTCAAAGCTGGACAGGTTATTCTTCTCCGTAAGACATTGCTGACAGAATTGATGAAGCTGGACTTCCCGGCACCGACTGGGCCATAGAGCAAAACTCTGACATGTGTCACTTTGTCATTTTGAAGCTGAAAATTCTTCACATACTGCAGATCTGCCTGGTTCCTGTAAAATGGGGTTAAAAAAGTTTAATACATTGTAGATGTAGTTTTAACATGACTGATTAGGTTAAAACATTCTAACAGCTCTGTGAGGCTGCTTTTTAAACACAGCTGTTCAATCAGGAAAATGCTAGTTATGGGATGTTTTCTGTGACGTTTGATAATGCCTGTTATCAGAAAAGCATGATAACATTTTCTGAATGGGACATAAGGGATAGTAAAAATCGTCAGTTTTCCAATGCAAGTTAAATTTTGACCTCATGATGGAGCTATATGAATAAAGTTAGATGATTACGGAAGCCACAGTAATTCATCCTGAGGAAAAACTGCATGTTTGAACTACATTTTTGTATATTACATTTTTAACAAGAGCATTAACATCCAGTGTAAGATCAAAGAATGCTTAAGGCACTTCAGTAGACCCAGTGAAAGACACATTATTAACTTAAAATGCACGTATAGAAATTGTGTATGAGATGTGGCTAACAATAATAGGGCTGTGGTTGGCTGAGCAATGTTTGCAACATCTGATAAGCTTTTCTGTTCATGTGAGAAAATCAAACATCTCTTTTGCATTTTTCATAAAATAAAATGGTCGGTGAAGGGAACCCTTTTTTTATTACTTATTAGTACAGCCTTCCAAATGTATTGCAGTAGTTAGAGTTAAACAAAAGAAAATTGGTCTAAGTCAGCAACTGATATTCTCAGTCCTGTTCACAAGACTGGAAACTGTAGATTTACCCCCAAGATACTTGTCTCCACGGAGTTTTCAAAGCTGAAAATTGAATTGAAAAGCATTTTAGAACGTAAAAAAGATGAACTCTATTTGTAAACAGGAGAAATCAGTTTTGTTCAAAATAATCTGCAAATAACAGTAACCAATGTTCTAAAATGAAACTTACTAGGAGAAGGTGGAGGTGCTAGCAAATAAAAACAAACAACATGAAACACGCATTAGACAGGTATGTGCAAATTAATTGTAGAATTTATGTTGTTAAATTTATGATATAACTTACTAGGAAGACGTGGTGGAGTTGGAGGTGCTACAAAGTAAAACATAGAGAAAGTAAAATACAATTTCAGTTTCCATTAATATTTCTGATTTTTTTGCAGTGGGAATATAACTGTGCAACAAAGACTAAAATTGCATTCTAATATGCAGCTCTTGCCTTATTCTGCAACAGAGAACAATTTCTTCACTATATACTACTTACGTGTAGGAGAAGAAGAGCCACCTCCCATTGCTAAAACTGAAGAAGTAAAGATAAAGTTAATATCAATCAATAACACACAAATATTTCAATGATCAGGTGCCCACACCCGAAAAAAGAAAAAGTTTATAAAATAATTATAAAGTTAAACTAAATGAGTTTAAAGCTTAAACGTAAAACCACAGTCGTTGCACAAATGTTGCCTTCTACAATAAATTCATTAAGGGAAGGAGGGAAAAATGCAACATTTTAGAGAGTAAGACTTAAAGTGTAGTGGCAATGATTTTACAGCACATGGTCTGCAGACTGAACTTTCCACTCACTAGTGTGGGATTTCCAAACTCCTGAGCAATGAGAAAAGTAAGAAAACATAATAAAAATGAACTGGTACGAATCACTAAGGCTCATTTTTAACCTGATAACATACATGGTAAAGAATTCTTACCTGTATTGTGATGCAGCTGCAGAGGCAAAGATCAAGTGAAACTGTTGAATGGAACAAAGTCGGTCTTATATAGACTGATCAGATCTTATACTTTCACTTTCTTAATGACAAACCATGACGGTTATAAAAAGGTACTTCCCAGAGTCACTTCTGGGAAGTACCTTACCTGATGTTTTTCTTTCCTGCTACTTTTTGATGCAAACCTCATCTGACCTTTCTCTTACTTAACTTTTGCAATAATTAGAAAAGATAAAACTGAAATATGTATTTAGCTTTTAAAAAGTGAAACTGAAACTGAGTGATGAGACAAAATGATGAGATGTGAATCACAAGATTTTCCTCTTTAATAATAATAGATGATCCCCGTGGGTAAATTACTTTCTTTGAATTTCTTAGGGGCAGCCACTAAGCAGGTGACCGGGGAGCAATGTGTAGGGATGGTGCCTTGCTCAGGGGTATCTCAGCATAGCAGTTAAGTGGATTTGAACCACCGACCACTCTACCTACTGAGCTATCCCTGCCACCTTTGCATTCTTTATAAGTGTTTGCAGGCTATAATTTATCATTACTGATGAACAAAGCAAATAAAAAAATGCTTGTTCACATTATTTATATTTAGTCTTTTTATTGTTTTATCTCTGCAACCAGCAGACTGCTCACTTATTATTTTTCTGCAAAAAGTTGTCAGGTGCTAAAACATAAAGCTCAGGGGAATTAAGAGGATTTCCAAGACACACGGGGTTGATTTCTTATAAACCACATGCTTTATCATAAAATAAAACAGAAAGTGAAAGTGGGCAGGCTACTGTATAAAAGACCAAGTGCTCTCTTTGAGTAGTTTCACTGCATCCTCCTCGCTGCAGCAGTCACAGCAGCAGCACAAGGTAGGAAACCAGACTGATGTTGTTTTATATGTTTTGGTATTTTAATTTCATTTTCCCCTGTCTGGTTGGTTTTGTTTTCTAGTTTGTCTGATGTTTGAGAACATGGGTTACACAGAACAGCTTCTCACTTTTCTTATTTTTTTATATTTTTGGTTACACTATTAAACCTGATTGTTTAGACTGATGATCTGTCCAAAGTGTAGCCCCTTGTAAAGTATGTTAGGATACACTTAACATAGTGGAGTTTGACATCTGTTACCTGCTTCTGAGTTTTGTCTTTCTTTCCTTCAGGTCTTCAGATTTGATCATGGACCCTAAGAGTAAGGGACAAATTGTTTAATGGCAATATCTAACGGAGTCACTGCAGTGCTTTCATGTTGCTGTTGATGGCATTGATATAATTCTTATGATGATAATAATCATAATACCTTATTTTAATAATAGTGCTGAAACATTATTAATGTGCTCACGTTATGCCTGCTATGCAGAGTCAGTAATATTATTTCACATTTAAATCCCTCACTCTCAACTGTTTCAGACATTGTTTCTATACACAACACCAGGGGTACCCAGGTCCAGTCCTCGAGAGCCACTGTCCTGCAGCTTTTAGATGCATCCCTACTCCAACACAGCTGAATCAAATGGTCTGATTACGTCTTCAGCATGGCTTCAAGTTTGGCAAAGGCCCGGTAATAAGCCATTCATTTGATTTCAGTGTGTCGGGACAAGGATGCATTTAAAAGCAGCAGTAGCTCTCGAGGACTGGGCATCCCTGAACTACACACACAATCTGTCTGTGAAGGTTCTCAGTCATCCAGGTCATCGTAGTCAAAAGAGCTTGCATAGAAAAGCGTCTGGACTTCTTTAAGTTACTTGAAGACGTTTCACCTCTCATCCGAGAAGCTTCTTCAGTTCTAAGGTCAAATGGTGGAGAGTCCCAGATATAAACCTAGTGGGAGTGACCCCCCACGGAGGGACAAAAGGACCCCCTGATGATCCTCTAATCGCCTGAGCCAAGGTGTGAAACTGGGTGTGGGTCCCAATCAGCCAGAGTTTCAATCACCCGAAACCCGAAACTCTGGCTGATTGGGACCCACACCCAGTTTCACACCTTGGCTCAGGCGATTAGAGGATCATCAGGGGGTCCTTTTGTCCCTCCGTGGGGGGTCACTCCCACTAGGTTTATATCTGGGACTCTCCACCATTTGACCTTAGAACTGAAGAAGCTTCTCGGATGAGAGGTGAAACGTCTTCAAGTAACTTAAAGAAGTCCAGACGCTTTTCTATGCAAGCTCCTTTGACTACACACACAATCATAGCACAGGATGGAAAAGGCCATACAAATCTCAGCTAACTGATCTTTTGTTTACTTTGTGTGAAATATAATGCAAGTCAAAAATAATATAACAATTTTTAACAACACTCTTTGATTTGTTAAATATTTTTTCCTCAGATTCACCTTCAGCTGCTCCAACACCACAAGTACAGGTTAGCAAACCTCCTTGGTCACTCACATCACAACTAACATAAAACATACACACGCAAAACTCACTTTATAACAGGAGCTATCATGATGGAGCTAAGAAAAACACTTTTTCATTAACTTTAAGAGCAATGTGCAGTACTCTGGCCACAAAAATACAAGGTTAGATAATGGCATGATTTTTGGGTAACACTTTATAATAACTACAATGAGCTATCAAAAATTATTAAGTTATTATAAATTACATAAATCATCATTTTTGTAATCGCACAGTTGTAAATGCTTGCAATGTATGTAATGTAAATGTCTTTAGTGAGTTCACATATAACAATATTTTTGACACAAGTGTTTTCATACTTAATTACTGAATTATGGATTCAACAGAAAGTACAAACCAGTTATTTATAAGCTGTTAATGGTTCATGGCAGCATTCGCAAAGTCTAAGTACATAATTAACATTACATATAAACACAGTATGTAGATGCACATGTATACATACAATATTAATAGAGGTTTTATAAATAATTGTTAATTATTGCCATTCATGGTACAGTTGTTAAGTATTTTATGTGACCTCATCTAAAAGGAGGACTATCTATGATTATAATGATTATAATATGAAGCATTTACACATGAAAATAAAAGACAAGGTGGACATTTAGAATCAAAGCAAGTTTCTGCTATCTTTAAAATACAAAAAGAAAATAGACAAAGTAAAAAGTTATGCGGTACATACAGGACGGAAAAATAATGAAGTTTACAGAAAACAGTAATGTAAGTTGGACGAGAGTTCAAACAATCAGAAATCACAAAGTTTTTCACAGCGCATCAAGAGCAGGTATTTATGTCAAAAACAAGAGTGCCAATTATATTGCATATGTATGTATGTTGACAGAATGCTGGCAATCATGAACAATGAACCCCCCATAACACACTGCACAATCTAAAGAGAAGTTTCAGCAACAGGTTCCTTCAACCCTGCTGTCTGAGGGAATGTTGCAGGAGGTTGTTCCTTCGTTATTAATGTTCTTTGGTCAGGTCCACACATGTGAAACGGAATTATTAAACCTCAGTGCACAGGGTGCATTTTTGTACTCCATGACATATATTTGTAGACGTACTTGTCCTTTTATATTTATATACATGTTTATATTTATATTTATACCTATATCTCTAGATTTATCTATTTATCTTAATCTCCAAAAGTTGACTCTGTTCATCTGGACGTAGCGTTTTGTAGGAGAAACATTTCCGCACTCATCCAAGTGACTTCTTCAGTCTCAGCTTCAGTCTCAGCTGACTGCAAGTTTCCCCAAACCTTATAACCAGTATGTCTGTGAAGGTTCTCAGTCATCCAGGCCATCGTAGACTAAGGAGCTTGGAAAGAAAAGCGTCTGGACTTCTTGAGTTGCTTGAGTTGCAGAAAAGAAGATCAGACACCAGCGAGGGAGGATAAGAAGGACAGACGCAACAACATTGTCATCCCCTATGTAGCCGGTGTATCAGAGAAACTCAGGAGAGTTTTCTCCAAACACGACATCCCAGTGTACTTCAGACCCAGCAACACACTCAGACAGAAACTGGTTCACCCGAAAGGCAAAACTCCTAAACCCAAACTGAACAATGTGGTGTATGCTGTACAGTGCAGCGAGGAATGCCCAGACCTCTACATCGGAGAAACCAAACAGCCACTTCACATGCGCATGGCACAACACAGAAGAGCCACCTCCACAGGACAAGACTCAGCAGTTCATCTGCATCTTAAGGATAAAGGACACTCTTTCGAGGATGCCAACGTTCACATTTTGGACAGAGAGGACAGATGGTTTGAATGAGGAGCGAAAGAAGCCATCTATGTCCACTGTGAGCGACCATCTTTGAACAGAGGCGGGGGTTTACGACACCAACTCTCTGCCATCTACAATCCAGTTTTGAGATCCCTTCCCAGACGCCTTAACGCCCACTCACATCCTGGGCCATCTGACCTCAGGAATTCGCATGATAAGGTGGGGCCAGGTTTCACAATGAACTCACCCGAAACTCTGGCTGATTGTGACCCACACCCAGTTTCACACCTTGGCTCATGTGATTAAGTAGAAGATCATCAGGGGGTCCTTTGGGGGGGTGGAACTCCCAACCATGACAGGGGGGGCCATGGCAAAACGCCAACAAAACGCTTGGACACTGCTAGCGCCCACAGAAACGCAAAGCAGGAGATGAAGCATCGCTGAATATGTTTCCAAACCAACTTCATTCTAAGCCAAAGACTATAAATATGAAGAAGCATATCTTCCCTTTGGTTTCACCTGCACAAGTGCCAAGGTAGGTCTCCCCTGCAGGATTGGTTTTCCCTTCGTCGGGAGCAGCGCTGGGCTCTTCAAATCATGGACAAACAGGATCCCACATTCTTGATATTTAGTTCACAAACACTTCTCATAATGACTAACTACTCCTGACATTTTGGAGATGTTAGCTCTTTATACAGTAAAGTTACAGCGGGATACAAATAATATCAGGCTGATCCTGCCACGATTTGTTCCCCCGGTTCAAATCACGGACAAACAGTATCCTACAGTTGTTTATGTTTTTAAGCCCATTTTACACAGAGAGGCATTTTTTGAAAAATATATTGATAGCAATGTTGAATATTATTACACAGGGAAAAAATAACTACATGTAAAATAATTACACCATAACGCCTCTGACTTTCTAAATGGAGGCACAGTAACTGCGTGTGTGTGTGTGTAAGCATGTAAAACCTGAAGATAGTGACAAAATACTGTTAATCTGACTATCTGCCATTCTGCAATTAATCTCATGTAAACAATAACGTGGCGCACAGCGTGACGTGAAAAAATGCTCGTACCTGTGACGTTGTGTGACAAACTCTGTATTCCTCGTCCACACGTAAATGCAAAAAACAGGAGTTTTAATTAGTATTCACTTCATTAAAAACAACAAAAATAAAGCTGTCATTCCTTTAAGTGAGTCAAAGCAGCAAATCAACAGTAGTTTGATTTGTAAATAAATCAATTTGTCTGCAATTTCTTCTAGAAGCTGCACAAACACATTAACAATCTTCCAGAAGAATACAGGGAGGGTATGTACCAACTAATTAAAGGGTATTTCTTCTTCGACTTCTTAAACCGTATTGCCATTTCTAAATAAAATTATGCAAAGTTTTCTTCTCTGCCACATGCCCTATTGGTCAGTATGTTCTGAATCATTTCATGCCATATATTAATCTGCTCATTTTGTCATGTAACTGTCACACTGTAAGAATTTGTTAATGAATTTCTGACACAGAAAACCTTCGCTTTCCAAAGCTCCATCAGTAATGCCTCCTGGTATACCTTGGACAAACAATTGGAAGCGAAAACTAAATACTTTTCTACTTTTCAGCTGAAGCAGCTAAAGACCATTCACAGTGAAGCAGCCTGAAACTCTCATTTATCTTTTCAGCTGCTAAAACATTGTTGGTGGCCTATCAAAAACGCCATGAGGATGATAAAATCAACAAATTCTTCAAATGCTTCGTTGATTTCGTGACACACCCTCATACAGGTATGTGCATAAATACCTGTATGAATTATATAAATTTCACCTTTTCATTATACAATTTCAGGCCAAAATGGTATGATAAAATAGCATTTATCAGATTTCTTATATCTTTAATAAAAGACAGCTACTAAAATGATTTCATTTGTTTTTTGATAAATAAATTTAAATATTCTTGTAAATGCAGTGGTTATACATTTACCCTCTGAACTTGTTTAGATGACTTTCATAAATATTCTCTACATGACACTGAAAGTTGTACAAAATAATTAAATAATTGGTAGATTAACGGTGCTTCCAGAGTATTTTCCATGGGAGGGACAAAGAAGAGTTTCAACCTCTTGCCAATTCCCCCTTTTTTAACAAATCACACCACATTGTGTACCACAGTATGCATTACTTCATTACACGGTAAATACAACCTCGTTTCTTATCAAGAAGACAAAATTTGCCATCTGAGTGAGCGTCCAATCAAACTAAAAAAAAAGTTTTAAAGCTTTTCTGTTAAGTTTTTCCTCTTTTCAAAATGTGTGCAGATGCAGTAAAGTTCTACAGTTACTGTACAGCTGAGACCTTCGGGGCAGACAAAGATGTGCTGTACCAAGTAAATTTGTCTCAACAGCTACTGGTGGAGAGCATAGACCTACAGGAATGCAACACTGTCATTGTTTTCTGCCCAATCAACTCTCGTGTTAGGTCAGATGTGGAGGCAGCCATGGCTAAAGCACCAGGTATCATAAAGCTTGGTCACAATAATATAAAGTATGTTCAGTTTTTTATAGTTTTATAGTTTCTCTTTTACTTTACTCACTATCAATATACATATGAATATTTTAATTCAGTTTTCAAGATAATCATGGAAACATCTTTTCTTATGGTTTCAGCCCTCTAACCATCCAAAACAGTAACAATGCAATGGCTTTTTATTTGATTATATTTATTTAGGGATGTTTCTGCTGTGTGCAGGTAATAAAGACATCATCCTGGTTGTGATGCACCATACCCGAAAGACAAACTACTCAACAAGTGGGACAGGATGGTCTCAGATATTTCCAAATGTAATCCTGCATGTTGATGTTCTCTTTCATGAGACTGAGAGAGGATTACTGAGATGTCAGAAGAATGCACAGGCAGTCTGTCAGATACAACAAGGATTACAGAAACACAATGATATTAGTGAACCAACCAACACTGTGGGAGCACAGGGTCCTTTGGCCCTGTCCCAAAGTGAGAGTTTGCCTGTTCCACAGAGGCAGGGACCTAATGTCCCACATAATCAAAATGGATGTTTGATTATGTAGTAAGACAGCTGGTGACACTGACAATGACAAAGACTGTTTAGCTGAGAATAGTTTTAGCTGAGATTTACACTTTGCATGAAAAAAGGATAAACCTAAATAGTCTAAATGAACAACATAATGCTTATTACAATGTTGAGTCTTTACAATATGAGATTTAATGTCACAATTAAATAAATGAAAATGCTCATACTGTTCATGTCAAAATGAAATAAAGTCTTGTGATGAGTCCTCAGTTTCCTTTGTGGTAACACTTTATTGTAGCATGCCTATTTTGCATTTTTATGCTGTCTATACAAAAGATTGCATGATGTACACAGCTCTAACAACTTAACAAATGGTCTTTGTATACAATATGTGTGTGAAAACATGAATGATAATGAAACAAAAGTCTACATGAACATCAAGGAATCCATTAAATGTTATTGATTTTGTTTGTCAATAAATTCTTTGATGTTGAATTCAGGCCCAGGGCCCAAATTATTGTGATACAGAAAATTTAGCTTTTTCTTCCCAGTGTGCCTGAATGTCAAACCTTTTAAGATTTATATCTATAAATATATACAAAACACAAAAATATCCATGAATTTTTTCATTCAGGACCATTTTGAAACTGAACCTGCCTGGATGCCATCTTGTCTGACTAAAGCTGACAGACTACAAACTGAGGAAGGCGGAATCCCAGGAATGAACTAAAGAAACTCCAAACTCTGAAATTTTCAAGAGCCATTTCCTGCATTATCAGTCATTATGGATAATTTGTTTAAGGTGTTTACACTCATTTGTGAAGCTCTGTGAAATATTGTTTTTGTAAGTGTCACGGAAAAGGCTTATGTAGGTTAAAAAGAAGGTTAATTGTTGGTTCCAGCAGTTAAAATGTTTTTGCTTGTACATTTCTGTGCACAATATTGTAAAGGTGTGTCTAATCTTGTGTATAATGTGGAGATAAGGGAAATATTTTACTGCTATTTTTCATAATCATTATCATTACCATTGCATTAATAATACAGTCTACAGTATAGATATTGCATTCAGATGTTTAAACATATTGGCACCCAATTAGCCTTTATTGCAGGTGCAGTTATAACCACTTTAAACTGTTGACTTTAATTTATAATCCTAAATGCTTTTTATAATCTTAAATGTTTATATGCTGATTATGTTGGTTTGTATGGGAGAGGCCCAGACGTCAGTGTGAAAGACTAGGTTGCAGGCTGACAGGAAACGCATGCTTTTGCAGAGCGTGCTTGCGAAAGTGAAACTAAGAGAGAGTAAGTGTAACTTATTTTGAGGAGCTGTTTGGATGATGCTATTTGAATAATCAGGTTATTCATTATTATCTTTTATTCATTTATATCTTTTGATTAAGCTTTCAGTAGTGGCATTTAATTAAAGCAGTTACATACTTAGATTTATTATCAGGTGTGTTTCCCATATGAGAGTGGCCTCTGTCTGCTGAGAGGTGAGACAGTGCAGTTGAGGTCGTGACATACACACATGCAGAGTAGGTGAACTTAGGTCTAAGTAAGAGTTCAGACATATTTTGCTTGTAGCTGCATTTTGTGCTGGCATACGTGACAGTTTGTTGTAGGACGTGCTGCTGATGTTCCAGACAATAAGCGAGAGTCAGAAGATGAACAGGAAGCACCTGGCTTGTAGGCGAGGAGAATGTTCTTTTCAAACTGTGCCAAAAGTTGTCAATAGAACATTTGTGGTTTTGAGACTTATGCATATATTGTATCTGCTTTGACGCATGAGGGGGCGTCACAAATAATACCTTGATGATACAAAACAACTGCGGGTGTATTTTTGGGCGGAGATCTACAGCTGATGTTTTGCAGTGTACATCTCCCCACGTGTGTTCATTAAAAATCATCGTTTGACTTAAACCGGCCAGACCAGTATTGTTATTTGGATTCCTCCTGTATCCCTCCTCAATATTTGAACCTTAACAATAATAAATGTTTATCTAGTTGTCACCCTTTTTAACTGAGTAGTCCAAAATCAGTCAAATCCACAGTAATCTGTCATACAAAGTCAAGAAAAAAACAATATTTGAGAATCTACTCTCGTTGGGTTCAGTTAGGATCGTAAGGAGACTGGCAGTGGTAACTCAACTTAAAGAAGGAATATCCCTCCACTCAGAATGAGACACTGACAACAACTTAAAGGGAGAAAAGTGATTTGAGTGTATTCAACATTTAAATGCTCCAAAACATAGACATGAACAAAACATTTAGACCATTTCAACCATGTAAATCTCAACAATGTACAATATATCACTTAAAGTGTCCATAAATGTATCAGGTAGGCTGTCCATTTCAGTTCAGTGCACTTAGTATTCAGTGTTCTTAGTAAGTGTTAATTGTCTTTAGTCACAGTTTTGCTTTTTGATGCATCAGTTTTTTGTGTTAAGTAGAATCAGATCTGACCCAAAAAAAAGAAAAAAAGTAACAACATAAAGTGTCCTGAGATCTCAGAAAAAACGTTAATCCAAAAAAAAAATTGCAAATCGTTGTATCCTACCACCCTCCAAGGAAACAGGTGGCCTTCAGATTGAGAACATCCTTTCTAGGCACCTCCACTGGCATCCAGTCCTTAGATGGCACCACTCGGTCCTTGCAGCAGATTCCTACCACGTAAAAAAAACCAGCCTGCACACAACGTGCAGTGCAATCACTCACTTGTAAAATAAAACGTGTTTCTCTAGTGTTATCCCTTTTTTTTTCCCCCTCACACATCACACATCTATACAGTTCTTATTGGCCAATAACAATTTATCAACAACAAAAATACATTTCAATGCAAATCATGAAGCATGAAAAGTGTCTCCGTGGTGTGTTAGCTAAAACTTCACATGTAAGCGCATTAGCCCAGGGAGCACATGTGGGTACGCTAGCATACTTTCCACAGGCTAACACAGCTAAGCAATCGTTAGCAGGTTCTAAGACAAATATCACATTTCCGACAAGCATTGTATCCTGACTGGTTTTATGCCCAGAAACTAGACTATGAATCACAACTTAAACTGCAACTGTGAGACTCACAGGGATATTCTTCATAGAAACATTAATTCCGTAGCGCAACACGTTACAAGACTGAATATCCACACAGCTTTGCGCATCTAGCTCCGTGCAGGCGGATGCAGTGAAAGAAAGTCACCACGCACGCGCTATGGTGCATTCACGGTACATGGGAAAACTCAGCATTTAACAAAACAGTAAAACTTCAAATTAGGATAAAAAACAGAATACAATTGGCAATAAAATAACCATGAGTTACATTGTCACAAAGAACAAGGTTTTGTTGCACCACTATTATCACGAGGTTTGGGCGTGATAATATAGGCTGTGAGGCCCACTTTTAATAATCACGCTAAGGACTTCAGCGAGCTATCTGCAAAAGCCTGGTTAGTTTACCAACAATACAAGGTATTTGGCATAATTGTAGTGTAATATTGTGAAAATTTGTAATGTATGGTGTTCTAATTATTTTATGTTTATGTCTCCGTGAATCGCTACCTTATCGTGGTGGAGGGGTTTGTGTGTCCCAGGGATCCCAGGGGCTATGTTGTCTGGGGGCTTTTGCCCCCTGCTAGGGTTTCCCATGGCAAATTGGTCCTGGGTGAGGGACCAGACAAAGAGCGATTCAGAAGACCCTAATGAAGAGAACATCGAGGGAACAGTTTACCCTGCCCGGGATAGGGTTACCGGGGCCCCGCCCTGGAGTCAGGCCCGGGGAGGGTGCCCGAGGGCGAGCGTCTGGTGGCCGGGCCTTAGTCCATGGGGACCGGCCGGGCACAGCCCGAAGAGGAGACAAGGGCCCATCCTCCCGCAGGCCCACCACCCGCAGGAGTGCCATAGGGGTCGGGTGCATTGTGTGCCGGGTGGCGGCCAGGAGCAGAGGCCCTGGCGGACTGATCCCCGGCTGCCAAGACTGGCAATAGGGACATGGAATGTCACCTCTCTGGTGGGGAAGGAGCCTGAGTTAGTGTGTGAGGTTGAGAGGTACCAGCTAGATATAGTCGGGCTCACCTCTACGCATGGCTTGGGCTCTGGAACCAGTCTCCTGGAGAGGGGCTGGACTCTGTCTCAGTCTGGAGTTGCCCCTGGTGACAGACGGCGGGCTGGGGTGGGTATTTTAATATGCACTCGGCTTGCTGCCGGTATGTTGGGGTTTTTCCCGGTGGATGAGAGGGTTTGTTCCCTGCGCCTTAGGGTCGGGGAAAAGGTCCCGACTGTCATCTGCGCTTATGCGCCGAGTGGCAGTTCAGAGTACCCAGCCTTCTTAGAGTCCGTGGGCCGGGGGGGTGCTGGAAGGTGCTCCACCTTTAGACTCTGTTGTCCTGCTGGGAGACTTCAATGCTCACGTGGGTAACGACAGCGAGACCTGGAGGGGCGTGATTGGGAGGAGCGGCCTCCCTGATCTGAACCCGAGCGATGCTTTGTTATTGGACTTCTGTGCTAATCACAGTTTGGCCATAACGAACACCCTGTTCGAACACAAGAGTGTCCATAAGTGCACGTGGCACCAGGACACTCTAGGCCGCAGATCGATGATCGATTTTGTAATCGTATCACCAGACCTGCGACCATATGTTCTGGACACTCAGGTAAAGAGAGGGGCTGAGCTGTCAACTGATCACCACCTGGTGGTGAGTTGGATCAGGTGGCGGGCAGGACGCTGGACAGACCCGGTGCACCTAAACGCGTAGTGAGGGTGTGCTGGGAACATCTAGCAGAGGCCCCATTCCACGAGATCTTCAACGCACACCTCCGGCAGAGCTTCAACAGCATTCCCAGGGAGACTGGGGACACTGAGTCCGAAAGGACTATGTTCAGTATCTCCATTGCTGAAGCTGCTGCATTGAGCTGCGGCCGCAAGGTGGCTGGTGCCTGCCGTGGTGGTAACCCCGAACCAAATGGTGGACACCAGAGGTGAAAGGAGCCACCAGGCTGAAGAAGGAGTCCTATCGGGCTTGGTTAGCCTGTGGGACGCCGGAGGCAGCCGACAGGTATCGACAGGCCAAGCGGAATGCAGCTGAGGCAGTGGCTGAAGCAAAAACTAGGGTGTGGGAGGAGTATGGAGAGGCCATGGAAAAAGACTTTCGGACTGCCTCGAAGAGATTCTGGCAAACCGTCAGGCGTCTCAGGAGGGGAAAGCGGTGCTCTACCTACACTGTGTATAGTGCTGGCAGAGCGCTGCTGACGTCAACTGAAAAATTGTCAGGCGGTGGAAGGAATACTTCAAGGACCTCCTGAATCCCACTGACACGTCTTCCGAGGAGGAAGCAGAGTCTGGGGATGAGTGGAATGATCTGCCAATTTCTAGGGGGCGAGGTCACTGAGGCAGTTAAACAACTCCTTGGTGGCAGAGCCCCTGGTGTTGATGAGGTCCGCCCCGAGTTCCTGAAGGCTCTGGACGTTGTAGGGCTATCCTGGTTGACACGCCTCTACAATGTTGCATGGAGATCAGGGGCACACTCCTCAGCCTCCCTGGGAAAGTCTATGCCAGGGTGCTGGCATAGACTTTCCCAGATTTTCAAGATAAAACAGGACACATATTGAAACGCAAACCTGACACATGAACTTAACAAAAGACATCCAGGCATGAAACACATGAAGGGCAAGAGAGACTTAACAGAGGGGTTGAAAAGACAAGGGCAGACTAATAAGCAAATGAACAAAGAAAACCTAATGAGCTTAACCATACACTATGTGGGCGATCGTGGCTCAAGAGTTGGGAGTTCGCCTTGTAATCGGAAGGTTGCCGGTTCGAGCCTCGGCTTGGATAGTCTCAGTCGTTGTGTCCTTGGGCAAGACACTTCACCCGTTGCCTACTGGTGGTGGTCAGAGGGCCCGGTGGCGCCAGTGTCCGGCAGCCTCGCCTCTGTCAGTGCGCCCCAGGGTGGCTGTGGCTACAATGTAGCTTGCCATCACCAGTGTGTGAATGGGTGGATGACTGGATATGTAAAGCGCTTTGGGGTCCTTAGGGACTAGTAAAGCGCTATATAAATACAGGCCATTTACCATTTACTATAAACATCAAAATAAACTAAAACTCAAAACGCTGGGTCATAAGACCCAAGATCGTGACACTTTGAGGTGTGTGTGTGATCATCATCTGCAGCTTTGATCCACTGTGCTGTTGCTCTCTCTCCTTACATTCACATATAGGAGCTCAGGACAAACAAGGCAGGCAGTGCAGACATGACTTCAGATATATAAAAGTGAAGGCCGTCTCTCTGATGATGTCACAGAGCAGAGTCATTCTGTCCAATAAAGGATCTCAGATCAGCTGCTGCCATCTTGTGGCCACAGTTGGTTACTGTCTCTGAAAGTTGTCTCATGTTTCCTGTTGTCCTGCTAACAAAGGCTGGAGCTCATCATGCTGAGAGGGCAGCAGCATTTTGTGGCTCTTCACACATGTTCATTATATTCTGATGATCCTGGATGGAGACAAACTACAGATAAGTGTGTTCAGCCCAACTAGTTTATCTCATTACAGCAGTTTGATGTTTCCCTTTGAATCCCCCTGAAGATCCTGACAGTGAAGCACGTACATAATACTCCAGCCTTTCAACTCTGAGCTTATTTAGTTCTATTAATACACTGAAATCTCATTTGTGTCATGAAGAAAGTCTTTAATCAAACAGAATTCAAAGATCAGAAACATTTCATATATGGAGTTAAACATGAATCATTGTTTCAACAACATATTTATTGTTGTCATAAACAGACAAGAAGACAACAACAAACTGCTCCTCCCATTCAACACATGTCAGTCCATATCCCAGCAAACTAAATCATCTCCATTTACACATCA
This sequence comes from Rhamphochromis longiceps, assembly GCF_057381845.1. Classification (NCBI taxonomy): domain Eukaryota; kingdom Metazoa; phylum Chordata; class Actinopteri; order Cichliformes; family Cichlidae; genus Rhamphochromis; species Rhamphochromis longiceps. The sequence goes on from NC_140559.1 coordinate 2,158,212, forward strand.
AATAGAAACATGAATCACTTGTAATGATTAGAAACTTGATAGAATTTCAAATCTAGTTTGGGGAGTCATTCAGTGAGAAACAGTGAAATGATTTTCCATGTGAGAAGGTGGACAGAAGAAACAGAAAGAAACAGTGAGAACTAAAAGAGAAACAAAGAGCTTTGGAACAACGGGGCAGCAGGAGGACAGCTGCAGTTTAACAGCTTCAACTCACTGACAGGAAACAACATTAGAAACATCATCATCCTCAACTCATCTGCTGCACTGACACTGACACCTTCAACGGCAACACCTTCACTGTATCATCAGTGTTAATGTATGGAAACATCCTGTGAGTGAAAGTGTGTGTGAAGGAATGTATGCGTGTGTTAGTATCAGGATCAGAGAACGACAGCTTTCCTCTGTTCCAGTCCAGATTCACTCTGATCCTCTGGAGCTTCTTCTCTACTGAGAGATCAGTGAGAGGAGCTGATGGCGAGTGTGTGTAGTACGTACCTAAACTGCACCCTATTACCCATAATCCAGACTGTATGTCTCCCTTCCTCTGCACAGACTCTGCTAACACACCGAGTCCCCACCATGTACTCTCTCCAACATCAACATCCCAGCTGTGAGTCCCTGAGTTAAAGCCCTCAGAGCCCAGAACTGAGAAGATTAATCCATTTAACCTCTCTGGATTATCAGGAAGCTGCTGCTTCTCTCCTTCTCTCACACTGGTCAGATCTTCAGACAGGATGAGGTTTGGATCAGCAGTGTTTGGGTCCAGAATGACAGGAGTGTAGGAGACCACGTCCTTCATGTTGTTCCAAATGTTGAAGGTCAGGTTGCCCAGGTGTTTGGCCTGGTCTATCAGAGCTCCTGAGGGCAGCTGTGGATCATCCAGCAGGGGGCAGCGCTGGACTCTTTCCACTGCAGCCTTGTAGTTGTGCAGGAATGAGACGTCTTCAGCTCTCAGCTCCTCCTCTGTGGCTCTGACTGTGTCTGAAAGAGCTGCTATCTCTCTGCTCAGAGCCTCCATCTTCTCCTTCATCATCCCACTCTTCTGCTCCTCTTCCTCCCTCAGTGCAGCCAGCCTGGCCTCCTCTTCCTCTGCGAGAAACTGGTGAAGCTTCTTAAACTGCTCCTTAATCTGCCTCTCTGTGTGTCGGGCCTGGACCTTAATGTGTTCTGCTGTTTGATCAAACTTCACTTGAACTTCTTCACAAACCTTTAACTTCTTCTTTAAGGGCTCCAGAGTTTCCTGAAGTTCCTTCTTGTGTTGTTGTGCAGCTTCATCGATGGGTCTGAATCTGTGATTGGTGTGATTTTCTGAGTCTCTGCAGACGAGACACACTAGCTGCTGATGGTCCAGACAGTAGAGTCTGAGTTTCTCAGAGTGCAAACTGCATAGAGCCTCTGAAGCTCTCTGATCTCTCTCCTGTAAGAACGACTCACACAGGTTCTTTAAAGCTCGGTTTAAAGGTGGTTCATAAACTGATATTTCCTTACAAACTGGACACTCGTGTGTTGGTCTCTCTCTCCACCATCTCTTCAAACAGTGTTCACAGAAGCTGTGGCTACATGACAGAAGAACAGGATCTCTGAAGACCTCCTGACAGACCGGACAGCAGAGATCCACCTCTGATCTGGAAGCCATTGAGTCTGTGAGTGAAGCTGAAAACAGCAGACAGGAAGTACAGTCAGTCCTGGCTCCCCTCCCTCCTCTACCACCTTCACTGAAACTTACTTTGAGTCGTGTTTTTGCTCAAACTCACATTCAGTGTGTGGAGCGTCAGCAGCTTGAAGCAGCAGTGTTGGAGTTTTCCACTTTTCTCTCCTGTAGCTGGACTCACTCAGAGGAAGCTGCTAGTTTGGTCTGAGCTCAGTATGATCGTCTGTGCGTCTCTCTGCACTGATGAAGAAGAACATCCTGTTTCCTGGTTTGTTGCATGTAAGTGACGTGAGGGATCGAGCTTCTTTCCACTTCCTGTTATAAATGTGTGAGTATGACAGCAGAGTGCAGATGTTCACTGCAAGTCAGGAAACAAAATCTTTTTTGAATCTCATACAATAAAGTGTGACTTAGCTGTTTGGCAGTTTTTATTTTAGACTGTTCTGGTTATTTGTCAGGTCCCCTTTAGTTGGAGTGTAGTGCTGTCACACAAATACAGGTGATGTTAAGGTGGATTTAATTTGTTGCAGATTTTGGGTCCTCTCACTGAAGTGCTAGCAGTTATTGTAACAGCATCAACATCAAATTCTGTCTGACACAAACAACGGCTCAAGATGGAGTTTAACCTTTGAGTTTAAGTCCTTGTCTTTATTCCCTCAATTTGACTTTCACTAATTCATAGACGATTTCAGTCAGAAATGTTGTTTATTACCGTTAAATAATATTAAAAATTCCTGCTGTGAATCGCTACCATATCGTGGTGGAGAGGTTTGTGTGTCCCAGGGATCCAAGAGGCTATTTTGTCCATGGGCTGGAGTTGCCCCTGGTGAGATGCGACGAGTTGGGGTGGGTATTCTAGTATCCCTCAGCTTGCTGCCTGTATATTTGGGTTTCTCCCAGTGGAGGGGAGGATTTGTTGCTTGCTCCTTCTGGTCGGGCGGGTCCTGACTGTCGTCTGCGCTTATGCGCCGAGTTGTGCTTCAGAGTACCCAGCTTTCTTGGAGTCCCGCCTAGGGACTCCAAGAAAGCTGGAGGCCACACATAATAGAGGACACACTCTTGACCTACTGATCTCCAAGGGCCTGAGCATTTCAAAGGTTACTGTGTCTGATGTGGGCGTGTCTGATCATTACTGTGTTTTCTTTGAAAGTAAAATCTCAGTCCACACAAATATATCAACAACAGTGATCACAAAACGGTGTATAATTGAACACAGTAGTGCAATTTTTAACCAGGTCTTCCCATTAACACCTGACCTGTCCAGAGGGTCAGTCAATGAGCTCGTCAATAGCTTCAATGCTAACATGTTAAATGTAATGGACACTATTGCTCCCATTAAGGTGAAGGTTATCTCTGGAAGGAAAAAGTCTCCATGGAGAAACTCCACACTGGTAAAAAATGAAAAAAGAGAGTGTAGGAAAGCTGAGCGCAGATGGAGAAAAACAAACCTCCAGGTTCACTATGACATCTATAAAGAGAAACTTCACAATTATAATTTACAACTGAGGAGTGCAAGGAGGTCCTACTTCTCTGACATCATCACTAAAAACAGCCATAATGCTCGGGTCTTATTTTCTACAGTTGACAGGCTAACAAACCCTTTTGTGTCAGTGGCAGCTGAACTTCATTCGACCATGGCCTGCAATGACTTTGCCAAATTCTTCACAGAAAAAATCCAAAAAATTAGACAAGCAATTGGTACATCAACAGCAGATCCAGGATATGTACTGTGTCCACCAAAAAACTGTTTAAACACCATGAAACAGTTTCACCCGATTAACAGCAAAGACCTGGAGGACATCTAAGGTCAACTGAACTCCTGCTCCTGCTGTTTAGATGTCCTGCCAACAAGTTTTTTCAAAAAGGTCTCAAAGACTTTAGAGTCAGACCTGTTACAGATCGTCAACTTTTCTTTATTATCAGGTGTGTTTCCAGAATCACTAAAAACTGCTGTAATAAAACCTATACTGAAAAAGGACAATCTTGACAAGACACAAATGAACAACTACAGGCCGATCTCAAATCTCCCATTTTTAAGTAAGATCATTGAAAAAGCAGTTTCTCAACAGCTCAGTTACTTCTTAAAACAGAATAACTACTACGATGCCTTCCAGTCAGGTTTTAGACAGAACCACAGCACTGAAACCGCTCTGACCAAAGTGTTTAATGACATATGTCTGAATACAGAACGTGAAAAAAATGTCAGTCCTAGTTTTACTGGATCTCAATGCAGCATTTGATACAGTTGACCACAACATATTACTCAAACGACTAGAGAACTGGACAGGTCTTTCAGGAACTGTACTAAACTGGTTCAAGACATACTTAGAAAACAGGAAATACTTTGTATCAATAGGTAACTTCACATCCGAGCAGACAAGTATCACATGTGGAGTTCCCCAAGGTTCCATCTTGGGACCCCTTCTGTTTAACATTTACATGCTCCCACTGGCACAGATTATAAAGAACAACAAAATAAACTATCATAGCTATGCAGATGACACACAAATATATATCACAATGTCACCAGGAGACCAAGGCCCTGTACAGGCTCTTGGTAAATGCATTGAGGAAATCAATGACTGGTTGTGCCACAATTTTCTCCAGCTAAACAAAAACAAAACTGAGGTAATAGTCTTTGGCGCCAAAGAAAAACGATTACAGGTCACCAGAGAATTTCAATCTATACATCTAAAAACCACAAACCAGGCGAGCAATTTGGGTGTAGTGATGGATGCAGACCTAAACTTAGAAAAACACATTAAGACAATAACAAAGTCAGCTTACTATCACCTCAAGAATATATCAAGGATAAAAGATCTGATGTCTCAACAGGACCTGGAAAAACTAGTCCATGCATTCATCTTTAGTAGGCTTGATTACTGTAACAGCATCTTTACAGGTCTACCTAAAAAATCAGTCAGACATCTACAGCTCATTCAGAACTCTGCTGCTCGAGTCCTCACTAAGACCAAAAAAGTGGACCACATCAGTCCAGCTCCGAGGTCTTTACACTGGCTGCCTGTCCGTCAGAGGATAGACTTTAAAGTTCTAATGTTGGCCTATAAAGCTCTGAATGGTTTAGGACCAAAATACATCAGTGACCTCCTGACCCAGTATGAACCTTCCAGATCCCTCAGGTCATCTGGATCCGGTCTTTTATCAGTTCCCAGAGTCAGAACCAGACACGGAGAAGCTGCATTCAGCTTTTATGCTCCTTATATCTGGAAGATGGCGGCGCGCACAGACGCAGCGGCCCGGAGCTCCTACACTTTTGCACTTTTGGTGGTACTGTGTATTATTTCACACAGTCTGGGGTTACTTCAATACAACAGAGATGATCTACTACAACTAAGCCGTGGAGATCTTCAACTAACATCCGAGTATCTCATCCCCCCGGAGATCGTTAAGCAACCCCCGGGGCTACCCGCAACAGCAAGCCGCAGGAAGGGACGTTGCGAGCGGAGGCAGAAGAGAGGCAAGCGGGGAGGCCTGTGGGCACGGCTAAAGACTAGTCCATTTAAACCACCACTCCCGATCATATTCCTCTCCAACGCCCGTTCAATCCGTTACAAACTGGATGAAATACGACTGCAGATCGCCACTCGACGGACTTTTAATAACTGTTCGTGCATGATTTTCACTGAAACCTGGCTGGACAGCGCCATTCCCGATGCGGCTATCGATCTAGCAGGCCGCACCGCCTATCGAGCCGACAGGTCTGCGGACTCGGGTAAGAAGACTGGCGGGGGGCTGTGCATCTATATTAACAACCTTTGGTGCACGAACGTCACGGTAACGGAAAAACTGTGCAGTACAGAGGTAGAACTGTTGGTGTTAAAGTGCCGTCCATTCTATCTCCCTCGGGAATTTTCTGCCGTTTACATCTGCGCTGTTTACATTCCACCAGATGCTAATGCTAAGCTAGCGTTAGCACAATTGAGCAGCAGCATCAATAACAGCCTGGTAGCACACCCGGACAGTGTCTTTATTGCGGCTGGGGATTTTAACCACGCGGACCTGAAATCTGTACTTCACAATTTCCACCGTAATGTGAAGTGTGCTACCAGAGGAGATGGAACGTTGGACCAGGTGTACACCAACATGGCGAATGCGTACAGAGCCCAGGCTTATCCCCACCTGGGTCTGTCAGACCATCTCTCCCTTCTGCTACACCCAATATACACACAAAAGATCAAGAGCACTGGGATTACAACCAAAACCGTGAGAACATGGCCACAGGACGCTATTCCGATGCTTCAGGACTGTTTCCACTGCACAGACTGGGATGTATTCAAGGTGCAGGACACTGACAATCGTGTCGCATTGGACAGTTACACCTCCACTGTCTTGGACTACATCTGTTTCTGTGTGGACAATGTAACAACTTGGAAACGATTCCGTGTGTTCCCTAATAATCCACCCTGGATGACACACGGAGTTCAACAACTTATTCGAACAAGGAACAACGCTTTCAAATCCGGGGACCAGGAGGCATACAGTGCTGCCAGGGCCAACCTGAGAAGAGGCATCAAGACTGCCAAGCAGCAGCACAGGAGGCGTATCGAGGCCAGGTTTGAGAACAACACAAACCCAAGGCAGGTCTGGGAGGGCATCAGGGCTATCACGGACTACAAAAGAAGAACACCATCACCCTCAGCCGACAGTTCTACTCTGGCTGAGGATCTAAATCTCTTTTATGCCCGTTTTGACAGGGAGAACACCGACCCTGTCCTGTCCCCTCTCCCCTCAACCGACCCTGCTCCAGTCCTGAGCACTCATGAGCTGAGGCGTGTGTTCCGGAGCATTAACACCAGGAAGGCGGCCGGGCCGGATGGAGTGCTGGGCCGGGTGCTAAAAGACTGTGCTGCGGACCTGGCGGACGTCTTCACCTCTATATATAACACCTCGTTGTCCTGTTCACTGGTACCATCCTGTTTCAAAGCAGCAACCAACGTTCCCATCCCAAAACAGTCAAATGTCACATGTCTGAACGATTTCAGACCTGTGGCACTCACCCCCATTCCCGCCAAATGCCTGGAGAGACTGGTCATTAAACACATCAGAGCTGCTTTTCCACCATCCCTGGACTCGCACCAGTTTGCATACAGGGAGAACCGATCAACCGAGGATGCGATCGCCACAGTGCTGCACACATTACTGAAGCACTTGGAACACAGGAACACCTATGCACGGCTCCTCTTTGTAGACTACAGCTCGGCTTTTAATACCATCCGGCCATACAAACTCCGTCCCAAACTCCACCAACTGGGACTTAACTCCTCTCTGTGCAACTGGATTGTGGACTTCCTCACTAACCGTAGACAGAGTGTCAGAGTGGGTAAGAACACCTCTTCCACCCTTGTGGTCAACACCGGTGCCCCTCAGGGGTGTGTTCTGAGCCCTCTGCTACACACTCTCTTCACCCATGACTGTATTTCCTCCTGCGCGTCCAATCTCATTGTTAAGTTTGCAGATGACACTACAGTGCTCGGACTTATATCCAACAATGATGAGACAAACTATAGGACAGAGGTGCAACAACTAGAGTCATGGTGCCACGACAATAACTTGGTCTTAAACACCAAAAAGACCAAGGAGATCATTGTAGATTTCCGGAAGAGGGGCCATAACAACCATCTGCCTCTCTTCATTGGCAGTGAGGCGGTGGAGAGGGTGAGCAGTTTTAAATTCTTGGGGGTAACTGTGACCGAGGACCTGTCCTGGGGCAACCATATCACCTCAGTTGTACGGAAGGCCCAACAGCGCCTCTACTACCTGAGGAGACTGCGGAGCGCACACATTCCCAGATCTCTGATGTTGAACTTCTACAACTGTGCCATCAGCAGCGTTCTGACGTATGGATTTCTAGTGTGGTTCCCCAGCTGCACCAAGGCCGATCAGCAAGCACTCCAGCGGGTGGTGAAAGAAGCTGGCAGAATTATTGGAACAAGTCTGCCAGAGATCAGTAATATCTTCCCCACTCGCTGTCTGAGGAGGGTGCACAGTATCCTGCGGGACCAACATCACCCTGCGCGCCACCTTTTCCATCTGCTGCCCTCAGGGAGAAGGTACAGGTCTATACAGGCCAGAACATCCAGACTGGCCAACAGCCTGTATCCACAGGCTGTGAGGCTCCTGAACTCTCTGCCCCCCTCTCACGGACAATAACCATATCCAACTTCTTAATAGCAATGAACTGGTCTGCATTGGTGCATCATATCTTTATTCTCTTCCCCCTCCTGCCCCCCCCCTTTCTTAAATAGATAACTATCATATCTGATATCATATCTCACAGTACAATAATATTGAATGGGTTGCATTGTTGTATTTTGTCATGTTTCTCAGGTCTTTGTCTGAATTTCTACGAACATTATTGCTAAGGATTGTCTTATTGCATTGGAGTCACACTGGGTTAAATATGTACACTTGGGTTTTAAGGGGTATTTATTATTTTCTTCTTTTTTTTGGGTTGTATGGAAGCCCCAAACGCAATTTCATTGTTCTTGACAATGACAATAAATAAATAAATACTAAATAAAAATAAAAATACAAACTCCCAGAAAGCCTCAGATCAGCTGAAACACTCAGTTTATTTAAATCCAGGTTGAAGACTCACCTATTCTCAGCTGCATTTGAATAAAGCACCAAATCCACACTTTTAAGCTTAAATTTCAAAACTTACATTAACTACTGATTTTATCTACTGTTCTGATTTTATCTGTTTTGATTTTATATACTGTTTTGTTTGTTTGTTTGTTTGTTTGTTTGTTAAGTGGGTTAGAGCTCTGGGTAGCTCCCCAGCTGGGTCTAGACTGGGTCTAGAGAGTATTTTAAATTCAGGGAATTTAAAATAGAAAGTAGCTCGTCCACAGAAGGACTGGTAGCTCCCCTTACGATAAGGGTTCAGATCGCGCGAACAGGTGTGAATGTGAATGTGTGTGTTTAGTTAGTTTGTTTGTTTGCTTGTTTTAATCAATTTTAAATCATGATTTTTATTTGTTTTTGTTTCTAATGTCTCTGTAAAGCACTTTGAATCACCTTGTTGTTGAATTGTGCTATACAAATAAATTTGCCTTGCCTTGCCTTGCCTTGGAGTGCTGAAGGGCGCTCTGCCTGGGGACTCTTTTGTCCTACTGGGAGACTTCATGTGGGCAACGACAGTAAGATCTGGAGAGGCATTATTAGGAGGAATTGCCTCTCCAGATCGGAATTCGAGCAGTGTTTTGTTGTTGGACTACTGTACAAACCACAGATTGGCCAAAACAAACATAAGAGTGCCCATAAGGACACTCTATTTTCTGGACACTCGGGTAATGCGTGGTTTCCCTCCATAGGCTTCCTGTTAAATCCAGAATTGAATTCAAAATCCTGCTCCTCACATACAAGGTCTTAAATGATCAGGCCCCATCTTATCTTAATGACCTTGTAGTACCATATCACCCTATTAGAGCACTTCACTCTCGCTCTGCAGGCCTACTTGTTGTTCCTAGAGTATTTAAAAGTAGACTGGGAGGGAGAGCCTTCAGTTTTCAGGCCCCTCTTCTGTGGAACCAGCTTCCAGTTTGGATTCGGGAGACAGACACTATCTCTACTTTCAAGATTAGGCTTAAAACTTTCCTTTTTGCTAAAGCTTATAGTTAGGGCTGGACCAGGTGACCCTGAATCCTCCCTTAGTTATGCTGCAATAGACGTAGGCTGCCGGGGATTCCCATGATGCACTGGGTGATTCTTCTTCACTCACTATGTGTTAATAGACCTCTCTGCATTGATTCATATCTGTTTTTAACCTCTGTCTCTCTTCCACAGCATGTCTTTATCCTGTTTTCCTTCTCTCACCCCAACTGGTTGCAGCAGATGGCTCCGCCCCTCCCTGAGCCTGGTTCTGCCGGAGGTTTCTTCCTGTTAAAAGGATTTTTTCCTTCCCACTGTCGCCAAAGTGCTTGCTCATAGGGGGGTCATATGATTGTTGGGCTTTTCTCTGTATCTACTGTACAATATAAAGCGCCTTGAGGTGACTTTTGTTGTGATTTTGGGCTATGTAAATAACATTGAATTGAATTGAATTGAATAAAGAGAGGGCCTGAGCTGTCAACTGATCATCACCTGGTGGGGAGTTGGATCAGGTGATCGAGGAGGACACTGGACAGACCTGGCGCACCTAAACCTATAGTAAGGATTTGCTGGGAGTTCCTAGGAGAGGCCCCAGTCCGCGAGATCTTCAACACACACCTCCACATACCTTCAGCAGCATTTCGAGGGAGACTGGGGACACTGAGTCTGAATGGTCCATGTTCAGCACCTCCATTGCCGAAGCTGCTGCACTGACCTACATCCACAAGGTGGTCGGTGCCTGCCGTGGTGGTCACCCCGAACCAAATGGTGGACACCAGAGGTGAAAGGAGCCACCAGGCTGAAGAAGGAGTCCTATCGGGCTTGGTTAGCCTGTGGGACTCCGGAGGCAGCCGACAGGTATCGACAGGCCAAGCGGAATGCAGCTCGGGCAGTGGTTGAAGCAAAAACTCGGGTGTGGGAGGAGTTCGGAGGGGCCATGGAAATGGAAATAGTTAATTTCTGTATTATATGATTTATTTATTACATTTTATGTGGAGTGAATAAATAAAAGTATATTTACCATGGGCCTTGGAGACAAAGCACGTACAAACTCCAAAACCTGTACAAACCCTGAAGCACTTAAAAACTCCAAAACACGTAAAAACTCGAAAACACGTAAAAACTGCGAAGCACGTACAAAACACAACAGAAGTACTCCAGGATGCTAGGCGCAGTGATGACCTTTTGTTACCTAGTGGCTACACAAGCCAGGAAGTACCAACGACCAGATTTGGTGTGTGGTAGTAGCAGGTAAATGAACATTTTCTTAAATTACACAAACAATACACATATGCTTTCAATTGTGTAATTTAAGTGATCTAGGTAGCTCTGTTTTGGAAGTTCAGTTAACCCTAGAAATGTGTTTTGGAGTTTGTACGTGCTTTGTCTCTAGGGGCCACCACATATTTATATATAAACATATATAAATAAAACCACTTTTTTTTTTACATTAGTAATTCCTTTTGTGCATAATTTTATGTTCTTGTTAATTATAAATTAATTGCAGCAACAAAACAACCTGAAGAGCCGGTTGGGAGCTGAAAGAGCCAGTTCTCTAAAAAGAGCTGGAAATCCCATCACTGGCACCTCATTTCTAAGGCCAAGCACCATATTCCGCATAATGACCTGGAAAAACGTATTCATGCACTCGTGACTTCCAGCTCTCTTACTACAGCTCTCTTTACATTGGCCTTTTCTCCTCCCTTCTCCTTAGACTGTAGACTCTCCAGAATGCTGTGGCACACCTTTTGACGGGTAGCAGGAAATTTTCTTCCATTATTCCTGTTCTTGCTGACTTGCACTGGCTGCCAGTTAAATACTGTATTCATTTTAAAATACTACTCTTCACGTACAAAATTATCAATAATTTGGCGCTGAGCTACCTCAATGAGTGTCTTTGATTACACACTCCTGTCAGAGCACTTAGATCTGCTACTCAACTTCTTCTGCAGCATCCTCATTCTCGGCTGAAGTCTCGGAGCGACCATGTGTTTGCTGTAGCTGCCCCAGTCTTATGGAACAATCTTCCTGTTGCGTCTGACTCTATGCCATTGTTTGAATCACGGATAAAGACTTATTTATTTAATATTGCTTTTCCACCTAGCTAATATTTGGTGTGCGTTGATACATTTTTATCCATTATGCTTTCTTAACTACTTCTATGTATTATGGTTGTCATGGTTTTATAATTGATACGTGCCAAATGCTTTCTCTTATCGCTCCCTTCTCCTTTTTCCTGTTGTCAAGCACCTTGGTATACCCTTGGGTTTTTTAGTGTGTTTTACAAAGAAAGTTTATTATTATTATTTGCGTTGGGTGAATGCTGAGTATTTGTATATGTGTGCACAGGGATGGAAATGCACATTTGTGTCTCTGTGTGCCTGTCTGTCTGTGTCCATATGTCAGGTCAGGTCTTAGACTCCACCTCTCTGGGAACATCTCAGGCCCTCCAAAGTATGGAAGTCTATCTCCCCTCATCACACCGCCTGCCGGTGGCTGATGCCCTCAGGCGTCAGTGTGTTGGTGGTTCTTGGTGTCCGGGGCTCAGGTATGTACCGGCTAACTGCCTGTGGCTGCTTGGCGAAGCCTGGCGCCCGGGGAGTGGGGGGGCCCTCAGGCCTCTGGGCCTGCAGCTCGGTTCACTTTGGCACAGGTGGCTGCCGGCAGAGCCCGTGGGCACACGACTGCAACCCCCTCTGGCCTCTGCTCCATGGCTGCTGTGGGACCCCTCATTTGGGGCTCTCCTCAGCTCTTCCCAGGAGGGTGGCACAGATGCCTCTCCGGTGGTCCTCCTCGGGCTCTCGCACTGTGGGGCCTGGATCTCCTCCATGCCTGCTTCATGCCCTGGGGGACGGGGCTATGGCTCCCCACACACTCCTCAAACAGAACGCTACATAGAGAAGCCTTTTGAATACAAGCACGCTGATCCACACAGGTGTGCACAGTTCATAGACACAAACTACACCTTTCTTGACTGCTACCTCAAAGCACAGTGTGCGGTGTCATCCCCTCGAAACTTTCCATGAAGCTTGTCGACCTTGGGCTGGGAACACCGATCTGCAGATGGATTCTAAACTTCCTCACAAACAGGCCCCAGGTGGTGAGAGTTGGTAAGCACACCTCATCACTCATCCTAAACACAGGTACGCCACAGGGTTGTGTGCTTAGCCCCCCTCCTATATTCCCTGTTCACACACGACTGTGTTGCTAAACAAGAGTCCAACATCATCATCAAGTTTGCGGATGACACAACCATCATAGGCCTCATCACAGGCAATGATGAGACGGCCTATAGAGAGGAGGTGATGTACGCTGTACGAGTGGTGGCTGGAAAATAACCTGACTCTCAACATCAGCAAAACTAGAGAGATGATAGTGGAATACTGGAAACGACCAGTCAGAGAACACCAGCCCATCCACATCAACGGTGTCAAGGTCGAAAGGGTCAGCAGCTTCAAATTCCTTGGAGTCAACATCACCGAGACGTATCCTGGACCCTTGACACAGACACTGCTATCAGGAATGCTCGCCAGCGGCTTTACTTCCTGAGGAGGCTGAGGAAGTTTAGCATGAACGCCAACATCACCTCAAATTTTTCCAGGTGTGCAATTGAGAGCTTGCTGACGAGCTACATCACAGTTTGGTACGGAAGCTGCTCTGCCAGCAGCCGTAAATCACTACAGAGGGTGGCGAAGGCAGCAGAGCACATCACTGGCACGAGGCTTCCTGCCATTCAGGACATTTATTTCCAGCGATGCCTCCGTAAAGCACACAGCATCATCAAGGACCACAGCCACCCAGCACATCAGCTGTTCTCCTTGTTACCATCTGGCAGACGTTACAGGAGTCTGTCTGCTCGGACTACAAGACTAAAGAACAGTTTTTACCATCAAGCCATAAGACACCTCAACCACAACACTTAAACACACACAACACAGCACTCAGAAGCTACCCTGCAGCTTCACAAGTACTCTGTATAATCTGCACCGATCACTCCACTTTATTGTTATTGATATTTATATTTAAAAGTGCAATACTGTAATTTTCTGCTTTGTATTCCTGTGCAATATCCCATCTGCCCTCCTGTCATATTTCTTTTCAAGATTTTCTTATTTAATCACTAGTGTACATATATTTATATTTATAGATATGAAAGAAAGTCACCACGCACGCGCTATGATGCATTCACGGTACATGGGAAAACTCAGCATTTAACAAAACAGTAAAACTTCAAATTAGAATAAAAACAGAATACAATTGGCAGTAAAATAACCATGGGTTACACTCTCCCCCTCTAAACGGCATGAGTCCCTTCATGCATCGTTGACCAACTGGGGCCTGGTAAAGGTGACACGACAGTTTTGGAGAATGCAACACCTAAGGTTTGGAAAAAGGAGCTAATAGCCAAGGTCAGCGGCTCTCCTAACTCATCATAAGTGAATTTCTGAGGTGGGCGTCTTTCTCTGTCAGAGCGCCTCAACCTCACTGGTTCTGTAGCACCAGCATCAGTACTAACAGCATCATCATTAATGACTGCAGGCTCTGGTGGAGTGAAATCTGCATCAGTCATGGTAGGTGTCAAGTTGGGCTCGAGAATGTCAATCACAACATGGTCTGAAGACCTAGCATCGGAAGGAACATAGTCCACATGACTTGTGTTAGAGACTTCAGGTTGTGTCAAGGTAGGTTTTCCAATATCAGGTAAGGACGTTTCCGGTACAGCAGTGTCAGGGGATGATACAGGGGGATGACTGTCCAATTGCTGTTGGGCTTTAGGATGAGCTGACTCAATTTGAATGTGAGGGGCTTTTGTGATGATTTGTGGATTCCATGTGCCAAAACATAATTCCTCTTCATCACTCATCTCATCACTGTACTCTCCTCCATTATCCTTGTCGTTGCCTTTTGTGCAGTTTGGTTTACTCCTGGTCCTCATTTTCCTTTGATTCACATTTTGAGAGTCCGATCCAACCTGATCTTCAACAGGTAAGAACCCGCAAGGGAGAAGCAAATCCCGGTGCAATGTACGCTGGGGGCCGTCTCCGTTTTCCAGTCTGACAACATACACTGGGCTGTCTTTGACCCGTTTGACAACAATGTGAATATTTTGTTCCCAACGGTTAGCAAGTTTGTGCTTCCCTCTAACATTTACGTTCCTTACTAAAACACTGTCACCTGGAAACAGTTCTGCAGCCTTGATCTTTTTATCAAACCTCATTTTATTCTTCTCACCCATCTTTTGTGAGTGTTCGCTGGCAAGGGTGTAACTCTCTTGGAGGTTTTGGCGAAGACCTTTAACATAGTCAGAGTAAGACTTTGGGCTGGTTTTGCCCGGGTGAGTACCAAGGACAAGATCAATAGGCAACCTCGGCTGTCTGCCGAACATAAGTTCGTATGGACAGTACCCTGTTGTGTCATTTCGTGTACAGTTGTAGGCATGTGTTAATGGCCTAACAAAGTCTCTCCAATGATACTTGTCTTTGTCCTCCAGTGTGCCTAACATGTCTAAGACAGTCCTATTGTACCTTTCCATCGGGTTTCCTCGTGGATGATAGGGCGTTGTGCGAATTTTGCTTGTCCCAATCAATGTGCAGAGCTCTTTCACAAGCTTAAATTCGAAATCTCTGCCTTGGTCACTAAGCAGACGACTAGGGATACCATAGGGGATGATGAGGTGATCCCTAAGGGCCCTGGCTATTGTCTTAGCCTTTTGATCTTTTGTCGGGACCGCGACTGCAAATTTTGTGAAATGGTCCGTCAATACTAACACATTTCTGGTGTCTCGACTATCGGGCTCAATACACAAGTAATCAATGCACACTAGCTCAAGAGGGTAAGTTGCCTGGATATTCTGTAGTGGAGCAGCCTTTTGGGGAAGGGCCTTCCTCATGAGACAACGTGAGCATTTCTTACACTTCTCTTCAATGGACTGAGCCATTCGTGGCCAGTAGAACCTTGGCCGAGCGAGATGTAAGGCACGCTCAACCCCGAGGTGACCAACCTCGTCGTGTACACCTTTCAGGGCTCTGTCGCGGTACTTTTGGGGCAGCACTAAATGGTACACAAGGGAATCTCTGTCATTGAATTTCCTGTAAAGCACGCCATTACTGAGCTCGAGTTTGTTCTATTGTTTCAGAAGGAGTTTAACATCTGACGATTCAAGATTTGTTTCTTTGGGGCTGGGTTTCAAGCCTCTTCTCAACAGGGCTATAACACGAGCGAGAGAAGGATCATCCTTTTGTGCAGCGCACCAATCAGCATCTGTCATTGAGGGTAAGATGTCTTCTCCATAAGCCTCAGTGACTGAGCTGGGGTCAATAGCAAGACTCTGGACAACTGAGAGGGTTTCTGAATGGCATGACACTGAGTGACGCTGACACAAGGCAGAAAACGTTTCATGGTCAAGATTGTTTGGCATGCTAATGAGACGTTCTTTCATATCATCAATGCGAGCTTTTTCTTTGACAAATGCCTCATCTTCATGAGGAGGCTCTTGGGGCCGCTGTGACAACCCATAAGCATCTTTGTTTGCTTGACCTGCCCTGTACTTAATATTGAAATTGTAAGTAGACAAGGCAGCCAGCCACCTGTGTCCTGCCGCATCTAATTTTGCAGTTGTCAAAACATAAGTTAGCGGGTTATTGTCGGTCAGGACTGTGAAGCTAGAACCGTAAAGGTAGTCATTGAACTTTTCACACACAGCCCACTTGAGGGCTAAGAATTCAAGTTTGTGTGTGGGATAGTTCTGTTCACTCTTAGAAAGCCCCCTGCTAGCGTAAGCAACTGCTCTCAGCCTCCCCTCTTGCTCCTGATAGAGCGCAGCTCCCAACCCATCCCGACAAGCATCCGTGTGCAATACATAGGGGAGTTGAGGGTTGGCAAAAGCAAGAATTGGTGCAGAAGTCAGCTTTTCGATTATTGTTCGGAAGGAGGTTTCACACTCATGAGTCCATTGTTCCCCGAGAGGCTGAGTGGGACTGTAAGAAAGTCTGGGCGGTTCTCTTTTGTAAATCTTGCCTCTCTTCTTCGGTGGCCGGTAACCGGCAGTGAGACGATTCAACGGTTTGGCTATCTTGGAGTACCCTTCAACGAAACGCCTATAGTATCCAGCGAAGCCTAAAAAACATTTAAGCTCTTTGAAATTGGATGGGCGCGGCCAACATTTCAGAGCAGAGATCTTTTCAGGATCGGTGTGGACTCCGTGAGCATCCACAACATGCCCTAAATACTTCACAGATGTTTTGAAGAAGTGGCATTTTTCTGGGGATAATTTAAGACCGTAGTCTCTCAAGCGAGTAAGAACTTTCGTTAGCCTGGATTCGTGCTCTTCTAATGTGTCTGAGAACACAATCAGGTCGTCTAAAAAGACAAGCACTTCGGTGAGGTGGAGATCACCCACACACTTCTCCATCAGGCGTTGGAAGGTGCTTGGGGCATTTGTAACACCCTGTGGCATCCTATTAAATTCATAGAAGCCAAGAGGACACATAAAGGCTGTCTTAGGCTTGTCCTCCTCGGCTACCTCCACCTGATAGTAACCGGACTTAAGGTCCATGACCGAAAACCATTTAGCTCCACTCAGAGCTGTGAATGTCTCCTCAATATTTGGCAGGGCATATGCATCTTGAATAGTTCTTAGATTTAGTTTACGGTAATCTATGCAAAGCCTTATCGAGCCATTCTTTTTCCTTACCAATACAATTGGTGAGGCGAAAGGACTTTGTGACTCTCGAATGATGCCTGCATCCAGTAATTCTCTTAGATGTTGTTTGACAGCTTCTCTGTCACTTGGGTGTATGGGCCTCGGCCGCTCTTTGAAAGGTGTTTCATTGTTCAATTTGATTTGGTGCTTCACAGCTGTGGTGTGGCCATGGGACATGTCATCGAGAGCAAAAACTTCAGGGATGGATCTCAGTTTTCCCAGAATTCGCTCTTTCCATTGCTCTGGGATGGGAGAATCATCAAGGTTGAATGTGAGGTTGTCGCTGTCTGGTTCATTTTGACTTGGAGGATTCCGAGTTTGACTCGATGCTAGTGGGGAAACGTGTTGAGCTGCACAAGCTTGAGCGACAATGCTATTTGACTGCAACGTAACAGCATGTTCACTAACATTGTGTACAATGACAGGTACTTTACTGCTGGAATTAAAAGGAATGTCTACTAAAGCCGATTCAAGAAGCAATCCACCTGGTAACTTGTATTGCTCATGCGGCTCAAGGACAAAACTTGTGTTCCGGTTGTTCTTTCTTAACCTCACATTTCCCATTAGGCATTGTTTGTGTCTTGCAGGGATTGTCACTGCCCCTTTGCTATGCAACATGACAGGGCAGGAATGAGTATCATTTCTTTGTACTTGGGCAACATGTTGAAGGATCGTTGCAAACTGCTTAGAGTGTAGCTTACGAATGAACTTGGGACCATCTTGATGTACTAACTGTCCATAAACCCGTAAAAGCACATTTGTCCCTATCAACAGCGGAATTCTACTGTTAAAGTGACACTCAGGAACAACAAGGGCCAAGACAGCTAATTGTTGTTCTTTGCCTGCAATGTTTTCGGGAAATGTAATGCAAGTCTGAACGTAACCCAAGTATGGCACGTTTTGCCCTCCTGCTCCTTCAATTTCAAGAAGAGCATGTATTGGCTGGATGGGAAGGTGGGAAAGGTGCATCTTGTGAAAAGACTCAGAAATGGTTGTAACCTGTGAGCCTGAGTCCATTATGGATTCACAGGGTACCCCGTCAGCAAGTACTGAGTCTGCACAGCGTGGGCCTATGAGACCTTGAGGGAAGAAGAAGTTAGGATCTAGGCTGTCTATGGGATGAATGGGTTCAGTGATTTGCACTTCAGGACCACAAGCTAATGTTTCGGGACTGGGGAAATCAAGGGTTTCAGCTCCTGGGTGTCCCACAACAGGAGCTGCCACTAGTTTAAAGCAAACGGGGCTGTGGCCTGTCGTGCAGCAAAATCAGCCTGTTTCTTCCTCAACTCTGCATGCTTTTCTCGGACAAGTGTGGGATTAGCATCATTTGTGCAGCTTACTGCGATATGATTGTCTTCCCCACACTTAAAGCAAAACCATGCCCTAGGTGTGCCAGGGACTTTAGCAAATGTCTGTGAGTTTCTGGTGTTGACAGCTAGAGAATTTTTGGGCTCATATATCTCAGGTTTGGTTGAATGTCTTTGGCTTTGGACAAGCATTTGGACTTGTTTGGTCAACTCAGCTATTTGACTTTCAAACTTGGCAGTTTCATTCGGTTTTGGGTTCACAGATTTGGATTTAGTGCTTACAAGAGGTTCAGTACTTGGGGTGGTGCTCCTTGGCCTTTGAGTTAAAGTTAACTGTTCAACTTGCTTTGTGAGTTCATTGACTTTTTGTTCGAGTTTCACAGCTTCACTGTCGGTTGGAGTAGGAGTCGCAAGTGGCGCTTGGCCAAAGGTGGGCATACTAAAAACTGAGTGTGCATGTGCAGCAGCTTTTGTTGCACCCAAATGTTTCTTCATGCGGTCCAACTTGGCGAAACGACGCTCTTCCTCAGTCCTTAACATGAGGAGAAGCTCCGAAAATGAGGGTGGAAAGCTCTTTTTTGCTTCAAGCTGGAGACTTATTATCAAGCTTTGGTCCCAGCAACCTCTAATTAAGTGCTTAAGAAGCAGTCAAAGAAAAAAATGATTTGAGATCAGAAGGAACAACAGAGGAAGGAATGAGAACACAGATAGAAACATGTGAGTGAAGTTGGCCCCCCCACCTTCTTCAAATCCAACAAAAGTGGTATCAAACGTTTGTGCTACGTTTGTGCTGGTTTGTGCTGCAAAAATTGTCGTTTGTGCTACTATCATTTTAAAGATATTAATAAAAATTTCTAGAGGTCATCAAGGCAAGGCAAGGCAAATTTATTTGTATAGCACATTTCAACAACAAGGTGATTCAAAGTGCTTTACAGAGACATTAGAAACAAAAACAAATAAAAATCATGATTTAAAATTGATTAAAACAAGCAAACAAACAAACTAACTAAACACACACATTTCACACCTGTTCGCGCGATCTGAACCCTTATCGTAAGGGGAGCTACCAGTCCTTCTGTGGACGAGCTACTTTCTATTTTAAATTCCCTGAATTTAAAATACTCTCTAGACCAAGTCTAGACCCAGTTGGGGAGCTACCCAGAGCTCTAATCCCACACCTGTTCGCGCGATCTGAACCCTTATCGTAAGGGGAGCTACCAGTCCTTCTGTGGACGAGCTACTTTCTATTTTAAATCCCCTGAATTTAAAATACTCTCTAGACCAAGTCTAGACCCAGCTGGGGAGCTACCCAGAGCTCTAACCCACTTAACAAACAAACAAACAAACAAAACAGTATATAAAATCAAAACAGATAAAATCAGAACAGTAGATAAAATCAGTAGTTAATGTAAGTTTTGAAATTTAAGCTTAAAAGTGTGGATTTGGTGCTTTATTCAAATGCAGCTGAGAATAGGTGAGTCTTCAACCTGGATTTAAATAAACTGAGTGTTTCAGCTGATCTGAGGCTTTCTGGGAGTTTGTTCCAGATATAAGGAGCATAAAAGCTGAATGCAGCTTCTCCGTGTCTGGTTCTGATTCTAGGAACTGATAAAAGACCGGATCCAGATGACCTGAGGGATCTGGAAGGTTCATACTGGGTCAGGAGGTCACTGATGTATTTTGGTCCTAAACCATTCAGAGCTTTATAGGCCAGCATCAGAACTTTAAAGTCTATCCTCTGACGGACAGGCAGCCAGTGTAAAGACCTCAGAGCTGGACTGATGTGGTCCACTTTTTTGGTCTTAGTGAGGACTCGAGCAGCAGAGTTCTGAATGAGCTGTAGATGTCTGACTGATTTTTTAGGTAGACCTGTAAAGATGCTGTTACAGTAATCAAGCCTACTAAAGATGAATGCATGGACTAGTTTTTCCAGGTCCTGTTGAGACATCAGATCTTTTATCCTTGATATATTCTTGAGGTGATAGTAAGCTGACTTTGTTATTGTCTTAATGTGTTTTTCTAAGTTTAGGTCTGCATCCATCACTACACCCAAATTTCTCGCCTGGTTTGTGGTTTTTAGATGTATAGATTGAAGTTCTCTGGTGACCTGTAATCGTTTTTCTTTGGCGCCAAAGACTATTACTTCAGTTTTGTTTTTGTTTAGTTGGAGAAAATTGTGGCACAACCAGTCATTAATTTCCTCAATGCATTTACCAAGAGCCTGTACAGGGCCTTGGTCTCCTGGTGACATTGTGATATATATTTGTGTGTCATCTGCATAGCTGTGGTAGTTTATTTTGTTGTTCTTTATAATCTGTGCCAGTGGGAGCATGTAAATGTTAAACAGAGGAGGTCCCAAGATGGAACCTTGGGGAACTCCACATGTGATACTTGTCTGCTCGGATGTGAAGTTACCTATTGATACAAAGTATTTCCTGTTTTCTAAGTATGTTTTGAACCAGTTTAGTACATCAGAGGTCAACCAGCCCCCCCACATTAATTAAATCAAACAAAATGGGTATCAATCAACTGTGCTACGTTTGTGCTGCTAAAATTTTCGTTTGTGCTGCTTCTGTTTTAAAGATATTAATGAAAATGTAAAGGTCAAAAGGTCAACCAGCCCCCCCCCCCACATTACCCAAATCAAACAAAATTGATGTCAAACGTTTGTGCTACGTTTGTGCTGGTTTGTGCTGCAAAAACTTTCGTTTGTGCTGCTATCATTTTAAAGATATTAATAAAAATTTCTAGAGGTCATCAGAGGTCAACCAGCCCCCCCACATTACCCAAATCAAACAAAATGGGTGCCAATCAACTGTGCTACGTTTGTGCTGGTTTGTGCTGCTAAAATTTTCGTTTGTGCTGCTTCTGTTTTAAAGATATTAATGAAAATGTAAAGGTCAAAAGGTCAACCAGCCCCCCCACATTACCCAAATCAAACAAAATTGA
Organism: Rhamphochromis longiceps; assembly: GCF_057381845.1. Classification (NCBI taxonomy): domain Eukaryota; kingdom Metazoa; phylum Chordata; class Actinopteri; order Cichliformes; family Cichlidae; genus Rhamphochromis; species Rhamphochromis longiceps. The sequence goes on from NC_140559.1 coordinate 2,179,435, forward strand.
TGTCAAACGTTTGTGCTACGTTTGTGCTGGTTTGTGCTGCTAAAATTTTCGTTTGTGCTGCTATCATTTTAAAGATATTAATAAAAATTTCCATAGGTCATCAGAGGTCAACCAGCCCCCCCCACATTAATTAAATCAAACAAAACTGGTGTCAATCAACTGTGCTATGTTTGTGCTGCTAAAATTTTCGTTTGTGCTGCTTCTGTTTTAAAGATATGAATGAAAATGTAAAGGTCAAAAGGTCAACCAGCCCCCCACATTACCCAAATCAAACAAAATTGATGTCAAACATTCGTGCTACTTTTTTGATGGTTTGTGCTGCAAAAATTTTCGGATTAACCAATTAACCTATCACCACAAGCTGCATGTCTTTGGAGAGAGCCCGGAGAGAACCCACGCAAACACGGGGAGAGAACCTGCAAACTCCACACAGAAAGACCCTGGTGTGATGGTGGAATTGAACTCAGGACCTTCTTGCTGTGCGGCAACAGTACTAACCACCGTGCTGCCGTAATAATAACATTAAATAACATTTATGAAGAAATTTAAAGGGGCATGCCAGTAGGTGCGTATCAGTTTATAATTAGATAAGGTGTTTTGAGCCAATAACCTGGTTGTGGATCACTGACTACCATGTTTCTTAACATTACCTTACTCCATCTAGTGTGCTACCAGCAGGGTATATGCTAAAATGCTAATGGTTGTTAAAACATTAACCTAATAATATGTGAACTGTAGCTTTTAAGTCAAATGCTAATATTAACAAAAGTGCTGTCATTTGTATGTGGGCTGTCATGAGCAAGTTGTATAAAATTAACATACACAGGAGTGCACCTCAGTGATTCAGCAAATCTGAGCTTAAAGGCTCCAAACACCCTGCAGAACTGTGAATTTTAGGTAACTGTCAATGTTACCTGAAAGGGCCGACCTATATTTTTTGCAAGAGTCAAACTTGACACAGACACAGATTTATCTCAACAGAGCCTGGATTTATCTACAAGTATTTTAATGATGAGCTTTGAACATTGACTAAATTAATTTTTGTACCGATCAAATGAATTTTGAACTAGATTGTGTTAAGGATAAACTGATAAACTCTGCCAAAAAACAAACAAACATAGCGACCTGTGTTTGGTTTGTGATCACCAGGGGGTGCTATCATACACATTCTTCTTCTGAGAGAAAAAAACAACAGTTGAAGAAAACATGTGCTAGCTATGTTATTTGCATTTTTAAGATAGATCCCATGAGCAACAGCAATCATCAACACTTCAATTTACTACATCAAAACAGTGTATCAAAGTAAGTACTTTTATGTCCACTTAAAGATGTAGAATTAAAGTTATAACCAAATTATAGCAGTAATATATCACATTTTTAATTTTTGCTTGACAGATGCCAAAGAAATCAGTGGTGGACAAAATTGCAGTATTTGAAGTCCTTCGTGCTTCTAAAGAAGCAGTCATAAAAAATGGAAAAGTTTCAACTCCAAGTGATGACATATGGCAAAATCTATGCAAACAACTTGGTGAAAAGATGACACCAAAAGCTCTTTACACTTTTGTTAAATTAAACAGACACAATGTATGGGCTGCTCTGGATTACAGTGACAAAGAGAAACTGACTGACACAGACAGCAGTGACAATGATAATGATTTTGAACAAAGCAGCTCTCCTTTTCAAAACAAAGACTGCAAGACTTTCAATGTGGAGCTCCCATTTGAACAGTGGATACATATGATTCCACATAAAGTCACATACAAAAAGAATACTTTCAAGAAAAGGGAATACACAATTTTGAAGCCAGGTACATGGACTCATGTTGTAAACCAGGGAATCTGGAAAGAGGTTAAAAGTACATGCACCATTACTTTTAAACGAGCCAAGGTGTACCCCAGAACTGTATCTTGTTTTATTAAAATCAGAGGCTTTTGCAAAGAGTGTAGTGGCCAGCTGTACATTACATGTGATAAGGAACCTGAAAATCACTGCTCAATGGTGCTGAAATGTGTAATGGCAAACACGGATGAATCCATGCACACTGGCTTTTCTAAGAGAGCCATGTCCGAAAGTCTGAGGGCACAAGTAACAAAAGAACTTTGTGAAGGCAGACTGCAGCCCCATGTGTGGAGAGCATCAGAGGCAGCAAAGCTGATGGACTTTGGTGATCCAGAGCCAAGCCATCTACCAAATTTGACAACTCTGCGCAAAGCCAAACACGAACAAAATCAACTAGAAGTTGCTCATAAAAACCCAATACTGTCTCTCCACTCATTAAAATACAGTTCCCCTCACAGTGGAAGCATTTGGGACATTGGATTAGACAAGTTCTTCTGTCACTACTGGAGTCACACTCAAATGCTGATGTACAAGACTGAAAAGCACCCCATAGTCGCCCTTGATGCGACTGGCTCAGTTGTAAAAAAGCTTCTCAGGCCTAATGTTTTGTCTGGAAATATCTTCCTGTATCAAGGTGTGTTAACAGGAAGGGACAACTCTCACGTTCCAGTGGTGCAAATGTTGTCAGAGAGACATGATGTCCAGGCAATCACAAGATGGTTATCGGAATGGATTCGTGCTGGAGCACCAATCCCAAAGGAGGCCATCTGTGATTTCTCCTTAGCTTTACTTGGTGCTTTAGTTAAGGCTTTAACACATCATTCAGATTTGAAGAGTTACATTAATGAATGCTTTGGTGTCTTGCTTCGGAAAAAATCCTACAAACTACCACCATGTTTCATCAGAGTGGATGTGGCACACTTAATCAAAATGATTTGCCAGTGGGACTGTTTGAGAAAAAAGCCTCATCGGGTGAGGGATTTCTACGTGCGATCAATGGCACAACTTGTCAAGTCCCAATCCTTGGAAGAAGCAAAGGTCCTAATACGCAGCATTGCTATTGTGGCATTAAGTGAGACAGAAGGCTGTGACAGTTTTGGAAACCCCATTATGTCAGAAGTGTCCAAATCAAATCTGAAAAGAAAGATTGCAGATGAGACTATGTCTGTTTCTGATGACAAGGAAGAAGAAGACATTAGATTGGATCCATGCACAGAAATAAACACTGACTTAAGGCAGTGGGTGGCAGATATTTGTGAGGGGAGCAGGTGCCATGCTGAAGATCATGGTGATCAAGACAATATGCACTATCTACCTGAGCTCGTCCCACACCTAATTAGATTGGGAGGATACCTACCACTCTAGACTGGAGTAATGGTTCCCCTATTTCAGAGCGAAAAGCTCACTGCAACTTCAGCTAATGTTGAAGCAGAGTTCAAGAACATTAAACATGGTCTGTTCAAGCATGAAAATCTCCCTATAAGGATAGATAAATTCATTGCACGTCATCTTGGTTTTATTGAAGGGAACATGCGGATCTGTTCTGCAAAACAAATACGAAAAGAAGCAGAGGTTGCCAGACAGGATGGTACAGTGAAGCGTCAGGATCCACACAAAGCCTTTGTGGAGCAGGAAGTGGATGATAACCCCTCTCAGGAGCCCGAAATTGACACAGACATGGACATTGAAGAAACAGCAGCTTTGGGAAACTGGAGAGGCCTTGCAGTTCCACCAAAGAAGAGGAAATTGACCTCATACCGCTCCCCTTGTCCTGAATGGCTCCACTCAGATCCAGCTGTGAAAAAGAAAAAAGTAAAGCTAGGGCTGTTAAAAAATGGAAATAATCAACAACCAGTAAAACTTGGCAAAGGACAATACTGTGTCATGAACACCTGTGCCTTTGATGCCTTCTGTCAAAGTCTGTGCTGCGCTTACTGTGACAGTCGTACTGCTCAAAACATGTTGAATAGTTCAGAGGAGAACAAAGTATTCCAGCTTGTGAAATCCCTTGCTTCAAAGGGTGTCACTCAACATGCCTATTCATTGAGGGCAGAGGTGCTGAGCTCAATATTCTGCCCTGTTCAGTTGAAGACTGGTGTTCATCGTGTTGATGCACAGTGCCATGTGTCCACAGTAATTCAAAAAACAATGATGGAAAATCCAAGTGTTCACTTCACAAGACAGTGTTCCTCCCAGTACTGCAAACTTTACACAACGAACACAAGGCAAATACCTTTTGTTTCCATTGATCTGTCAGTCCTCTCAGCTTCTGGCATAGCTCACCTTCAGTCTGCTGTTGAACAAGGGCTCAACCTTCCAGCATTGCCATGCCTAAGACCAATCGAAAGTCCTGATGCATCTCCAACAGCATTTAAAACAGATTCATCAGGAAAGCAACTTTGCATAGGGACTGTTTGTCACAGTTTCACCCTGAGAGAGCTTGTATGACACAGACCTTGGAAAATGCTCTACAGAAACTCTGGAGCACAGTTTTCACAGTCCAAAAAGGTTTTTGCTTACTGAATTCCCATCCACTCTGCTACTTCAAGGAGAGAAATTCACACTGAAAGCAGTCATTACATTTCAGGAGGGCCCAACACCAGAAACACTCGGGCATTATATGACATTCTGTAACAGGAACCCGTACATCTGGGAGATGTATGATGACCTAAGAAAGGATGTAACCATAGCATCTGAAAACACCAGCGTATGTCCGCACGCTGTGCTCTACACAAAGGAATGATGGCAATTGTGTATTTGCTTTTTGGAACCCCGTTGACTCGGTCACGGAGTTGTGTGTTGTGTCATTGTAGTGCAGGCTGGAGTATTCACGTGTACCTCTAGCCTTGCCATGTAAATAATTGTAAATAAGTTAACAAGTGGCGGTCACTTTTTGTTCCTTTGCTGTATAACTTTCACTGTCGCAGCCTAGTAGGCGTGAGAAGCCGTTTTCTTTTGTTGAACAAGTTTTCTCCTGTTTTTCGTTAGATAGTTAGGTAAGTGACTTGTCTTTTGTTTTGGCTTCTTTTTATTTTGGTGTAGGGAGGAGTAGGGATTGCTTTATAGGGAGTTTTGTTTATTGTTTTGGCATTGCTCACTGCCGATGAAAATAAATGGCTGCTTAAATACTTGAAAAAGGTGTCGTTGTTGGGGTTTGTGCGTGGGTGGGAAGTGAGTGGGGCAAACTATTTGTTACGTATTTACTTGCCGGGACCAGAACGTAACATATTGTGTATTTGCTGGTAACAAAAAGCATTTTGTTACCAGCAAATAAAGTTTTTTCTCCAACCGAATGCATTAATTATTTTAAATGCTATATTTAACATAGTTTATAAATAAGTTATAGCAGTTTGATTACTAGGTTTAAGAGTGTGATCATAAGAAAAAAATATCCAATGCTGGTTAATATCTCTCAATTTCTTTACAGTAAAGAAAGTGGCTGGTTCAGCTTTAGAAACTTTTGGTAATATCTTTAAAATGAAAGCGGCACAAACGACAATTTCAAACCAGCACAAACGTAGCACAAACGTTTGACACCAGTTTTGTTTGATTCCATTAATGTAGGGGGGCTGGTTGACCTCTGATGACCTCTAGAAATTTTCTTGAATATCTTTAAAATGATAGCAGTACAAACGAAAGTTTTTGCAGCACAAACCAGCACAAACGTAGCACAAACGTTTGACATCAATTTTGTTTGATTTGGGTAATGTGGGGGGGGGGGCTGGTTGACCTCTGATGACCTATGGAAATTTTTATTAATATCTTTAAAATGATAGCAGCACAAACGTTTGATACCACTTTTGTTGGATTTGAAGAAGGTGGGGGGGCCAACTTCACTCACATGATAGAAACTACAGACAAAGACAAAGTACTGAGCACAGAGGACAAAGACATAAAGGAACAGGGACCACAGATGGAGACCACGGTTAAAGAAAAAAAATGATTTGAGAGAAGAAGGAACAACTGAAAACAAAGACACAGTTAGAGTAAAAGAAGATGGCCCTGGGACTAGCTATGAGTCTCCAGTGGCACACCCAAAAAAGAGGAAAAGGTCTCTAATGACGAAAAGCTCTTTGGCGAAGTGTGATGAAAGCAAAGAAACAAGGCAAAAGGGCAACAAGCAAGAAAGAAAAAGACCAAAGAGCCTGACTGCAAGACAGCTGTTAAGTCCAAAGATGCTCAGAAGTCACAAGACTAAAGAGGCACCTAAAGATACCAGAAAAAGACAAAAAGCCATACAAAGAGTCAGAGAAAAAGATAAGAAAAACATTTTTGTTTGTTGTTGATTTTACTCTGATCTTCTGACAGTTTGTCTTACTACATTTTGAAAACTTTGTTATCATGTGAGGTTTTGGTTACTTATTTTACACAGTTGCTCTGAGGGTTTTTTTTTCTAGATTTTACTCACTTTTGCATAGAGTCTTCTTTTTTGTTAAGGTAAGTTATTGTTTTTATTTCTTACTTTTAAAATAAAACTTGTTAAAAACGGACAAATGCTGATATATATAAGTTGTTGAAAACAAATGCCAAATGCAATAATAAAAATCTTTCAGATATTAAAAAAAAAAAAAAAAAAAAAAGCATTTACATTTGTAGGAGGGGCTCCCCCTCTAGAAATGACTCGTGTGAGAAGGCTGTGAAGACGGTTCAAGAAGGCAGATGGGTTTTCTCCGCTGTTTTGATTCGAGCCAAGAAAGGCAGTGTAAAGCTCTTCACCGTCCTCAACAACTCCAAAGGCTGAATCAAGCTGAGTGACATAAGTGCTTGGTGTCGCAGTGACCCCCAGAGGCTTTACAATTTCAGATGCAGGGCTAAGTAAGCTCTCAAGTATCTTCCTCACTTTGAGGGCATCAGTCAGAAAAGGGTCACCGAGTAGAAGATCGACTTGGGTACGCCATATCTCATAGTCGACTTCACTGTTGGGCCGTGGGAGTCGGCCTGAGAAGGTACGTATCTTAGCATGAGCAAGGGGTGCGTGACTTGGCTCATTACGAATAACATGTTCAACCACTACTTTCTGAATATGCGAAGGGTTGTAGATGCTCTCGTCCACATGTACTGGACCAGCAAAAGTGTCAGTATGTGGGCTGAAAGCACTTGTGGGTTCTACGGGTTCACTTGAATCAGTATTGGGAATGATGTCAGCTGTCGTATTAACGTTATGGTCAACGGGTGACTGTGTCTCAGTCTGGGGGGTAGAGCTGGCCTGCAACTCGCCTTGGAAAATACTGAGGAAGCCTGCCCTCCCACTGCCCCCCATAAACTCAAGTTCCTTCAGGTATCTATGGGCCACTTCTTTGCCCATTTCTTCTTGGGTGGTATCTCTGACGGTTTTGGAAACCCATTTCACTGTAGGGTCTACAGGGCTGACAACTTCCCCTAAGGTGGAAGGGTCTATCTTTAAGATAGACTGTTCAGACTCATACACTATAAGTGTTCTGCCTTCGGGCTGATGTGGCTCATCGGGGACCCTGACAATGTTAGAGATCTTACCATTGACTTCAAAAACATTAGTTATATCATGTTCACTACGATGTCTTTCAATACCTGTAATAAGCAGGGTTTTCTGGCTATCAACTCTAAAGCATTCACAAAGGTCAAGTGCCAATTTTCGAAAATAAACGTATCACTCAGTGTGTCATATGAGTTGGAGGTAAAACCACTATGCCAATCTCCTGGCTGGCTCGCCACTAGTTGTCACCCTTTTTAACTGAGTAGTCCAAAATCAGTCAAATCCACAGTAATCTGTCATACAAAGTCAAGGAAAAAAAACAATATTTGAGGATCTACTCTTGTTGGGTTCAGTTAGGATCGTAAGGAGACTGGCAGTGGTAACTCAACTTAAAGAAGGAATATCCCTCCACTCAGAATGAGACACTGACAACAACTTAAAGGGAGAAAAGTGATTTGAGTGTATTCAACATTTAAATGGTCCAAATCATAGACATGAACAAAACATTTAAATCATTTCAAACATGTAAATCTCAACAATGTACAACATATCATTTAAAGTGTAAATAAATGTATCAGGTAGGCTGTCCATTTCAGTTCAGTGCACTTAGTATTCAGTGTTCTTAGTAAGTGTTAATTGTCTTTAGTCACTGGTTTGCTTTTTTGTGCATCAGTTTTTTGTGTTAAGTGGAATCAGATCTGACCCAAAAAAAAGAAAAAAGTAACAACATAAAGTGTCCTGAGATCTCAGAAAAAAACGTTAATCCAAAAAAATTGCAAATCGTTATATCCTACCACCCTCAAAGGAAACAGGTGGCCTTCAGATTGAGAACGTCCTTTCTAGGGACCTCCAGTGGCATCCAGTCCTTAGATGGTACCGCTCGGTCCTTGCAGCAGATTTCTACCACATAAAAAAAAAACCAGCCTGCACACAACGTGCAGTGCAATCACTCACTTGTAAAATAAAACATGTGTTTCTCTAGTGTTATCCCTTTTTGTTCCTCACACATCACACATCTATACAGTTCTTATTGGCCAATAACAATTTATCAACAACAAAATACATTTCACTGCAAATCATGAAGCATGAAAAGTGTCTCCGTGGTGCGTTAGCTAAAACTTCACATGTACGCGCATTAGCCCAGGGAGCACATGTGGGTACGCTAGCATACTTTCCACGGCTAACACAGCTAAGCAATCGTTAGCAAGTTCTAAGACAAACATCACATTTCCGACAAGCACAGTATCCTGACTGGTTTTATGCTCAGAAACTGGACTATGAATCACAACTGAAACTGCAACTGTGAGACTCACCAGGATATTCTTCATAGAAAACATTAATTCCTTAGCGCAACACGTTACAGGACTGAATATCCACACAGCTTTGCGCATCTAGCTCCGTGCAGGCGGATGCAGTGAAAGAAAGTCACCACGCACGCGCTATGGTGCATTCACGGTACATGGGAAAACTCAGCATTTAACAAAACAGTAACACTTCAAATTAGAATAAAAACAGAATACAATTGAATACAATAAAATAACCATGGGTTACAGATACATATAGTCATCTTTTCTCTTTTACCATGTCTCTCTAATATTTGTATCTGTACCATGCTGCTGAGTGACTGCTGCTCGTCAAACACATTTCATTGCAATGTTGACCCTGTGCTAACTTGCATATGACAAATAAAACTGAAAACTGTGTGCTGAACTGCAGCATTCAATATTTAATATTTACTGTTATTTACACTTAACTAGATTAATGCGATGGTGTTGTGTTTATTATGTTGCTCTCTTTTTTTGCTTGTTTTCTTTGGGGTTTTTTTTCTTTTTTTCTCTCAACAGGCGATCCGGGAGATTTTTTCTTTTTAAGTGTCCTTTCTTACTGCCCCTCTTCCCCTCTGTTTTTCTTTTCTTTCATCTTTCTCTCTCCCTTTTCTTATCCTCCAGCCATGTCTTTCCCATCTGTAACAACTGAAAATAAAATAAAATGCTGGAAAGGATACTCCATCTGTTAGTCGAACCTCGGATACAGGAGGAACAATGCAGTTTGACATGGAGGAGATTGGGTCTTTGCAGTTGCATCACTTGGACACTGGAATAACTTACCAATTGATAGGAGGTAAACGGATTCCGCACAAAGACGTAAACACAAAGCGCGATTTGACGCATCAAAATCGGAAATATCGGCATTCTGTAAACTTTCAGCCCCGACAGCGTGTCTGTGTACATGCTGTCGGGGCTGAAAGTTGACAGCTCACAGATCCTGAGCTGCAGGTTTTTTCACTCTCTAACCAAAATTTACTGAACCGGCAGCAAAAGAAGATCAAAGCTACGCTTCACATTTGATAAACATCGTCATTAATTCCTTCTTGCCTTTGCTGTCCAGAAGGGGAGAGGCGAGTAAGGATTACTGGGTATAAACGTTTTATGTAGAAGAAATCAGCTGTTATTCTATTTGTCTTCTGAGAGTTGAACAGTTCAGAAGATTGGCTTAAAGAAGTTCACAGTTGGGAATTCCAGCAGAGATGGGATCAACACAGAGAGTGATAAACTGCTGCCTAAACCGTGGACTTTGTGGACTGTGGACAAATTGATTACTTATTTTTTTGCTTTTTCCTCTGCTCCATTTTTGTCTTATTTTATTATAAAGTTAAAGAGCATTTGGATCACTATTGTTGTCCTGCTCGAGTATAACTCTCAGGAATTTTCAATGTTTTGTGGGTTATAACTTTGAGAAGATTTCCACTGTAATCCACTGGGGACTTAATTTCCAAGGGATGCTGCTTTTCTATTGGATCTTTTTTTATTATACGAAACAACCTGGATGTGCTCCTTCTCTTCTCCAGTCTCACTCCTCTCAAGGATCATAAAAAAAATCAGCGTTAGTTTAGAGTAGTTTAATTAGATAGCGTAATAAAAGAAAAAACTAGATGAACTACTATTTCATAACCATTTTATTAGCCCATGTTATTAGTTAATAAACTACAATGACTCATCCAGCCTGAAAAGGTTTATTTTATTTTGTTTTCCTCTAACACACGAGCAAATTTTACAGCAAGTGCAGCAGTAAATGTACTGATGGTACATTTACTGCACTTGTACACCTAGGAATTCCCATTCACTACAAAATGCGGTAAAGTCGCTTTTTTTTTTCTTGTTTTAATTTTTTAACCTTTGTACATGTTCATGAAATGATGATAATCTACAGATAAGTGTGTAAAGCTTAGTCATTTGAGCTCACTGATTCAAAAATGTTTGTCCTAGAGTCCTACTGTCAAATCATCAAGTGTATAAAGGCTTTCTTAAACATCATCAACCTTTTATGGAGACTTTTTGTACATCTTCATTTATGCTGTTTTTGTTCACCGTGTTCTGATCTTAAACCGGTTTATCCAGCGGATAAAAATAGTGTCATGTTCTGGATGAATCACAGCAATTTTCCACAGTCCCTGCTCTCATCCTCTAGGCAGAGTCATCATCAATCCTAGGACTAATGAAGCCGGTTGTATTTAAGACCAGCCTTCGCCAGAATGTCTGCTAACCTACTGGTTCTCAATTGACTCTGTCTAAGACTTCATAGTTCATGTTCAGTCATCCTAGGCTCATTCTTAGCTTTTGAACCTGTAAATATTACTATCACAACATGACTGTAAATAACACTGTTGTTCACTTCATTCTTAGCAGAGACATGAAAATTAAAAGAAAGCTGTTTTCTTGTTACACAATGGTGTAGTGGCGGCACTCCGTCTCTATTTCACTCTTCTGTACCGCCGTTAGGAGTCAGTCCGGCAACATGCATTGAAACGCGAGCTAGTCCAAGCATCCTTCTTGCAAACAATATGTTTATTGACACTTTTAGTTTACATGGCAAGACTCGGTCAAAAAACTGTGTTGCTTCCAGCTTATCCGACTCCCCAACTACGCAATAACAGTGTGCCGGAAGCCCAAAATACTAAAAAGCACATTAGAATGTTGCACTTCTATATTCTATACATTTAACAAACAGTATTTTAAAATCAACTAGAATTATATTCTTAACATCAAACATATATATTTCTCCTCTAATCATTTTACCAGTACCAATAAAATTAACCTTTAATTGGCTCTTACATCATCCGGCCCCTAATTGGTTAGGTGAGAGAACTAAACAATTACTAACTTACACATTAATCATTAAGAGCCAACCTAATTGTAATGTCCATGAACAAACATTCTTTCTCTTCATCGCTCGGATGAAGCCTCCTCCAGAAGACACAACTTGTTAACAGGTCTTTCCAGGATGTTGCTTTTAGTTTTTACTTTCAATCTTCGGACTGTTCCACTTGAGTCTGGCAACGTCTCAACCACTCTCCCCATGAGCCAGGAGTTGCGTGGAGAAGAACTGTCCACCAGCAGCACAAGATCTCCGACCACGAAGTTTCTTCTTGGTTTCAGCCACTTCTGGCGCTCTTGCAGAAGTGGAAGATATTCACGAGTCCATCTGGTCCAAAACAAATCTGCTAGATACTGAACCTGTCTCCATCTTCTTCTGGCGTATGCATCATTTTTGTTGAAGACACCTGGAGGCATGAGGGGCTGTGACTTAAGCAGCAACAGATGGCTCGGCGTTAAAGCTTCAACGTCATTTATGTCATCTGAGACGCTTGTGAGAGGTCTGCCATTAATGATGCTTTCAATCTCACACAGTATCGTATGAAGACAATCTTCATTTGGCACTTGTTCCTTCAAGAGAGAGCTGAGAATTCGACACACTGTTCGAATTTGTCTCTCCCAAACTCCACCTTGATGTGAAGCAGCCGGGCTGTTAAAAATCCACTTTATACCTTTTGGTTGTAGGACTCTTTCTATTTTGTCGTTATCCAGTCTTTGAATGGCTTCCCTCAACTCCCTTTCCGCTGCCACAAAGTTTGTGCCATTATCTGACCTCATGATAGTAAATTGACCTCTTCTGCAGATGAAACGTCGAATCGCGTTGATACAGGAGTCTGTGTCAAGACTGTCTGCAACTTCAATATGCACAGCTCTGAGAGTGAGGCAGGTAAACATGACACCATATCTTTTGACAGTACCCCGGCCCCGCTTGACATCAAATGGGCCAAAGTAGTCGACACCAGTGTTTGTAAACGGAGGTTTGTCTGGTAGAAGACTGTCTTCAGGTAAGTCTGCCATCTTCTGCTCACCAACCCTTCCAGAAATCCTACGGCAAGTTTGACATTTGTTGATTATCTTTCTAATTGCCGAATTGGCTTGAGGAATCCAATATCTGCATCGCAATTGCGCCAGCACATAATTGCGACCGCAGTGACCAGTTCGTTGATGGATGTCTCTCAAAATGATTTCAGAGATTTTGCTGTGTTTAGAAAGAATTGCTGGTTGTTTAGCATTTTCTGGCAAGAGTGATTTATTGAGTCTGCCGCCAACTCTCAGCATCCCATCTCGAAGAACTGGGTCTAATTTGAACAGCTGGCTGCTACAACTGAGCTGTCCTCCCTCCTGTAGGATTTTGATCTCCTCTCCATGATGTTGTTTCTGGCTGAAACGAACAATTATTGATTTGGCAGCCTCAAGATCCTCCAAAGCAAGCGCTTTCTTTCCCATTGCAGATTTAAATGTCCTCATGTGCACTTGCAACTTTAACCTTTGCTTTTCGGGATCATTTTCATTTTTCTGGACTATTTTTGAGTACTGTTTTCTTTCTTCTTTTAACATCCGCAGCACCTTCCTTAGCTTCATTATCCAGGCTACTGCTCTTTTCAGTTTATTCCAGTCTGAATAGTAGTCTATCACACGTTTCATTGGTTCCATGCCTTCCTCAACTGTCAGTATATTAACCGTTGCTGAAGTCTTGACTTCTGGATCATTTTGAAGGTTTTCCTTCTTTCTCACTGGCTGTTCTGGCCATTCGTTTTCGTCTAGAAGATAGTTCGGCCCGTGAATCCATGAACCTCCTTCCAACAGATCTTTTGCCTTTAAGCCTCTGCTTGCTTGATCTGCAGGATTGTCTGCCGATGTCACATACTTCCATTGTGATGGCCTGGTTGCTTCTCGAATCAGTGAAACTCTATTTGCAACAAATGTTTTGAAGCGAGATGTTTCGCTATCAATGTATCTAAGCACAGTTGTGCTGTCCGTCCAGAAGACTGATTGTTGCAGAGGAACTTGAAGTTCTTGTCGCAGTAATCTGTCCATCCTCACTGAAATCACTGCTGCAGTCAGCTCAAGCCTAGGAATTGTGACTTGCTTGAGCGGAGAAACTCTGGATTTCCCAATGAGAAAGGCACAATGTCTCTTGCCTCGTCTATTTTCCATCAACAGGTAAGAGACAGTTCCATATGCATAATCTGAAGCATCGGAAAAATGGTGCAACTGCGCAACAACAGTGCATCCGAAACCTGTAGGCTTTAGGCATCTACTCACATGGAAGTTGGAGAGGAGTACAATGTCTTCTTTCCATTTTTTCCAAATTTTTGCATGCTTTTCATTGATCTCCTTGTCCCAACCATGCTGCTCTTTACAGAGATCTTTCAACAAAAGCTTTGCAGGTAAGATGACTGGTGCTAGAAAGCCAAGAGGGTCATAAATTGAATTAATGACTGACAAAATGCCTCTTCTGGTCATTGGCTTGTCTTGCAACCTTATAGTGTAAGTGAAGGTATCTGTTTCTGTGTTCCACTGTACACCTAGAGTTCTCTCAACTGGCAAAGTGTCATGCCTAAGATCCAGATCTTTCACCTCGTTGGCTCTGTGTTCTTCAGGAATTGACATCAACACTTTCCTACTGTTACTTGTCCATTTTGTTAATGTAAACCCTCCACTGGTACACAGAGCACGGAGATCACTGACTAACTTCACTGCAGCCTTTTCAGTAGCTACACTTTTAAGACAGTCATCTACGTAGAAGTTGCACAGGACTGTCTGAACAGCTTCTGGAGATGCTTCTTCCTTGTGATCTTCTGCCGTTCTTCTTAGCGCATATGAGGCGACACTTGGTGAGGAAGTTGCTCCAAAGAGGTGCACCATCATCCTATATTCCTTCATGGGCTCATCCAGCTTGCCATCTGGCCACCAGAGAAAACGAAGAAGATCAGCATCTCTTTCTGGTACATTGACTTGGTAAAACATTGATTCAATGTCTGCTATCAGCGCTACTAGCTCTTCGCGGAATCTTAAAAGAACACCCACCAGTGTGTTAGTCAGATCCGGTCCCTGCAGTAACTCCTTGTTTAGAGACATATCCTGGTATGAAGCCGTACAGTCGAACACGACCCGCAACTTTCTCTTCTTCGGGTGATACACCCCATGGTGTGGTATATAGAACACTCTGTTGTCGTCACGGCTCAACTGGTGGTCTGGCACTGGAACTGCATAGCCCTTGGTGATGATGTTTTCCATGAAGCACTTATAATCTTCAAAAAACTGAGGATTCTTCTTAAACTTCCTGAACAAACATGCTATCCGCTGCTCCGCAACACAATGGTTGTTTGGCATTTGAAGATTCTCATTCTTAAGTGGCAATCCAATGTTATAGTGTCCATTTTCGAAGGTCGTTGTCTTTTCTACTGCTCGTAGAAACTGTTTGTCTTCTTGTGACATTTCCTCTTTGTCATCATAATTACGTTCTGAAAAATCAATGTTATACTGTTGGACCAGTAGCTTCTCAACTTCCACTAAGGAGATTCGGCTCACTGAGAAATGTGGTTCTTTGTTTTCTGAGTCATTTAGTTCTTTTCTTATAGGTCCATTCACAACCCAACCAATGGTGGTCTTCACTGCATAAGGACCTCCATTATGTCCATTAATGACACGCCATGGCTCCATTGCTTTTGCACAGTTGGCTCCTATAAGCAGGTCTACATTAGCCTCTATCTCTGGTAGCCTCACTTCATGTAGATAAGGCCACTTCTGGATGTCTGACTGCTTGGGTATGTTTCCACTACTCACAGGTATACTAGTGTGAGTGAACACTTTGGATAAGTCAACGAACTTGGAATCTTCCAACCCACACACTTCCAGGTCTGATATAACAAAACTGTTCATGAGTTTCTGTTCTCCTGGTTTTTCTTGACTCATGGTACTTAGAAGTATCCGTGTAGGCTTTCCTTTAACATTCAGTTTCCTTTGTAGATCTTCCGTGCAGAATGTTGCCGTGCTTCCCGGGTCCAAAAAGGCATATGTCTCTATATATTTATCACTCATTTTAGATTTGATCCTGACTGGTACACTCCTCTTCTCCGGCCCCTGTAAGCCTACAAGTCTCTTGACTGACAGGAACTTGAGCACAAGGTGCCTCATTACCATCAGTAACATCCTTCCTTTCTGTTTCCACAGAACTTTCTTTTTTCCCCATGTGCAGAATGTCTGGGTGCTTTAGTGAACACTCTTTACACTCCATTCTGCGCTTGCAGAACTTGCTGAGATGCCCATAAACTAAACATCCAAAACAGAGTCCCTTTGACTTCAAGAAATCCACACGTTCTTTGTGTGGTTGATTCTTAATCTTTCCACAAGAAGCAAGAGTGTGAGGCTGCTGACAATACAAACATGGCTTCTCAAAGGCACTCACTGTCTTGATTGAATTTTCGGTTTTAACGTTTGTTTCTTGTAGTCTTTTGTTCTCGGCGGAAATGTTGGTGGCAAAACTGCTTCCTCGAAACTCCTTCTTTGCTGGATATTTTTCCCTTTGGTCAGTCTTTTCACTTGTCGCTGCACGGTTGTCTGGGATATTACTAAAGCCATAGCTATTTTAGCCTGGCGGTCTATAAAGTTCACCAAATCTGCAAATCTTGCTCTTTTGCCCCTCTTTTCTTGGAGTTCAAATGCTTCTACGCGCCAACGTTCTCTGGTTTTGTAGGGCAGCTTGGATATCACTGTGCGTAGATTGGTTGGATTATCCATCTCTTCCAAAAATTCAACATCCTCCATGGTGTTGCGACATCCAGTCAGGAACATAGCATAGGCATTTAATGCCTTTGCATCGTCATTTTTCACTTACGGCCATTTGAGTGCTTTCTCAATGAATGCGCTTGCGATCCTTAGCTCATCTCCATAGTGCTTATGTAGCAACCGTCTGGCCTCACGGTAACCTTTGCTAGGAGTCATGTGTACACAACTGCGAATTAGCTCCTGTGGTTCGCCAGCAGTGAACTGTTCCAAAAAATACAGCTTATCTTGCTCGTTATCAGTCTTTTGCTCTACTGCATGTTCGAAGGCTCTTATGAAGGCCTTATACTGTAGTGCATCACCTTTAAAAACAGGAATGTCCTTTGATGGCAACTGAGCCAACTGCTGCTGTTTCACAAGTAACTCAGTGATTACATTCTGTTTCTGCATGACCGACAATAGATCATCACTTCTGTCAACGTGAGCATTAAGCCCATGAGTGGAGACTGGATGAGACAGTTG
Organism: Rhamphochromis longiceps; assembly: GCF_057381845.1. NCBI lineage: Eukaryota > Metazoa > Chordata > Actinopteri > Cichliformes > Cichlidae > Rhamphochromis > Rhamphochromis longiceps. The sequence continues at coordinate 2,196,130 of NC_140559.1, forward strand.
TGGTACCTGTGAGTTTTGCACTTGTGAATTAGCGTGACTACTCACATCAGCTTGTTGTGGGAGCATTATGCCAACTCTTTCCTTTTTAACTTCTCGACCTTGCGATCTTTGTATTGACACATAACTGCTCAGACCATCTTCAGATCTTTCATATTCTTTGAGCACCTTTAATTTTGCTTGACTTTCCGCTAATGCAGTCTCCAACTCTAACTCCTCCTTTTCCGCTTTGACTCTTGCTGTTTCCAGCTCAAGATGTTGCCTAATCCTGGCCAACTCCAACTCAAGTTCTTGCCTTTTCTTCAATGCTGCGGCTCGTTCCAGCAAGGCTGCGTGTTCTGCCTCCTGTTTAGCACGAGTGGAGGAAACTCTGGATGTTGTAGATGCTCGGCTGACTTGAGACCCATGCGAGCTATGAACTGCATCCTTTCTAGCTCCAACCTGTGATGCGCTGTCATCTGGGTTAACAGCTTCTTCCAAGCCATCTCTGTTAACTTGCATGTTCTTCCCACCTCTCTTTCATCTGCCATCTTATAAGTTGCAGGGGTTTATTGGCTCAAGTTGCATGCACTATTTGTCTTCTGCTTAGAAACTTTAATAGACATAGTGTAAACCAGCTTCATAACATGCCAAAAACTCCGCATTGACTGCATCAAATCCTGTTTTACAACATGCAGTCCCACGGGCAGAGAGAGAAAAAGGAGTGCGGGGTTGACGACGGCACGCAGTGAAGTTTCACTTTCGTTTTCCACCAAACTTAACAAGCCTCTAAAAGACGTCTTTTTCCTCTTATGGCACGAAGTAATAAGAGAGTTTGTTACCTTCTTCTAAAGAATAATCCAAAGAAATGTCCGGTTCTGTGCCAGCATCCTTAAGCAGCGCTTCTTATCTTACATTCCGCTTAGCTGCGCCCTTCCATCGCTGTGCAGCCGATCCTCCACATATCGGTGAAGCTAGTTTTTTGACTTATGTAGTGGCGGCACTCCGTCTCTATTTCACTCTTCTGTACCGCCGTTAGGAGTCAGTCCGGCAACATGCATTGAAACGCGAGCTAGTCCAAGCATCCTTCTTGCAAACAATATGTTTATTGACACTTTTAGTTTACATGGCAAGACTCGGTCAAAAAACTGTGTTGCTTCCAGCTTATCCGACTCCCCAACTACGCAATAACAGTGTGCCGGAAACCCAAAATACTAAAAAGCGCATTAGAATGTTGCACTTCTATATTCTATACATTTAACAAACAGTATTTTAAAATCAACTAGAATTTTATTCTTAACATCAAACATATATATTTCTCCTCTAATCATTTTACCAGTACCAATAAAATTAACCTTTAATTGTCTCTTACAAATGGGTTTATTAAATAATTGTTATACCTGAATATGATTACATTTTTCTTTCACATTACCTGATTCTTTACTTCCACAATGGAATTATCATTTTTTATTGGATTTAAATAAAGTAAATGAAACAGACAAAAGAACAGAATTCAAAGATCAGAAACATTTCATATATGGAGTTAAACATGAATCATTGTTTCAACAATATATTGTTGTCATAAACAGACAAGAAGACAACAACAAACTGCTCCTCCCATTCAACACATGTCAGTCCATATCCCAGCAAACTAAATCAGAAAGAAAGAAACAGTGAGAACTAAAAGAGAAACAAAGAGCTTTGGAACAACGAGGCAGCAGGAGGACAGCTGCAGTTTAACAGCTTCAACTCACTGACAGGAAACAACATTAGAAACATCATCATCCTCAACTCATCTGCTGCACTGACACTGACACCTTCAACGGACACACCTTCACTTTACCATCAGTGCTAATATACGGAAACATCCTGTGAGTGAAAGTGTGTGTGAAGGTGTGTATGTGTGTGTTAGTATCAGGATCAGAGAACGACAGCTTTCCTCTGTTCCAGTCCAGATTCACTCTGATCCTCTGGAGCTTCTTCTCTACTGAGAGAACAGTTGATGGAGCTGATGGCGAGTGTGCTGAGTATTTATCTTGATAGAACAATATTCCCCACAATCCAGACAGTATGCTTCCCTTTCTCTCCATAGACTCTGCAAATACACCCAGTACCCACCGTGTACTGTCTCCAACCTCAACATCCCAGCTGTGAGTCCCTGAGTTAAAGCCCTCAGAGCCCAGGACAGAGCAGGAATAATCAAACCTCTCTGGATTATCAGGAAGCTGCTGCCTCTCTCCTCCTCTCACACTGGTCAGATCTTCAGACAGGATGAGTTCTGGATTTGCAGTGTTTGGGTCCAGAATGAGAGGAGTGTAGGAGACCATGTCCTTCATCTTCTTCCAGATGTTGAAGGTCAGGTTGCCCAGGTGTTTGGCCTGGTCTATCAGAGCTCCTGAGGGCAGCTGTGGATCATCCAGCAGGGGGCAGCGCTGGACTCTTTCCACTGCAGCCTTGTAGTTGTGCAGGAATGAGACGTCTTCAGCTCTCAGCTCCTCCTCTGTGGCTCTGACTGTGTCTGAAAGAGCTGCTATCTCTCTGCTCAGAGCCTCCATCTTCTCCTCCATCATCCCACTCTTCTGCTCCTCTTCCTCCCTCAGTGCAGCCAGCCTGGCCTCCTCTTCCTCTGCTAGAAACTGGTGAAGCTTCTTAAACTGCTCCTTAATCTGCCTCTCTGTGTGTCGGGCCTGGACCTTAATGTGTTCTGCTGTTTGATCAAACTTCACTTTAACTTCTTCACAAACCTTTAACTTCTTCTTTAAGGGCTCCAAATTTTCCTGAATTATCTTCTTGTGTTGTCGTGCAACATCATCAATGAGTCCAAATCTGTGTGTGGCGTGTCTTTCTGAGGTACAGCAGACGACACACACTGGCTGCTGATGGTCCAGACAGTAGAGTCTGAGTATCTCCTGGGGGTGCAGAAAGCAGAGATCCTCCTCTGATCTGGAAGCCATTGAGTCTGTGAGTGAAGCTGAAAACAGCAGACAGGAAGTACAGTCAGTCCTGGCTCCCCTCCCTCCTCTACCACCTTCACTGAAACTTCCTTTGAGTCGTGTTTTTGCTCAAACTCACATTCAGTGTGTGGAGCGTCAGCAGCTTGAAGCAGCAGTGTTGGAGTTTTCCACTTTCTTTCTCCTGTGGCTGGATTTACTCAGAGGAAGCTGCAAGTTTGGACTGAACTCAGTCTGATAGCCTGTGCATCTCTCTTAGATGAGAAAGAACAACAGCCTGTTTCCTGGTTTGCTGCATTTGATAACCATGAGGGGAGGAGAAAAATGTTGCTTCACCTGTAACTCAGGTGTGTTTCATTCCAGAGCTAAACTGTAATCCTGTCACAAGCTAACAAGCTACAAAATAGATTTTGCTCCATTTTAGCTGCACAGGTCACAGAATGAAACCTTTTCTGAAGCTGAGAAAATACAATGTTACTCAGTTGTGCAGCTGTTTAGCAGCTTTTATTTTAGACTTTCACTAGCTGGGCCCATATCCTCATTTTAGGTTGGCAGCATGTTTTTAGTAGACAAAGGCGAGTGGCTTAAACAAGAACTGAGCTACGGTTTGGGGAAGGCCTCGAAGGGAACTGGCGGCAGCTCCCTTGATTTGCCAGATCCCCATGAATGCATCCCCTACAAGCTGTAAGAACTGTGCGTTACGATGGTCAAAGACCTCTGCAGTAATGTAAGTGGTAGGCAGGCTGGTGAAGATAAGTAGCCCCTTGCCTCAATAAGATGGTCTAGGATTGTGGATGACTACACAAAATTAGGCAGAATTGGCAGGAGAAGAGATCAAAGGCAATTCTGGACAATTAAAGACCTCTATAGATAAATGAAGGGAACCCTCAATTAGGTAGCAACATGGCTTAACTCTGAATTGAAACAGTGACGTATGCTGGAAATTTGAGACTTGTGGTAATGGCTTGATTGTTCATAAATAATTTACGTGAGCTTGTCTTAGAGTAGAAGACAGAGAGGGGGTACCTGGCTCTTTAATTTACTTTTGGTAAGGTAGCGATAACTACTGTGCCGATTTCTGAAACAAACAAAGGTAATGGTGAGCAGTTTTGGAAGGGTTGGCTGACTTGAAAGAATGATTAGAGGAGAACTGCCTTCTATAATGATAACCCCCAAAACCGGCAGAGAGCCGAGTACAATAACACCAATCCGAACAACTGAACCTCATAGAAAATGATAATGCATTTGGGGTATTGTCAGAACCAAATGCAACAGAAGGCAAAGTTCAGATGTATTAAAAGGAGTCTTAGAGGACAGAACCTGGCCCTGGAGGGGTGGTAGGACGATAACCGGCAACCCAGTGCCGATAAATTGTTGTTGTTTTTTTGGGGGGGGGGGGGGGGGGGTTCGGCAAATGATAGATTTCAGAAGCTGCCAGTCCAGTGCCGGAAAAGTGAGTTGTTGTGTTATGTGAAGGAAGGTTAGGGAAGAGAGAACCTGTGTGCTCTCTGCTCCGATTCCACTTTATTTTCTTTTTCCATTTTTTCCGGTGCTTCTTGCTAGCCGGTAACATACATACTCTGCAGCAACACAGTGCCATCTAGTGGCTGATACAAACATAGGTCAACAAGTTACACCTCCCTTCTTTAAAAAAAAAAAAAGAACAAAACAGCAAAGCAACTCAGGCTTGTAAAATTTGTCAGGCAACTGAAATTACGGGAATAAACATCCTGAGCAACATCCATTAATGTCATAGCATTCGGCTCAATACTGGCTACATCATTAACATAATAAATAGATGCATTTAGTGACATCATTGGAACAACAAACATGTGAACAGCCTTTCTTTTTTTTTTCCACCTGCAGCCTTTACAATATTACAGGTCCAAGACCTGTCTTGGTTTAGTTTTTTTTTTTTTTTTTTTTTTTTTTTAAGTTAACATGTTCTTTATTTCTTTTTTTTTTTTTTTTTTTTTTGTCTTGGTTTAGTAACGCGCCCATATCGAGTTGTGTATCTGGGTGTTGTCTTTATCAGGGGATCCACAGGCGGGGGCTGAGAAACCACAGCGCTGTCATTGCTGTTGACTGTCGGTTGAATGAACTCCTCACCTCCTACGCTGTTTCTGCCTTCGCCGAGGTGTCGGCGGTTACGGCGATAAACTTGTCCTGTATCTGTGGTTATGTTGTAGCTTCTGGACGCGTCTGCACAACTCGTGACCACAGCTGGTTTCCAGGAACCATCTTGTTGACGGAACTGGACCGGTGTGCCAGGATATAGTCGAGGCAGATTTCGGGCTGCTCTGTTGAAATAAGTCTGCTGGCGCTGCTGGCAGACTTCTCTCCTCACACGCACTGTTTGCTGGCAAACTACTTGTGGTTCCAGCTGTTTTGGTGTGGCAGGGAGGATGGAGCGGAGTCTCCGGCTCATGAGTAGTTATGCAGGCGACTTTAAGTTGTCCACGGGGGTGTTCCGGTATTCTAATAGGCTCAAGTAGGGATCCTTATGTTCAGCTTTGGCCTTGTCCAGTAGTTTTTTTGCTGTCTGGAAGTCTTTTTGGCTAGGCCGTTGCTCTGTGGGTAATGGGGGCTAGTAGTGTTGTGGGTGAAACTCCATGACTTTGAGAACTGTTGGAAATTACTTGAAGCATAGCACGGGCCGTTATCACTAATCACTGACTCTGGAATATCATGCCTGGCCATGGCTGACTTTAGTTTGCGGATCACTGCTTCTGCAGTGCAGCTGTACAGTCTTTCCAACTCGAAGAACCTACTATAGTAATCTACGATGATGATGTAGTCTTCCGAGTTCCAAGTAAACAGATTAGTTGCTATAACCTGCCACAGTCTTTCTGGTATTGCATTTGACAGCAGGGGTTCCTTGGGGTTAGCAGTTTGTCTTTCCTGGCATGTGCTGCAGGCTCCAACTGCTTCCTCAATCTGCTTTCCCATGCTTGGCCAAAACAGAAGGTCTCTGGCTCTGTTTTTACTCTTTTCTATGCCCATATGGCTGGAGTGAATCCGATCTATCATGTCCTTTCTGAACCTTTTTGGGATCATTTTCTCTCCTTTAAACATGATCCCATATATCAGTGAGATCTCATCCCTGTGGTTCCAAAACTCCTGGATGTCAGGCGGACATTGAGACCTTTTATCCGGCCATCCACCCAATGTGGTCCTTCTCAGAGTGTTAAGCTGAGGGTCCTGGCCTGTTTTGTTTCTTATCTGATCAGTGACAGGCATGTTGCTGAGGACTGAGTGGATCTGCGCATCCATCCCGTCACATAGTGATTTATCGTAGAACTCTATGGATTTCCGGGAGAGCGAGTCGGCTACCGGGATGTCTTTCCCTGGCTTGTGGATGATGCTGATGTTATACTTTTGCAGCTGTAGTATCATCCTCTGTAGCCGTGGTGGTGCTGATACTAGTGGCTTTTTGAGTACTCTAGTGGCTTTTGGTCCGATTCAATGGTCACATGTTGACCGTACATTTACTCGTGGAACCGCTTGCAGCCAAAGAGAACAGCATACAGTTCCTTTTCTATTTGGGCATAGTTCTGCTCAGTGCTGTTAAGTGACTTGGATGTGTAGGCGACTGGCTTGCCGTCTTGCAGCATCACAGCATCGAGGCCACTTTTGGGTGCATTGACCTGGAGTCGTAGCGCGTTCTTGGGGTTGAAGAAGGAGAGAACTGAGCCTGGTTCTCTAGTGATCAGCTCCTTCATTTGTTGAAAGGATCTGTCATGGTTCTTGTCCCATACAAACTCACTGTCCTGGTTTAACAGCTGGCGGAGCGGCACGTTTATCTCTGACAGGTGTGGGGCAAATCTTGCTAAATAATTAACCATCCCCAGCACTGTTTCCAGTTCTCCCCTGTTCTGCGGGGGCGCCATGTCTTGGACTGCTTTTACTTTTTGTGGCTCTGGTTTTAGTCCTTCGTGTGACAATGTGTGACCGAAGTAACTGACCTCTTTGACGCAGATGGTGCACTTGTCAGGGTTCAGTTTTACACTTCTCTCCCTGCTGCATGGTCCTCATGTTGTCATCATGCTCCTGTTTGGCTCCTCCGAAGACCAACACGTCGTCCACAATGGCTGCCACGCCCCTCAGGCCTTTGTAGGGCTCATCCACGCGTCACTGGAACTCTTCCTGGGCTGAGAGTATCCCGAATGGCAGCCTGGTGAAGCGGTACCTGCCAAACACAGTATTAAATGTGGTTAACAGAGATGATTCGTGGCTTAGTTTAATGGCCCAGTAGCCTGATCTGGCATCCAAAACACTAAAATACTTGGCCCCAGGAAGTTTTATGGTGACATCCTCCAAGGTGGGTAGAGGGTAATGGGGTCTTTGTATGGCCTTGTTGAGGGGTCTGGGGTCCAGCCACTAGATGGCAACACCATCTAGTGGCTGATGCAAACATAGATCAACATGTTATATTTCCTGGTTTGTTGTATTTGAGTGAAGATGGCCATGTTTCTGGAAGGCATGGATAGCCTGGAAGCCTAGGTGCAGCTGTCCTTGAAACTCCATCTTGGCAAAGTCTGTCATCAAGAACTCGGGCTCGGCCATCGATGAGGAGAGAGATTTAAAACTGATCTTCTTGGGCATTTTAACCTGGGAAACTATTCCTCTTCTTATGTAATGTGTGGCGATCTCTGACCATTTCATCTGTATTTGGGTACCCACAGTCAAGCAGTTTCAGTTCTGTAATAAACTGTTCAAATGCCTCATTTTCACCCTGCATCTTTTCATGGAACCTATATCTGGCGTAGATTGGGTTAGCTTTCAGTGTGATGTAATCGTAGTACATTTGAAGCTTTCGGGAGTCGTCTGCGGTGAGCATCCACGTGTTGTAGACATCCTGTCCCTTCTCACTGACCCATAGAAGAAGGTAGCTGCATTTGTCTGCCTCCTCCTTCCCCCGAAGAGGACCAGCGAACATCAGCTCGGCGAGCTGCTTGAAGCGCCGCCATGCCTCGGGCAGGTTGCTAGAGTCCCAATCCATGCGCGGTGTGGGAACGCCGTAAGCCTCAATGTCTGCACTGTCCAACGGCGAGGGATTGCGTAGAAAACCGCTACTCTGACACTACTCTGCAGCAACACAGTGCCATCTAGTGGCTGATGCAAAACATAGATCAACATGTTATATTTCCTGGTTTGTTGCATTTGAGTGACATAAAGGCCAGAAATTCATTCAACTTCCTCTTATAAATTTGCAAGCTGTACAGCTATGGAAGCCCGTTTTCACCACACACAAAAAAGTATCCATATCTTGAAATTTCGAGATATTTTTCTCAAAATTTTGAATAGTAACTCGAAATTTTGAGAAAATAACTCGACAGTTCGAGTTATGGATACTTTTTTTTGTGTGGCGGAAACGGGCTTCCATAGCCAGCACAGTGCATATGTTTGTTGCAGGTCAGAAATGAAACCTTTTCTGATGCTGAGAAAATAAAGCGTGACTCAGTGGTGCAGATATTTGGCAGTTTTTATTTTAGACTTTGTTCTGGTTATTGTTCAGTTTCCCCTGCAGTGTAAGTGTAATTCAGGCAGACAAACACAGGTGGATTCACTTGTACAAAAGACAAACTGAAATGGATTGTAACCAGAGCATTCTGACCAGTCTACCTGGTGATAGGTTTACCGCAACTGATGACTTGTTCACTTAAGGTAAATACAACCACGTCACTTATGAAGAAGACACACAGCTTCTCATGTTATAGTTTTAAAACATCTAAAATCACTCTTGTTAATTCATTTGCTAGATTAGCTGCTAGCATACCCACTTTGTTTGAGGCTTTTTGCTAGCTAGTTAGCAACACTACACACCTGTTACTCTAATAGTCTGTATTTTTTAATGACGCAGCACTCCTTAGCTTTTGTTATCCATATTTATAAAGAGATGGCATTAGCTGTACACTCCAGAGGCCCAGAGTTACTGTTAATATCAGAAATGTAATGCTGTCCTTTATGATTTTAAGTTTAGGCTGAGGATGATCTAAAACTGAAGATTTTAACACTTTTAGATCCATTACAGTTATAGAGCACTTTGCAGCCTGCTAACATGGAAACTACATAAAAATAGCAGGTGGTTTCATAAAAGTGTAATTTATTCCTTTCATTTAATTTAATAATAGAGTCTACATTATTAACAGCTAAACTCACCCTGGCAGAAAAATGGTGAGGAAAACCATCAGGACCAAGCTGGGTTTCCTGGGGCCAGAGATTTGGACAAACTTTCTCCCTTACTTTCATAACAGCTGTCCTGTGCCAGATGTTATATTGAGCCATTGAGAGGCATCAACATCAGTATCGACTACAATAAAGTTTAGCCGACGTATTGATGTAATTAATAACAGGAGTCCAAGTAGGAAGTGATGGAAATGACAACAAAGCAAGGTCAAAAAGTCTTTATTCAACCACGAGTCTCTGCTCAGCCATGGTTGTTACCATGGTTACCTATCAATCCCATCATGATGCTGCGTGTTGTCAGGGAGACAGTGGGGCAGGGTTTCTACAAATAAGACTTAATTACTCAAAACATCTGTGAATGATGTCTGAACTACATTTAATTTACATTTTTCTCTTTACAGAAAGAATTCAAACACTGTGTGTGCATGGGCTAAACGTCGAGGACGTAGGTCTTGTAGAGGCGGTTCATCTGCTCCAGGAAGATGAAGGTGAGGACGGTGTGCGGGCCGAGGCGGGCATAGTACGGGGTGAAACCTTTCCACAGAGAGAAGAAGCCCTCCTTCCCCACCACTCGAACCAGCACCTCCTGATCATGACACAGATAATTCAGTCGGTGCCCAGAATATAAACACTTATTACCGGAACAAGTCTATTAATACAGTATTAATATAACTTAATATAACTTGTATATCAGTCCTCTCACTGGCCACTTCATTAGGAACACCTGTTAAACTTCTTTGACTTGTGTTTTATCAGCCAATCACATGGCAGTGACTCAGTGCATTTAGACATGATGCCCGTGCCCATCCTGTCATGACCACATTTCCTGATATCTGCAGGATAACACATGTCAAAAAGCTCCATTCATCTCTAACATAAGAAAATAAGTTCACTGTACTCAAATGGCCTGACTCCAGTGGAGCATCTTCCTCATCAAGGAGCAACTGACAAACCTGCAGCAGCTGTGTGATGATATGATGTTAATATGGAGCAAAATCCTTGTTAAATTTATTAAGATTTAAAGAGTTCTGAAGATAAAACTTGTTACTAGCGATGTGTACCTAATAAAGAGGCCTGTCAATGTGTATTGCAGATTGTCAGAAAATGATTCTCTAAATCTAAATGTTACACAAAGAACATCAAAGATACAGAAGTAACCTGTACAAATACTTCAAAATCACAGTATTACCAGGAACAATATTGCCTTTATTCATCAGCTCATCTGCTTTCAGAGCATTATTTAACTTTCATGCTAAAAAAAGACTTTAATGACCAAAATGTAATAACAAAAACAAGTAAAAACCAAATAAAATTGGCGACTCACCAAACCATTTTTATACTCTGGCTTCCCGTCGATCATCTTCATGTTCTGGATCCTGCCAAGAAAAAGGAGAAGGTGGTCAGACTCGGCTGGACCACAGAAGAAGAGTTCATCAAACGCCTTCAGTCTCACCTGGTCTTTACGATGTCGACAGGCATCGAGGCTGCCGTGGTAACCAGACCACTGATCATACTGGCACAGAAGTGACACAGAATATCGTCTCTAAAATAACCTGAGAACACACAAACATATTGATGAAGAGTGTGCGTCACTGCAAGACCGTGTGCTTGCGTGAGTGCGTGCGTGTGTTGGGCACCTGAATCGAGCAGCGCCTGTTTGGACTGAGAGTACGAGGCCAGCTGAGCAGCGTTCACGACCACCGCTCGAGCCATGGTGGGAATGCAACCCTGCAACAACAGAGTCGTCATCAGCTCAGTTATTAAAAACACCCAAAGAGACTCGATAAAGCTGCTGAACCAACAAACAGACGTGAACGCTCCACAGACGACGTCTGGAGTCTTTTCTGCAGGAAATGAACCAGCGAGGGTAGAGGTGGAGGGATGTCAGCGACCCTCAGAGCATGCTGTAGCTCCGATTTACAGTTTCAGCTTTTTATCGTCTTTGATTCAGCAGAATAGCTGAGATCCGTCCCAGTTTAGGTTTCAGCACTTAAATCCTCATTTTATTACTAACACTCATCAGGAAATTTGATTTAAAAATCATCTAACTTTTGTTATTGATATTACAGAGAATGAAAGGACAAGTGTCAAATTTTGTTAATCATGTAGTGAGAATTTCATGGATGAAGCTTTTAGATTCCTGCAAGCAGAATCATTTTTTTTTTTTTTTTTTTAAGTGAAAAGTTTAAGATGTTACTACCAAGTGTTTATAACTGAACAAAAACTGAGGCACTGTAATGACTCAGTTTATCTGACCTATGTTTGCACCATCTTTGGTGGGAAAACTGTTGCAAAATCAGAAAAAAAGATGCAGAGATCAGAAAAGAAGAAGATCCCTGTCCTTCCCGTCTTGGAGCAACTGTGACCACGTAATGTCGTCTGGGAATAATAAAGTGTTCTGATTCATTGAAAAAGACTGCGACACTGCCCTCTGCTGCCCCATGGAAGTACTGCAGATGGTCAGTAAAATCCTTTGCAAATTAAAAAAATTCAATTAATATTTTTAATAAAAATAAAAAGATTATTTAAATGTTTTAATTCAGTTTAAAATTATTTAAAATATTGTAGACACATTTTTAACAAGGGCTGTAAAAACTAACAAAACAAAGCCACTAAATCCATGAGCGTTTATTCAATCGTCACCTGAGGAGCTAAAATTATTCTAAAAAGCAGCGAATACTGCATCACAGTCTCGCGCAACGATTAGATTAGACATTTATGTTTGATAAAGAGAGACCCAGATTTAGAACATGTGACATTCTTCAGTTTGGAAATTCTTTAGAAGAAAAACTGAGAATTTTGGGAATATAAATGTTTTGGAAACATGAGGATAAGCAGAGAAAAAGCCAAATTCAAAAATATCAGAATCAAAACTGAGGTCATTTTTCTTGTTTTTGCTCAGGATTCGCAGAGTTTTTTTTCCCCTTCAATAAAAGCTGCAGCAGTAGCTCACAGTTCCCATTAACTACTTTCACACATATTAATAACAGTACAACGGCTTGAAAAACAAAATAGTTAAATAAGAAAAAAAAAAAAAAAAAAGAGCTAATGTAATGTTTGTGTGATGTTAAATCGGGCAGCATCTACTCTGGGTGAAGGACCACTTCAGGACACAAACCTTTTTATCAATTAAAATTTCCACATTAAATTACTGCATCTGGACTAATGGCTACTCATTCAGGCCCAAGTGAAGAAAATGATGATGATGATGGTAGCCTCACCCTCCACAGCGTAGTGACGCCTTCCTCTTTGGTTATTCGAACGAGGGCATTAAAAACATTCTTGTATCCTCTCCGCTGGTCTGCAGGTAACCTGGAGACACAAACGGTGAGGAAAACGCCTGCGAGTCATTTTGTGTCCATGCCGAGCAGAGAAAGCTGCTCGAAGGTAAACAGAGTCTCACCGTCCATCGGCCGTCATCCTGATCAGCGCCACCTCTGCTGGCGTCCCCACAAATGCTCCAATGGCTCCAGCTGTCATACCAATCAGAGCCTGTAGGGGGAGCACACTGTTACTCAGCAGCATGGAGGGTGCTGTGGCATCTACACCTTTACCACTGCTTAAAAGCTTTCTACAGGCTTAGATGATTTCAGAGCTCATAAGCCTTTCACTCTTTCAGCTCACCTTGAGGAAGAAGTTCGGCGGCCGGCCGTCACTGCTGGTCATTTTCTCGAACAGGATGGTGTAGATTCCCAGACGGGTCGTCGTGTAGGTCGCCTGACGCAAAAGACCTGCTGACAGACTGACAAACACACAAAGAAACCCACAATGAAGCAGGGAGATGAAACGTGAGTTAAAATGATAAAAATCAGGATGGGGCGAAGCGCTGGTACCCGGTGTAGATGCCCCCCACGCCCTCGTTTCTCAGGATGGAGAACAAGGCGTGGAAGCTGGTTTTATACTCTCGAGCCTTCGTCCCCTGACCACTCAGCTGCATCCTGTTCTTCACCAGGTCCAACGGCTGCACGAAGACTGTCGCGCCCATCCTGCAGAGAGGGAACAGCACAAGTACGTTTATTAAAGCTGAAGCATTACTGAGAAAACATGAAACCAAAAACTTTTTGGCACAGTCAAAGACACAACAAAACCTGGGAGCGCAGACTTGTTATCATATATCTGACATTTCAGATGTTTGAACAGATTTAAATCGTAACTTATAAAATGAGACCTTTGGACTGACTGTTCCAACGACTTCCACTGAAATCCAAACAATGTGATCAAAATAAATCAAAGTTCACTTGAAAAGTTCTTTTTATTTGAAAAGAACATCAGGGAGGAGTTTTACAGTTAAGGGAGACAGTAAAAACTAAAACATGGCAGGTTGTTTAAGCGCAGTTGGAGAACAGAGGTGTTTGCTCTAATGAATTTACACTTCTGTTAGCAGTGAAGCTGCAGCGATGTGGTAACTCTGCAGTGATAAGTTATCAGGGACTGGAAGAGCTGGTACTGTGAGTTTATCAGGAGGTGAGAGTTTAGCCTCCCTTAGAAAACACCGACGGCAGCAGGTGAGAGCACAGATTAACTCACGATGATGAAAACCTGCCTGGGGCAGCGATTCTTGTCTTTTAAATCAGAACACGTCCATTTATTTATCTCAAATGAAGCTTCACAGAAGAGCGTGCTGGGATCCTGACGAATTACAAACTGTAAAATTAGAGATGGTGCAGAGATACCTCTAAATTATCTCTGATTCACACCAAATATGGATTAAAATATAAATGAAGGCCTAATCTGCAAACCTACAGCTCTAACATTTAGTCATGTCATTATTTTTAACTTTTATAGTTTCTGAGAGATATATCGATAGATAGATATCCATCTATGAAAAAAGGTGTGCAGGTTTGAAATAAAGTCAACTGTTGACACCGCCTCACGGAGTTTGTAAGAAGCAGCCATACTGTCAACATTTGGTGACCTTCAACTGTTTATTATGAGGCTGTTTAACCTGCTACGCCTGCTAAGGTAACCTGACACACACACACACACACACACACACACACACACACACACACACACACACACACACACACTATCGTCTTAAAGTGTGTGTGTGAGTAATGTTCTCCATGTTTCCTCTCATACACTCATGTTAACCTTCATGTCAGCATACGTTCACTAATCCCTGTGAGCCAAAAGGTCAAATTGTTCAGTTTATCATTTTTTTCTATTTTTGGATCAGTATGATGTCAGAGACAGTCACGCACCCTGTTGAGTGAGGGGCAGCCAATCACTGAGGCGCAGTGTGAGATAATTATTGAGATTATAATTTTAATTCATTCATCAAATTATTAATTGGCTTAATGAACTTTTATGATACATGATTACATTTGTAAATGTTTTGTGATAAACATGGATCAGAGTTTAACTGAACCTGATTTCAGAGTTTAGAGGCTAAACCAGGTTACATCATCATCATGGTCATAAAGCTGTCATCCATCCCGGCTAACAGTTAGCATGCTAACGGCAGACCGGGGAGCCGACGTCAGGTCCCCCTGACTGGTGCCACCTCCCCTTATCTGCTGTCAGAGTTTACTTTAGGGAAGCTTCGCTGCCAATCCAGCGTTAGCGTTAGCTCCTCGTTGTAAAGCCCAGGCGGGAGGTTTTAACAAATAATTTCCCGGGGATACAAGCGGAACATTTGCAGGACTTCTACGAGTTTGCATGTTTAAATGTGTTCTGGTGAGAAAAAAGGGGCAGGAAGCTCTACTCGAACATGGCTAACTAACACATGCAGAGAGGTGCCCAGATTTCGTCATGACACCGGTGTGCTGATGAAAAACGTCCCCTCGGAGTTCTCGGGGTGCAGCCCGTCCTGTGACAGCCAGCATCAGCTGCTAACAGCTAACCATCAGCGTGTCGCTCCGCCGCAGTAACGGCCTCCGTGCTGTCCTTTAAACCACACAGAGCGGGTTTAAACTGACCAGAGCTCTCCTCTGACCCCTGACATTAGCGCGATAGCATGGCAGCTAGCCGCATCACTTACCCAGCCAGCCCCCCGAACAGGAACTTGATGGCCTTCGGGGAGGTCTTGGGCTTCGCATCCGCCATGTTTCCCCCGATCGGTCAGTGGCCGCAGAGTCTGCGTTCAGATTTCTGCCGCCCGCCTGCCTGTGTGCCTTTGAGCCGAGCTTTCCGCCTGCTTTCTCCCCGTCGCAGCGGCGGCAGCAAGAGTAGCAAGGTGACTCTATAAAGCGGACGCGTCCCGAGACACGAAGAGCAACGGACCAATCAGGAGGCGAGGAACGATCAACGTGCTCCGTTCATGGTCTCCTTTTAAACTCCTCCATCCGAACTCTACTAATCAACTAATACAGCGAAGTTAATGACGTACAGCGTACATCAGATATTTAGAAGGCTGTAGTCTTTGACTTACTGATGTTATATTAAAAAGAAAAATGTTATTTTAAACATTTTGGCATTTGGCATGCAATAAATTACACACGTGAAGTTGATTATGAATTCATCATCATTTGACCAAAAACATGTTTATACAGACTGATACTTGAAACGATGACGAGCCTTTTGATAAAGAGGCCCTACTCAACTAAAAATTCGTGCATGGCATTCTTATGTCTTTCATTTCCGAGAGAACTTGAATGCCGCAGATGCTACAACGCTAGTTATTTAAATTAAGTATATCTATAAATATGTAGAAAACATAAATTTAAAAGTGTATAACTGGTAGGACGTTATATAAATGTTTAGTTTCTTTAAAATAAGGAAACTAAAAGCCACAATTATTTGTTAAATAATTTATTGCTTATAATGTTGTACCATTGTAATGAGATGAGATGATAGCCTTTATTTGTCAGTTGCAGTTGCCCACCGAGAAGACAGACCTTGCCGACCGTACAGGTCAGGGAGGTAGCAAAGGAAAAAAACAGTGAAATGTGTAACACAAAAGGATAACCCAGAAAGATAAGGGAAGGAGACGGTGAAAGATGCGTCCGCCTCCTCCGAGAGCCAAAGAAAGAAAGCATTTTCTTGTAGCATGGTTGAAACATTGTAGCAACCATTGTTGTACCATTTTCTTGAATATTATGGCTTTTATAAATCCAAAACGATTTCTTGTTTAGTTTCAGAATTAAAAATGAATTACAACTGTTGCCACCATCATTTCAGCTTAAACACAGCGTCAAACTAAGGAGTCTGATGTGACACACAAAACAACAGAAGGCTGGGACTCTTTCCGAACGCTCATTGGTTTAGAGCTAGAGAGGGGGAGGGATTTATTATAAGCAACAGCTTGCTGAGGAAGTAGATCCGGGGCAGCGGTGAGTAGAAACACTGAGCAGTTTTATTTCTGTTTCTTTTCTTTTTTTTACCGGATTAAACTCCCATAAAACGCCTCGGTGTGACCGTCCGGCTGCCGGAGATCATATCGCGGAGCTGGCGACAGTTTCTGCTGCGTCACGTTACCGGTGTTTTGGCGAGTGATTGGGCAGCTAGCGTTAGCAAACAGCAGGAAGCTCACTAACAGAAAGTCTGTTAGTGAAGTTTTTCGGAGTTTTTTTTACACAGAGATCCAGAAATAAACAATTTATACTACAGGCTGACAGCGGAGGGATACACAGGAGCTGAGGTACTTATTTATGAGGCGTTACCTGTGTTTGTTCTCCACTGTTTACATGCTGGGTCCTGTTTGTTTAGGGAAGGAAACGAGGAGCTAGAGAAGTAAACACGGAAACAGAGAAGGAAGAGAAGAAGCACAGAAGGATAAGAGGAGGTAGAGAAGTAAACAAAGAAACAGAAGGAAGGAAAGACGTACAGAAGGCAGCAAGGTATCGGGTAAGAATCATGGTGGCAGAGAAAAGGCAGGAAGGAGGGATATGAGGAAGGAAAAAAGGAGTTGGTAAATAAAGGGGGCAGGGTGGAAATGAGGACACAGAAAGGACGAGGAGGAGGGGAAAAAGTAGGGAGAGGTAACAAGGAGGCATTGTACAAAATAAGGAGACAGAGGAGGAACCAAGGAGCCACAACCTAGGAAAGAGAAACTTTTTTTCTCCTCGTTAAATGATTTTTTTTTTTTGTCTCGCTGTGGTGGTAGGCGGTGTTACCTCTAGGTATCCAATGACAGCTCTCCGATCATGTCCGCGGGCGGGGCTCCACACAGAGCGGACTAATGAGGAGGAGGCAGAGCCATGACGGGCGAGGAGACGAGGGGGGGTCGGCGGTGGCAGGGGAGCAGAGCGTGGCGGTGGGGGGCGTGCCACGTCTTGCCGTCTTCCTGTTCCCCTCAGAGATGGTGTTCTACGCCGAGCAGAGGAGCTCCCATAGGAGGGTGCTGACCCTCTACAACCCCTACAACTTCAGCCTCAGCTTCAAGAGTGAGTGCAGCCTTGTTTAGGCCCTGGTCATGCCGCCACTGGCTCTAACAGCCTCTAACAGCCTCTCTCTCTGTCCTCACAGTGTGGTGCACGGCGCCCTCGTTCTACAGGGTGGTGGAGGCAGAGGGCAGCATCCGGGCCAAGTCCTGCGTCGACCTGTGAGTGTTTCAAACTTTGTTTAAAACTTAATCCATAACGACGCTCACATGCAATCAAGTATTTTGTTTTCCTGTCAGGGTCGTGCGTCACCTGGACGTCTCCCCCAGACACTGGGGCCGCAGGGACCGGTTCCGCATGGAGGTGAGGGGTGGAGGCCAGGTGGGACGACGGGAGATTTGGGCGGAGCTTAGAGGAGGACAAGAGGAAGAGGAGCAAAGAGGAGGTCAACAAAGGGCGCTGCCCCATCCTACTTCTCAGCTCCTGCCCACACAGGCACACCTGCCTGCCTGCACAGGTAAGGCACCATGGAGTGCTCTGATTGGTTCCTGCAGCAGTGCATTCGCGGGTGCAGAGTGAGTTGATCTTACTAATGATGTTTCTGTGTGTGTGTCTGCGTCTGCAGCTGTGCGCAGCGCGTCTCAGTGGGCGGTGTGTGTGGCTGTGGCGGTGCTGTGTGTCACAGTGTTGATGCTCCCCCTGCACACTGACAGCAACTCGCTGGTTCCACGCTGGCTGCACGTCTCCACCAATCAGAAACTGGTCTGCGCCTACACACTGGGTAACACCACACACACACACACACACACACACACACACACACACACACACACATCGGTATGACCTGAGAGAGAGGGGAGGCAGGAGCAAATGAGACAGTGGGAAAGTAAGCAAAAAGAAAGTAAAGAAGGAGATAGAGAAGGAAACAAGGAAGTAGAGAAGAACAGTTATAGGTGAAGAAAGGAGGAATCTAGGGACAGTTAAGGAAATGAGAAGTCAGAGCAGAAAGGAAGGAGTCTCAGAAGGAAATGTGGAGATAAAGAAGCAAACAAGAAAATAGAAAAGGAAATAAGGAAGCGGAAAAGAAACTAGATATAGAGAAGGAATTAGGAGAGAAGGGCAGGAACGAAAAGGAAACAAGAATGTAGTTGGAGGGAAAACGAAGGAGATAAGGAGGTAGAAAAGGAAATGAGATGGTGGATAAGGGAACGAGAAGTTGAAGATTCAGAAGTACATAAAAACATACAAAGAAGGAGGCAGAAAAGGAAATGAGGAGGTAGAGAATGAAGCAGTGATGCTGTGGTTGTCTCGCAGGTCTTGTTACCATGGTGTTTCTACGGTGACGTCATGCTGCAGCGACCTGTGGCCTCACCGTCGTCCACACAGGAGGAGCCCTCAAACGACTGTCATGGGACAGCGAGTAGCGTGTTCAAAAAAGCTTTATTTAAACGTGTCGACGGAGCGGACGGAGTCATCGACCACTGATGAACAGTTGGATACGAGCGCCGTGAGAAGAAATGGACGTTAAACCGACGAACATGTGACAAAGCTGTGATGCTGCGTAAATAAAATGATTGTGAATAAAAACAGAAAGTGATGATTTTAAGAGGATTCAAGTCTTTATTTAACTGTAAACAGAACAACACAACACCATCTTTGACCAGAGTGTACTCACACGTTTAAATAAAGTTTTTACAGAAGCTCAGTGCAGCTCATCGTATCCAGGATAAATAAATAAAACAAAGCAGGTAAACTGTGTAATCAGATGTGTGTGTCTGAAGTTTTACTGCTGATGGTAAAATGTTCACAGAGGTTCAGCTTTTCTGCGTGATGCGTCGTTATCCATCAGAACTACAGAGCTGGCCTTCCAGTCTCTGAGAAAAACCTCATCAAGTAATGCATGAACTAGTAATTGATGGAAAAGTTCCAGTTTCTTCTTCACTGCCATGAATAAAAACCTGTTCTTTAAAAGAATCCCCTGCATCTTTCTGCATGATCATCAGTGCTGATCGTTCTCGATGTTCCTCTGGGATCGCTGATCGGTTTCAGACCTGAAGCAAAGTGAGCCGCAGATTTCCCATCCATGAACCTGAACCCTGAATGCAGTGATAAACACACAATGGCTCTGAAGGACAAGTTTCGCCTGAAGTCTGACATTTCATATTAAACAAGGAGCCGTTCTGACAGGTTAAAAACATTTAAAAGAATAAACGTAGAAAAGAAAAACAATGAATTAATAAAAAAGATTATAACCTGTGTCACAGATGAGGCTCACTCCAGATTAATGTAAAGAAACAAACTCAGATTTATTTTCACCTCATTTAGAAGGTGATTTACACCTGCTGAGTGAAGCACACGAGGAGGAAGAAGGAAGGAAATAAGTCCAGAATGAGATTCCAACACTTTACCATCGGAGATGTTTGTCAATAAAGAAATACACAAGGGGCCTGTTTCAATATGCGTACTTGTGCGTGCTTGCATTCTCGTGTACTCGTGATACGTCATCAGTCCAGAACCCAAACGCGGCAATGGCGGAGGAGCGCGGCTAAAACTTTTAAATATTACTCTTTCTGGGTCGCAAAATAAAATTGTAAGTTATTTTGAAGTGAGAATGTAGCTGTGTAAGCTTCAAATATCTGCTCGATTTATCAACATATCACATATTTCCAAACGTGCTCCGACGTTTTCCGAGACATCTGTTACCCACCAGCTCCATATACATTTTGGGGCATGTATTCTGTAATCTGTAATGGAATACATTTTAAAAGTAACCTTCCCAACACTGCCCACCAGCTCCATAGCAGACCGAGAGGTCGGCACATCGTTTTCAACCCTCCCATGCTCTTTCACTACTCAGGTTAAACATGATATATGAGTCTCTAAGTAACTTCGAAATGTTAATGTTTGGTTTATTTGTTCCTGAGTAAATCGTTTTGGCTGAGATATATTTCAATTCAGGAGGAAACATTTTCACCGGGAACAAAAACAGCATGTTAATACGTGGAGATTCTGAAGGCTGCTTCAAAATGATCGATTATATTTTAAATCTTTGTTCAGTTCTCTTCCAAACCCCAGCAGCTGTCTGTTGTAATTTTTGAGTGTCCACTAAAATAAAAATAAAGTGTCCTAACATCTCACCTGTTTGTTTTTTATTAAGGCATACATGTACATTATTTTTATTAATAGAGATTTCGCTGCTGAAGTCAAACATGATACATAAGTCATTTCGATCGCTTCTAAATGTTAATGTTTGGTTTATTTCAGTGTTTTCTTTGTTCCTGAGTCAGTCGGTTTGGCTGAGATTAAAGTTAAGCTTCATAACATGTTAGTCACAGTTGAATTAAGAGAGTAAAAACTCCGGACCTGTGACATCATCAAGTACGCTGTACAAATCGCTAGTCTGTGCGTGCCGGACTCTTGGGACTCGCGTACTTGAGGAAAGGCCATGGGAGTGTTTTTGTTCTTCTCGCGTTATTTTTTAGTCACCGCGAGAGTTGGAGAGAGTACTGAGACGAGCTGCTGAGTTTTGGCGGAACAGGAGCAGAGCAGGAATAATGGAGGAGGAAAGCCGGGACACGGAGAACAGCAACGGAGAGGAGTCCTCCTCAGCTCGCGCTGAGCTACAGGTGAGAGGTTATCACAGCTGAAAGAGGACGTGAAGGGGCACGAGGGACTTCCTGTTCAGGCTTTAACTTTGACAGAAGAAAGGAGACAAAACAACCATCGGGACACAGCCGCGCAGTTTAAGAAAACGATGTGCGCGTCTGCATCAGAACTTACGGTCCAAGCTGTAGACTCCGTCAGGAATGCATGGGGCGTTTAGGTGCATCTCGTAAACTCAGCAATCGTCCTCCCAGAAGCCGTGGTGGTTATTTAAACGGCTTTAAAAGTGGTATTATTATTATCAGGTAACAATTTGAGTTTTTTAATGTTTTAATGCGGAATTGAATGGATAATATTGGAGTTCTAGATTCAAATGTGTTCATGGCCATAAAAACAGGGGAAAGGCTGATGAAGAAACTGCATCTGCTCTATAACTACAGGTTAGTGCATCTGTACGGAGAAAGAGTCAGATTGTTCTTATAGCTCTCTTGCACTACATCTATTTCACACTTACATTTTGTCTTCATTTATTTATTTATACTATTTGTATTTTGTCTGTTCTATTTATAAATATTAACCAGGCATCTGTGTGTGGATAGCAAAGAAAGAATTTCAATACACAGAGAAATTCTTTGTGCATATGACAATAAACGCTTGAATCCTGAATCACTAAAGACAGTTTTTAATGGCACCAACAGCTATGCGCTTAATATGCAAGATGATCGTCTCTGCAGTTGTCATCACGCTCTGCAGGCGTTTGCAGTCCATAGCAGTAGTGCTGCTGTACCATGCAGTGATGCAGCTGGTCAGTGTGCTCTCCACAATGCAGTCTCTAAGAGCATCCACAGAGTTTTGTTGTGTCAAAAAACTGGCAGCGAGGACTGAGTTTATGATCTCTGAGCTAAACTTGCAAAACTCTTAATAATGTAGCGAGAACACATGGTTCAATACAAAAATGCTGGAGATGCAGCTTGAAAATTGCACAAAATAGTGTGGAATGAAGTAATGGAAACGACAAAGCTAATGATAATTATTCTTTTTAAATTGAATAAAGTAATTCTGTTGATTCCATGCTGTATTAATTGTGTTTCAGGTTGCTTTAGTTTCAGGCCTGCTTCTGTGTAGTCAAAGAATGTGAGCAGCTTGCATAGAAAGGGGAGTAGACCAAGGTGAGCGAGATAAGATGGGGAGACAGTGGTGTCACCATAGAGATAGAGAGAGAAAGTACTAGCAGTTGTGTCACAGAGAGCAGCTTCCACGAGTACATCCCTTTGTTTAGCCAGACCTCGCCCATAGAGAGCTCTAGCTGCTTGGTCTCCAAATCAAAATCAAATCACTTTTATTGTCACATCACATGTGCAGGCACACTGGCACAGCGCATGCGAGTGAAATTCTTGTGTGTGAGCTTCACAAGCAACAGAGATGTGCAAAACACAACAACACAAACGAGCAAAATACAAGAATGGCCAACCTGAAACTAATAAATATATGTACAATATATAATAGTGTATGCATTTCTGGATGTGTATACTAAATGTTTTTCTACGTGTGTGTGTGTGTGTGTGTGTGTGTGTGTGTGTGTGTGTGTGTGTGTGTGTGTGTACACATTTTTACAAATTAAATAGTAAAAAAATAATAAAATAAATATATAAAAATATACAGAGTTGAATATGTGCAAAACAAGTGGCATTTATATACAGTGTGGAGTGCATAATGTTGAAGTTCCAGTAGTGAAGCTGAGGTGTCTATGAAGTGTTCAGCAGTCTGATGGCCTGATGGAAAAAGCTGTCTCTCAGTCTGCTGGTACGGGACCGGATGCTGCAGAACCTCCTTCCTGATGGAAGCAGTCTGAACAGTTTATGGCTGGGGTGACTGGAGTCCTTGATGATCCTCCCCGCTTTCCTCAGGCAGCGCTTCCTGTAGATGTCTTGGAGGGAGGGAAGCTCACCTCCAATTATCCGTTCAGAGCACCGCACTACTCGCTGGAGAGCTTTGCAGTGGTAGGCGGTGCTGTTGCCATACCAGGTGGTGATGCATCCAGTGAGGATGCTCTCAATGGCACAGTGATAGAAGGTCCTGAGGATGCGGGGGCTCATGCCGAATCTTTTCAGTCTCCTGAGAAAGAAGAGGCGCTGCTGCGCCTTCTTCACTGTTTTGTTTATGTGTACTGACCACGTAAGATCCTCAGCCAGATGTACTCCAAGGAACCGGAAGCTGCTCACTCTCTCCACAGCAGCGCCGTTGATGGTGATGGGGGTGTGTACTTCTCTGCACCTCCGGAAGTCCACTATCAACTCCTTTGTCTTTGCGACGTTGAGGGTGAGATGGTTGTCTTGACACCAGTGGGTCAGGGCGCTGACCTCCTCCCTGTAAGCCGTCTCATCACCGTTGGTGATAAGACCCACCACTGTAGTGTCGTCCGCAAACTTCACAATGATGTTGTCATCCGCGGTGCGCACACTGTCCGGTCTCATGGTGTTCGCTGTGTCGAATCTAGCGTAGAATACGTTTAGATCCTCACACAGAGAGGCCGTGGTCTGCGGTGTGCTGGTTTTCCCTCCAAAGTCTGTGATCGTGTTTAGTCCCTGCCACATACTCCGAGGGTTGTCAAACTGTTGCTCCACCCTGTCCCTGTACTCACGTTTGGCTGCTTTGATCGTCTTCCGGAGTTGGTAATGTGCGTGTTTGTAGTCCGATGTGTTCGCCGAGGCAAAAGCGGTGCTCTGTGCCGCGCGAACATCTCCGTTAATCCAGGGTTTTTGATTTGGGAAGGATTTAACTGTTCTGGATGGGACGACATCTTCCACGCATTTCCTGATAAATCCACAGACTGAGTCTGTGTACTCACCAATGTCCCTAGCAGCCACGTGAAACATTTCCCAGTCCGCGTGATCAAAACAGTCCCGCAGATATGTGTTCACTGAATGCTTGGAAAATAAAGAGTGTCAAATGAAGTTCTTGTCTCTGTTTGATCTCTACCATCAAAACAATCTGTGAAGTTGGCGAACTTCAACAATAGTTTATTAGAAAACAGCTTAGAGAAAGTGGAGAAGCTCAGACAAACCTAAACAAATAAATAATAAATATAATAATAGAGCGGGGGGTGATGTCCACACATAATGTACTCGCACTAGTTTCTCCCTGCAGAGGAAACACAAGACAGTCAGACACACACACATCACTCCACTAGTGCACAAACACAAAAAGTAGATTAGATTAGAACAGGATGTTCTGAACACAACACCCTGTTTGTTATCAGATGGATACTCAGTAGGTGAGGCCATAAATAAATGTCCCGTAGAGCTACTCTGTTGTAATCTTACAGTATTTATTAACTTTAAATACTCCAGTGTGAATTACTTTGTGGTCGGCTGTTCCAAAGTTTGTGAGTGGAGGATCTCTGAGTTTGGACTCGAGAGAAAGTCAGAAACAAAAACATTGTTTCAGCCTGGGAGCCAAACCGGAGTGAGCTGCTCTTGTGTTCAGTTTTATGTAGAGCTGGGCGATATAAGATTTTTTCATATCACGTTTAAGTTTCAAAATAGAACAAACGAAACAGACTAAATTGTCAATTTCACTTAAAAACAAAATATTAATTCTAAAAATAAATCTTAGTTTGTTTTACAGAAGAACAGACAAAACTGACTAACTTTTGTCAATATCAAATAAACTGAGAACTAAAAGGAAATTCTCAATCTCTCCTTGTTGCATAGCTGAGCTTTTCAAACAGTTTTAACAGTTACTTTAGTCTGACAAAAGCCGAATGACGAATTACCACTTCCAGTCAGAGACTGAGCTGCACCGCTTTATTGTATTTCCAGACTTGCTTTCGGCACATTTACAGTGCACGCTACTCTGTTTTTGTCAGACTTGAAATAGCTGAAATACCTTCACACTACGGAACTTCTATGGCTCTTCCGTTCGACAATCTCTCCGGCATTGGAACCATCATCTGTTTTCCCTTCGGTCACGCTTTCGGTTGATGTTTCTCTAGTCGGCACACTCATTTCCTCCATTACCCGGGCGGCACGGCAGCTGGCTGCTTCCCAAACAAACACACGTGCGGCTTGGCACTTGTGCTGTACGTAACAAGTCACGTGACGTGATGCTGTGGCTGTGATTGGTTCGGGTCTGCGCTACTTAATTTGGATTGGCTGTTGTTCCCTTTTTTTTAAGAGGACAAGAGAGATGTGGCCTATCGCAATAGTTTAACTTTTCTATCGAGAAAAAGTTATTTCACAATACATATCGTTATCGTTCTATCGCCCAGCTCTAGTTTTATTAATTTCATGTGCAGAGCTCACAATGAGCTGCAGTCTGCTGAAGCATGAATCTGAGGATAGCACGAGGCACTCAGAGGTCAGCGTGATAACACTGGTTATCCTCCCTCAGCTAAACATGCTCTACAATGAAGGAGAGAGGAAGAAAGTAGGCAGGGAGGGAACAGGGAAGGAAAGGAGGAGGTGAGATGGGAGAGAAGTAAACATGGAGAGAGAGAGAAAGAAATGAGGAGGTAGAGATGGAAAGCAGTTTGAAAGAAGAGTGGATAGAAAGATAGAGAACCAAACAAAGAGGAAGAGAAGGAAATAACTAAGAGAGAAATGAACAAGGAGGGTGAGAAGAAATTAAGGAGAGGTTGAAGCCAATGAGGAAGGAGAGAAGAAGAAAGGAAGTAGAAGATAATGAAATGACGTGTTAATAAGGAAAGAAAGAAAACATTTCCTCCTTGTTTCAGTATCTGCGTTTTCTTCTTCTCCTTTTCTTCCCTTCCTACTTGTCTCTCTGTCCACCTCTTCTACAGGTGAAACTCGAAAAATTTGAATATCATGTTCAATTATTTCATTAATTCAACTTAAAAGGTGAAACTAATGTACTATATAGACTCATTACATGCAATGCTAGATATTTCCAGCCTTTATTTGTTAGTATTTTGGTGATTATGGCTTATAGTTTATGAAAACTCCAAATTCAAAAGCTCAAAAAATTAGAATATTGTTCAATATTTTAGGCTCAAAGTGTCACACTCTAATCAGCTTATTAAACCAAAACACCTGCAAAGGGTTCCTGAGCTTTGAAATGGTCTCTTAGTCTGGTTTAGTAGGAATCACAATCATGGGGGAGACCGCTGACCTGACAGTTGTGCAGAAAACCATCATTAACACATTCCATAAGAAGGGAAAGCCTCAAAAAGCAATTGCATAAGAAGTTGGGTGTTTCTGAAGTGGTATTTCAAAGCACATTAATAGAAAGTTATGTGGAAGGGAAAAGTGTGGAAGATAAAGGTGCACTGTGCTTTGTTAAGTCCAGAGTAAATGCAGCCGTCTACCAGGACATTTTGGAGCATGTTATGCTTTCTTCTGCCGACAAGCTTTATGGAGATGCTGACTTCATTTTGCAGCAGGAATTGGCACCTGCCCACACTGCCAAAAGATCCAAAACCTGGTCCAATGAACATGGGAATGCTGTGCTTGATTGGTCAGCAAACTCACCTGACCTGAAACCCATAGAGAATCTATGGGGCATTGCCAAGAGAAAGATGAGAGACATGAGACTGAACAATGCATCCTGGTCTTCACAGCACCTCAGCAGTGCCACAGGCTGATTGCATCCATGCCATGCTGCATTGAATCAGTAATTCATGCAAAAGGGGCCCAAACCAAGTACTGAGTACATAAGCATGATTATACTTTTCAGAGCTCTGACATTTCTGTATTTAAAATCCTTGTTTTATTGATTTCATGTAATATTCTAATTTTCTGAGATTTTGGGGTTCTCATAAGCTGTAACCCATAATCATTAAAATTATAACAAATAAAGGGTTTTAAATATCTTGCTTTGCAATGTCTATCCTATTATTAGGTTGAGCTTTTAAACTAAATGATTGAAATAAATGAAATTTTGCACGATATTCTAATTTTTCAAGTTTCGCATGTATTTCTCCTCCCTTTTTCCATCCGCCCTCCTCCACCAGGTTTCAAAGCTCAGTCCCAGCATTTTATGAACCCGTGTGTTGTCTCTGTAATTACATTCACCTTGTTGTACCAAATTGTCCTTCTTTTTCCTCTTTTGCCATAGAAACGTGGTGGCCACAAGAGACCCAGACATCATGGCTCCCAGCACCATGACAACGCCTCAAACAAGAATCGGAAGATTCACATGGATGACAAACAGTACAGCTGTGATCAATGCCCATCCACTTTCGCTCGACTGCAGACTTTCTTAACGCACCAGCGTGTTCACACAGGAGAGAGACCGTACAGCTGTGACACATGTGGCTCAGCTTTCACTCAGTTGTCTCATCTGAGGAGGCACGAGCGAAGTCACATCGGGAAGAAACCATACAGGTGTGATCAGTGCCCTTCCACTTTCACTCAACTAAGTGGTTTCTTGATCCACCAGCGTGTTCACACAGGAGAGAGACCGTACAGCTGTGACACATGTGGCTCAGCTTTCACTCAGTCATCCCATCTGAGGAAGCACAAACGAAGTCACACCGGGGAGAGGCCATACAGCTGTGATCAGTGTGGTCAGACTTTTACTCTAAAATGTAGTCTGAACACTCACTGCATACGTTTGCACACAGCAGAGAAACCATACAGCTGCGACCAGTGTGGTAAAAGTTTTGCATTGAAATTTTCCCTGAAAGTCCACCAGCAAATCCACACCGGAGAGAGTCCGCCCTGGTGTGAGGAGTGTGGAAAACCTTTTTCTCACACGTGCTCCCTTAAAAGTCATCAAAGAGTTATCATTGGAGAAAGGCCGTACAGCTGCGACAAGTGTGGGAAAAGTTTCAAGCAGAAATGTATTTTACAAAAACACAGCAAAACTCACACTGGAGAGAAGCCATACAACTGTGAGGAGTGCGGGCAGAGTTTCACCCGCCCGTGCTCTCTGAGGAAACATCAGCGTATCCATACCGGAGAAAGACCGTACAGCTGTGATGAGTGTGGGAAAGCCTTCAGTCGGCAGTTCAGCCTGACATGTCACATGCGAATCCATACAGGAGAAAAACCATACTGGTGTGAGGACTGCGGGCAAACGTTCCGTCACAAGGGCACCTTCAAACAACACCAAGAACAACATCAGAACAGGACAGAGAACTTGGAGCCGGGATCAGCAGAAGTCTCTTTATAAAAGAACCATTTCATGTTTCATGTAGAAGATTTTCAGATCTTCTTCCTTTTTACTGTCTGCAGTGGAATTCCATCTGAGTTTGTTCTATTGTTCAGAACATCATAAACACATTTGTGTGGTCTGCTTGTTGCAGTGTGCTGCTGTGAGGGGAAAAAACGCTGAACAACAGAAATGAATAACTTTCTGTTGCACTCTTAAATTGATACTGTGAATAATACCTATGGGGGATTTAAAAACAAACAAACAAACACCCAATTAAAGACGACAAACATTTATTTAATGTAGGCACAGAAAATGAGACTGACCAGAACCCACCTCCACAAACTTGCTGTAAAACCAGAGGAGAAGATGTCCTCAGGGATCCACAGACCACCAGGAGCTGCTCACAGTTCTGCATATCGGGCATTTCAGAGCCCCCAATCAAAACCCTTTGCTCCTGTTAGGACGATAAATGGCACACTTCTTCTTTAAGGACCACATACTTGTGCTTCCTGTAGAAGCTGCCCTGATCCTGCCTTTTCCTGAAGCTATGTTGTTACAGTGGTGAACCACTACCTGAGAAAAAAAACCCTAAAACAAAGTAAAACTGCATTTATTTTACTTTGTTTTTTCTGCTGCAAAGTAAAGTTTGTTTCCTTTTCAGGGCCTGTAAAATGAAATCATTAACCTCATTAATGTTTATTATAATGTTTGTTGACAAAAACATAAAGGGATGCGAACCAGTCTGGTCCTTTCTGTAAGTTTCAAAGAAAATAACCTAAATATCTAAACATGTCACAGCTTTCTTTGTCATCTGAGTTTTATTGTGTAAAAAATCAGAAAAAAATATCTAAAACTAATAAAAACTGACCTGAAATCAACAAAATGACTAAAAATAAACCAAAAAGATTCAGGTGAATGAGTCTAAATCACAGTGCAGTCAAACATGCAGCTGCTTGAGACTCCACAATTTTATTAACAATTTCAATAATTACAGTGGATCGAGCATGGTGATATTTAAATGGAAAAGCAACAGGACTGGAGTTCATGAAAAATTTAAACTTTTTATTACCAAACAGTGACAAGGCACAGATGTGAAGTTTAGTTTAATAAATGTTCAGGCTCAAACAGAAAAAACAAAACATGGGAACACGTTTATTTACAGTCAAACTCAGCTCATTGTTTCAGGTTAAACTGCTGGGATCCAAACAGAGGCTGATACCTCTGCGTCAATTCACTGTGTGATGATCTGCTTTCATGCTCAGTGCTCATTAAAACTTCAGAGCTTGATTGATCGGGACAGTTAAACATTTAATATGTGGAGCTACATGTTCTGTGACGCTTCAGTAGTTAATAATAATAATAATAATCGCATCATTTACTGGTTGATAAGTGATCATAACAATGGGGGGATGGTCTCTACAGCCCCAGCTCAAGCCCCGCCTCATTTTCATGGAGGCCTTGGTCAGGCACGTCAAAGGTCAGCCCGGCCTCTCGCTCAATGCTGTCACCCCACAGTTGCAGAAACTCAGAGTTTTCCTCTCTGGCACCGCCCACGTCGCCAACTTCAGACACGCCTCCCTCTGCAGCCACTTCTGAGATCAGACCGGGTTCTCTGTGCCGAGGTCGTGTCAGGAGGTGGTGGAAGGTCATCAGCAAAGGCTGGTAGGGGGCGGGGTCAAAAAAGAAAGGGGGGAGTCACACTAGAGTTGATTTATTTTGTAGAACCTAAAGGAGCCAAGAAGACGACGAGCTGACTTGAGGGGGAGGCTGGGTTAGTTCCATAGACCCAACCAGGAGACGTGGGACAAGCCCACCTAATGCGTCATCATTACACTTTCATCAATCAGAGATCAGTTTGAACCAGCTGTGCTTTCAGTCTCGTCTCAGCTCGTTTTTTAGTTTTATTGCTGTAAGTCATGTGACCTGCACAGGACTGCAGACAGAAATAACCTAAAACCTGACAGGTGTATATTTTTATATTAGCATCCATCAACATCAATGTAACAAAATATAATAGATATAATATGTAATAGAATATAATATAATTTAAGCTGTCTGCGCCCCAGAGTCTCACTCATCTGATCTTCCAGACGATCAGATCAAACATTCTTGTTTAAAGTATTGCCCAGGTGTGTGTGATGTCACTGTGATGTCACCCTGTGTTGGCTCTCCACGCT
Source organism: Rhamphochromis longiceps (assembly GCF_057381845.1). Taxonomy (NCBI): domain Eukaryota; kingdom Metazoa; phylum Chordata; class Actinopteri; order Cichliformes; family Cichlidae; genus Rhamphochromis; species Rhamphochromis longiceps. Next base: position 2,226,406 of record NC_140559.1, read on the forward strand.
GTCCTCTCCATCTCTGGTGTCTCTCTCTCCGTCGCCTTCTTGCTCGCCCGCTCTCTCTCCCAGTAAAACTAGCTCATTGATCCACAGGTTGGTGCTGGTGGTGCTGTTGGTGTCACTGGGAGGCTGGAGGAGCTCCTCACTCTGACACACACAGACACACATTTAACATTTAATCTCATTAAAATAAGCTTTATTTACATCAAAGTGACGGCTCACCTTCTGAGAGGAGTCCATCTGCTCCACAGCCTGCAGAATATGACATAACACACGTCATGACATCACAAATTGTAGCACAGTAAGAGTGACGATATTTGTTTACGGAGCTGAGTGTGTGTGTGTTACCGTGTTCTCCAGGTTCTGCCGTTCTCGCACCATTTGTGGACCCTGTAAACATCAACCAAACGGACTGATTCAGTCACTCTGTCCTTAATAACCACAGCTGATTGGTCACATGGCACAGTGACGCTCATTTTAACGCTGCAGGTTCTCTTTTCATCTACAAGGTAAAAAACTACAAATAAGAAAAAACTCAGCACGTGTCAGGACGTAATGACTGCAGATGGAGGACATATTATAAAAATATTTCTGATGGCTATTATAAAACTCCGTTTAGTTTTTACCAAATTAAAGATTTTACCAGACTCTAACCTCAAAGCTGCAAATAGACTCAGAGTATACAGTGAGATTGTGTTGTAACTCAGGTCACCTCTGAACTCTGGCTTGACTCCGAGGAAACTGATGAAGAAGAGGAGGAGGAGGAGGAAGTGATCTTCTGAGCGGGGTCAGGAGGGGCCGAAGGCTGCAGACACACAGTGATGTTAGAAACGGAAGACTTAAGATGAAGATGCTTTAATGTAAGGAAGGCAGTAGGGTTTCATCTGGATACACATGTTACAGCGTGTATCACAACACAAGGCTCAGGCTGAAGAAATAGCTGCATCAATATCTGCCTGAAGAAAACACCTCAAAATACAAGTTTACTACAACTCTGATGGACTCTACTGCTCTAGCTGTAGCCACATAGAACTGAGAGTACTCTGTGTACTTGTACTGCACTGACTCACTGCTGTTTGGTCCACTTGGCTCTGCAGGAGGAGCTGAAGGCTGTGGAGGTCTCCTGGAAGCTGCAGACAAAAACAAACACGTCTCAGAGTCACAGATGAGCCTCATGTCTCATGAACTGACCAGTATGATCCAGCCTTACTGGCACAGCCTGGTTCTGATCCAGCAGGCTGATGATCATCAGAAGCAGCCACATCGTAACAAGCTCTCGGGGCGGTCCTGGAGGTCCGGGGTAATCCTGGTCCTGTGGGGGGTCCTGCAGGTTCTGACCGAGTCTTGCTCTGCTCCGTCTGTTTTATTGCGTGTTTGGCAGGAAGTGTCATGTCATCATGTCGCCCTCAGTCCCTGCCCCCCTCCCACGGATGTTACGCCCATCAAGAGAAACATCAACAACAACAACAGGCTGATTTATACTGGCAGGGAGTGTCTCTGTGTGTGAGAGCAAGTGTTCACTGCAGTAAGGGTGTGATGTGAAAGCAGTCGTCATGCAGATGTTTTATTGTTTCTTCTGATGGAAGCAGCTATTTAACATGGCGAAGCTCAAAGTGCTTCCATCCTGCTTTAATGGGGAGAAATCAAACCTCAGGACACATTTGGATGTTTGTGGTTCCTCAGGTGTGTCCAGGCCCTTCATTAGTCCAGAGCTCCGCCCTCTGATCCAGGACTTTGGGTTTATTTTGTATAGTTTAACTTTTATTTAACTGATGATGTCAGAGGAAGCGAAATAAGATAAAGAAAAAGTATCAGGATTAAAAGTACTTCCAGATGAGGTGTGTGTCAGATTCATGGAGCTGCGGTGAACCAACACAACAACACATCCAGCTGGCAGTAAACACATTTCACAACCAGCAGGACTTCCTGCCACACAACCACACGACACCAGAGAGAGAGGAAGCCAAGTGTTACAGAAGAGGCTCAACAATAAACCAGCTTAGACACAACCATCAGTTTCATAATAAATTCTGCTTTAATATTCATCGTCCTATCACAGTTCACCTTTTTTGTAATCATCTCAGGTCTGACTTCTTAGTAGGGATGATGGGAATTTTCAGATCCTGCAGTTCAAATAATTTATTTAAATGAATGAAGGTGCGGCTGTTTTTAATGTTTTTAGAATTGTTTTAAATTGTTTTAAAATCCCATTGAAAGTAGAAGACTTTGTGAGTCCAGTCCTTCCCGTTTCAGGGTATCTGGTCATGTGACTTGTGAGTTTGGCCTGCTGGAATAATTTATCCACCAACATGTGGTCTTTATTATGAAAAGCATGAGTTTACACACCAAAGAACCCAAACCTTTCTAATAGCAACTGGCTTGCTTTTATACTCTACCTGATTCAGGTGAGCCTCTTGTATGACCCATATCTGGGAAACCAAGCAAACCAAATGCTACACTGATCATCCACGTAAGCAACCATCAAAGCACAACACAACACATGGAAGACTTATTTATATACGCACAAAGTCCCACAAATAATTCAATTACACATACACTTCAGTCAGTTATATATAAATTAGAAACACCTTAACCAAACTCCCCTAAGCTGGCACACTGGTTTATTCTAAGAGCTCATAAGCAGCTGATTGAGCTGCTCTTACTCGTTTGCTCCTGTAAAAGAAGTGACCAGGAAAAGATGAGTACAGCAAACACACTTCTCTTAAATACATGTTTGAGGAATTTAGGTTTACAAGACAAATGATGAACTGCAATCAGCTGCCACTCAGGTTCTTCTTCCTGACACAGGATGGATGTCAGGTCCCTCCAGATGTTTCTTCACCTTCCATAAAAATGTCAAATTCGATAAACCTACTACAGAATCACCAAACCATAAATGTTTCTTTTTCGTGTAACCTTTTAAATACCAATCCCTCAAACTTATAAAAATACATTCATTTATTTATTTACAATTAAAATGAAGGCAAGCGTAGTGGAACACCTGGGTCTCCATTACATGGCTCTATGAAAATGGACTCTCAGGATGGATGCTGGATGGAAAGGATGGAAGTTTTTGGGTGTCAGATTTGGAGGATTGGAGAAAACAAAGTACATGGTGTACTCTCATTCCTGCTGGGATCTGAGACATCTGTGTGGTTTTTGGCATCACTGCTTCTGAACCACCCTCAGAATAAAAGCAGGAACTGGAGCGAGGTGGCGGCCAGCGTCCCATCACTGCCCCGTTACAGATTTGACAGCGCAGCGGCGAAGGCTCAAACACCCGGACATTGAAAGTTCCCTCTGCGGTCAGATTTCACCATCAGCTTTCTGAAAACATCTGTGTGTGTGTGTGTGTGTGTGTGTTTCTGATCTATTTCTAAGTCAGTGCGTTGGATGCAAAGCAGTGTTTATCTGCCTGCCACAAACCACATACACATAAACTCACACACTGAAGTGTCTGTCAGCGGCTCGCATCATACAGCATCACAGCAGACATTTCATCATCCTGTTCTTCTTCTTCTGTGAAGGAAACCGAAGTCATTTTGATGAAAAAGTTGGCCTCCTCACCTTCCCTATAAACCTTGAGTGGACAAACAATAGAAATTAAACTCTTTAACTAATAAATACATTTTTTAAAGACAGAGACTCTACAGTACGCAGCGGCAGCATCTCTTCCACAGTGTAGCCTGCAATCATTTTTTAAGCTCACCTTCAGACGCTTTCTGTGCTGCTGAAGTAAAATCACGTTTCGTCTGCTTAGCAGGAGCTGCTGCGGTGATGGATGATGAACAAGGATCGCTCAGAAGTGTTCGTCTATGCTCTTGTGTCAGGCGCTTCAGTAGATTACTCGTGCTATTAACAGCGGCCGATAGCTTTTACATATTGCTGTAATGTTCTTGTCTGCTTGTTTCAGAAAAGTGAAGAGACGGGAATATGTCCACTTCATAAAACAGCCACTCGCTTCAGCCGAGTCCAACATCTTCCGCTGTAGAATACGACTGTGCAGCAAACTGGCGCGAAATGACGCGCAGCTGCACTACAACGATGTTAAAGCGGCAGAGTTTACTTCTTATTTTACAATGTAACGCAAGTACATTGTAAGTAACTGTAATTAAAATACCGAAAAATGAACAGTAATTAGTTACTCTACTTTTTCAGTGAAGAAGTAATTTAATTAGAGTAATGCGTTACTTAGTAACGCATTACACCAAACACTGCCTGCAACTATCACAATGACACCATAGAGTTTTGGAAAATACCACATTGAGTTTAACTTTAGCAGCACTTTAACTCGTTATACTTTTTAATACACTTCACACTTCACACTTCATCACTGACTTCACAGTGACACAAAAAGATTCATTTATAAATAGTAGACTGATGCAATACAGACTGCAGCTCAGACAGCTGCTGGAGACAGATGTGTGTGTGTGTGTGTGTGTGTGTGTGTGTGTGTGTGTGTGTGTGTGTGTGTGTGTGTGTGTGTGTGTGTGTGTGTGTACGTACTGTAACTCCTTTATTCCACACAGACAGCTTCAGCATTTGTTCTGCTTTCTCTGCTTTTATTTGAATGTGACAGAAAAACACGACTAGAATTTAGACAAATGTGTTTACAGGCTGACTTTAATGTGTTTCTGCACATGCTTGTCCTCTGGTCATGTGATCATGTGGTTTGTAGGAACGCTCCTCTTCCTCAGAGGATCCACCTGTGCTTCCTCTCCTCTCTCCTCCACCTGTTACAGTGAGGGAACGTCCTCCATGATGGAGGAGCTGCTGGAAAGTGCTGAGAGTTTCCTCCAGAGTGAGACCTCTGTCACAGTTCAGAGGATCTACGGCAGCAGAGACCTTCATGGACACTAAAAGTCTCAAACACACAACAACAACATCACACTGACTCCACTCTGACATCACTGATCAATAATCAAAGAACACACAGATCAAACTGATTGATCAGCCATCAGAGGAGTCGGATCAATGGAGCTGCTTCTGTTCCTGATGTCCCCTGTTTGATCCTGGACCTGAACTCTCCCTGCAGAGGAGACACAAGACAGTCAGACACACACACACACACACACACACACACACACACACACACACACACACACACACACACACGCACACACACACACACGAGTGACGGGTTTTCAAGGTGATAATTGCTCCACTAACAGTGAGACATGGATTCTTTTTTATTCATTGTTGTTGGATTTTTATTGTGCTGGCTTGTTTCCCCTGATGAGTGTGAGGCTGTGAGTCAGCTGAAGATTGTTTACTCCCATGAGGAGCTGCTACAACTTAACGTCTCGTATGGTGGTAAAGACCTTACTTCATGTATGCCGGATTTTATACGGAGAGATTTTAACAGAACAAGTGACAAAAGGAAAAGAAAAAGAGGGAGACTCAGAGGTGTCAAACTGCGTCTGAGGAGACAACAGGTTGGACTCCCCTGGCCTCTGTAGCTTCTTTCCTCTAGACGAAGGTTTCTAGTTCCAAAGAAAACAGTTTTGTCTCTGCTGCCGTCACTAAACACAATAAGAACTGTTTTATTTGATTCATCTTGATCTCGTTTATATTTTTTTTTATTGCTTGTGTAATAATCAAATGTGTTTGTGAGGGTTTAATGGGTGGGTGTGTGTTTTGTGAGGGGATGGCAAATGTTATAATTATTTTCATAAAGCCAATTTATCTATGGGTATAAATAAAGTAAACCTGAACCCTTAGGTCATGGTAAAATTTAGGCTAACTGTAACCCTGACAGTAAAACCACATTTGACTTAAAACTTGTTGGGCCAGACATTTTGTCCCCACAAGTATAGTGCCAATGTTCTGTCCTCACAAAGATGTGTAAACATGTACACACAAACCTTTGACTTTGAGCTGCACTCTCTTCCTTCTAACCACAGCTCGATTCCTCACAACGTAGCATGCATATCCTCCACTGTCTCTCTCTGTGGGCTGTTTCAGGGTCAGACTGAGGTCTCCAGTTCTCAGCAGGTCTTCATTCATCTTCGTTCGGTCTCTGTAAACCTGGTGCTGTTCTTCAGGCTGGTCAGAGCCGTTCTCATACGCGTGGACCAACATTACTGGTTCAGGCTCTTTGCATTCCCAAACCACTCTAACATCTCCAGGTAGGTTTTGTGTGGTTTTGAAGGGCAGTTGGACAGACTCCGCCCCCTCCTCCACCTCCACCTGACACACTGAGAAGACAACAAACACAACATGAGCTGTACAAAGTGTGATTGGTGTTCAGAGCAGCATCATGTGACTCTTGTTCTGCACTAAATGAAGCGATGGAGTGGCGCCTCCTTCAGGCAGAGAAACAGCTCATGGAGAGAAATAATTATTAGAGCAAAAACAAGAGTGGAGCTGCAAATAAGGCCGAGAGGAACGCTGCAGAAAACTGTTCATGTGTGAATTCATCACTTCATAGATTTCTTTGAGCACTAAAATCAGAGCTGCTTCTATTTCTAATATGACAGCTGTACATTAGAGCTGCAACACTTTAAATGTGAGCCATAAAAACATGATACTCTACAAGTGCATTCAGCTCTGACACTGTCACATCATGAAGGAGACGTGGAAATCACTTTGTTACACAAATCAAAGTCAAATCTATCTATCTATCTATCTATCTATCTATCTATCTATCTATCTATCTATCTATCTATCTATCTATCTATCTATCTATCTATCTATCTATCTATCTATATAGATAGACCCCCTCTTATTTTTGGAAAAGGGGGTCTTGGTAGTTCTTTTTTTTTTTTCTTTATCTTTAAGTCTGCATGTATCCACAAATACAAGTGGGCTGAATCCTTCTCAACAGCAACTGAAATCACCTTGGTGATGGTGATTAGTAGGGATGGGTACCGGTATCCGGTGCCATGATGGCACCGGTTCTGACATGAACGGTAGTAACCAGACCAAAAAGCAGCGCACATTTCGGTGCTTTATTTCGGTGCTTTTTTTTCCTGAGCTGTGATACACTTCTAGCCAATCATTTTACGTTTCCGAGGATAGTAGGCGGGTCCAGGTACGTACGTTCTTTTAGTGCAGAGCTACAGATTAAAAATGACCAAGGCGAAGCGGTCAAAGTCTGGCTGTACTTCACAGCAAAAGATGCAAACTCAGCAGCAACAAGTGCTTTAAGCTGATACTGTGATGCTGTCAAAGGAGGTAACACCTCGAATCCGATGAAACACCTGGCGACGCATAGCGTTTTTTTTAAAGCCGAGAAATGCGCCGTATTTGATAGCTTGCTGCGAGACCTCACACCGAGCACATCTACTGCGGGTGTGGTGCCTGTTATCGGACCCAGATTTAGCAACATCCCCCAAAAACCCGAAGAGGAGAGTCCTGGCCCCTAGCCCTGCCAGTGTAGCAGAAATGATGAGGATGATGAAGCAGCAGCTGTTCTTCTCTGCGTGAGTAGCTTAATGTTGTTCGTGTGTAATTTACGTTGAGTAGGCTAACCATGTTATTACATTAATGCATGTAAGGTGAACTAGCAAACATCATCATAGCTACATGCGGCTGTCTTCTTGTTTGATGGCAGATGCTCCCTTCACCCTGGACAAAAAGGCTAAAATGACCAAAGAAAAAGAGGGAAACAGCTAAACATGAGACATTTTTGGACAAAGTTAGTGTTTTTTGCATTGTTTAAGCACTGCTTCCAGCCACGAATGATACCATATATGCCCCATAGCTGCAGAAAAGCCTGACATTGTTATCTTTTTACAAAAAAAACGCTGAACATGAGAGGTTTTTGGACCAATTTTGTGTTCTCCATTCTTTAAGCACCGGTTTGAGCACCGTTTGAGCACCGGCACCGTTTCAAAAGTACCGGTTTGGCACCGGTATAGGATAAAACCTAAACGATACCCATCCCTAGTGATTAGGAACAGAGGACTCTGACTGATGAGTCAGAGTCCAGAAAGTCTGTCTTCAGTGGCAGCCAGGAAAACAAAACAAACAAAGGACCAAACCTCTGACTTTGAGCAGCAGTGATTTTGTTCTAAGGATGTTTCCACTCCTCCAAACTTCACATATGAAATCTTCGCTGTCCCAGTCTGTGGGGTATTTCAGGGTCAGACTGAGGTCTCCAGTTCTCAGCAGGTCTTTGTTCATCTTCGTTCGGTCTCTGTAAACCTGGTGCTGTTCTTCAGGCTGGTCAGAGCCGTTCTTATACACATGGACCGTTCTGGATCTCCCATCCTTCCACTCCACTTTAGCGTCTTCAGGCAGGTTTTCTGTGGATTTGAAGGGCAGCTGGACGAACTCCACCCCTGAATCCACCTCCACCTGACAGACTGACAGGACAACAAACACAACATTAGAAATGCTCATTAGATGAGAGATGATCCACTGTTACTCACTTTTATGAATACAGATGTGGAATAAAGCAGTTATTAACACAGAGCTGAGCTGCTCAAGAACATTCGTTCAGACAAAGAGAGAGGAGACATCTTACAGACATCACATGTACAAGGATCTACAGGAAGCTCTTTTCTTTCTTTGGACGCTAAACAGAATAAACTTCATACTGACTCTGCAGATCATGAAATGAAGCTCATGTGTAAGTTCAACAAGGAACATCTGTATTCACTCAACAGCCATTAAGCATTAGCTGTTTAAGAGAGGCAGGTGGGTCATTACTCCACCTAAACCTGAATCTCTGTCTCCATGATCATATTCGCACTTTGGAAATTTGCCCTTAAAGTGTTCATTGCTTTACAACATCACCGCCTGCATTAAGTAACATGCAAGAAAACAGTCCACCTTAAAAGCTGCTGCTAGCTGCTGCTTTCACATGTTAATGAGTGAAAATAACAGGCAGCAGGTCAAAGGTCATCACAATGAGGAAGGCCTTTACTTCATTTCCATGAACTGTGTGCTTTCTCTCCTTTAACCTTTGACCTCCCCTGCTGAAGAGAACTTTTCTTCTTCTTCTGCTTGATAGAAGAATCAAACAGTGATGTCACAATAATCCATCAGTGTGTTTTGGCCCTGCTCTCTTAAACTTACCGCACTACACTCTTTATGGAAACGCATCATTTCCGGTGTGCATTTCAAAATAAAAGCACTCTAACATGTCAGTGGACACAAACACTTGATTTCTAAGGGTCCACGTGGTCACACTGACATAAACATCATCAAATATCATCAGTGTGAGGGGCTGTGCAGACATCCACTTTTCCCTTTTTTGTTACCGGGCAGATTTCAAGCGGATTTCAAAGAGGTGTAACACAGGGGTGGGCAATTCCAGGCCCCGAGGGCCGGTGTCCTGCAGGTTTTAGACCTCACCTTGGGTCAACACACCTGAATCACATGATTAGTTCGTTACCAGGCCCCTGGAGAACTGCAGGAGCTGTCAAAGGAGCTTGCAAAGAAAAGCGTCTGGGCTTCTTTAAGTTACTTGAAGACGTTTCACCTCTCATCCAAGAAGCTTCTTCAGTTCTAAGGTCAAATGGTGGAGAGTCCCAGATATAAACCTAGTGGGAGTAACCCCCACAGAGGGACAAAAGGACCCCCTGATGATCCTCTAATCACCTGAGCCAAGGTGTGAAAATGGGTGTGGGTCACAATCAGCCAGGGTTTCGGGTGAGTTCATTGTGAAACCTGGCCCCACCTTATCATGCGAATTCCTGAGATCAGATGGCCCAGGATGTGAGTGGGCGTTAAGGCGTCTGGGAAGGGATCTCAAAACTGGATTATAGATGGCAGAGAGTTGGTGTCGTAAACCCCCGCCTCTGTTCAAAGATGGTCGCTCACAGTGGACATAGATGGCTTCTTTCACTCCTCTTTCAAACCATCTGTCCTCTCTGTCCAAAATGTGAACATTGGCATCCTCGAAAGAGTGTCCTTTATCCTTAAGATGCAGATGGACTGCTGAGTCTTGTCCTGTGGAGGTGGCTCTTCTGTGTTGTGCCATGCGCTTGTGAAGTGGCTGTTTGGTCTCTCCAATGTAGAGGTCTGAGCATTCCTCACTGCACTGTACAGCATACACCACATTGTTAAGTCTGTGTTTTGGCGTTTTATCTTTCGGGTGAACCAGTTTTTGTCTGAGCGTGTTGCTGGGTCTGAAATGCATTTGCATAATGACTGAAACCAGCCCACTGAAGGAATAATGGGCATTAATATTCAAATTCTCATGACCATTGAGCAAAGACCACTGATCAATGGCCATGAGTACCATTTGTAGAAAGTTGGTGATTGGCTGCAATCACAGTAAGATGGCAAAGAATGTACCCTTAGTCCTCAATTCAGAGATGGTCTTTCACTGAGATAGTCAGCCTGTTAGTTTCCTGCTGCCTCCATCACTCACACTGATTCACTCTCATTCACACTACATGACCTTTGACCTGTATCTACAGCACTGACCTCTGACTTTCAGCTCCACTTGTTTCTTCAGCAGGATGTTTCCCTCCCTGCTGTAGACGGTGCAGGTGTAGGTCCTGTTGTCTCCATCTGTGGGGTGTTTCAGGGTCAGACTGATGTCTCCAGTTTTAAGCAGGTCTTCATTCATCTTCGTTCGGTTTTTGTAAGCCTGGTGCTGTTCTTCAGTCTGCTCAGAGCCGTTCTGATGAACATAGATCATCCTGCTGCCTTTGTCCTTCCACTCCACTTTAGCGTCTTCAGGCAGGTGAAGTGTGGTTTTGAAGGGCAGCTGGACAGACTCCACCCCTGATTCCACCTCCACCTGGGGGACTGAGAGGACAACAAAGCACAACATGAGCTCGGATGGAGACATTTGTGTTGACTCTAACAGGCTCAATGCAGAGCAACAAACTATTTGAACTGATCCAACTTTATTAACACAGACAAAGATTTGTGCATCAGCTGCTGTTTGCTGCTATAGATATAATCCAGCTGATGTGGAGAACTACATGTGACACTGTGATGCAGCCATGAATCTGACTGATTTCTTTCCATTTTCAAAGGTTGATGCATCAGTTAAAGTCCTTAAAAAGCTCAGAAATAAAGAGAAAGGTTGGTTACAGCAAAAAGAGGCACTGGCAGCCTTTAAGACACAATTTTAATAGCCTTATATTCATATAGTGTATTATTGTATACACAATAATACACAGTAAGACAGGCATAGAGAACAGCACTGACTGGGAGGGGCTGTGAACAGATGACATACTTCAGTTCAACATATAAGACTTTAAGAATTCACAAGCATCTATCTAAAATCTATTTATTTAATCGATCATCTATGGTATTATTATGCGCAATTATAATGCAATGTTCATCTCCCTTAAAAAAAACAGGCAGCCTTAAAGTATGAAATATTCACATACAAACATATTTGTCTATTGTCTCACTGGCTGATAGTGCCTCATAGAACTCAGTTTGAGCTTGAAGCCATTTATAATGTTTAAGTTGTTTAACGTGTAGGTGCTCACAATAAACAGCTTTTGAATGAAAGCCGGGGAACTTCAGTAGCACAAAATTCTATTCTTTGTGCACATATGCACCAGGCATTTACCATTATTTCCCCCTAAGGTGTTGCCAAAGGTTCCAAGTTAATAGTTGAAAAAGCCGCAGCAATACACAAAAATATAAACCATATTCTACTTGGTGACAACTTCACTTTGAGCCTTTAATCAGAATGCCTTAAGTTGGCTAGTTAAGTACCTGGCTAACATTGCTGTTATGCCATAACTAACTGCTATAATACCCATCACACTCAGTGCATTTCAATAATTTATCCCGCGAGTTTGCTAGCTAGCAAAATAATAATTTTAAAATTAGAATATGTAAAGTACATATACTCTAAAATTATTTACTAGGGCTTACTCAAAGTCCCCACTGTGAAAAGGTGAAAATTCTTTTTGCAGACTTTTCAGGTGGATTTGGTCGTTGTCTTATCCATAAGTCTGATCTCTGACTTTTGACCTGTATCTACAGCACTGACCTCTGACAATGAGCAGCACTTCTTTTTTCATCAGAATCTCCCCCCTGTTGTTGTAGACGGTGCAGGTGTAGGTGTCCGTGTCTGTGGGGGGTTTCAGGATCAGACTGAGGTCTCCAGGTTCCAGTAAGTTTCTCTTCATCTTTGTTCGCCCTCTGTAAAAATGATGCTGTTCTTCAAGCTGGTCAGAGCCGTTCTGATACACGTGGACCTTCCTGTTGTTTTTGTTCTTCCACTCCACTTTAGCATCTTTAGGCAGGTTAACTGTGGTTTTGCAGGGCAGCTGGACAGACTCCACCCCTGAATCCACCTCCACCTTATAATCTGAGAGGGCAACAAAGCAGAACATGAGCTGTAGTGAACGTTACTAATCATCATCTTCTGACACAGAAATTATTTCTGTCCTCAACCTCAATATGACATTTGAAAAAAAAATGATCACAGTATTTTCTAACTAGAACACACTTTGGGGATTATGGTAATTCCACTGCTGTGGGTTTAATCATGTGTGTTTGATAGGCTCTAATTTTTTTAACGTAAATGAACAGTCTTCTGCAACTTAATCACACAGTTACACAGGGTTCTATGCTGGGACCAATACTTTTTACTGTATATGTAACATAGTTAAATAGAGTTGAAGTAAAATCCCGCTAAATGGGACATTGGCGCCACCTACTGTTGAAAAAGTCACCCTGCAATATTCACAAAGGGCAAGGGATTCTGGGTAATCCTCAGAATAATGGAGGATTCCTGCGAGGTAAGGAATGCGCAAATGTCGTGGGGAGGAAAAATCATATCGCAGGCTGTTAAAGTAATACAGTCTGACCCGATTATTTTTGTTGTTTATACATCATTCGTTGCGGGTCATTTCTCCAGTCTTTATGTTGAACTGAGTGCACGTTTATGTGAGATTTCTTTATTGGGAGGAGAGGAAACAAATTGGGAGCATAGTTAGCTAACTCTGTTGTTGCTTTCCCATTTAGATTTTGTGCTGATTGCCCACGACATTAAAAAGAGAGCATTCTAACCATTGCCTTTTTGTTGTGAATGCAGACCAGAGAAGACACTACACAGAGGTCACATATAGATACTTTCCTGAGGAAACATTATTTGAAAACACTGCACCTCCACTTTATAATCTGAGAGGGTTAGTGGACATGGACTGTGCTAATATAATATTAGTGAGTGACTCTAACTGTGTTTTATGCCCCAAAATGGATAAACTTCCCCCACAATCTACTTTGACAAAAAATTCCAAAGCCCTTTGGCAAATTGTAAATGAGCTCGACCTTGTGGACGTCTGGCGACACTATAATCCACTACCTAAGGAGTACACTTTCTACTCTAACCCTCACTTGTCAGCATCTCGTATAGATTATATTTTTATGTCCAAGTGTATCAGTCAGTTAGTTCAGCAGGTAAATATTGGTCATATAGGTCTCTCTGACGAGGCTCCTGTGGTCCTAACTGTTCAACCCATGAGACATATTGAGCCTCCATGTCTTGGAAGATGAGCACACTGTCTCTTTTGGATGAGATATTTATACATTTCACAACAGAGCAAACAACATTATTTTTAGAAATAAATGTTAAAGAGGAGATAGACCCGAGAACTTTATGGGATATAAGGCTTACATTAGAGGGATGATTATTTCATACACAAGTCATGAAAGAAAACAACGATTAACAAGGCAGTTAGAGATCGAGAATAATATAAAAAAAGCTGGAGAAACAATATTATGTAACAAAATCAGCTGAAACATTAAGTGAGCTTAATATTACCAGGACATCTTTGCGTAATTTGATAATGTGAAAGACTGAAAGAGATGTTTGTGCCAGACAACGGCTTTTTGCATCAGCTAATAAGCCTAAACGCTTTCTGGCTCGTCTTGCAAGGAATACTCCATCAAGTTATTTTATCACAGCTATTGTGGATGTGAATGGTGAGAGGCAAGTAGCAAACCGTCAGATTAATGAGTGCTTTAGAGAACTCTATACAAATTTATACCAGTCTGAGATGGACCTAACAAGGCTTAACTCAGGCTTTTTCCTAAACGACTTAGTATTCCCTCAGCTCTCTGAAGATCAGGTTAGCCTGCTGGAGTGTCCATGTGGCTGCTGGAGTCACCCACACATTGATGGAGGTGGATAAAGCTATATCTGCACTCCAGCCAGGGAAATGTCCTGGGGCAGATGGCTTCACAGTAGAATTTTTTAATGTAATGAAAGTGAAGTTAAATAGTTTATTATTAAGGGTTTTTAATAAAGCATTCGAAGAATCGAAACTCCCAGAATCTATGTACCAGGCTAATATAACATTGATAGCTAAAAAAGATAAAAATCCGGAGTCATGCTCATCTTACAGGCCTATTAGCCTTCTTGGTGCTGATAATAAGATACTTTCAAAGACACTGGCTCTTAGGCTAGAAAAAGTAATGTGCTCTATCGTGCATGCTGATCAGACAGGCTTTATTAAGGGGAGGAAGATTTGGGTTTGGGAAAAAGTTTCTGGGGTGGATCAAAATTATATATAAATCACCAACAGCATCTGTGTTAACTAACGGCTTGTTATCCTCCCCAATTACATTGAGCAGAGGTACAGCACAAGGTAGCCCATTGTCACCACTATTATTTGCTTTGCCCATTGAGCCTTTGGTCATTAGACAAAATCCAAGTGTTCATGGAGTCAAAATTGGGGATAGACAACATAAAACTCTGCTCTATGCAGACGATATTCTTCTGACACTGACTGACCCTGCTAACTCTCTACCTGTTCTTACTAGGTGTATCAAGGACTTTGGTCTTATATCTGGATACAAGTTAGATGTTGATAAATCTGTTATAATGACTGTGTAGTGGAGGGGACATTGAACCTTTATATGTTAAACCTTTTCACTGGGCACCACCAGGTTTTGTATATTTGGAAGTTAAAGTTACACCAAACGTTAGTCACTTATATAGAGAAAATATAAATGGAATGGTTCAAGATCTTCGAGAGATGCTGAGAAGATGGAAGTCACTTCCGATGTTATTTTTGGGAAGAATAAATCTCATTAAGATGGTAATCTTACCGAAAATATTATATCCCACAGGCATGTTGTTTGCCATTTTGAAATCAGAAGATATTAAAGTAATTAATAAGGCTATGGTGGATTTCATTAGGGCAGGAAGAAAACCCAAAATTAAATTGGACACACAATTAGCCTGCCATCACCAGTGTGTGAATGTGTGTGTGAATGGGTGGATGACTGAATGTAGTGTAAAGTGCTTTGGGGTCCATAGGGACTAAGTAAAGCGCTATACAAATACAGGCCATTTACCATTTTACAGTTACCGAAAGATCTGGGCGGGTGAGGAGAGCCAAAGATAGAAAATTATGTTCTCTCAATACAAGCGAGGATTCTTTCTTCCTGGATACGTGAACGTTCTGATCTGCCAAGGCTAAATATTGAGGAAGTATTATGTAAACCATCCTTACCTGTTAACTTTCTAGGGAAACGCCTAAATGACTTACCTCATGTAATAAAGCATAACCCACTGATATATAATGCTATGTGGACGTGGGGAAAATTTAGAAAACCTTTTAACAGCAGCCTTCGGTTTAATATTTTGTCAACGCTTATAAATAATCCAGACCTTCTGCCGCAAAGCATAGGGTCGAGCTTTGTGGGATGGCATAAAGTAGGTGTGAAGAGGTTTTATGACCTCTTTAAACATGGTGAGTTTAAATCATTTGAATCCCTGAAGTCCCAGTATTCTATGTCAAAGACTGAGTTTTATAAGCATTTGCAATTGAGACATTATGTGTTAAAAAATGCTAAATCATTACAAATCTCAACAGCCTCTTTTCGGTTGGAGAAATTCTTTCTGGATAAAAGGGAGCATAAACATTTTGTATCAAAGTTTTATTCTGAGATTTATGCCCTAATTGTGCACAAATTAACATGGTTGAGAAAATCTTGGGGGACGTTGCTTAAATGTGAAATAGATATACAGGCATGGGACAAAATCCTGCTCCTTCCATCTAAAATCTCTGTTTGTAACCGATTTAAAGAACTGCAGTACAAAATCCTGCGCAATGTGTATATTTCTCTGTATATTTATGGTAAGTATAATATGGGAACATCTCCAAATTGTCTCAAGTGTAAGGCCAGAGTGGGCACTAGATTGCTTGTGGGAATGCTATTATTCAGTCATTTTGGAAAAAGGTCTGCGCCAATATTAGCACAGCCATTGGTCATCAGGCGACAGAAAACCCATTAATGTGTATATTGGGATATATCCCTGTCTCACTGGTACAACATGAGCATGTAATTCAGTCACTGTTAATGTTGGCCAGGAAAAGCATCATGTTGAGATGGGTGGGGGCTGAGCCTCCCTCCATTTCTCTATGGAAGTCGCTCATCATTGATGTCATGACTCTGATCAGGCTGGGACATTATATTGATGGGAGCTCCCGAATTTTTGTGGACAAATGCAAGAAACCACTGGAAGCACTGGGAGTAACCTGTAAACTGGATTCTAATGGACAACAATTCTGGACATAAATAATCACAAGTTCTCTGTGGACTCTGGAGAATGTGTAATACTCTAGTGCTGTGCAGTGTTACTGTTTTGGATGTGAACCAGTCTTGTATTTGTTGGGGGAAAAAAAAGTTAAATAAAAGTCTTAAAAAAAGAAAACACGGCATACTTTTTCATTTCAGACGATACAAAGATTTTTTTTCATGTATAATGAAAGATGACAATTAAACTGTAGCCACGCCTTAATGACATAGGCCAAAATTAACTTTAATTTCCTTTTCCTAAATTTATATAAAATGAAGGTTAATGTGCCCTAAAAATCTAAAAAACAAAACAAAACATGGTGTCTCAATAGATAGTGACGTTGAATGCATTACCTCGGCCTCCAGTAGGAGACACTCACCTGACATGAAATAGTGCCGGAAATAAAAAAGAAGACCTCCAGAAACCACAAGGAGAACCAGGAGAACCAGGAGAGCTGCGGCCCAGGATGGAAACTGTTCTGTAGAGAAACATAAAGAAAATAGCAACATGACCTTTGACCTACAGCTGCATTCCTGATCTCTAACTCTATCCTCTAATCATATAAAAATATTCTCTGACTCTTTTTGTTTTGAATGGCAGCTAAACTGTACTCTATGAACTATTGCTATGGTTACCAACAATTGAGAGATCATAATAAATGTTTTGGGGGTCAAATCATTAAAATCTCTGGTTACAATAAGAAACGCTGATTCCGACACATTTCTTAAAACAAAACAAAACAAATAAACCCTTAACAGTTTCATGTAACTGCTGACCAATGGAAAAAGTAAAAAATATATTAGAAATATATTCACAGACGTGTGTGTGAATACTAAGGTGTTCTAACTTTCTTTCTTATAAAGCAACAAACTATTTCTCCAGGCTAAATGATGATCTTCTAATTTTGTGATATGCCATTTCCTCTCCAGCTTATGAGTTATCTGCTTTAAGCTACGTGTTTGAGAATTATACAATAACAAAGCTTCAACTCAGTTCTTATGAAGGTAACACCAGGATCCTGTTTTCGCTTCTCAACAAACGTCTTCAACGCCCTGAGGTCTACCCACCACACTTCTATTCATCTGAAACCCTTAACTCATTGATGCTGTTCTTCACCACGTTCATTAATAACATTCATCAGCAACTCAGTTCGAATGTTGTGTCTATCCCCTCTTCAGAACCTTTTCTCCATTTTGAACCTTTCATGTTCCTAATATATCTGACATTTCTGAGTTCATATATAAATCAAAGCCGGCCACATCTCATCTTTATCCTCTGCCTACAGCACTTGTGAAATATTGGCTCTCTTCCTTACTTCCACTCATCTCTGCCATCATTCACTCTTCACTCACCACAAGAGAAGAACAACAATCATCTCAAGGCGCTTAATATTAAAAAGTAAAGACCCTCCAGCAGAATCAGGCTCTCAGAGTGGTGTAAAACTAGGTGAGCGAAGAATAAACACCAAAGAAAAACCAACTCAATCTCTCCACCTACCCAGTCATTTTTGTCTTTGCTTTTTTTTGCCTTACATTTGACCAATTATTCCCTTCAGTTTGACCCCTGACCTTTGTCCATAGCGCTGACTTTTGACCTATAAGTACAGCAAGTATTTGGGTTTATGTCTGACCTTTGACCTGCAGCTGTATATCTATCAGTCTCCTTTCTTCTCTTCCATCACTGATGGAGCAGGTGTAGTTGCCGCTGTCAGTCAGTTGTGGTTTTCTCAGAGTGAGGCTGAAGTTTCCAGTGTTCAGAGCATCAGGCCTCATCGATGTGCGCCCGCTGTAACCCTGGTTTTGCTCTCCAAGATCATCTCCTTCTTTTCGTCGTAGATGGACAGATTTGTTATAAAGATCTTCGTGAGTCCACATCACGGTGGAGTCATTCTCAGGTATTAAACCTGAGAACTCACAGGGCAGCAGGACAGACTCTGCCCCCTCATTCACCTCCACCACCACAGACAGGGCATGCTGGGAAACTGAGGAGAGGAACAGAAACACAAATGAACTCCATGCTGTGCAGGAAGCAGAGAGACCAGCATGAGCAAGACCTCACAAGGCTTGAAGAAGTCTTTAGGATGTATTCCACCAAAGCAAAACATGGTCTGTTATTCATTTCAGGAGAGTAAAATCATTTGGTGTATTTAATTATAAATGAATTTTGCTAAGTCTACAGTTAATGTTGGAATATACACCTCTTCCTGGTCTTTATTTTACAGTCCTGATCCAAAGTTTAAGACACTTCAAAAATGGCAAAAAATCGTATTTTTCATGTTTGGATCTTAACAAGGTTCCAAGTTGAGCTTCAACATGCAACAAGAAGAAATGGGAGTGAGACAAAACATTTTTTGAGCATTTAATTTATTGAAAACAACGCTTAAAGTGAAACAGGCTGTTTAACAGCTGATCAATAGTTTAGGCCCACATGCCTTTAAGAGGCCAAATCTGGGAAAAAATGTGGATTCGCTGTTTTTTCTGTCCGGTAATCTCACTGTCATGATGCTCTGATGGCAAAGGCAAAAAAACCTTTCCCTTTTCGAATGTGGTCAGTTTGTTGAACTGCATAAGAAGTTGGAAAATAATTTAGGGCAAGAAATCATCCCAGGCTACTCATGATTGGCAAAGGCAGGTCATGTGGAGAGGAGAGAAGTACACCCAAGCGCAGATAAACAGAACAAAAAAACTGCACAAAAAAGCTACTAAAACAACAAGGAAGGGGAAACTAAGAAAAACTAACTAAACAGGGGAAAGCTAAACACGAGAAAACCACAATAGAGGAAATTGGAGCAACCTGGGGACTTGGAACCATGAGGAATCAAATAATGGCCGATGAACAGACAACCCAACGAGGAACAAAGGAAACACCCACAATATATACACAGAGGGCTACGAGGTGTGGTGGAAGATTTCTTTTCTGATGTATTAATCACATATTTTAATCATATCACTTTAGTAAAGCAAGATCACTGCTGTCACCACTTGTATGTATGCATGTATAATGTTATCACAAGTGGGTTTATTGCACTTTCACAGAGGGCCCATTGTAAAGTTCAAGAGATCCATCCATAGAGCGGGAGGGGGTCAAGGATGAGCTGGACTGAAGGCACATGGATATATGATGTTCTTTCTTTGAGAGTGTTTGGGAAGGTATAAAAGAGTTTCAGGCCGTGTCAATATTCAGACAACCATTTTGGTGTTTGACCTGAATGTTTTCTCCACTGCTGTGTTTTTCTTTTTTTAGTAAACCTCACTTCAAAAGAGATGCTCATCTGGTGGTTGCAATTTTATTTAAGATTTTCCACAACAGAGGGAATACACAACAGGAGGGAGACATAGCTGAACATAATCTGACATGATGAACCAAAGGAAGCAAAACTCAAAACACTGAACGTGGGATGCAAGACTGTCTAAATAAAAGAGGAAACAAGAGGCATTTACAAAGACGCAGACTTCACACTGTGATGTGGAGACATGACTGACTAGGGAAACTGATGCAACATGAGAATAACTAAACGTGGGACAGAAAACTAGAAACTAGGAACTATAAATATAACACAAGCAGAAATCAATAAAGAGAACCAAACCTATGAAACACTTAACACCACAGGAACAAAACCTAAGGAGGAGGAATTACCAAAATATATCCAGAAACGAATGAAACGAAGCATATTAGTAATCAAAAAACACAAACATGGAGTCACCAGACTCCGGACCTTGGCAAAAACACTAATTATGTAGATTAGGACGGTCACAATATCAGATTACCACATGCCCAAATTATCATGATCACAAGAATTCCTGACAATGTTCTTATCTCAATGTCTGTGCAGAAACAGAAAGAAAATATTAGTCAAATTAAATGTTAAATGTCTTTTCAGCCTCTTGCTCTTTCTCAAGTGGATAAACCTGTTTCTGTTTTCTGCTGTACTCATGATCTTTCCCCAACACACACGCACGCACGCACGCACGCACGCACACACGCACACACACACACGCACACACACACACACACACACACGTCCCCCTCTTCCCCTCTACTTGACTGACTGTGATGCATCTGCACAAAACAAAACTTTGTAGAATCGCTTAAAACTAAATAATTTAACCAATAAACAGTTAACAGACTCTAATCCAGTAACTGACTCTTACTCAGGCATCCATGAAACATATTTCCATGGCTGCTGTAAACATTTCCTGCCTGAAATAGGCAGTTTACTCACTTCAAGACTGTTAAATATATTTGGAGTTTCTTACCGAGGAGCAGGAACGGCAGCAAGTTTTTCATCATCCTTCAAAGAAGGACAGCAAACACAGAGTCCTGATCACTCCGCTCATAACTGAGTGAATCCACATCTCAAAACTCTGCCATTCCTGCCTCACTGCTAACGAACAGAGAGGATTTCCTGCTGGGCTGTGATCCAGTAAACTGGTTCAACATGCTCAGAGGCTGAACTTGAAGTTGATAAACCCTCCAGGGCGTGAGTGCATGATTCACCGTGGAAAGAGCAGAGCCTCCATTTGGTTTGAGTTTATTGAAAGAACCACATAAGTTTGAAATAATGCCACATATTTGAACTGGATCAATAACAGATAAGAAAGGTTATCAGAACACCATCAGCATCTGAATCCCAACATTAAGGTGGAGGTGAAAGAAACCCTGCTTGTCTCCAGGTGCAGCTGAGTTTGAGAGAAGTGCTCAGGGACCGTCTACAAAGTGCAACACCACAAAAACATGTTGCTGCTTCACTGATATACAGTGGTGTTTCTCCCAGATCACTTTTTACTGCAGGGCCATCTGGTCCTATCAATCATTCTGCCATAATAAATAAAAATGTGAATTTTTAAACTGTCTTGATGCATGCTCCAACAAACATATACAGTATTGTACAGAGAACGATGTGTAGTGAAATGTTCTTGTGTTTGTGCTGCAGACAAAGCCACGCCATTCCAGGGTTTTCTGGTTAGCATGAGGGGTGAAGCCAGGATCCTTACTGGATACTGGGTGGGAATCAAACTTGCAACTCCTGCTTCAAAGATGTGTAGTTTTACCACTGCACTACCCAGCTACTCAGTCATCAAGGTAAGGTTTATTTGGAGATAGACTGAAACCAATCAAAAGGAAACACTTGAAAGAATCCAAACTAAAGTGAAAGAAGAAAATCCTCTGAGGAAACTCACTGAAACTGAAGTGAAGCCAAAGAAAAAGTCCAAATGAAATCCAAATAAAAGTCAGTAGAAAATACAAAGTAGAATAAGTCTGTGAAGGTTCTCAGTCATCCAGGTCATCGTAGTCAAAGGAGCTTGCAAAGAAAAGCGTCTGGACTTCTTTAAGTTGCTTGAAGACGTTTCACCTCTCATCCAAGAAGCTTTTTCAGTTCTAAGGTCAAATGGTGGAGAGTCCCAGATTTAAGCCTAGTGGGAGTGACCCCCCACAGAGGGACAAAAGGACCCCCTGATGATCCTCTAATCGCCTGAGACAAGGTGTGAAACTGGGTGTGGGTCCCAATCAGCCAGAGTTTCGGGTGAGTTCATTGTGAAACCTGGCCCCACCTTATCATGCGAATTCCGTAAACCCCCGCCTCTGTGGCGGGGGTTTACGGCACCAACTCTCTGCCATCTATAATCCAGTTTTGAGATCCCTTCCCAGACGCCTTAACGCCCACTCACATCCTGGGCCATCTGATCTCAGGAATTCGCATGATAAGGTGGGGCCAGGTTTCACAATGAACTCACCCGAAACTCTGGCTGATTGGGGCCCACACCCAGTTTCACACCTTGTCTCAGGCGATTAGAGGATCATCAGGGGGTCCTTTTGTCCCTCTGTGGGGGGAAACTCCCACTAGGTTTATATCTGGGACTCTCCACCATTTGACCTTAGAACTGAAGAAGCTTCTCGGATGAGAGGTGAAACGTCTTCAAGTAACTTAAAGAAGTCCAGACGCTTTTCTTTGCAAGCTCCTTTGACAAAGTAGAATAAGTGAGCTTTGGATGCTGCTCTGGGACTTTGTTTAAAGAGGTTCAGTGTGGACTTGAACTCACTGATCCTCCAAACATCAAATGAGTGAACATCAGGAACACATCTGCACTCTGGTTCCATTTATGTGAGAAAGAGTCTGAAGGTGTTTGTGCTCCTTCACAGCTCCGTCTCAGGAGCTTCATCCACCTCAAACAGCAGGAACAACACTTGGTGAGGACACCAGCCACAGACTGAACGACTATAGACCAGTTGCACTCACTCCAATCATTGTGAAGTTCTTTGAGAGAGTGGTGCTGGCCTACATCCAGAGCAACATCACAGACACTCTGGACCCCCTGCAGTATGCCTACCAGTCCAATAAGTTCACGTCAGACATCATCGCTGCTGCCCTTCACTATTCACTCTCCCACTCGGAAAACAAAGACAAAGAAAACAATACTGTCATCCCACACAAACTCACTCACAAGCTGGCAACACTCGGCCTGCACCCCACCCTATGTGACTGGCTACAGGACTTTTTGACTGGCAGGCCTCAGTCTGTCAGGATCGGCAACAGGACTTCAGCCAGCATTATTACAAACACTGGTGTCCAACAAGGTTGCATCCTCTACACCGTGTGCACCCACAACTGTTTCACCTCCAACAAAGACAACATCATTTTGAAGTTCGCAGACGACACTGCTGTGATTGGTCGCATCACTGGAGGAGACGAAGCGGCTTATAGGAGAGAGGAGGCCGGTCTGGTGTCATGGTGTTAGGACAACAACCTCACCCTCAACACTGACAAGACAAAGGAGACGATACTGGACATGAGGAAGAAGAGGAGGCCTCACCCACCGCTGTCTATCCAGGGCCTAGAAGTGGAGAGGGTGAGCAGCTTTAGGTACCTGGGCGTCTACATCGCTAAGGACCTCACCCTCGAGACGAAGGTTTAGAAGTGTGAAATCCAGAACATCCAGACTCACTAACTCCTTCTTCCCCACTGCTATCAGATTCTTGAACAGCTGACCCATTCTGAACAGTAATAATAATTTTTTTTGCACATCAGGTCAACTTACATATTAAGCCAGCATATTAAGCTACAGGTCTTTTGCACACATCTGTTTCAAATCTCCATATTTTGTCTCCTTTTCTGTCTTCAGCTATTTATTTGTACTATTTGTATTTATATGTTCTATTTCTAGTGTATATATTAATCGGCATCTGTGGGCGGACAGCAAAGAAAGAATTTCATTGCACAAAGAAGTGCCTTTTCTCTTGTGACACATAACAATAAACACTTTGAATCTTGAAGCACAGAGACATCTTTGTGCTCGATATCACAAACACTCTTTGCAGCATCTCTGCACCATCAACACAACAGCAGCACATGTAAAACATTTAAATTACATTATATCAGCCAAGGTTGTGACCTACACCCGTTTTTTCTGACTCTCCACCATTTGACCCTAGAACTGCAGAAGCTTCTTGGATGAGAGGTGAAACGTCTTTAAGCGACTTAAGGAAGTCCAGGTGCTTTTTTCTTTCCATGCTCCTTAGACTTAAACAGATAGTGAGACTCCTTCTGCTTATCAGGGATAATCTCTAGGTGACCGCTAAGCAGAAAACAAGGTCTTTCTTTCTCTGTGTGTATATAAGATGCCAGGGCGGCGGCTGTTGGGCAGAGACCATCCTAGTGTTTGGCTGGGATATTTCTCTCCACATTGTTTTGTGTTTATTAAACCCACTTCAAATAATGCTCACGAAGGTTGTGTTGTAGGTTATTGTTAAAATTTCCATAAACAAAGCATTTAAATGGCATTTCAATTCAAAGCAGAGAAACAAAAATAATATTTCTGGCCAAAATCAGGCAGACTTAAAACTAGTCGGTGATCCCCACATGCTTCAAAGAGTCCATCATTGTCCCTGTCCCGAAGAAACCCCACCCTGCTTCTCTCAATGACTATCGCCCTGTAGCCCTCACCTCAGTAGTGATGAAGTGCTTTGAACGCCTGGTCAGAGACTTCATCATTTCTTCACTACCAGACACACTGGACCCACTACAGTTCGCTTACCGTCCAAATCGTTCCACAGACGATGCCATCTCTCATCTCCTCCACACATCACTCACTCACTTGGACACTAGAAGGGGGAATTATGTTAAAATGCTCTTCATAGACTACAGCTCTGCATTTAACACCATAATTCCCTCCACACTCACCACCAAGCTGGAGCATCTGGGACTCAGCTCATCTATGTGTCAGTGGATCTCCAACTTCCTAACTGGCAGACCACAGGCAGTAAGGATGGGCGGACATGTCTCAGCCTCCACCACTCTCAGCACTGGAGCCCCCCAGGGGTGTGTTCTGAGCCCCCTGCTGTACTCTTTGTACACATATGACTGTGTGGCCACTACCAGCTCCACCACCATCATCAAGTTTGCTGACGACACCGTCGTGGTGGGCCTGATCTCTGATAACAACGAGACGGCCTACGTGAAGGAGATTAGGAATCTGGAGAACTGGTGCCAGAGGAACAACCTCCTTCTAAACGTCAGTAAGACAAAGGAGCTGATAGTGGACTTCAGCACTAAGCAGGAGAGGAACTACCAGACCCCTGTCATCAACAAGTGCCCAGTGGAGAGAGTGGACAGCTTCAAATACCTCGGAGTTCACATCACGCAGGACCTGTCATGGTCCTGTCACATCAACACCGTGGTGAAAAAGGCCCGACAGCGTCTCTACCACCTCAGACGCTTGAGAGACTTCCAACTGCCCTCCAAGGTGCTCAGGAACTTTTACTCGTGCACCATAGAGAGCATCCTGACGGGAAACATCTTAACCTGGTTCGGGAACAGCACCATGCAGGACAGACGAGCTCTACAGAGGGTTGTGCGGTCAGCTGAGCGCACCATCCGCTCCGAGCTCCCTGACCTGCACTCAATCTACAGCAGGCGGTGCTGGACCAAGGCCAGGAAGATCGTGAAGGACCTCAGCCATCCCAACAACAGACTGTTCTCTCTGTTGAGGCCAGGAAAGCAATTCCGCTCCCTGAAGACCAACACAGAGAGACTGAGGAGGAGCTTCTTCCCGCAGGCGATACGGTCTCTCAATCACACCACCACACAGTACTGACCCACACATACAGTTCTTACACACACACTGGACTTTCTGGACATTGTTTTCACTTCATCACTTAAATCACTGCTGCTGTTATTGTGTATATATTTATTTATACTTCTTGTGTATTTTGTTCATACATTCTTATATAGTTCTATATTGTGTACTGTGTATTTTGTTGTACAGTTATTTTATTTTCAATTTAATTTATATATTTTATCTTATTCTTTCCCAGTGTGTTGTACAGTTATTTCATTTTTAACCTTAATTTATATTTTATTCCTTCCTAGTTAAATTTACCCTTTTTAATTTTTCATATTTATTTCCTATCTTATTCATAGCCTTTTCCTTTTTTGTTTTCTTTAGGTCACGAGCAGTTGTCCAAGCATTTCACTACATATCGTACTGTGTATGACTGTGTACGTGACAAATAAAATTTTAATTTGAATTTAAAGTGCTATTTTAAGTGCTTTAAGTACATTTTAAAAATGATACTGCCTTTAAATAATAATGATTAAATTTGAACATAAATTGGAGCTTTTCTTCTTACAAAATAACACAGAAACATAAAAGGTTGTTTGACCAACTTCACCTTTAAGTGAGTAACCTTAGCCAACATTATTTTGTACATTAGGCTAAAACAGTGTGATCATTGAACATTTTAGTGCAAAAAATAACAAACCCATCGGACTCACAATACTTCATCTGAGATTATTGCAGCTCCTATGTGTGCATCAGCATAATCGGTATACCAGGACATCTAGCATTGTCAAAAGTTCCCTTTTGCTTGGAATGCAAAGTGTCATTAAATGCGTTTTCTTTTACGTGTTATATTTTTCAAATGACTTAATCATAATTACCGCCTTAAATTCCCACTCCTAATTATATTATATTATATTATATTATATTATATTATATTATATTATATTAGAAGCTGAATCACAGAAACATAAATAGAGGACAGAGATGTAAATGGCCTGTATTTGTATAGCGCTTTTCTAGTCCCTAAGGACCCCAAAGTTGTAAGAAGTGAAAAGATGTTTGTGGAACTTGATTCCAGCTGTCGGTCGGAGTTCTCCTTGTCCTGTTGGCTGTTCGGAGAGAATATTCCATTAGTGGCACGACTGACGAGGAGGACCTTTGCTTCATGTTTGCTGTGAACTCATCAGAACAGCAAGCTGATAACATCCATGAAACAATAATCAGAGGAAGGAGGAAAAAATACATTTTTCAAACAGTTATTGCCTTTCATGTGTTGTGAAAATTTATAACTGTTATTTGTCCACTGCCATTGTAGCTGCAGCTTCACTCACTGTGATCACCAGCTCCTCTATAAAGCTTGTTCAGGTCCAGGCTGTATCGATCCATGGATCAATAGTACTGACAGCAGTGTTGGTATTGGTTGAATATCAGCATGATATGAGTGTCTCTTATACACTGATTTGTTCTACATTAGTTGATCAGAAGGTTTTTTATTTTCATTCGTCATATTTTTACATAATCTTCAGCTTTACAGCAGGAATAGGTTCCTAATAAAGTGAACAATGAGCATGGACCGTGTAGTCCTCAAAATGTTGGAGCCAAAACTGCACCCTGAATTAACTTTGAGGGACACCAGGTGAGGAACCTGCAGCTTTACTGACACCCAGTGGACGCAGCAGGAAACTGCGGCAGCTCAGACAGTAATTCAAGTGTTTATGCAGTAATTCATTAAAAACTCTGATATTCAAATAAATGAAGGTCTTTTTCATGTCACTCGCTCAGCGTCTCTCTTCTTATCACCGCTGATCAGACACATTTATTCATTTGAAGATGCAGTTAGCAGCTGACACGCTGATGATGCTCAGTAGATCTGATCTTTGTATCTGGATTTGTTTGACAGGGACAGTGTTCATGTTCATGGACATCAGGATAATGAGCTAAACTGCTCATTTCCATGTGTAGTCCCTGGGCAGGTCACATGACTCTATCCAACATACAAAGACACACAGACACACAAGAAAAGCCAGAGAAACAAGATGAGCTGTTAGAGCCAATCTATAGAGAAATATTTTTGATACTGTTTCAGTTATTATGTTACATGTTTGATTTTGTATAATATGTTGTTAGAGAATAAATGCTGCGCGTTTAATTTGTGTCGGGTAAGAAAACATTACAGCGCATGTGTGGTAGCAGGTTAGAGTGAGCCAGGACGGCAATGGAAATGTGCGCTGTAGCAGCAAATACTTTTTGACCGTGACATCTTTTGTTTGTATGTACGAGTCAGACATAAATCTGAACAGCTCACATTAAGAAGTGGAAGAATTATTTTTTCAAAGCTTGGAACAGAAATTCGCAACTACATGAGCCTTCAAAGTGGAACATGTGGACTGTTCCTTTATTACTACCACTGAAGGCCACGCCCCTCTGGTCATGTGATCATGTGGTTTGTAGGAACGCTCCTCTTCCTCACCTGTGCTTCCTCTCCTCTCTCCTCCACCTGTTACAGTGAGGGAACGTCCTCCATGATGGAGGAGCTGCTGGAAAGTGCTGAGAGTTTCCTCCAGAGTGAGACCTCTGTCACAGTTCAGAGGATCTACGGCAGCAGAGACCTTCATGGACACACAACAACAACATCACACTGACTCCACTCTGACATCACTGATCAATAATCAAAGAACACACAGATCAAACTGATTGATCAGCCATCAGAGGAGTCGGATCAATGGAGCTGCTTCTGTTCCTGATGTCCCCTGTTTGATGCTGGACCTGAACTCTCCCTGCAGAGGAGACACAAGACAGTCAGAGACAGACACACACACACACACACACACACACACACATACACACACACACACACATACACACACACACACACACATACACACACACACACACGCATACACACACACACACGCATACACACACACACACGCATACACATACACACACACACACACACTGTGGAGCAGGGAAATTATTTTACTGCTATCCGGTTGTTCAGTGATGACGCGACGAATCCTACTTCCGGGTCTAAAGTAGTCTGCGTTTAATATGGCTTTTGTGTTGTTAACATGTTTAATGTTTTGTATTTTCTTCTATTTGATCTCAAAAAGCTCCTAAAACAGTCAGTGATCACTGTTGACCTCCCTCGGCTTTTATTAAATAATCATTTATTTAAGCTCAGTTTTTAAAACCTTAGGATGTAACTACAGCCCAGCCCATGCAGCAGTATATGAATGACTAACCTCGTATTGTGGATAGATTATCTCAGTTGTTCTCCTGGCTGAAGTTTGGTCCTTTTACAGCATCCTGCCATGCGATTACATTTGTTCCTGACCACAGAGAACACTCACGTTAACTTTTATCGAGTGGAAAAAAAGTTAGCTTGTTCATATTATGCTAACATAGCTGTGTCGCTAGCGGTCACGTAGCACATCATTATATACCAGCTAGCCAAACTTCAGTAACCCTACAAACGTCACTGCTGTTTAGTTTTCTGTCTTCATTTATGCTGCAAGTGATAGCAGAGCTGTACGTTTGAATTTGTTTCCAAAAGCCCGCAGTCAGGACATGCTATATTGTATTTAGATAGAAGCTAGCGAGCTAACTCCCTGCTAACTTCTAACTCCGTTAAATGTCATAAATTCCGTTTTCATGGATGCCTGGATGTTAAACTCAATTGTTACACCTGGTAGAGCAGAACGCTGATCATTTTATTAAAGATGAAAGACTTTAGACAGTTTTTCAACTCTCAGTAATGCCACAGTGATCGTTTGATATATGGACCTGCAGCGGAGTTTAGGCCCAGACACGGCTAGTGACGTCAGACTGAACAACCGGATAGTTAAATAATCATCATCATTACCATTGCATTAATAATATAAGCTGCAGCATTGATATTGTATTCAGAGGTTTAAACAGTGTGTGTGTCTTTCAGAAAGACTAAGTTGCAGGAGTTGACAGGAAGTTGCAGAAGGCTTTGCAGAACTGAAACCGAAAGTCATTCTGAGGAGCAGGTTAGACGAGGCTATTTGAATTACTAGGTTATTCAAATTGTCTGTTATACTTTTATATTCTTTTACTAAGCTCTTAGTAGAGGTTCTTGATTAAAACATTTATTCAACATAGTACATGTAGTTTCAGTTAGGTTATTACACATAAGGATGAGCCTGTGGTCTGGTAAAAGGTCAGAAGTGCAACGGGTGAATTGAGAGAACATTTGAGGACGACACACACACACACACACACTCAGTTAGAGAGAATCATTTATAGGTGGAAGTTTAATCATGTTTTGCTCGGGGTTGCGAAAGAGCAGTTTGTCGCAGAACTGCTGCTGAGGTGTCAAGATGACAAGAGAGCATCCGGCAGTGACAGGAAGTACCGGCCATGAAGATAGAAGACAACGTTCTTTTAAACTGTGTTAAAAGTCATTGTGGTTTTGATTTGATGTGTGTATATATTCTGTCTGTGACGTATGAAGGGGCGTCGTTAATTCAAACCCTGATGCTATAAAAATCTGTGTATGCTTTGATTAAGTCGAAGATTAATTCCTGTCTGCGTACAGAGTCGTCTTCCCACGCGTGTATTCATTAAAATCAATTGTTTGACCAAGATCTTCTGGACCTGGTTGTTTGTACTCTCCTTCTCAATTATGTGAACCTTAACAACACACACGCACGCACACACACGCACACACACAGACCTTTGACTATGAGCTGCACTTTCTTTGATCTGAAGCAGATGTTCCTGTTATACAGTCCACAGTCATATTTCCCACTGTCTCTCTCTGTGGGCTGTTTCAGGGTCAGACTGAGGTCTCCAGTTTTCAGCAGGTCTTCATTCATCTTCGTTCGGTCTCTGTAAACCTGGTGCTGTTCTTCAGGCTGGTCAGAGCCGTTCTCATACACGTGGACCTTCCTATATTTAGGTTCATAGCGTTGCCACACCACTTCAGCATCTTCAGGCAGGTTTTGTGTGGTTTTGAAGGGCAGCTGGACAGACTCCGCCCCCTCCTCCACCTCCACCTGACACACTGAGAGGACAACAAACACAACATGAGCTGTACAAAGTGTGATTGGTGTTCACAGAGCAGCATCATGTGACTCTTGTTCTGCACTAAATGAAGCGATGGAGTGGCGCCTCCTTCAGGCAGAGAAACAGCTCATGGAGAGAAATAATTATTAGAGCAAAAACAAGAGTGGAGCTGCAAATAAGGCCGAGAGGAACGCTGCAGAAAACTGTTCATGTGTGAATTCATCACTTCATAGATTTCTTTGAGCACTAAAATCAGAGCTGCTTCTATTTCTAATATGACAGCTGTACATTAGAGCTGCAACACTTTAAATGTGAGCCATAAAAACATGATACTCTAGCCCACTGAGACTGAACCACCATCATGAGTCTGACCTCTGACCTTTGACCTGTATCTACAGCACTGACCTCTGACTTTCAGCTCCACCTTTCTCTTCAGCAGGATGTTTCCCTCCCTGCTGTAGACGGTGCAGGTGTAGCTCCTGGTGTCCCAGTCTGTGGGGTGTTTCAGGGTCAGACTGAGGTCTCCAGTTTTCAGCAGGTCTTCATTCATCTTCGTTCGGTCTCTGTAAGCCTGGTGCTGTTCTTCAAGCTCGTCAGAGCCGTTCTCATACACGTGGACGTTATCACCATCACTGTCCACCCACTCCACTTTAGCGTCTTCAGGCAGGTGAAGTGTGGTGTTGAAGGGCAGCTGCACAGACTCCACCCCTGAATCCACCTCCACCTGGGGGACTGAGAGGACAACAAAGCACAACATGAGCTTGGATGGAGACATTTGTGTTGACTCTAACAGGCTGAATGCTGCTGCTTCACTGGGAGCTCACTGTTAGATAGAAAGTGGTCAGTGTGAAGAGGAGACGCAGCAGAAAGATGAAGACTGACAGGAAGAAAGCAGTGAACAGACTGTTGGAGCTGCTGTTAGTGGGACAGGACTTTATTCAGTCTCTGAGGACCAGATTTGACTTGATGAAGCAGAGAAACACAGTCTGAGTGTTTCTGTCACACTCACTTCATCACACAGCTCAGTTTGACAACATGTGGAAGAATTTGATAGAAGCCTTCCTTTAGTAAAAGCACCAAGAAAACACCATGAAAACACCTCACTACACACAAAACTGCAGTACTGGCAAATTGTACATAAAGTATGAAAAGTCAAAGTACTTATTGTGCAGAAAAATGTTCCCATCAGTGTCTGTGGATCAATATTACTGCTGCACATGTTTAAGGCTGAGCTCATTTCAAATCCTTTCTATTGTGTTGAATCTGCAGTAATGCATCATATTCTATAAAATCATATGTTTGTAGTGGCTGTCCTGTGAGGACCACGTCTCTCTAAACAAACAGCTGTTAATGAGCTCACAAACACAGGCCTACAGCTGGATTTGAAAAAGTCCATTCAATAGAAAATCAACAGTCACAGCTGGATTCAAAGGCTTGAGCTCTGTGTGACATGGTTACCTGTCAGCATCTACAGGGGGATTCAAATATGAAGGAAACATGAAGGTGGTGCATTAGAAAAACTGCTGCTTCAACTTTGTACAGTCAGCCAACCAAGTGATTTCTCAGAGATGTTAATGTGAAAGTGCTGCTGTTCAACTTCCTGTTTTATTAAATTAATCATGGCAGGATCTGACGTTTCCTGTCCATCATCAAGGCTTTCTTTGCTAACGTGCTAAAGGAGTTATTTAAAGCTTCTTCACACAGCACTCTGACTCCTCTACATCACACATATTAGCCCAGTGCTCAGTAAGCGGAAACTGAGCTGTTACCATGACAACACACACACACTCACCTCAATAACACATTGATCTGCTTCATAGCTCTCTGCTCAACACTGTTTCAATAAAACTTTCAAAGGTACACTAATGGAAACTCAGAGACAAGTCAGAGGAAGTCAGAGTGGAGCTGCAGCATTTTAAAGCAGAACAAATGGCTCCACCTTCCCTCCACCTTTAATGCAGCCTCATCTCCAAGGACAAAGCTTGTTAGGATGAAATGTGCTGTTGCTCAGCATGTAGAACATGTGTCCATGTAGCACAGCGAAGCCCCAACAGCAGCCGCCTGACCCTTTGCTGCATGTCCACTCCTCAGTCTGTCTCCCTGTTTTCCTGTCTCTGTCTCACTGCTCTATCAAGACCAAACATCTTTAAGCTGACAACAGTCGCCTGTTTATGCTGATTTAAGATCAAACCTAGAAAGTTTCACACAGGTTTTCTGAGTCCTGTAGATACAGAGCAGAATGAACTTTAGACACATGGGTGAGAAAAATCATGACGAGCGATGAAATTACACACAGATGCTGATTTTTAGAGACTTTAAATTTTGAAAGTTGTTAAGAGAGATTATTAATATACTCGGCAGTAAAGCCACTGCTGCAGAGGATTTATTCATGTTTAGCTGTTTTAATTCAGAGAACCAGATCTGGCACAATAACCACCATCTGCCTCACTTAACTGATTCATATTTGAGACAGAGTCACAGCAAAGCGAGTTTGATGGCAGAATTATTCATACTTAAATTATAAAGGTTACAGTACAAATCAGATCATTACTTTAATATCTTTGTATCATCAGTGAGTGACACATTATTTTCACTGGTTGTAGAGTCTTATTTCTATTTAATGCATGTCTAAAATATTTTCTCCCTCTTTGAGACATTTACTTTGTGATCTGGTAAATGCTCCTTCAGCTTCATGCTGCTGCTGATCAATCAGCTCTGCCTTTCTAACTCACTGAGGACCTCCACTGGTCTGGAGGACGTAATTATTATATTTTCACTCTTGCTCATCTTTGATGAATCTTTACTTTCTAAGGTGTTTAATAAGATGATTATTACTCTGCACGTTTTCAGTATGAGCTTTGTTCTAGTAAAGTCTGCGTATTACCAGCAGGGCCCTAGAGTGCGACCAATTTGGTCGCAAATGCGACCAAATTTTTCAGTGGTGCGACTAAAAATAAATATTTGCTCGCACCTGTGCGACCAAATATTTATTTTTAGAATCTATATATATATATATTTATTTTTAGAATCTGCGCTAGATTCTGAGCTGCAGGTTTTGTCTCTCTCCAACCAAAATTCGCCGAGCCAGCAGCAAACTGCGCTTCACATTTGATCAATGTCGTCATGAATTCCCTCTGACTTTTGCTGTTTTGCTTCCACCACAATAAAAATCACACTTCCTGCACAGCTCTCAGTGTGTACTTCAGGAACAGTTTCCCGTCTCAAATCTGTTTTCTGCATTATTCATTCGCTTATTACCCACCAGTCTACCGTTGTTTACAGCGCTGTCTTTTTCTTTTTTCACTTAAATGACCTCGGACAAGAAAGCCTAATTTCTGCTGCTCAATACTGAAGAAATTTAAACTTCTTAAAATTATGCAAAATTACAGAAAATTGCAGAATATTTTTAAGGTTATCTGCTATAAAAAGCCAGACCAGGAAAATCTCCTTCATGTTTTTCTGTGTTTTATTCTCAGTTACTTTGACACAAAGGCATGTGTGGATGTAGCTGTGGGTAATAAGAAAAGATGAAAAGAACTATTGATAACTTTTTTGTTAAGTTAAGGCCTGATCTGTCTGAAATTCATAGCCAGCTCTGACATGGTGCCATCAATCTTTGAAAGCTGAAAAAGCACAGTGTATCCAGGAAACACATTATATGCTGCAATAAATGCACTGCCCAAGTGTCCCCTCTCCCCACGGCCTTTCAGCAGCATGCAGCAGGTCATCAGAGGAGGCCAAGATGATGATTAAGTTTAACATTTTCTACAATATTGACAAAGCACTTTAAGCACAAGTTTGTTAGTTAATCATTTAGAGATGAATATTGTCTGTATGGACTCCCCCCCCCCAAAAAGAAAGTGCACATGTAAAACTGCGGTGTTAAGCGATGCGGTTAATACATTTGAGTACGCCTAACTTTTGTGCCGGTACGCCTAAATTTTTAAAGTTAGGCGTACCGGTGCGCCCATGTCAAAAGGTTAGTCTAGAGCCCTGACCAGGATCCCTGTTTAACTGCTGGAGGCTCAGAGTGTAAATGGTAATGATGGAAAATCTTCCATCACTGTAACCTTCACCAGGTGCCGAGTGGAGATATTCGTGTAAATTTTAAAGAGATGTTTCTCAGCACAGTTAGCGTTCATTAGCTTCTTCTTAGCATAACTCTCTTTTCTGGATTAATGTGCATGTTGTAACTGTCACACTGAAGAAAGAGAAGCTCTCTTATTTTCATGCACAGAAGAAAAACTGGTGCTTTGGAGATGTTTTAGAGGGGGCGGACCCACCAGAGATATCCTGAAAGTATCACATAGTTAACTGCAGAAGTCTTAACATTTGGAAATCAAGCTGAAGACAGCTGAGATGACTAATGCTTCTTCTGTTTTATGTTTCATAGTCCTGCTGAAACATGTTGTAGTTATTCTGACGGAGCTATGACTGTTTTTTGCATCTAGTTAAATATATAATAAATAACATCAAACTTCCTGACACTGTAAAATGCATTGAATAGATGGATGGTTTGATTTGATCCCACAGTCACCTGACCTGTATCCACAGCACTGACCTCTGACCTTCAGCGTCACTTGTTTCTCCATCAGAATCCTCTTCCACCTGCTGTAGACGGTGCAGGTGTAGGTGTGGTTGTCTCCATCTGTGGGGTATTTCAGGGTCAGACTGAGGTCTCCAGTTTTCAGCAGGTTACTTTTCATCTTCGTTCGGTCTCTGTAAACCTGGTGCTGTTTTTGAGGCTGGTCAGAGCCGTTCTCATACACGTGAACCTTCCAGTGGTAGTAATCATGCTTCCACTCCACTTTCGCATCTTTGGGCAGGTGAACTGCGGCTTTGAAAAGCAGCAGGACTGACTCCACCCCTGAGTCCACCTCCACCTGGGGGACTGAGAGAGAGAGAGAGAGAGAGACTGCATAAGAGGAGCAGAATGAGGAGGAAGGTAGTTCATCTTTGTGTTGTAGGTTTTGAGATTTATGGTGGGAAAAAAACCCTTTTTATTACAATAAACATGATGTTCCGCTTAATCGCATTCAATTATAATGAAGACATTTTTTTGCTTTTCTGAGGGAACTTCACATTTAGGCCCTGTTCAATCTGATCTCTGCAGGCTACCACCATGTTTAAAGTTTACTGAATCCAGAAGTTGAGTTATATAAAGGAGACTGAGAGCTGTGTAATCCATTATTGTATTTTGTAGTTTCTATAAAATGACCACAGGAGGGCGACAGATCCTGGCTGAGTTCTTCTTTGAGTTTCTCCTGCATGCTGTTGGGTTACTCACCCTCTTTTTTCATTTTAATCTCCTCTCTGTCCTCCTGTGTTTACCTGCTCCTCTCTCAGGTGCTCCACCTGCATCGAGCTGTGTGTCTTCCCTCAGTTTAGTCTTAGTACAGTGCTGCAGTATTTGTCCCTTTCCAGAATCCACACAACACAAGTAAATTCCAAACATAGTTTTGAAATGTGGATTTCATTAATTAAAGATCAAAGCTATCCAAAGCTATCTGGCCATGGATCAAAAATCCTGAATGAACTGTGATGAAATACATTTCACTGCCACAAGCTGCTCTGATTACTGACAGACCTGCTGAATCAAGGATTCACTTAAATAGAAGCTGTCAGACAAAGTGAATCTCAAACAGCAGCACATCATGACACGATCTAAAGAAACAGCCGAGAAACAAAGTCAGTGATGTCTGTCAGTGTGGAAATGCTTACAGAGACATTTCTAAGGCTTTGGGACTCCTGTAAAGTCACAGTGAGGACCATCATCATCCACACATGGAGAAAACTCAGAAACAGATTAGTTCAAGAGCACATCAACGACTCATCCAGGAGGTCACAGAAGAACCCAGAACATCTAAAGATGAGATAAAAGCTGAACTTTATGGAAGGTTTGAGTCCCGTTACATCAAGCTAACAGCATTTCATAAAGAGAACAGCAACAGTCAGACATGGTGGTGTGATGGTTGAGGTTGCTTTGATTCAGGATGACTTCCTGTAACTGATGAACCATGACCTCTGCCTTCCAACAAAACATCCTGAAGGAGAACATCAGGACATCAGTTCATGCCCTGAAGCTTAAGAGCACTCAGGCAGCAGGACAATGATCTGAAACATGCCAGTAAGTCGACCTCTGAATGGCTAAAAAACAAAACAAAATGAAGGTTTTGGAATATTTGATAAAATGGCCTAAAACACACAAGATTTAATAAAAAGCTGCATTTTCTATTTCCTCAGGTTGTCTTTCTCTAATAGTAAAATTAGTTTGATGGTCTGAGACATTTAATTGTGACAAATATGGGAAAAATATGAAATCAGGAAGGAGCCAATAGTTTTTCACAGCACAGTATGAACTCGGCAGTCCAACATTTTACTGTTGGTCGTCATTTCACACCTATAAATATCTGGGAATCTTAATTGGTGACTCGCTTACATTCAAACCACATGTAGAGAATCTTGTGAAAAACCTGAAGTTAAAACTGAGATT
This sequence comes from Rhamphochromis longiceps, assembly GCF_057381845.1. NCBI lineage: Eukaryota > Metazoa > Chordata > Actinopteri > Cichliformes > Cichlidae > Rhamphochromis > Rhamphochromis longiceps. The sequence goes on from NC_140559.1 coordinate 2,263,448, forward strand.
TTATTTTCAACATAAGTTGTGTTTCTCTTTAATACAAAGAAGCGGCTTGTTGCTGCAACATTCTTGCCTGTGCTGGATTATGGTGATATTCTATATATGAATGCTTCTGCTCAATGTCTTCGAATGGTTGATTCTGTGTATCATGCTTCTCTGAGGTTCATCACTAACCGTAAATTTCAGACTCACCACTGTGAGTTATACTCTCAGGTAGGACGGCCTGCTTTGGTAAGTCGGAGGAACTCTCATTTATACAGTTTTATATATAAGGCGATACTTGGGTTGCTGCCTTCTTATCTATGTTCCCTGCTTGTAATGAAACATGCTGGTTGGTATTCTCTTCGTCAGCATGGCTACTTGTTGCTTTCTGTTCCATTTGCCCGAACTGAACTTGGTAAAAGAGCTTTTGTCCATTTAGCACCCTTTGCTTGGAACAAACTGCAGAAGGAAAATGACTGAATTCATTTCATTAAGTGCTTTTAAATCTAAACTACGAATCCTTGAGGCCAAGTCCATAACATGCAACTGTTTCAATTAGACTGATTGTTATTTTAACTGAATTTTTTTTATTTTTTTTTTTTAACTTTATTGAATTTTACTGAATTTTATTTTATTTTTTCATTTATTGTTGCATGCATGTTGTTGCTGCCTGTGTTTAATTGCGTAATTTCTGTAACTGTGAGACACCTGCTGCTGCCTATCTGGGCCAGGTCTCCCTTGAAAAAGAGGTTTTTATTAATCTCTGGACTTATGCATTTGAAGCTCATTCTGTATCTTACAGGAGTTATAAGAGAACTGGGACATTTTTGTGTTTTCTTGTTTCTGAGTGTTGAACCAAACTGGGTTCTAAAGCCCTGTTGGATTTCTGCTTTGATAGATTCACAACAGTCAAAGAGTCAAAAGTAAATTTAGTTTTAAAACTGTGGTTTGCATTTTTAAAGGTGGAAAGTGTTAGATTTGTATTGTTGATTGTCATTTATGCTTAGAAATATCTACTCATATATGCTTAGAGTTTTATAATTAGTTGTAGATTGGTAGAGGTTTGATCCTTAATAGTCTGCAAACTTTGTGTGCATTCCAGAGTGCTGTGGCATTCACACACAACTTAAGGTCAGGAGAGAGGTTATATCTTCTCTTACTGATTTATGGTATAGGAGGACACCTACTCTGTATCTGTTTAAGTATAAGAGCCTTTTGTTCAGATGGACCGCTAGACTCCTGGCACCAGCTTTGGGGAGTCTTCACAGGTTCACATTCTCCCACACACACACATATACTTACACACACACACACTTACACAACGCACAGGCAAGGTACTCTTTGTTTGTATGTGGACGTCATATGTTAATGAACCTATGCATATTCATGTAACCACAATAAAAGGAGTGCTATGGGGAACCTGGCTGAGAGTCTGACGGAGGTCAAGTGGGTGGAACGACACTTGGCTCTGGGCAGGCCTCCCTCATGCATGAGTAGCCCAACGAACTTTGCCTACTTGGTGTTCAATGCTTTCGTGGTGTAGTTAAATTGTCTCATTCCAGCGGTGGGTAGTGGTAGGTGGTGCTAGACAGACCCAACAGAAAGTTCTAAACATTTGTTTCAGACAGTAAATCAAGTGTGTAGCTGACTCGTTTCCTCTCAGTTCTACATCACTGACCTCCGACATAAAGCTGCACTCTTTCCTTCATCAGGACTCTTCCCCTCCTGCTGTAGACGGTGCAGGTGTAGGTGTCTGCATCTTCTTCTGTGGGGTGATTCAGGGTCAGACTGAGGTCTCCAGGTTCCAGTAAGTTTCTCTTCATCTTCGTTCGGTCTCTGTAGACCTGGTGCTGTTCTTCAGGCTGATCACAGTTATCCTCATACACGTGGACCTTCCTGTTTTTTCTGTCCGTCCACTCCACTCTGACGTCTTCAGGCAGGTGAAGTGTGGTTTTACAGGGCAGCTGGACAGACTCCACCCCTGAATTCACCTCCACCTTTGGGACTGAGAGGACAACAAAGCAACAAAGCTCATTTTCTCTGACTGAAATATTTAACGTCAAAGTAGTGTCATGCTACTCAGAGTTAAGAAGTCAGTGGAAACAGAAAATTGAAATAAAATAGAAATAAACATTTGAGGATAAATGATACGATATACTTTATTGTCCCCGCAGGGAAATTTGTTGTGGACTCAAGTACTGACACAGAAGCTGCCTACACAGAGTAAATACACAACAGAAAAACAAGAAATGATTTTAAAAAATGACTTTAATAATACAACTCTTGAATCACTATAAATGACAGAGTGATACTAATATTAAAATGAAGTGTGTAAGTGTTATTTATTATCGGTTAATAGAAAACAAAAGAGCCTGTGTCTGTTACACTGTTTCAGCTGTTTTTGTTCACATAAGATCAGGTTGTTATTATCAGTCAAGTTTATCTGATATATGAAAAAGTCATTTAAAGGTTGTTTCCTGTGTGTTGTGAAAGCTGATTGAGACTCTTGTCTGTGTGGGTATCATATGGTAAGTGTGACTTCTGAGCTTACAAGCAAAAGGCCTAAAATGTAAAAACATTAAATTACTTTATTATTTTCAGTTTTTAACCTAAGCTCAGTATAACAAACACACACAGTGTTATTAAATACAGCAGCAATGATGTTCCTGTATTTGAATGTATTGGAAAGTAACGCATTACATTAAATTACATTTGGCAGTGATGAGCAGCCAGGCTGCAGCCTCTGTTTATACCTGCTCATGTTTCTACAGTAGAATCACCATGACGACCACTTTTTGTGCTGCTTTTCATCTTTGATTTTGGTTTTGTGTTCATACCTAAACCAGGGCTGTCAGCGGTGACGCGTCATCACATTTACATTTTTTAATGAAATTAACCTATCTAGAGCGGAGACCGAAGTCCCCCTGGATACCTGTTACTGCAGCTGAGAGAGGGTAAAAGGACTGGACGCTTGTGTTTAGAGAGACACAGAGTGCTAAAACAGAGTTTATCTTTGAATGTCTTTGACGAAAGTAAATCATCTTTAACTCTGAAGACATCATCTGAAGAGTCGCTCTGGGGAGTCCTGTTAGATTAGAATATTATTTTATGCCATGTTATACCCCTAACTAAAGATTGTGAATTATTATGTAGTTTTAGTTTGCATTATTCTCCTGAATTAGAAGAAGCTGATAACTATTGCATTAGTAAAACTGATTTGCATTACATTAGACTGCTGATTTATTGTGGATGAATGATATTGTTTTATGATGCATTATACTGCTGAGTTATAAGAAATACTGTTCGCAGAAAGTCATCGCCTTATTTTAGGCTTTTATGATAAGGTGGAGGCACCAGAGGCTATAAGAGTTTGAGCAATGCTCCACCATTTTGAGATCTGAGGCTGTCTGCATACAGTGTCCATCTCCCACGCGTGTGACTATTAAAATCATCGTTTGACTCAACCCGGCCGGACCAGTGTTGTTATTGTGGTTTTTCTCTTGTCTCCATCCCCAATATTTTGAACCATAACAGTCCAAAGTTAGAAATTACAGCAAGCACCGCCAGAGGAGCATCCACTGCCCAACACTGTGGACCCACTAAATTCAGGAGGATTTGGAATATGGAGATAAGTTCATCTTCAGGCCTGGATGTGCTCACCGTCCTCTGTCTCTCCATAATAAACTGAGACAGTAAGAGGACGTTGATTGGTTTTTCATCTGAATTATCAAGATTAAAATCTCAATGCTAAATAGATGTTGAATTAACCTTATAATACTAATGAAACCTGACGACTGGAATAACACTGTTTGATAGTATAAATGAGTATTGATCTATTTATAGTTATATTGAAATATGTAGCTGCCAGTAGTACTCGGCCCTGCACTCTGATCTATATTAGGTAAGAATATGTTGATTTATTCAGTATTTGAAGGTCTAATTGAAAAAACCTTAATAGATTTTTTAAACAATGTGGGAGTCAAACAGTTGTGTCTGTCTGGTTGTTTTAAGAGATCACAGACTGAAACTGGTTTCCATCATATATAAGTTGGCTAAGTTGTCATTGGCCAAGCTAGCTGAAACAGAAGGAGAGAAGTAATATTTCATAATATTTCATAAAACCTTCATACAAATTTTATCTTTCAGCCATGTTTAGATTATTTTACAGTTCTGCACTTTGTACATAATTTAATTTATGTATTGTTGAATTTCTGGATTCTTAAAATATACATTTAGAACATTTGTAATGTAGAGCCAGCACCGCTAATTTGTTCTTCTCTGGATTGTTAATAAGCAAGTTCTGCATAAATAGTAATTAATGCTTATTTAAAGTGGGAGTGGTGTGTAACTGCATAAATACACAGTGGGTAACTGTAAACTTCTGTATTCTTATACACACCTGACAGGTCAGCTGGTAGACGGATTCTAGTAGTGGTTAAATGGTTTGTAATAAAGCAGCAGGTCTTTTAATTGTATCACAGGGTGAATTTGTGAAGGTGACATTTTACTGGACTTTATAATAAAAGTCTGGGGAATAATGTTTAAGTTATTAGTTTGTGTGTACTTGATTTACATGTCAATCTTTTCTTGTCTTATTTCAGATTCCAATAAAACACATCCTTTCCATAATGTAAAAAGATAAAAACTCTAAGTTTTTATCCAAGTCTTTAAATTCTCCTTGTTAAAAATACTATTCCATGCTCTCAGATTGGGATTTATTTGGTAGTTACCTGTATAACTAATTAATCTAATAATTAATATCTAATTAAAGAAGTTCAACAGGCTACTAGTAAAGTGTCTACATGCATCACTTTGATTTGTTGCTGACTTGCCTTTTATGTGCTTTTTACTGCACTGAAAAAGAGTAAAAAGCAAATGTCCACAAACAAACTCTGAAAGACCTTCAGAAACACATCTGGCTCCTTGGAAGGAAAATACACAGAAATAAGGTGAAGCTCAAGACTTTTGCACAGTACTGTATGCCTAAATGGGATGAGCCTCTGTCATGTGATTGGTTGATTTAATATTTTTATCACTGAGACATTAAAAATGTACCTAATAAAATGACCATAGAGAGTAACAACAACAAAAAAAACATACCAACAAAGTATTAAAACACCCAAACTGGCTTGAATATTTAGAGCCTGCAGTGGAGCGGCTCATGGTAACTGGATGCACACAGAGTTGGTCTGTAGCTGCTGTGTGAGGTGCTGATACCTTTGCCTGGTGGCTGAGCATTTCCCCCTCTGTTGTTGCTTTGTTAGCCTTGCAGTGCTTAAGGTGCTACAGTATCTGTGCCAGGGTTCAGGGGGCTACAAAGAACCCCCTTCAATATGAACCACATTAGTTTGTGCTTCTAACTGTATCACAAACTCTCCACTGCTGGAGTTGATGCCTTAAAGCAGAGCATGAGGATGTTGACAGATGATAACATCCTTATTATCTGAGAGATGCAGGGAAATGCTTCAGACGCTGCCTGTTTGCTCAGGCCGCATGTTTGTTCCTGCAGACGAGCAGACCGTGGAATAAAATCCACAGTGAACAAAGTGAGGCAGCAGTTTGCTGATTTCTGCCTTCTGTTAAATTGTGGGACTCCAACACGTTAGTCTGTGGCCCAGCTCATAATTAAGGCTTTCATAATTATCAGCTTAGCAGTTTGTCGGCTTTCTCGCTGATAAAGTCTTTTGGAGTTTATTCTTATTTGAGTTTCCTTCACCCGAGCAGCACAGAAATGGCTCTGCTACACTCCACATCAGATTGGGTGGAGCAAGACACCAGTTAGTCATCCATCCAGCAGCAAACTAAAAGCAATGAACTTAAAATAAATTTTAAAAAGGTTAAATTTAATAAATAAATAAACAGTTTTCTTGATTAACTTAGAGATGTCTGACATTTTTATATTAGATAAAGCCTAATGTTTAATAATATGGGTATACAGATGATTCATTGTAACACAATATTTATCCTGTTTTTAGATAAAACACACATTTTTTTCACAGCTTTAGGTACTGATTATAAAAATTATTAGCAGGAATGGACCCAAACAGCAAGACTTGGAAGCAGGAGTGGAGTTTTAGCTTCATAGCTGGATTTACAGAATAACAACGTAACTAAGAAGGCACTGGGAACTTAACTGGTAAACATCAAACAGCTGGGACCCTAACACAGCTGGAGAGATGACAAAGAACAGTGGGAGACAGACAATATAAATACCAAGTGAATCGATGAAGAGAGGACACGCCTGGAAAACATAGCTGGAAATAATCTAAATGACGAGACAGGCAAAACAAAACTGAACACGATGCACACAGGAAGAGTGACTATCACAATAAAACAGGAAACAGACGGACCTGACACAGGAAGACATGAGAAACAAGCACAGATGAGACTGACTACACAGAAGGAAGACAGAGAGGAGACAGAGAAAAGATTAAGGAGACAAGAATGAAGACAGACAGCGAGAGAAGGAGACACAATGAGAGAAAAAGGGCGAGGGAGAAAGACACTGGACACGAAAAGGAACTTTTCCCAGACATATTTTTGACCTGGGGGCAGAACTGATTGTGAAAGGAAAGGGAAAATGCTTATGAACTTGCAAATTAAAAACATGATGCATTTAAAGTAGCCCTTTTCCATTTGTATTTAAGAAGAGAATTTGTTGTAGTGTGCGATGACTGAACCTGTTCCTTTTCGTGGAGATCATTTCTCCTGCCTTAAGGAAAATCCCTTCACATGGAACAGAGGAGGCTGGAGTGCAGAGAAACTGGTAGAGATGCAGTTATACAGTCTACCTGGGCCTCACCAACTATCAGCTGAAGAGAATAAAGAAATTCAATTGCTGCACATTTGGCAGACTAGCATTTTCAGATTAATGAAACAATAAAATATATATATATATTTATTTTTTTTTTTTTTCTCTCTTTTTTTCTCTTTTTTTTGATCCCAATTGGAAGACGGTAAAGTTGTAGCACTGAAACAAATTTTGAAATTCTGAAACTAATAAAACTATTGTGTGGGATTAAAGTAATACAATTGTACAAATACAGTTGCTCTCCTTCTTAGTTGTGGAAAATGTTTTAACAAGCATTAATGTATATATGCATTACTGTGTATTATCAATGAGGACAACATGCATCCGTCACTGGATTTCTGTATCAGTCTCTCGCTGGCCCACTCTCCTTTATAACAATGCTTTAGTTCACTGAAGCTTCCAGACTTTGTCTATGCACTGCTCTCTTATGGTCCTGCCACAGAATGTCAGGACACAGCATCCTGTTGGAGATGTGCTGTTGTGCTTGGGGTCATTGTTGTGTTGCACGACCCTTCAATTTGTTCAGATGCTGTCACGGTGGTGGACGGACTCGGGCACAGACTGAGGTAGCACGGTTCAATCACTCCGGTGCGCTAGGTACACGTGAAGGGGAGGGGGGAGGGGGACGGACACCAGGGTCCCGGGGATCAATAGGCCGGGGAAACACACTTCTTCACACTTGTATATATTTAATATATATTTTTACAACATTACATGTAAAGAGTCAAGTGGAAGTTTTTCTAAAGTTATTTAATGATATTTATATTATGAAAAGCAGATTTTTGACATTTTACCTTTTTCCCGTTTTCAGATAAAATAAACACGCACAAAACAAAAGCAAACGGCCAGAACACAAAGCTGGAAAACCCACCCGATTGACAAAAATCAACTAAAAATACTCCCACACAACAGAACCTCCTCTATTCCTCGCTGGCTCCAAATCTCTCAGTAGAATGATCAGTGGTTCGCTATCTGTCACCATCAAACACTCCACAAATCCCACGAATGATTCGCTTCCTTATAAACCATTGAATCAGACACCGAAGCAGTTAGGCTCTAAATGAAGCTTCGGACGTCACTGATCACGTGACTCTGGCCAAACGAATCAAGCTTCGACACAGTGCTTCTGAAACAGTGTGTTGATTTTTTGGACACACGCACCGGAGCTTCAGCTTCAAGCGAGCCATCACTACTCTTAGGGTTTGGTTTTCATCCACCTTGTCCCTTGTTTCACCTTTATGTTAATAAAGCTCGCTCACTTCCATAGCAGTCTGCATCTTGGGTCCTTAATAACTCACACAAGGCTTGCCCCAGCAACCCGTGACAACAGCGTCACTGACCCGGGACCATGACACTTATATCCTCATGTGGGACTTAAATCTAAAAGGTGAGTGAGCTTTTGTCATGAAGGCCAATTTGGATCAACCGGCCAGATAAGATAACACTTGCAGAATCATAGACATTGTTTAAAACTGTTCTTAAAATACAATAATACATATAATATTTATTCATGTGATTCTATTACATGTGAGGTTTTACTTTGTTGTAATAAATTTTCTTTTGTGAGTGTTTGTGTATTTAATATCTGGCTTTATGTTTGACCCTTAGAGTCTTGTGCTTTAGCTTTTCTGTTATAACACTGTGTAAACTCTGTTTATTTTGTTAATTCCTTCGTATGCAGACAGTAGTGGTGCAACAGATCACGGTTGATCCGTAATCTGAACCGATCCCACTACACGGTTTGGCACGCAGGTGATCCGAAGATTTGAAAAAGAAGAAAAAAGTATGTGTATGGTGTGCGTAGTCAGTCCAGCCAGCGCTAGCGGTCCAAGTAGCGGAGCAGAGGAGTTTGTGGCATTTAAGCAGCCCTTTGCTGGCCAGACCGGGCTAAAGCTATTACAAAAGCTACTGGGGTGTTTAGCTGCAGACGGGAGGCCGTATTCCGTTGTGCAAAACAAGGGGTTTAAACTGTGATGAACGTGCTTGAGCCACGCTATGATATCTCGTTGCGCGTCCACTTCAGTGACAAGATTGTTCCAAGCATGTATGAGCAGGAGAAGTTTAAAGTTTTGGCTGAACTGTCCCAGGCGTCTTCTGTTGCCCTAACTACAAATAGGTGGACCTCCAGGGAAACGGAAAGCTACGTGACCATGACCGCTCGTTATATCACAGCGGAGTGGTAGATACAAAGCCCTGCACTGCCCTATATTGCACCTTAATTTGTTTTTATATAATTGCGTGGAATGAATCCTGAGTTGAATGTTTTTTTAATAGGCAAAAAATACTTCAATAAGTAAATGGCGAGTTAATTTTTTGTCTTTTTTGCTTTTTCTGCTGATCCAAAAATTGATCCGATCCGTGATGAAAAAACCGTGATCCAATCCGACCCGTGAGATTTTTGATCCGTTGAACCACTAGCAGACACCATGTGGAAACAGATTCTGGTGTTAATTATCAGCTTCATCTATCTCAGTGGAGCTGACACCTGCAGAGCAGACTGTGTTGTAGTGGACAGCTCCCAGGTGGGAATGTAAGAAACTGTTAACTGGGCTAGAAGGACATGCAGGTGAAACACACACACACAGACACACAACATACCTTTCTTCAGTAACTTCCATAAATACACTCCAAGTGCCACAGTAGCAGCAATAATCATGACAGCCAGGAGAACCCAGGCCTCAGCAGGAAAGATGTACGGCTCTGTAAGAGACCAACAACAGAACGAGGTTTACATGATTATTCTGATCCAAAGTTAATAATCCAGTTCCAACAGGTCTGCTGCTCATCAGGTTAAACAGCAAAGTCTACAGGAGTCATCAGCTACATACAACAGGCCTTCAAGCTGGCTGTAGTTAAACCTTTACTTAAAAGCCAACTCTTGAGATTGATTACAGGCCAATCTCCAACCTTCCTTTCATATCAAACATCCTTGAAAGAGTAGTTGTCAAACAGCTAACAGATCATCTGCAGAGGAATGGTTTATTTGAAGAGTTTCAGTCAGGTTTCAGAGCTCAGCACAGCACAGAAACAGCTTTAGTGAAGGTTACAAATGATCTCCTTCATTACACATATTAAACAAATATGTACGACTGCTTTCTTTCTGGTCACTTTCTCTAAAATTAGAAACATGAAAATATTATCAGTTGATCCAGAACTCGGAGTACTGACAGGAACTGGGAGGACAGATCATGTCTCATCCTGAATAATGAGACTGAACAGAGGACGAGCTATGCTAATAAACAGACACATGCTGATCGGTCAGTATAAATCGCAGGCATGAAGTGATCGAGCCACCACTCGCTGTGGGCTGAGAGCTGGTTTAAGTTTATTTAGGCAGCAGGTTCTTTGTATAACAAGCAGACTGCAGAAAAGGCCTCAGGAGGTTTCCACAGGTCAGTGTCACTGTCAGTGCTGGATGGATGGGAACGTTTATCATAATAACTGTGCACGTGTAATATTAATACACATAATAATACAATAATGGTGTGGATTAAACGTGGAATCCAAGCAAGGAGTTGAATCTTTGGTATAAATTAAGAGCTTTTCTATTTTACAAAGTTACTTGTCAAATGAAAATATTACTTTTAATGTTGGACAAACTAATATGATAAAAAATAATATAGTTAAGTTTTCGAGTGTGCTGCTGACCTTTGACCTGCAGCTGAACATCTGTCAGTCTGGGTTCTTCTCCCCTCACTCTGATGGTGCAGGTGTAGTTGCTGCTGTCAAAGATGTGGGGTTTCCTCAGAGTGAGGCTGAAGTCTCCAGTCTGCAGAGCGTCAGTCTTCATGGATGTTCGGTCTCTGTAACGCTGGTTTTGATCTGTCAGCTCGTCCTCTTCCTGCTGACGCTGGTGGACGGTTGGAGGATTGAGGTCGTAGCGGCTCCACACCACTGTGGTGGGTCCAGATACAAACGGGATGTGACAGGGCAGCAGGGCTGACTCCGCCCCATCGTACACCTCCAGGGTGAGGACTTGGTGGGACAATGTGAGGACACAGAGGCACACACATGAATCAGCTGTCTGTGTGACCTGTAGGTCACATGACCACCTGAGATTAGAAACTAGTTCTACAAGATTGTGTCTGTGTAAGAGTCACGAGGTAATGCTGCATTAATCATGACTCCAGAAAGAGGTTTTTCAGGACTTGCTGGTTTAAAGTGTTAAAGGCTGATAATCATGTGTTTCCTGTGGGTGAGCTGCTGTCTTTAGTGCCTCTCTGTAGGTCAGACCTTTCACTGCTGTTCACACCTGAAGGCTGAGTGGACCTCCTGGGTTAGTTTTCAGGAGTGTGTGGGCACATTTATGAGTCTCTCAGTTCTGTAGATTAAACAGCAGCTGATCCGACTGCTCACACTTTGGTCTTAGCATCTGACATATATACAGCTACAGCACAGCTGTTTATAAAGCACATATGCATGTGCATTGTTCTTGTCCCTGCAGAAGTCTGTTAGTGTGATAACCTCTGACTTCTGACCTTTTATAGTTTCAGTAGGTTTTTGGGGTGTGTTGCTGACCTTTGACCTGCAGGTCTACTGTACTCAGTGTCCGTGTGTTTCCAAATGCAGTGATGGTGCAGGTGTAGTTGCCGCTGTCAGAGGTGATGGGGTTCCTCAGAGTGAGGCTGAAGTCTCCGGTCCTCAGAGAGTCCGTCTTCATGGACGTTCGTCTCCTGTAACGCTGGTTTTGGTCTCTCAGTTCATCTCCTGCATCATTACGCTCATGGACGATTGGAGGATCGAGGTCGTGGCGAGTCCACACCAGAGTGGGGTCAAAAGGTACAGAAGTGTCCTTGCAAGTCAGCAGGACAGACTCCACCCCCTCATACACCTCCAGAGCCGAGGCATGCTGGGAAACTGAGGACACAGAGACAGAAACATGAACATGCTGTGAGTCTAAACCTGAACTCTGCATCAGTTCACTCAGAGACCTTTCAGAGTTTAGAGTCACACGAATCTGTGCAGATATAAAACATCAGCTACCTGAAGTCCTCAAATATAAATGAGATCCTCTGTTCTTAGATGTTATTGGACCTGAACTGAAAACATTACAGAGGACAGAATAAACCCAGCCCACGCTGTCACGCTCTTTTACATCAGTTTGTTGCTGCTCTCTGTGGTCACACATAAAACCGTCTCTGTGGGCGATCTGAAGCCTGTCAGTGTTCAGATACAGTCAGCTGTGGTTAATCTGGATGAACTGGTCCTTTAAACAGACCAGAGGCAGAGAAAACAGCGTGTATCTGACAGGAAGTTTAACCACACAGTAATTCATGGATACATCATACATGGCCCATATAATGACTTGAAGAAATATAATGCATTTTGGACATTAGAGTTACTATTTTTGTTTTTGAGGATTTGTTTGTTGTTGAGTGTAATGTTAAAACAAGTTCTTGAAAAAGCAAAAAAATGTTAAATATGAAGGCGATATGAGCTGAGAGCACAAACGTGCTGAGGGACTGGCTGTGTTAGTTCAGTGAGAGCGCCAAAAACTAACGTGTCCACTCATGTCTGCATTTGGATTTTGTTAAATATGAACAAAGCAGAAGCAGGAGTGCTGCTACGTGTCTGATTAGAAAGAGAGGACCAATTTGTTCATTTGGTAATGAAAGTATGCTGTCCTCGCCTGGAGTTTCCTCCAGCTTTCCAGCTAGACAGCGAGATAACGATGCTTCAGACTTATTTCCCTTTTTTGTGCTGATTTATTGAAGAATGTCCTCTGACCATTGCCTTCTCTTTGACCATCGTAAAACTGAAAACATACTAAATGTTGTATTAGCACTAACATCGCAAACTAGCTTGTTACATGCTTATTGCAAGCTAAAGGGATAAAACGTTCATACTCAAACGTACAAATTATCACACCAACTTTAAGCAAAACAAAGAGACAATTATTATTTTATCATCACTCATACTTACGGACAAATCTCGTCCAAAGCAACAACATTTTAAGGTCCCTGTCAGCTTAAAACAATAATACTTTGGCATTACATTCAGCTTTTTTCTTTTTCGGAAAGCAATCCGAACAATACTACAAAGCAGCCACTAGAGGGAGCTCTGGGGCAGTTTACAAACTGTATAATCCAGCGTAATTTATAAAAGGCAGAACAGAAAGGCTCATCACTGAGTTTTATAATGACACCCGGTTACGCCAATCGGAGGTCACTAAAATCAATATTGAATCGGTGTGCAACTTTGCTAAAACAATGTCGGACTCTGTAGTTTTCTCTGGTCCCCTCCCCAATCAGACCAGGAGTGACATGTTTAGCCGCATGTTCTCCTTAAATTGCTGGCTGTCTGAGTGGTGTCCCAGAAACGATGTGGGCTTCATAGGTAATTGGCAAACCTTCTGGAGGAAACCTGGTCTTGTTAGGAGAGACGGCATCCATCCCACTTTGGATGGAGCAGCTCTCATTTCTAGAAATATGGACAAATTTATTAAACCCCCCAAAATTCAGAGTTGGGACCAGGAAGCAGAGTTGCAGTCTTACACGCCTCTCTGCAGTTTCTCTCCTCCTGCTACCCCCCAAAAACCCATCTCCATACAGACTGTGTCAGCTCCCAAACAGACAAAAAACAAACTAAAAACCAGCAACAAACAACTTAAACATAAACAATCACAAAGAAAGAACAATACAGTATCCACATCTGAACCAAAGAGTAAAACAGTGAAATGTGGATTATTAAATATTAGGTCTCTCTCCTCCAAGTCTCTGTTAGTACATGACTTAATAATTGATCAACAAATCGATTTACTCTGCCTTACAGAAACCTGGTTTTAGCAGGATGATTATGTTAGTTTAAATGAATCAACACCCCCGAGTCATTCTAACTACCAGAAATCTCGAAGCACAGGCCGAGGGGGCGGTGTGGCAACACCAGCCTATTAATTAATGAAAGACCAAGACAGACTTTTAATTCATTTGAAAGCCTGATGCTTAGCCTCGTCCACCCCAGCTGTGAAACTCAGAAACCAGTCTTACTTGTTATCATCTATCGTCCACCTGGGCCTTACACAGAGTTTCTGTCTGATTTCTCAGACTTTATATCTAATTTAGTTCTCAGCTCAGATAAAATAATTATTGTGGGTGATTTTAACATCCATGTAGATGCTAAAAATGACAGCCTCAACATGGCATTTAATCTGTTATTAGACTCAATTGGCTTCTCTCAAAATGTAAAAGAACCCACCCACCACTTTAATCACACTCTAGACCTTGTTTTAACATATGGCATCGAACCTGAACATTTAACAGTGTTTCCTGAAAACCCTCTCCTGTCTGATCATTTCCTGATAACATTTATACAGTGGGGCAAAAAAGTATTTAGTCAGCCACCGATTGTGCAAGTTCCCCCACCTAAAATGATGACAGAGGTCAGTAATTTGCACCAGAGGTACACTTCAACTGTGAGAGACAGAATGTGAAAAAAAATCCATGAATTCACATGGTAGGATTTGTAAAGAATTTATTCGTAAATTACGGTGGAAAATAAGTATTTGGTCACCTCAAACAAGGAAAATCTCTGGCTCTCACAGACCTGTAACGTCTTCTGTAAGAAGCTTTTCTGTCCCCCACTCGTTACCTGTATGAATGGCACCTGTTTGAACTCATCATCTGTATAAAAGACACCTGTCCACAGCCTCAAACAGTCAGACTCCAAACTCCGCCATGGCCAAGACCAAAGAGCTTTCGAAGGACACCAGGAAAAGTATTGTAGACCTGCACCAGACTGGGAAGAGTGAATCTACAATAGGCAAGCAGCTTGGTGTGAAAAAATCAACTGTGGGAGCAATCATCAGAAAATGGAAGACATACAAGACCACTGATAATCTCCCTCGATCTGGGGCTCCACGCAAGATCTCATCCCGTGGGGTCAAAATGATCATGAGAACGGTGAGCAAAGATCCCAGAACCACACGGGGGGACCTGGTGAATGACCTGCAGAGAGCTGGGACCAAAGTAACAAAGGTCACCATCAGTAACACACTACAACGGCAGGGAATCAAATCCCGCAGTGCCAGACGTGTTCCGCTGCTGAAGCCAGTGCATGTCCAGGCCCGTCTGAAGTTTGCCAGAGAGCACATGGATGATACAGCAGAGGATTGGGAGAATGTCATGTGGTCAGATGAAACCAAAGTAGAACTTTTTGGTATAAACTCAACTCGTCGTGTTTGGAGGACGAAGAATACTGAGTTGCATCCCAAGAACACCATACCTACTGTGAAGCATGGGGGTGGAAACATCATGCTATGGGGCTGTTTTTCTGCCAAGGGGACAGGACGACTGATCCGTGTTAAGGACAGAATGAATGGGGCCATGTATCGTGAGATTTTGAGCCAAAACCTCCTTCCATCAGTGAGAACTTTGAAGATGAAATGAGGCTGGGTCTTCCAACATGACAATGATCCAAAACACACCGCCCGGGCAACAAAGGAGTGGCTCCGTAAGAAGCATTTGAAAGTCCTGGAGTGGCCTAGCCAGTCTCCAGACCTCAACCCCATAGAAAATCTGTGGCGGGAGTTGAAAGTCCGTGTTGCTCGGCGACAGCCCCAAAACATCACTGCTCTCGAGAAGATCTGCATGGAGGAATGGGCCAAAATACCAGCTACTGTGTGTGCAAACCTGGTAAAGACCTATAGTAAACGTTTGACCTCTGTTATTGCCAACAAAGGTTATGTTACAAAGTATTGAGTTGTATTTTTGTTATTGACCAAATACTTATTTTCCACCCTGATTTACGAATAAATTCTTTACAAATCCTACCATGTGGATTCATGGATTTTTTTTTCACATTCTGTCTCTCACAGTTGAAGTGTACCTCTGGTGCAAATTACTGACCTCTGTCATCATTTTAGGTGGGGGAACTTGCACAATCGGTGGCTGACTAAATACTTTTTTGCCCCACTGTAGATTTCATGTTATTAATACTCACATATTGGAACCTATTATTCAAGTAACTATTTAACCAAAATTGTACAACACCTCTTAAACGATACCTTTCACACTTCCGTAAAAGTAAAGAATGATCTATCGTATCAAAGGCTTTACGTAAATCAATGAATTTTGAGTTTACATTGTGCCTCCGAGCGTCTGCACTTTGGGTCCACCATTGCTGCCTGCACACAGCCTTCATAACAGAAGATCGCAACCAGAACATGGACCCCGCAGACATTTCCACCTCGGAGTTCAACGCCGAGATGGTGTGGATGGTGAGTCTTCTCGACCGCATTGCCCAGTCACAGGATTTACGGACTATGGCAGTCGGGCTAAGTGCAGTAGATGCCATTATTCGGCATAACACTCAGCTTTCTCAGTTTGCTAAGGACACTAAGTTGGAGAACACCATAACTGCCTGGAGAGAGCAAATCAGGGCTGGTGAGCTTGCTCTCTCACTCACTAAATCTTCCCCATCACTGCTTCAGCAAGACACACACTCCCCACCTGCCTCTACGCTGCCACGGACTTCCTCTCCTTCAACACACCAGCCGGGACATTGTTCACCTGCCCGTTCGCCTGCCTTTTTCCTGGCAGCTATGTGGTTGGAGGATCAGGAGGAGGTCTCCATTTCTCCACCGGTTCCTGTTCCCTCATCTAGAAGGAAACAATGCCACCGTCACTCCTCTCCTCAATCATCTGTTCTGCTACCTGTTGTTCCTGCTGGGGGTTCTGGAGTACCGCTCCAGCCGTCTTCAGTCTCCACTGGAGGGTCCAAGTGGCCCGTTCAGCCTTCTGTTCCCGCTGGAGGGTCCGAGGGGCCCGTCCAGCAGCCTTCCTCGCCGTCGCCTGCAGCGCCTTCCTAATCTGGTCCAGCCTCCGAGTCTTCAGCTTCGCCTGGTCCAGCTTCAGCTACAGCTTCGCCTGGTCCTGCTTCAGCTTCAGCTTCAGCCTCGCCTGGTCCTGCCTCACCTGGTCCTGTGACGGCCACGCTGCCGTCCAGACCACATCCTGCGCCTCAACATTGCCGGCCTTCTTCCAGGCCTCTGATTCAACGTCCTCGTCCTGTCCAGCCACCTTCCAGGCCATTGGTCTAACCACCAAACATCTGTCTATATTCTGCTCATCAATAACTCGTCTTCGTTCTTTCTATTGATCTGTCCTTACTGAAATGACTCCACCCTGATGACTCCACCTGTGGCTCAGCAGGTAGAGCGGGTCGTCTTGCTGACTCCTCCCACTGGCGTGTCAGTCTCGTACCAGAAGAAGCTTTGAAAACAAAAATTTAAAAATGTTGAGCAACAAGTGTCACAGCTTTTTGAATGTATCAACTTCTTTAAAACATTTGGGCAGCCGTCGAGCTTTAAGTTGCATTTAGTCGACACAAAGTTCCCACAGTGACAAACATGAGGTCGATGACCCCCTACGAGCAAACACTTAACTTAATCATTCAGACTTTTAAGTTAGTTTAACTGGTTTACTTCTCTTCATAATGTTTAATGAATCTTAATGTTTCTGAGCTCCAGTTGGCACAGCTCTCTCTTCTTCTATTCACAATATGAGCTCAGATTGTTCCAGTCACTGCTCTTCTCTCACAGTGGGTGAACCTGACAGTGTTACAGTCGTCGCCCACAAACTAAACACACAAGAATCTGTTTCAGACAAACACTTTAGTAACACACACACACACACACACACACACACACACACACACACACACACACACACACACACACACACACCCACCCACCCACCCCTGTAACATTTCATGAAGTGATGGCAGTGAACATTTCTGAATCCCAACCATAAGACAACAAACAAAGTAAACATCAGAAGGTCCACACTGACTGACGTGTCTCCTGTACATGTTCCATATTTGATACTGATCACTGATGTTTAATGACTCACGTGACGCTCTGACAGGAACAAAGAATGTAGAAAAACCTTTAATGAAACCTGAGGAACAGTGAATCCACTGATGACTGACACTGTCACGGCGGGGTGCGCCGATAAGTTTAGTTTACAGGACCCAGAAGCAGACACTTCTGGAGTTGATGACTGAACAGAAGACGATCCTTTATTTGGATGTTGGCACATGAAACAGCATGAAGCTATGAAAACTAAGGAAACTGTGAACACTCAGAAAACTAAAGGACTAAGAAGTGAAAATACTACGACAAAGTATGAACACTGAGTAAACTATGACGTAACACTATGGGGATGCAAACAGACGACCTGACAACGAAACATAGAAAACAGAGGACTTAAATACACACATGAGGTGATCAGGAGAAGTGGAGACACACGAGAACACAGCTGACTAGAATGAGACACAATGACCATACAGGGGAGAGTAACACTAACTGCAATGAACAAAGAACACCAGACTCTTCAAAATAAAACAGGAAACAGAGACATGGAGATAAAACATGACATGAACTTAACATAACCACATAGACATGAAGCATGACAGGTAGACGCACGAACCAGGGAGACTGAGTACAGGGAAGATGACAGGAACGACAACATGAACTTGACAACATAAGACACACACACATAAAACACATGAAGGACAAGGGAGGCTTAACACAAGGGTAATATAATAACAAACGAGCTTGGATAACTTAATGAACCTAAACAAACAATAAACATCAAAATAAACTAACACTCACCGACCCAGGACCGTGACAGACACAGAGTGGGTGAGTTCAGTATGAGATGAGTCCGGCAGCACTGAGGGTCCACAGATGGGAGAGGCTGTCCTTTAAGGAGGTTGGACATGTGACACATTTGTCTTTATGGTTTATACTAAAGAACAAACTGCACTAACTCATAGATTTGACCTGAGGAAGAGTCGACTTTAACCCCAAACTTTATTAAACTAACCTAAATCTAGCCGAGTAGTTCTGCTGCCTGAACCTGACCAAAGTGTAACTGAAACACATTAAAATACTAAACTGACTCTGACTGCTGTGAGTGTTTGAAGAAAACGTCTGTGTTTCACAAAGCTGAGAGGTCAGCGGTCCCCCACAGGCTCTCTGTGATGGTCTGATCAGCTTCAGTCTGAAAACAGTCATGTACCAAACGATGGAGAACACAGCAGGTGCAAAGACAGACTTGACGAAAAGGTAACAACACAAGTCCGAGGAAATAAACCAAAGGAGTGAAAGGGTTAGACCAGGGGTGGGCAATCCCAGTCCACGAGGGCCGGTGTCCTGCAGGTTTTAGACCTCACCTTGGGTCAACACACCTGAATCACATGATTAGTTTGTTACCAGGCCTCTGGAGAACTTCAGGACATGTTCAGGAGCTAATTTAGCCATTTAAATCAGCTGTGTTGGTTCGAGGACGCATCTAAAACCTGCAGGGACACCGGCCCTCGTGGACTGAGATTGCCCACCCCTGGGTTAGACCCATACGAGTAAGGACGTTAGCGTGCTGCCCAGCTTTCGTCACGCACATATTTATAATTATATGGTCCTAAGTTTTAGTGCAGACACTCACGAAGTGTTTAGTAACTTCAGATCCTGCAACAAGCCCAGCTCCAGTTTCCTTTGGTGACTTGAACTCTTCCATTTCACAGCTGTTGTTAATTTTTCTTTATCTCCTGTACAGGCCAACGCATCTATTTGTTGTCTTAGGTTGTTAGTGTTACACAACATTGTCAGATCTAATAGAAATAAAATGAGTTTCATAATTCATTCACTTTATTGTCTTTATTTATAACTGGCATCATTGTTTCATTCTCTTATAGAGTCTTACAAGAAAGGCAAAATTGTTTTCCATTGTGCTTTATTAGCTGCTTCGGTGAAAAACAAATCAACAATGCAACAAAAAAACACTTTGCAAAACAACAAAGTGGAAAACAGTGATTCATCACTTGGTTGCTTCAATACAACACGTGGGCACATACATGCAGGACTTTTGATGTTTTGATAAATGACACAGCTGCTCTTAAAAACTACATTATGGCCCCACTGTGTATGTGTGTGTGTGTGATAGCACATAAGGTCCATTTGTGAAGCTAACATAAGTAACAAAGTGATGTTACTAGTATTAAATTGATTTGGTTAAAAACTGTGATCAATACAGAGAATAAAGTAATCTGCCAGTACAGAGGCCAGCAGGGCTCTGGAAGGACACACTGTGTCTGTGTGTGTGTGTGTAGTTATTAAGGTGTTAGACCTGCTTTCTGCTGCTCTCTGATTGGTTATCAGTCGTTGCCTCAGAGTTTTTGTGGGGCGCCCCTCATTAGTGTAAGTACAGACTGAGCTGTTGGAGCTTCGTGTAACTGCAGGTAGTTAAAATAATAATGAATAAATAATAAAAGTGAGTTTGCACAGTTTGGGTTTTGAAGACGCCTCAAATTGATGTGATTTAGTGTAACGCTTGTGCTGTTAATGATGCTGTCGAGTTCAACTCTGATGGACCCTCATCTGGATGCATCACACCAGCTGCTGTTTTTCTCCTGTGATGTGAAAGGACAAATGAATAGAAACACCAGGCTGTGTGACCTATGAACTAACTGGATCATGTGCACACCTTGGAGATTGTCTGATTATAACTGAACAGCCTGTTGTGCAGCGTAAGCTGAAACATCTTAGACCTTGATGGTCATGTGACCACAGAAGTATTCAGGGAGTCGGCATTTCTCAGACTCAACATCAGCGAACAAACAAAGGAAATAAGTTTTGGTTTAATCGCTGAATCTTATCACAGAGTCTCGGCTCCTCTTATCTCTCTGGGCTGGTGAGGGCGCACCAAACATCAGCTTCAAAGAATTCACTGCCTCCTAAAAACTGTTTCAAAAAAGAGAAAAAAATCAGGGACAAAGCTGAGGTCAAAGGTCAGAGATAAGATAATTTGATCTCAGTGTGAATAAAAGTGATGGAGTAGTTTTGTTGTTAGGATTGAAAAATGATTCAATTGTTTATCAAAGATTTAAATGAAGCTATTTCATTATTGTATTTCTACACAATGCAGATGTGCTCATAGACGAGTTGGTGCTCCGTGTTTGAGGCTTTAAAGCTTCGTCCAGCGTTACTGTCTGGATTTGAAATGTTGCAGGATGACGTCGAGTGCAGAGGGTTTGCAGCAATGCTCACACAGACACAAAAGAAAAGAAACACAGAAGAACATCAGTAACATTAATAACTGACGCCTAACATTAAGCGCTCACACCTCCAGGTGGTTCAAGGGGACAGTTTGGGGGAAACTGGCCCCAGCAGGGCGCAGCAGCAGCACTCGTGGTTGTGAGATCAGGAAATCCAAAGCGTCCAATCAGGTCCCCACAGTTCATTCCTGGTTCTTTGCCTTTACCTGCTCTCACAAACTAAACACTGTGTTTATATAAGCTGTCCTGTCTGACAGCTTTTCACATCTGAATTATGATCTGAATGTTCTGTTGGAACAAACATGTTTGTCTTTGCAAGAGCAGAAACTCTCTGCAGGCTCCTGTTGGTGCTGTTTATCTCTTTATTTATTCATTTCTATTATTATTATTGAGATTATTACTCACAGCACATGTGCAATATAACACTGTGAGAGCTGACAGGCTGGAAACAGGAAACTCTTTGTGACACTGTGATAAATGAAGCCACAGCTTCAATGAAATGTTGCTCTTATTTTACACTTTGTTTGGAATCATCTGGATTACAGACGTTTTTAAATCAATCTAAACTCTGTGTTTTACTTGGACATCACATCAACATTTATGTTGTTCATTGAAACAACAGAAATATTTGAACATGTGAAACTTTAACAACATGAAGAAAAAACGTTTGTTTGTCAGATTTGACTCTTTCTAAAAGTTCATTGTTCAGCTGTTAAATTAAAGTGTGATCATCAAAAACATGGTTCAGCTTTCAGTGAGTCACATTCAGTGAGTGCAGCCAAACATGATGGCAGACTGCCACAGATCACTGCTGAGGAAAGAGGAGGCGTTCAGCTTCCTCATAGTTTCACACCTAAATGAAGCAGCCTCACCCTGACAGCTTCAAATCACTGTGTCAGCTCATCACTTCCTGTCCTGTGATTGGCTGGCTGGACTTCATCCTGCTTGCAGGGATTTGAACACTGTGGACGTCCAGTTCAGTGAAGAGTTAAATCCATGGAGCAAAGATCAGCAGAGGGTTAGAGATGAGTTTGTGCAGGGATCATAAGGGCTCAGAGTCCTGTGGAGTTTTCATGATGAAAATATAGACGGAGATTAAAGAAACACATTTTCACTGTTTGTCAGAAAGATTCAAAAAGGATCATAAATGAAAAAGCTCCAGTGAGTCCAGGGCCCTTCTTGTGCTGCTCTGAACCCAGAAGAACGATAATACAAATGAAACCTGGTAGATGGGACGGACGTGTTGGGCCTTCCATTAGATAGAAACATGGAGCAAACATGTGGGAAGCTTTTTAACACCGTGGATTTCCCACTCTGTGTCACTGTGAGCAGTTAAATGTTATGAACCACAGTGTTTGGTCTCTGAACGGATGAAAACAGTGAATTTAATGTTTGATGTGGTTTGTTCTGTGTGAACTTTGTTGTTTGTTCATGACTGAAATGAGCAGATACTAAAGCTGATTGCTTCAGATCACAGTCAGGCACAGATGTCAGGTGAGCTGATGAGGACACTGTCCAGAGGTGGTGTCATAACCAAACATGGAGAGACTCGCCCACGACAAGTAGTAATAAAAGCATGTTTCAGTGTTATTTACTGGAATTATCTTCAAATGTTCTGTTTCTTAACTTGTCTACTGACGACAGCACAGAGAGACTGAAAACACCTTATGGATCATCAGTCCATTCAATGGCTGTTATCAGCAGTAATTAGAGGCCTGCTACACCTGCCATCTTTCACCGTGGACGCCAAAAGGTTTCACACTTGTCCTTAAACTTCACGTGTTCTCACTGGTGGCAGTAAATGCAGAGAAATAAGGCTTTTATGAAAACACTGAAGAAAAACAGCTTCCTTGAAAAAGACTAAAGCTACAGTTCAGTACTGAATATGACATCAAACAAAGCAGCTTACAGCTGTTTATAATTGTAACGAATGATTATGATACGATTCTGAACTTGTTTGAGCACAAGCAGACATTTTGGACTTTTAACAGTATTTTCATGTTTTTCCCTGCAGATAAAAACCTGATGAACATTCACACACAAAGTCATGAAGCAACAAACAATAAATGACAGAAAGTTTCTGTTTTTCACTTTCTGCTATCGAAATCTTCATTTTTGTACGACTACAGTTCAAACTGGACAGAGTGGGCGACGAGCTGTCAGAGCTTTTGCTGTCATTTGATTTCTTCCAGTTTAAAGAGTCGTGCTGACAGATTTCTTTCTCTGTCACAGCAGCTTCTTCTTCATCCTGTAGAAAAACAGTTAAATATGTGACTTCTTTACACTGACAGGAAGTTTCACTGGTCCCACCCACTTCAGATCAAAGTGGGCTGTATGTGACCACCGTGTAAAATCAGCTGGACCCTCCTGTCTTAGCTACATGAGTGACTGGACCCCACACTCTTCCATGAGTGGGTCAAAAACCACCCGTGTCAGAATCACTGTGTTTTTATTTCTCTTTGTCATTTTGGTCAGAATAATTATTTTCATTATATTTTGGTCCACACGTAAACGATCACATGTTTGAAAAAGTTTCTATTTGACGTTTTTTACACTTTGAAAATGGAAACAAAAACAATGACACAACAGCGGAACAGCTGTTCAGCTCAGTGTGATGAGCAGGTGCTACATGGCCTGAGAGCATTATGCCTGAATTTGAATCCACCCTGCTGCATGTCCTCCCCCCTCTCTCTCTCTCTCCCCTCTTTCCTGTCTATCTACACTGTTGCTATCAAATAAAGGAAATTACCCAGCAGCAATAGAACAATGTCAACATCCACTGACACACACTGAAGTGTGTGTGAGAGAGTGTATGTGTGTGTACCTGTCTTGGTTTGTCACAGCTCCACACACAGACAAACGCTCCCAGCTGTTCACAGCTTCACCACATTTCTCACACCGACTGCTGACTTCACCATCTTTGTTACTTGGATGTGAAATCTTGTTGTCTTTGTTTGGCTCTGTCTGCTTTGTTCTTGTGGTCCAGTTGGGGCTTTGGTCGGCCCACACCTTGCCACGCTTCAGTGATCGGGGTTTGCAGTTGGGAAACCTTCCAGTCGACGTCTCGTTTGTGTCGTGGTGAGCTCCTCTGAGAGCTCAGTGAGGACGACCCATCACGCACTGATCATCCCATTGTTGAATCCATCAGTTTCTCCAGTGGTCTGAAGGAAGATTAGTGAAAGTAAAGAACTCCGTCACGTCTCTGCAGTTGGTTTTCTTCACGTACAGCTGCTCACAGACTCACACACAACAGCAGAAATGTTGTTGTGTAAAGAGCACTAGACGGAGTCAGCTGTTGTCACTCACCATGCACAGCAGAGTTAGTGCTTAGTTTCAACTCAGCTTTTTGCAGAAGTCTCCAGTTAGTGTTTGTCTTTGTCAGGCAGGAGTCAGTTTGTGAAGCAGTTCATGAAACACAGCGAGCTCCATTCTTAGAAACAAAGTCATCCTGCTCTGATTCTGCCATAAAGCTCTCACACAGACTGAACTCTGCAAACACTGGGGTGAAAATGTTTGAGTCCTTTCTGATTTCCTATTTTATGCATGTTTGCCACGATTCAATGTTTCAGATCATCAAACAAATATAAACATTAAACAAAGAAAACACAAGATGCAGTTTCTAAATGAAGGTTTTTATTATTAAGGGAGAAATAATCCAAACCTACACGGCCCTGTGTGAAAAAGTGATCGCCCCCTAAACTTAATACCTGGTTGGGCGACTTTTACCAACAACAGCTGCAATCAGGTCTTTGTGATAACTGAGTCTTTCACAGAGGAGGAATTCATCTTTGCAGAGTTGGAGGCTTTTCAGGGATAAACCACCTTTTTAAGGTCACCCCACAGCATTTCAGTTGCATTCAGGTCAGGACTTTGACTCGGCCACTCCAAAGTCTTCATTTTGTTTTTGTTGAGGTGGACTTGCTGCTGTGTTTGGATCATTGTGCTGCTGCAGAACCCGAGTGGTCTTCAGCTTGATGTCATGAACTGATGGCCGGACGTTCTCCTTCAGGATGTTTTGATAGACGGCAGAATTCATGGTTCTGTTTACCACAGCAAGTCTTTCAGGTCCTGAGGCACCAAAACAGCCCCAGACCATCACTCTGCCACCACCAAGTGTTACTGCTGCTATGATGTTCCTTTTCTGAGATGCTGTTACTTTTACACCAGATGTAATGGGACACACACCTTCCACAAAGTTCAGCTTTAATCTCGTCAGTCAAGATGTTTTGGCAAATGTGAGACGAGCCTTTTTGTTCTGTTTGATCAGTTTTCTCTTGAACTCTTCCATGATTGTTTAGTCTCTGTCTTATTGTTCAATCATGAACTCTGACCTTAACTGAAACATGTGAAACCTGCTGTTCTTTAATGTTGTTCCTGGTTCTTTTGTGACCTCCTGGATGAGTCATCGCTGCACTCTCTTTTCTCCATTTATGTGTAATGGTTCCCACTGTGGTTTACTGGTGCCAAAGCCTTAGATATGACTTTGTAACCCTTTCCAAACTGACAGATGTCAGTGACTTTGTTTCTCAAGTTTCTTTAGATCATGGCTGTCATGTAAAGCAAAACTGAAAACACTGAACACAGGACTAGGAACTGTCAAAATAAAACAGGAAATACGAGACATTCACAAGGGTGCGGATTTGACACTGTGACATGGAGACATGACAGACTGAGGGGAGACAGAGAGGGAACATGGAGCACAGAGACAAGAGTAACTAAAACGAGAAACATGAGCACAGGAAGGGCACAGAGACAGAAACCTACAGACTAGGAAATATAAATATAACACAAGCAGAAAACAAAGGGAACCAAAACCATGAAAAACAACAAATCAAATAATATAAGTTAAACCAGAATTACACAGACTGGCCCACAGACCCAGGACTGTGACAGCAGCATGATGTGTTGCTTTGTCAGTCAGCTTCTATTTATTTAATTATTTATTTATTTTATTTCATTTATTTATTTTGCCCGTCACGTTTGGTTCTTTAGCAATTAGAATTATTGTCTTGTCCTTTTCCCTGGGGTGGAGACAAGCAGACCGCCCCAGGCCCCTTAGTAGCAGGGAGGCCCCGCATCCCAGACCCCGACCAGACGGCCAACTCCTCCTCCCAGCCCCCCGCCCCGATGGCTAACAGAAGACCCCATAGCTCTCTCCGCCCGCTCATATGTGTTCTTGCTGAGTGCTGTTCTAAAGTGCATTTAAAACACGGACGGGTGCTTCCAGCCAGAGAGCGACAGGTGTTGACACGGCCCCTGCTGAGAACCCTCAATGTCTACGGGCATTTAAAATTGAGAGGTTGGCACCGGCACCAGAGGTGAGGCTGAATACACAGACCATCTTCTGGACGCTGTATAGGGTGCCCACCCCCACAGCCCTATATGTATGTGTTATGGGAGTATGAGTAATGTGGATGTCTAGGTTGTGGAATAAAATTAAGGCACAGTTGGCCAGAAGGTGACTATTGAAGTGATTTCTTGATTCAGCAGCTCTGTCAGTAATCAGGTGTGTTTAGTGAAACTGAACTCAGCTTTCTAAAGAAAGTTCATCACAGTTAATTCATGATTTAACAAGATGGGCAGTTACTTTTTTACACAGCACCAGGCTTGGATGACTTTTCTCTCTTAATCAATGAAATCATCATTTATAAACTGCATTTTGTATCAACTCAGGTTAACTTTGTCTTTGTCCAAATTACAGACAGGAGCCTCATTCACAACAAAGGTGTAAAACTAACTCAGAGGTTTTTGCATCTAAAGTCTTCATTTGGTCTGTAATTACTCTTAAATGTTAGAAACTTTTTGGCATTTTCAAAAACTTGTTTATTAATGTTTGTCTTTATTATAAATGTGTTGTTTTGTGGGAACAGCTTTAGGAGAAGTGGAATTTAACAGTAAAATATATGAACATGTTTAACATGTTACTCTGACCTCTTCTAAATAAAACTGTTATGATCCAGGAGTGAGTGGAACCAAATTCAAACCTGACACAGTCTAAACAAACACACCAACAGTTTATTAGGTTTCATGCAGACGTCCAAAGACCACAAACATCTCCAGGGGAACAAAGTGAAAATCAAAATCAGAGAAAACAGAAGAAGCTTCAGAGTCCAGGAGTGGAAGCAGACGACCAACAGACAGGAACTTAGAAATAAAACCTCAGAGGGGAGCAGAAACAGTTCAGGAGGTCATCCACAAGGTGGAGCCAAGAAGAGGAGCACTTCAGGGGAATGGACAGGCTGCTGAGGCCGTAGGCAGCAGTGGAGGTGGAGACCTTCAGGAGGCCGAGGAGGAGGTGGGTGAGAGCAGAGCAGTATTCCAGCAACACTGCAGTATAAGGGACCAGCAGAGGCAGCACCATCCACTGGACTTCACTGAAATGAAAAGTGTTGTGTTTAACAGGAAAGCTGGGAAACGAGACCGAACACCATCACAGACTTTTGATGTGATATTAACAGAAACAGGCTCTTTGTAAAAAAGTTCATCTGGATTTGAACATAGTTTCATACGTCGGGAAAATCAGGCTGAAGTTTTCTGTATTTAAGCGTTAACATGTATGAAAGCAGTCTGATGGTTTTTAAAGAAAGTGTCTCGTGTAGAGCTGCAACGATTCATCGAGTAATTCCAATAATTCGATTATAAAATTCTTTGCTTCCATGTTTCACAGACCTCCAATAGAAACGTGTTCATGAGCAGCGTGTGAATAAAAGTCTGAGCACATTAAGCCCACACAGCCTCCAGTGTTAAACACAAACACTGATAACAGCAGCAGTGATGATGATGTCACAGTTTAACGTGGAGGCGGAGCCTGTTTACACACTAAAATAATGGATAGCTGCAGGCCTGGTCTCGTGTGTGAGAAGCTGTAAATCAAATATCTTCTACCTGCAAAACTCCTTCAGTTTTATTTCTACAGCAGCAAATGACAACAACAGTCACCTGCAGGAGTTTCTACTGTAAAGTAAAGACTCGACAACAACAGAGAAACTCCACCAATCAGACCACCCCCCTATGAGAACGGTGACGGTGGATCATCCTCGTGTTCTTACAGCGTGGTTACAGCGTGGCTATGAAATCTCCACCATGTTAAAGAGTTTTTGGACACTCGATGGGAAACTGCCCGCTCAGGCCCAGCAGTTTGCTTCAATGACCTGGAGAAGAAGCAGGAAATCCTCCAAGGTTTCAAACATGTTTCAGTCCTGCAAATGTGCAATACTACCTGCTGCATTATGAGCTTCAGTGATGAGCACAGCAGTGGACTCAGTGAGTGTTTCCATCACATCCAGGCCCAGAAGACTTGGAGGAAATGAAGATTTTGTTCTTCCACTTATTTCCTGTCATATTCTGCACTTCTTACTTCTTTCAGCTGCCCATGAAATAATGAAACTTTCTGCAAGAAAGACAATAAAGATCAGTTTGATGGTCAACATGAAGTTTGTTTTTGTTTGACAGCATCAGCTGTTGCATCAAGTAAGGAGTCAAAGGCAGCAAAGAGCTGTTTGTGTTTGTGGATCACTGCGGCTTTATTCACGTGTCCTCTCTACAGAAGCTCACTGGCTGCTGGGAGGACCCGGACATTTCCCTCTGGGTTGTTCGACTCTGTTGGAACTTTGAGGAAGAATAAATGTGATAAAAGCTGGTCTTTAATAACTCTCTCTGTAATGTTCAGTATATGTGTGCGTGCTGTGATTGGTGTTTTCCCTGTGAGTGTTTGATGTGACACCTGGAGCTTTAGCTCACCTTGAAAACACAGGTTATGTTTGTGGTAGCGTGTGTGTGCGTGTCGTTCTGTGTGTGAACACGACAGCTCGAATAGTTGTGAATGAACTCTGATCAAACTTTGTAGGGGTGTAGAGCGGGCTCATGTTAAACATCTGTTCACATCTGGCTCACATCCACCCAAGTCTTCAAGGTCGACTTCATGATTTATTGATGGAAACTGAGAAAAGCCTCAAACTTAGAAATGTGATGAAGACGCTGAATCAGCAGAAAGAGCAGAGCAGGAAGCAGCAGCATCCACACAGGTGTGTCTCAGGTGAGTCCTGCTCCCACACTAAACACATAGAATAGAATAGAATAGAATTCAACTTTATTGTCTTTGCACATGCACAGGTACAGGGCAATGAAATGCAGTTTGCATCCATCCAGAAGTGCTTTAGTGATATAGATATATTACAATATATATTAGCAATAATATAGATATGTGAGTATATTACAGAAATGGGTCTATTATGTTATAATGTACACGGTATGAAGTATGTTGTGAATATTCTATAACTATAAGTATGTACAGGCTGTAGTGAGTACAAGCTATGTACAGGATATGGACAGGATATAAATATGAAAAACTATACAGAATATGAAATAAATAACTTTACAGGAATCTGAGATATACAGCTATACAGAAATGGGAACTATGCAAGTTGTAAACAGTTGTAGGATTAAAGATTATCGAATGTACAGAATGATTATTTACACAGAGCTATACAGTAGTGCAGTTAAGATAAGTGAGGGTGTAGATAGTTTCTACAGAGGCTATATAAAGTGCTAGTGGTTGTGAGTGGTGGTTCAGTCCATGTTATTATTGTGTTTGAGGGTACAGTTGTCCATTGTGTGTGTGTGTATGTTCAGTCCATGAGTTTAACGTGGGTCAGATGTCAGGAGGCAGAGTTCAGGAGTCTGACAGCTGTGGGGAAGAAGCTGTTCCGGTACCTGGTGGTCTTAGTCTGGAGGCTCCTGTAGCGCCTCCCAGAGGGCAGGAGGGTGAAGAGTCCATGTGATGGGTGACTGGGGTCTCTGATGATTTTCCCAGCCTTTTTCAGACACCGCTTCCTGTAGATGTCTTTTATGGCAGGAAGTGGTGCTCCGGCGATGCGCTGGGCAGTTTTCACGACCCTCTGCAACGCCTTCCGGTCCGAGGCAGAGCAGTTCCCGTACCAGACTGTTATACAGTTGGTCAGGATGCTCTCGATGGTGCAGCGATAGAAGTTCGCCAGGATGTCTGAGGACAGGTGGTTCTTCCTCAGAGTCCTCAAGAAGAAGAGGTGCTGGTGAGCCTTCTTGACCAGCTTGGAGCAGTTGGTCGTCCAGGTGAGATCCTCGGAGATGTGGACTCCCAGGAACTTGAAGCTGCTCACACGCTCCACAGCCGTCCCCTTAATGTGGATGGGTGGATGTGGGTCAGCATTCCTCCTGTAGTCCACGATGAGCTCCTTGGTCTTCTCAGTGTTAAGCAGCAGGTTGTTTCTGTCGCACCACTCAGCCAGACGATCCACCTCCTCCCTGTAGGCGGCCTCATCGTTGTCACTGATGAGGCCAATCACCGTGGTGTCATCTGCAAACTTAATGATGGTGTTGGAACCATCAGCAGGTCTGCAGTCATCCACATCATATTAGCATGTGCTAACATGTGCTTCTGCTTTATTTCAGTCTGACATGTTTCCAGTCAACATGTCTGCTGTGTGTCTCTCAGCACTTGCACTAAATCTTCCCGTGTGTCTGTGATACTGCGTGATGCTGACAGACTGTAACGTCAGTGAGTCTGTGAGCATCTCTGTCACCTACAGCTTCCCTGTGGAGCTCATTTCAAATGCTCAGGTTTACACTCAGGAACAGGAAATGCTGCGTCTGCAGTTTGTCTCCTTCAAACTAAAGCGTCTCAGACACGAGCAGCACGTGAGCACAAAGATGTTTGTGGTCACGTGGTGGGCACGAGGAGCTCTCAGTGAGTTTGGAGCTGAAACATCTTTGACTCCCAGAGTGTGAAAGTGAAACAAGCAAACGTGGATATTTAGGAGCCTCAGACGGTGTGATGATGATCATGAACCCAGGAAACAAAGAGAGAAAAGAACAGATTGGAGATCAGAGCTGAACACACACTTTTTTAAAAGCATGCAGGAGCCGTGAGGACGAGCACGGATTCATTCATTCATATCTGCACTGTGATCTGAACTCTCTCTCTTTCTAATCTCATGTCTGAAGGTGAGAAGGACACGCCTCCCTGACAGAAAAGCTTCTTTTTGTTTCTTCTTTTTATTTGAGATGTTTTTGGGACGACAGCTGAACGACTGCAGGTAAGTTGTGTTAGCGCTACTTTAGCATCTAGCTAGCCCTGCTGAAGAGCAGCGAGCATAAAGGGAGGAACGTTTTTGAAGTGTCAGCTAATTTCAAATGCAGCGTTTCTATCAGCTCAACAAACATCAGCAAACACACAAACTGTTTGTGTGCAGTTTGTCTCACAGTGTGTTGCAGCCAAAGGTCCAGCTGCTGTATTTCACAGGGAGAGAAAGAAAGAAAAGAAAAGCTGCTGTAGGAGAGGAACCCAAGCTTTGGCATCGCTCTGAAAACTATCGCTGATCCTTTTACTCGCTGGCTTTCAAATCAAAGCTGGAATGAAATTTGTGGCGTTTGCAGGATCGAATCAATCACACAGGATCAGGAGAGAAGACAGCAGAGCAGCTGATTTTACACCTGAAGATAAAACTGTAATGTTAGAAACATGTGAAGATATTACACACACAATACAGACTGCAGCTCAGACAGCTGCTGGAGACAGATGTGTGTGTGTGTGTGTGTGTGTGTGTGTGTGTGTGTGTGTGTGTGTGTGTGTGTGTCTGTGTGTGTGTGTGTGTACTGTAACTCCTTTATTTCACACAGACAGCTTCAGCATTTGTTCTGCTTTCTCTGCTTTTATTTGAATGTGACAGAAAAACACGACTAGAATTTACACAAACGTGTTTACAGGCTGACTTTAATGTGTTTCTGCACATGCTTGTCCTCTGGTCATGTGATCATGTGGTTTGTAGGATGCTCCTCTTCCTCAGAGGATCCACCTGTGCTTCCTCTCCTCTCTCCTCCACCTGTTACAGTGAGGGAACGTCCTCCATGATGGAGGAGCTGCTGGAAAGTGCTGAGAGTTTCCTCCAGAGTGAGACCTCTGTCACAGTTCAGAGGATCTACGGCAGCAGAGACCTTCATGGACACTAAAAGTCTCAAACACACAACAACAACATCACACTGACTCCACTCTGACATCACTGATCAATAATCAAAGAACACACAGATCAAACTGATTGATCAGCCATCAGAGGAGTCGGATCAATGGAGCTGCTTCTGTTCCTGATGTCCCCTGTTTGATCCTGGACCTGAACTCTCCCTGCAGAGGAGACACAACACAGTCAGAGACAGACACACACACACACACACAGACACACACACACACACACACACACACACACACACACACACACACACACAGACACACAGACACACACAGACACACACACACACACAGACACACACAGACACACAGACACACACACACACAGACACACATACACACACACACAGACACACATACACACACACACAGACACACACACACAGACACATACACACACACACACACACAAACAAACCTCTGACTTTGAGCTGTACTGTTTTCCATCTCATGATGTCATCATTCCTCCAGACTCCACATTCATATTCTCCACTGTCTCTTTCTGTGGGCTGTTTCAGGGTCAGACTGAGGTCTCCAGTTTTCAGCAGGTCTTCATTCATCTTCGTTCGGTCTCTGTAAACCTGGTGCTGTTTGTGAGGCTGGTCAGAGCCGTTCTCATACAGGTGAACAGTCCTGTGTGGGCCATAGCGTCTCCACTCCACTCTACCATCTCCAGGCAGGTTTTGTGTGGTGTTGAAGGGCAGCTGGACAGACTCCGCCCCCTCCTCCACCTCCACCTGACACTCTGAGAGGACAACAAACACAACATGAGCTGTACAAAGTGTGATTGGTGTTCAGAGCAGCATCATGTGACTCTTGTTCTGCACTAAAATGAAGCGATGGAGTGGCGCCTCCTTCAGGCAGAGAAACAGCTCATGGAGAGAAATAATTATTAGAGCAAAAACAAGAGTGGAGCTGCAAATAAGGCCGAGAGGAACGCTGCAGAACACTGTTCATGTGTGAATTCATCACTTCATAGATTTCTTTGAGCACTAAAATCAGAGCTGCTTCTATTTCTAATATGACAGCTGTACATTAGAGCTGCAACACTTTAAATGTGAGCCATAAAAACATGATGCTCTACAAGTGCATTCAGCTCTGACACTGTCACATCATGAAGGAGACGTGGAAATCACTTTGTTACACAAATCAAAGTCCAATCAATTCTATTGATGGAATATTGTGTGATCAATAGACTGATCAGTTTCTAATCTGTCATCTATCAGCTGGAAATCCAGCATGTCAAACAGACAGGCAGCAGATTAGGACCAAACACAAACACAGTGAGACTTTTTCTTCACAGCAGTTGCAGGTAAACTGCAGCAACAATGCGACTCAGACAGTTTCTCTGTAACTGCAGGGCTTCCTGCGCTGCTGTTAGTCAGACACGGATCAACAGGTTGTGGATAGAAAGCAGATTCCTTCAGCAGAGGATCCATATCACACGTGAAGCATGTCGTCGGGAAACAATCAGTGAAAATGGGACACTTTGAGCCTCAAACTCTGAACATGACCTGCTGCAGACCAGCTGATGTGTTCAGTTACCATGGTGAGGAATTTCACAATAAAGGAGGCGTGCGCTCGGTCTTTTCCCGGCCCGACGCTCTGGGACGTTTTAGACAAGTTTCCTGGCAGAATACGATCCCGTCCGGAGGCCGGCACCATCCTTATCCACATGGGCACCAACCGGACTCCAAACAGCGCTCCCACTTCCTCAAACTGGACTTTGTGTGTCTTTGTGAGGCTGTGAAACAAGCCCACCGTAGTGTTTGTATCTGCGGCCCCACTCCCACCTGTGGCCGTGGGGCGTTTGGGCGGCTGCTCGGCCTCCACACCTGGCTCTCCTCTGTGTGTGACTCCCACAGCCTGGGCTTTAGAGACAACTTCAATGTTTTCTGGGACAGGAGGCATCTTTCTGCAGCAGATGGCTCCACTTCAACCAATCAGGAGCCAGATCCTCTCTGCTAACATATCATATGGAATCCAGCAGGAAACACTCCATCAAGTACCTGTCCACACCTGCCCACACCTGCTGACCGCTCCGTCACTGACTGACGTCCCCCAGGTCCTAGTCCCTATCACCTCAGTTCCACTCTAAACACTAATACATGTTCAGCTGGACTCGGAGCCTCTGGAGACATTTTGGATGTTCCAGTCATAATAACTAACAGGACAGTTTGTGCAAGGTGGAGGAAATCTGCTGCATCATCCCACTGATGAAGCATTCAGCTCCACCCTACAGTTCCTCTGCTGCCTCCACCCACCTTGGTTCACTTTGCTCTTCTTAATGTTGGAGCTCTGAATAGTCAGGCTTTTATTCTGAAGGATTCTACAACTTCCCATCAGCTTGATTTGATGTTTTGAACAGAAACATGATGAAACCTGAATCTGCTTTCACCCCTCCCTGAAAGCCCAAATTCACTCTCAGTTTAGTTCAGCTGGAGCCGAGATGACACAGAGAGCCTTTGGTCCATGAGATCTATCTAGGAGACATCAGTAACATCAGCTTTGTGTCAGCCGTCCTGTAGAACGCTTCCATACAGCTGCTTCTGTCTCTGAGTATCTCTCAGCTTCAGCTGGGACTCCACCCAGGTGTTGGTTGGTTGTTGGCACAGAGCTGCTGCAGTGACTCACAGCTGCTTTCATCCAGTTTAGATTCAATGGTGACTTTAAGCGTGTTTCATGTATGAAAGCCAATAAAGACAGAATGAGTGGTCAGAGGTGTCATAATGATATTCATGGTCAGATTTACTAACAGTTACAAAGCTGCTGTCTGAATTTACTAAAGAGCTGCAGGTCAGTCTGGGACTGAAACACGAGGAGCAAACTGGTGCCATGCTGCAGTCACAAACATGAGCTGATGGCTGATCTACCAGCAACGTGCTGCTTTCTATACAAACATGCAGCCAATCATGACTCTGTCAGAGCAGCCAATCAGAGGAAAGCAGCAGATGAGGGCGTGTGAGGCAGAGAGTGATGGAGCCACCAGAATAATCCACAGTAAGCTCAGGTTTCACTGATGAGTTTCTCTGTGGAAACAGATGAATGAGAGGAGGCTGAAGGAGGATCAATATGTTTGTGATATCAGGGAGAACTCTGCTGATAGAAGCTGCTGGGACTGTGTGAGGTCCTGAGGACTGAGACTCAGGTGGAGCTCAGGATTTATCAGAGGAGAGCTGCATGATTACAAACTGAACTGTGAGGATCAGCTGACTGTACATGAACATGATTCAGCATCAGATCTGATCACTTACACACTCTGATAACATCTCCCCCTCTCTGTGCAAATACATCAACACTGCTAGAAGCAACAAGCACATCAGGATCAATCACATTTTGATTGCTTTTTGTGTTACATTGAGAACAATCTGCAGTAAAGTGTGCGTCACACACCTGATTTATTCCAACACTTTCCTTTGAAAGTGAAACAAACACATATGAAATAATCCAGCCACAGAAACTGTCCACAGCTTTCAGTCTCCACATTTGAAGCTCTGCAGGAAACCCTGACAGCAGCTTTTTAGCTCCAAAGCAGGTTTAGCTCTGGTGCAGAGTGTTGGTGACTCTGCCCGTGGACACAGTTATTTCTGCAGGTGACCTTGTTACAGGTGCATTTGGAGGAGACTCAAAGCTTTGTGGCAGGGAGTTTACTGCAGACTGCAGCATGTTTAATAGCAAGCATGATGTGAGCCTGATGTGGCTGATAGCTGCTTCTAGCAGTCTTCATGTATGTGGAATGAGAGGGGAGATGTTATCAGGACCAGTTGCTGATTGGACGTCTCAAAGCTGTGAGCGCAGCGCTGAAACTTTGTCCTGTAGCTCTTCACTCAGTCCTCACCCTGAGTGTTTAGAGCCCAGCCCCACATATTCCTGCTCCTCAGGAATTCTGGGATTTGGAGGAAACACAGCTAAACTGACCTGAAGCTAAGGGGGAGGAGCCACAATACAAGCTGCATCCAGCCAATGGGTGCACTGTTGAGCCATGGATGTGCAGAGGGTCACATGTTTAGTCCCATTTGTAGAAATGTGTCCATAATGAAGACAAATGCAGTCACACAGCTCTGCAACAGCACAAATCACTTTGATGGAGTTTGTTTGTGCTGCTCTCAGATCTGTACAACACTGACATGTGTGTCAACATGCTGCAGACTCACAAAGATGTGCCGTGTTAGCTTCATGTGTCCATCTGACACTATATTATAGTGACTTGAAGAAATCCCTGCAGCATCAATGCAGAACAAACAGAGGCCACGTGTGGCACAGTTCCTGTAACGGGATGAATCTGTGGATGTGTCGGGATCTGACGCTGAATCATGTTGCTGTTCTTTTCCACATGGTGCAGGTCAGCTGTTCCACACAGATGTCAGCTTTCTAGAAGAGTTAGTCTGGAATAAAGCAGCTCTCCTCTGGACCAATCCTGCCTCCAGCTGAGCCGTCACACACACACAGTCCCAGCAGTTTGTAGCACAGCAGTGATGCTTCTATCAGAAACATGCTGCTTCTCCTTCATCCTCCTCTCATTGATCTGAATCAGCTGTTTTCACAGAGAAACGCTGCACAAATCCTTCACTCCACTATTTCTGTCAGCAGAGGACTCGCTCTATCATGGCTGCTGCTCCTTTTTCACTCATTTGTGCTTTGAATCCAATCTGTTTCTCATCATCACCATGAACAGGCTGCTCATCAATCAGCACATTAGCTGTAGATCAGCTGCACACTGATGAAGATGCTCAGACAGACGGGCTGGGCACACAGAGGACTTTATGATCTGTTCTTCAATTCAGTCCAACATGGATCATTTCTGCTCACAGTCCAATCATCTCTGGAAACTTGTGCTTCCATGGCACAGCTGGGCTACTTCAACAAATAGCGCTACACCTCTGGTTGTCAGCTTCACCATCGCTCTCCCCGTGGCTACAGTACAAGTGAGCTGACACATCCATCAGTGGAGGCTGTGGGCCAGTAAGGAGCAGCAGCTGCCTGCAACATGGGCTTTACATTGAAAACAGCCACAAGTCTGGGCCTAACCACGCCTTTGGACTTCTTCTTCATTCCAATGAGATTTACATTTCAGGGAGTTCCCCTGGAAAAAGAGCCATTTTGAAAGCTGTTTGCTGACTTCATCAATAATCTGCTTCAGTCATCCAGATGAGAATCCTGAGAATGGAGCAGCCCTGATAGCAGCTCATAGGATCACAGTGTTTTTCATTCAGCTGATTGATTTCACAGGTTAGGAGGTGAACAATCTAACTGTGCTCCTCCTTCCACCTTTGGACCACTCATTTAGTGACAGCCAGGATGTGACAATCAGCTGTGACACAGGAAAACATGAGGTGGGAAACTCTGGAGAAGATCTGCTTTTCTCTACAGGGAGGCTCGCACATCTAATCTGCTCACCATCACTCAACTCACTTCAACAACATGCTGACTCAGTCATTTCTGCACGTTTCCTCATGTTACAGCCCTGACTTCAGTTCAGCTGAGGAGGAGATGAGGGAGGAGAGAGCAGTGGTGGAGGAGGCAGATAAGGAAGAAGAGGAGGAGAAGATCCAAAGAGGAGGCAGGGGGAGAGGCTCAGGAACAGTTAGATCAGAGACTTTGAGCCATCATGGACTCCCACTCCTTCCATCCAGCCCTGTGTGGATCAGCAGCTCCAAAATGTCTGCTCACTCATGTTCTTCCTGTCTGTGCTCTTCTTTCATTTCACTCATTATATATGAGCTGCTCCTAAATCACACTGGATATGGATTTTCTGTCCATCCACACTAATTCTCTTCATCCTCACCTGATTGTTTGGATGCTCTTTGACAGCACATTGAAAATCCTCACAGTGACTTCTATTGCCACACTGACTGGACACATACAAAGTTGAAGGCTTCATGTGTTTGGCACAAATGATACTTTGGTAGGTCTGAGTTGTGTTTTGAACCATCTCTCAGGACCAAAGTCTTTTTGCTTCCTTCAAAAAGAGCTGAAGGCTTTTTACCTCACAGTTTGTCCTTTGATATTATTGGATGATGGACTGTGGGAAACACAAATGTGCACTTCTTAATGGCTCATATGTGCTGTGAAAGAGCTCTTTGTGATCTTGAAGCTTTTCAATAGTTTTTCTTTGGCTGTTTGTAAAGTTTTCTGTGTGAACTCTCAGGAATCTGGAGCAGTCTAATAGAAGTCTACTGGGGTACAGAGGGAGGAGCTTCTGTCAGACTCTTTCTGATGAGGAACTGAAGCCGCTCTCATGGTCTCATCAAATCATCAGACTCTGCTGAGAACAACAGTCATGTGACCTCTCAGAACAAACAGCCTGTTAGTTTCCTGCTGCCTCCATCACTCACTTTCATTCACTCTCAATCACACCAACATGTTAAAGCAGCGCTATAGCTCACCTGGCTGAGCAGGTGGGCTGAAGGCGGGGCTTACTACAGGTGCCTGTGTGTCCCTCACTCTCTCCCCACTTTCCTGTCTACTCTCTGCACCTATATAATAAAGGCAAACATGCCTCCAATAGAAACCTTTGCAAACACAAAGTCCCACAGCAGCCCCGTGTTCTCCGGCTAAAATGAGAGTTTTTGTCAGTGGAGTCTGGTGGCTTTAACCACACAAACATTACAGCTGCGCTCAAATATCACAAAGAGCTGTGACAGCAGAGAAACACATGACCATCCTCCAAATATCATCTAGAAATAGAAATGTGTCCACTGTGGGACGTGTGAGGCTGACATTAATATGTCTTAAAGTGGGAGATGAAGAAATGACTCCAGGGCCCAAATCATGGAGACAAACATCAATCCACACTTCACTTTGTTTCCTGTCTCTAAAGTGGGAATATTTCAGTGTGATGAACAAACGGCCTCCAACAAATGAAGCTGATTTCCTTTTCCTGTCTTTTCTCCAGCGGCCTCAGCTTCTTCCTCTTTCCCCTGTCTTCTTCTGCAGACGCTCCTCTGTAGCTTCAAGCTGTTTCTCTTTACAAGGAGAGCTACAAACCTTTGCATCCAGCCACAAACACCCCATGGGCTCCTCTGGATCATCACACTCAGCATTTTCACAATAAAAGCCTCGTATTTATGGCTGCTCCACCCTGACATGTGACAACATCCAAATGACTGGATCAAAGTGTTTGAATGATCTCAGCAGCTTTAAAACTATTGATATTTATACATTTACATTGATTTGGACTAAACTAACAAAACTATTGATTTGATCCAAACTCACATCATGCCAGAGGCTTTTATTTTGAAGGTAGGATCATTTTAATGCTCTTCTTAGTTCATTTAAACACACAGTTGCTCCGCCTGACATTTTTGGCTTTTAGATCAAAACATCAAAGAATTTATTTTATTTGAATGAACTGAAAATAGATTCAAACTAAAAGCTTTTAGAGAATAAACTCCTGCATGACCTCTGACCTTTGACCTGTATCTACAGCACTGACCTCTGACTTTCAGCTCCACCTTTCTCTTCAGCAGGATGTTTCCCTCCCTGCTGTAGACGGTGCAGGTGTAGGTCCTGTTGTCTCCATCTGTGGGGTGTTTCAGGGTCAGACTGAGGTCTCCAGTTTTCAGCAGGTCTTCATTCATCTTCGTTCGGTCTCTGTAAAACTGGTGCTGTTCTTCAGGCTGGTCAGAGCCGTTCTTATACACGTGGGCTTTCACGTATGTGCCCATCCACTCCACTTTAGCGTCTTCAGGCAGGTGAAGTGTGGTGTTGAAGGGCAGCTGGACAGACTCCACCCCTGAATCCACCTCCACCTGGGGGACTGAGAGGACAACAAAGCACAACATGAGCTTGGATGGAGACATTTGTGTTGACTCTAACAGGCTGAATGCTGCTGCTTCACTGGGAGCTCACTGTTAGATAGAAAGTGGTCAGTGTGAAGAGGAGACGCAGCAGAAAGATGAAGACTGACAGGAAGAAAGCAGTGAACAGACTGTTGGAGCTGCTGTTAGTGGGACAGGACTTTATTCAGTCTCTGAGGACCAGATTTGACTTGATGAAGCAGAGAAACACAGTCTGAGTGTTTCTATCACACTCACTTCATCACACAGCTCAGTTTGACAACATGTGGAAGAATTTGATAGAAGCCTTCCTTTAGTAAAAGCACCAAGAAAACACCATGAAAACACCTCACTACACACAAAACTGCAGTACTGGCAAATTGTACATAAAGTATGAAAAGTCAAAGTACTTATTGTGCAGAAAAATGTTCCCATCAGTGTCTGTGGATCAATATTACTGCTGCACATGTTTAAGGCTGAGCTCATTTCAAATCCTTTCTATTGTGTTGAATCTGCAGTAATGCATCATATTCTATAAAATCATATGTTTGTAGTGGCTGTCCTGTGAGGACCACGTCTCTCTAAACAAACAGCTGTTAATGAGCTCACAAACACAGGCCTACAGCTGGATTTGAAAAAGTCCATTCAATAGAAAATCAACAGTCACAGCTGGATTCAAAGGCTTGAGCTCTGTGTGACATGGTTACCTGTCAGCATCTACAGGGGGATTCAAATATGAAGGAAACATGAAGGTGGTGCATTAGAAAAACTGCTGCTTTCAAGCAGAGCAACAAACTGTTTGAACTGATCCAACTTTATTCACACAGACAAAGATTTGTGCGTCAGCTGCTGTTTGCTGCTATAGATATAATCCAGCTGATGTGGAGAACTACATGTGACACTGTGATGCAGCCATGAATCTGACTGATTTCTTTCCATTTTCAAAGGTTGATGCATCAGTTAAAGTCCTTAAAAAGCTCAGAAATAAAGAGAAAGGTTGGTTAAAGCAAAGAGAGGCACTGGCAGCATTTAAGACACTAAACTGTGTTGGTCTGCAGGACTTCCTGTTCTTCTGCTTTAATGCTTTTTAAACATTATTTTTTTATGAGTATTAATGATGATTGAAGCTGTCAGCTGTCTGTCAAAGTGGACAAAGGGACGCACACTTTTTTTAAAACAGTAAAAAAGCTCCTTCATGAGGAGCAGAGAGATTCAAGAAGAGAAATCTTCACTTTAGAGCTTCTCATTGTCAAGGCTCGAGGGATGAGCCATGTGAAATTTAATGAGGACCCAAGATGCAGGCAGCTGAAGCTCTAACTGGAGACCAAGGGAAACATAGAAACACGCAGGGAATTAATGCAGACGAACCGGCAACAGGCAGGAGAACACGGGGCTTAAATACAAACAGCAGTAATCAAGGGATGGGAGACAGGAGGGGAACACACCTGGGAGAAATCAGAGCTGACGAGACACGGGAAACGTAAACTGAACACACTCACATGAGACAAGGACCTTCAGAAAAAAACAGGAAACAGACATAGAGGACCAGACAAGACACTGAACTTAACAGACAGACTCACGAGCAGACACAGTGACACCATGAACAGACAGAGGGAACACAGGCAGGCATAAAACAAAACCCCAATACATAGCAAACCTAAACAAAAGACATAACAGAATAAACAAGAACATAGAAGAAACGCAAAAGACTGAGTCGTTTTGAAGCTGCAGCAGAGGTGTTTAACCAGAACAGAAAACCGTGTTTGAGGAGGACTCTGAAGGACACAGCAGTGTGTAGAGCAGCAGCTACAACCAGCAGAGAGTGCAGCACCAGATATAGGCTGTATCCCAATCCAGGGTCTGCAGCCTTAAAGTACGCAGCCTTAACGATCCACAAGGGCCGCGTACTCAAAGACCGCTAAGGCCGGAAGTGAGGGGCTTGTGAAATGGGACGGTCTAGCCTCCGTCGCGCTGCCCAGGGTGGAAACGTTTCATACAGCGTTATTTGACAGAAATGAAGGAGAAAATCTTTTGTTCATTTGTTTGTTTGTTTCTACATGAACTTTGATTTGATGAGTATCTGAGGCTGAGACCACGGGACTGTGAAACATGATTGTTGGGCTTCATTTCTGTGCTGAACAGTCATTTTAAGATTAGCTAGTAAATAACAGTTAGCTAATGTTGTTCATGAGACTAAAGTCATCTTACTTTGGTAATGTAAATATAATATGGCCAATATTAAAGTTATTATTTCAATCATCATTAGTTATTAACGCAGTGAATGAAGTCTGTTTCAAACACTGAGCTGCAGTAAAGATTCAAGCTGCATTTATTTATATTTCCTGTCACCTTAAATCTTCACTCAAAGACAGGTTCCTTTGACACTGTATATGTATTATGTATAATAGACAAACATTGTTCTTTTAATATGTTGGCATTACTAAATTTGTCTCAGTGCTTACTTTTAATATCCATAAAATCATCACATTGATGAAGGTCGACTATTGAACGGCGTATATTTAAAAGGCTTTAAAACCAAGTTAGTACAAACATCGCTAATGTCACATAACTTTGCCGACATGTGGCGAACAGTAATGTTTAAATGTTCTTCATTATTAAACATAATATTCAGTACTTACTTTTAAAAGTTTACTCTTCGGGTGCCCTTCGTCTGCCTTTTTTTTCCGGCAAAATCATCCACGCCACCGCCGCGCTATGAAGTCTGGGATATGTTGGGCCACGAAGTCTACACCGCCACATCCTTAAAATTCAGGAAAATGAAGGACGCATTTGAGGGCCGCATTTCGAGCAGCCTTTGAATTGGGACAGCCTTTGTCGCGTTGCTGTGATGTAATCGGCCTTAAAATGAGGCCTTTAAGGCTGCAGACCCTGAATTTGGATACAGCCATAGAGCCTACAGACTCAGCTGTTCACCAGCTAACACCTGTGACTCCACCCAGATGGAGCTTTAGCACCACACCTGCAGAAGCTGCCTGTTCACACCGAGGAATGAATGAGAGCATTTCAAGGTCAGGACCACCTCAAGAACCAGACTGATTTATCCCCACTCAGCACCTCACCCACCACACAGCATACAGGAACAGTCTTCCAGTCATCCTGAAGTTTAACTGAGTAAAGTCTGGGACTGTTTGAAGGAGTGTTTTGGCTCTCCAGAGATCATTTAGTGATCTCTCTCTATGACCTCCT
Source organism: Rhamphochromis longiceps (assembly GCF_057381845.1). Taxonomy (NCBI): domain Eukaryota; kingdom Metazoa; phylum Chordata; class Actinopteri; order Cichliformes; family Cichlidae; genus Rhamphochromis; species Rhamphochromis longiceps. Next base: position 2,306,271 of record NC_140559.1, read on the forward strand.
CTCCTCTCTCCTTCCTGTGCTCCTCATTTCTCCTCCACATCCTCTCTTTTCTTCCACCCACTGCTTTCCCACCTGTCTGAACACCTGTGTTGTAAACTGACCAAAGATGAACCCGAGTCTGACCTTTAACCTTTGACCTCACCAACTGAAGAGAACTTTTCTTCTTCTTCAGTTGAATAGAAGAATCAAACAGTGATGTCACAATAATCCATCAGTCTGTTTTGGCCCTGCTCTCTTAAACTTACTGCACTACACTCTTTATGGAAACACATCATTTCCTGTGTGAATTTCAAATTAAAAGCACTCTAACATGTCAGTGGACACAAACGCTTCCTTTCTGAGGGTCTGCATGGGTCACAAAGAGCTCTTTGTGATCTTGAAGCTTTTCAATAGTTTTTCTTTGGCTGTTTGTAAAGTTTTCTGTGTGAACTCTCAGGAATCTGGAGCAGTCTAATAGAAGTCTACTGGGGTACAGAGGGAGGAGCTTCTGTCAGACTCTTTCTGATGAGGAACTGAAGCCGCTCTCATGGTCTCATCAAATCATCAGACTCTGCTGAGAACAACAGTCATGTGACCTCTCAGAACAAACAGCCTGTTAGTTTCCTGCTGCCTCCATCACTCACTTTCATTCACTCTCAATCACACCAACATGTTAAAGCAGCGCTATAGCTCACCTGGCTGAGCAGGTGGGCTGAAGGCGGGGCTTACTACAGGTGCCTGTGTGTCCCTCACTCTCTCCCCACTTTCCTGTCTACTCTCTGCACCTATATAATAAAGGCAAACATGCCTCCAATAGAAACCTTTGCAAACACAAAGTCCCACAGCAGCCCCGTGTTCTCCGGCTAAAATGAGAGTTTTTGTCAGTGGAGTCTGGTGGCTTTAACCACACAAACATTACAGCTGCGCTCAAATATCACAAAGAGCTGTGACAGCAGAGAAACACATGACCATCCTCCAAATATCATCTAGAAACAGAAATGTGTCCACTGTGGGACGTGTGAGGCTGACATTAATATGTCTTAAAGTGGGAGATGAAGAAATGACTCCAGGGCCCAAATCATGGAGACAAACATCAATCCACACTTCACTTTGTTTCCTGTCTCTAAAGTGGGAATATTTCAGTGTGATGAACAAACGGCCTCCAACAAATGAAGCTGATTTCCTTTTCCTGTCTTTTCTCCAGCGGCCTCAGCTTCTTCCTCTTTCCCCTGTCTTCTTCTGCAGACGCTCCTCTGTAGCTTCAAGCTGTTTCTCTTTACAAGGAGAGCTACAAACCTTTGCATCCAGCCACAAACACCCCATGGGCTCCTCTGGATCATCACACTCAGCATTTTCACAATAAAAGCCTCGTATTTATGGCTGCTCCACCCTGACATGTGACAACATCCAAATGACTGGATCAAAGTGTTTGAATGATCTCAGCAGCTTTAAAACTATTGATATTTATACATTTACACTGATTTGGACTAAACTAACAAAACTATTGATTTGATCCAAACTCACATCATGCCAGAGGCTTTTATTTTGAAGGTAGGATCATTTTAATGGTCTTCTTAGTTCATTTAAACACACAGTTGCTCCGCCTGACATTTTTGGCTTTTAGATCAAAACATCAAAGAATTTATTTTATTTGAATGAACTGAAAATAGATTCAAACTAAAAGCTTTTAGAGAATAAACTCCTGCATGACCTCTGACCTTTGCCCTTTATCTACAGCACTGACCTCTGACTTTCAGCTCCACTTGTTTCTTCAGCAGGATGTTTCCCTCCCTGCTGTAGACGGTGCAGGTGTAGGTCCAGTTGTCTCCATCTGTGGGCTGTTTCAGGGTCAGACTGAGGTCTCCAGTTTTCAGCAGGTCTTCATTCATCTTCGTTCGGTCTCTGTAAGCCTGGTGCTGTTCTTCAGGCTGGTCAGAGCCGTTCTCATACACGTGGACTGTTTCCTCTTCATCATCCATCCACTCCACTTTAGCGCCTTCAGGCAGGTGAAGTGTGGTGTTGAAGGGCAGCTGCACAGACTCCACCCCTGAATCCACCTCCACCTGGGGGACTGAGAGGACAACAAAGCACAACATGAGCTTGGATGGAGACATTTGTGTTGACTCTAACAGGCTGAATGCTGCTGCTTCACTGGGAGCTCACTGTTAGATAGAAAGTGGTCAGTGTGAAGAGGAGACGCAGCAGAAAGATGAAGACTGACAGGAAGAAAGCAGTGAACAGACTGTTGGAGCTGCTGTTAGTGGGACAGGACTTTATTCAGTCTCTGAGGACCAGATTTGACTTGATGAAGCAGAGAAACACAGTCTGAGTGTTTCTGTCACACTCACTTCATCACACAGCTCAGTTTGACAACATGTGGAAGAATTTGATAGAAGCTTCCTTTAGTAAAAGCACCAAGAAAACACCATGAAAACACCTCACTACACACAAAACTGCAGTACTGGCAAATTGTACATAAAGTATGAAAAGTCAAAGTACTTATTGTGCAGAAAAATGTTCCCATCAGTGTCTGTGGATCAATATTACTGCTGCACATGTTTAAGGCTGAGCTCATTTCAAATCCTTTCTATTGTGTTGAATCTGCAGTAATGCATCATATTCTATAAAATCATATGTTTGTAGTGGCTGTCCTGTGAGGACCACGTCTCTCTAAACAAACAGCTGTTAATGAGCTCACAAACACAGGCCTACAGCTGGATTTGAAAAAGTCCATTCAATAGAAAATCAACAGTCACAGCTGGATTCAAAGGCTTGAGCTCTGTGTGACATGGTTACCTGTCAGCATCTACAGGGGGATTCAAATATGAAGGAAACATGAAGGTGGTGCATTAGAAAAACTGCTGCTTTCAAGTGCAGAGCAACAAACTGTTTGAACTGATCCAACTTTATTAACACAGACAAAGATTTGTATATTGGCTGCTGTTTGCTGCTATAGATATAATCCAGCTGATGTGGAGAACTACATGTGACACTGTGATGCAGCCATGAATCTGACTGATTTCTTTCCATTTTCAAAGGTTGATGCATCAGTTAAAGTCCTTAAAAAGCTCAGAAATAAAGAGAAAGGTTGGTTACAGCAAAGAGAGGCACTGGCAGCATTTAAGACACTAAACAAGAGAAACAGATCAGAGAACATCAGACTGAATAAGTGGAATAAAGTGAAACAGAACTAACGCTCCCTAAGAATGGAGCTGTCAGAGGAAGAGAGCAGCAAACTGAAAGTCTCTGTTAGCTGCAGAGCTCTGAAACTTCACACAGCTTTGGATGATAACATGGAGAAAGGATGTGGAGATGTTCACACTTCTGCTAGAAATCATCTTCTAGTTATTGTGACTCAGATATGACTGATTATAGATGAGGACCAAAGAAGGTTGTTACTGAGATTTGAGCTGACTTAGCTTAGCCTGTGTTTTAGCCACATGCTAAACAAACACATGTTCAGAAACTAGAAGATGTGACCTTTCAGATGAAGTCTCACACATGAACTTTGCTCCTACAGTTCATCTGCTGAAGCTTTTACATTTGGCTGGAAATCAAAGATAAACCAAAACAGCCACAAACATCAGACATGCTAACACTGTGACATTATTGGATGGAGCCACTGAGACTGAACCACCATCATGAGTCTGACCTCTGACCTTTGACCTGTTTCTACAGCACTGACCTCTGACTTTCAGCTCCACTTTTCTCTTCAGCAGGATGTTTCCCTCCCTGCTGTAGACGGTGCAGGTGTAGGTGGAGTTGTCTCCATCTGTGGGGTGTTTCAGGGTCAGACTGAGGTCTCCAGGTTCCAGCAAGTTTCTCTTCATCTTTGTTCGGTTCTTGTATTTATCGTCCTGTTCTTCAGGCTGGTCAGAGCCGTTCTCATACACGTGGACTGTTTCCTCTTCATCATCCTTCCACTCCACTTTAGCATCTTTAGGCAGCCAAACTGTGGTTTTTAAGGTCAGCTGGACAGACTCCACCCCTGAATCCACCTCCACCCAGGGGACTGAGAGGACAACAAAGCACAACATGAGCTGTAGTGAAGGTTACTAATGTTCTCCTTATGACCTGTTACAGAGGACTTATTTCTGTGCTTGTCCTGTTAGACCTCAGTGTAGACCACAACAGTTTACTGCAAACACACCAGAGTTATTAAAGGAAATTTACTGCAGTGGTTTGAATCACATCTGATAGATTCCAGTTTGTTTATGTAAATGAGGAGTTTTCTTCACATAGAAAACTTTGGCGTGGACTTCCACAGAAAGGTCACCATTTCTGCTGACATTATACTTGGTTTTCTACAACATAATGTAAAGTTATTATATATTATTCACGTTTCTGTTCAGTTGTATTGGTTGTTTTCATTGTAACTTCTGCTGCCCTCCGCTGGTCTCTCTTGTAAAAGAGATTTTAATCCCAGTGAGACTTTTACGTGCATAAATAAAGTCCACATGCAGCCTCTGTGTCAGATCAATGCAGTGAAGCACACACACTGTTTAGTAAAGTCATGTTGTGGAGCTGTTTCACTGATCAATGACTGAGTCTGAAGGAGGTTTTCTGACTTCTGGAACAAACCTGGAAGTTTCTCTTCAGCTCTCTGTATCAGCTGTTTGTAACTCTCAACTCTTTCAGCTTCTGGAACAAGTTTGTGTGAGCCACAGTCGAGGAGCCACCAGAGGACACCTGCTGACCATTGGCATTATGGGTAGTGTAGTAGGAGACACTCACCTGACATGAAATAGTGCCGGAAATAATATATGAGACCTCCAGAAATAACAAGAAGAACCAGGAGAACCAGGAGAGCTGTGGCCCAGGATGGAAATGGTTCTGTGGAGAAACATAAAACGATATCAACATGACTGCTGAACATTGACCTCAATTTCCTCCACTAACACCTGGTGTTTTTCTACATCTCTGACCTTTGACCTGCAGCACTACTTTGTGTCTCAGGATGTCTTTGTCCCTGTAGATGGTGCAGATGTATCCTCCACTGTCTCTCTCTGTGGGGTATTTCAGGGTCAGACTGAGGTCTCCAGTTCTCAGCAGGTCTTCGTTCATCTTTGTTCGGTCTCTGTAAAAACTGTCCTGGTCATCCAGGTGGTTACTTTTGTTTGGATACACATGAACCACCATCAGTTCAGGGTCAGAGCGAGTCCACTCCACTCTGGTGTCCTGAGGCAGGTCAGCTGTAGTTTTGCAGGGCAGAATGACAGACTCTGAGCCTTCCTCCACCTCCACCTCCACCTGGTGGTCTGAGAGGACAATAAACCACAGTATCAGGTGTAGAAGCAGCAGCAGTCACACTGATGGTAACTGAAGCACGGCTGAGTATCTACACAGCAAATCTCTGGAGTTAAATATCCTGGAGTTTATTTTTCACCTTATACTACAGTCAGTGTTGGGGAGTACTCTAAGCGGTGTAATATTTAGGTGTTCATTCACTGGGTGCTAAGGAGTCTAATTCAACACATTGCTGGTATTGTTTGTCTGTCGACTGTTACCGCGCCTATCTGTGTTTCTTTCTTGGACTCCGACATGTAGGAGGTAAAAATACTTTATTTACTTTGGGATTTTCTGAGAGTGTAGTGATGTTATTTATATATATATATATTCAGTTACATGGATGCACAAGTAAAATATAAAGTTAACCAACTAGCACTACATGTGTTTTCTGTATGTTGTGCTGATTTGGAGATAGCAGCTAGGCTAAAGCTAGTCAAAAGTTAGCTAACTAACTTATCTTACTGTATTTTAAGATACACATTTCATGTTGTCAATGAAAACGTTTATTTCTATTTCTTAATTTTAACACTAACGTTTAATTTAACGTTAGCTAACTACAGTAATATTCTGTTTAGACTCATGGTAATGGCCGTATTTAACCAAAGAGAGGTGCAGCCTGCACTGATGAGATGTTGAGGTACCATTAACATCAGTTAGTTAGTCCTGCTGCACACTGAGCTATGTACACAACCCTGTCTCCAGAACTGTAAAGACAAGGACACAGCAAACATGCGGTCACATTGTCTGCTAAATCTAGCCTAGCTAAATAGATTTTAAGCAATATTTAGTGTGGGCAGGCTAACTCAATGTAAGAAAGTGTTTATTGATTAAGTTATACACAGTTTACATAAAGTTACCATAAACAACCTTTTCTTCTTGTGTTGTGTTTCACATTAGTAAAGGTCTTTTTTTTCGTGGGTGGCCAAGATGTTGATAAAAGTAAAACACAGAGAGACAAAGAAATATGCAAAATTGGAAGAAGTCAGCTTCACAGATTTTGTGAGAGCAGGTAAGTTATGGTTTGTACTAAGTCATTAAAGAGGAAATGATAATGTTGTTAGTAACTGAGTGATGATTTTACTTCAGTACAGCAGAAGTTTCTCATACCAGAAAATGCAGCACTGAAAGTCACGGATGAGCAGGATATAGAGGTGGATGAGGATGTCTTTCCTGCACTTGCAGCAGGCAAAGAGGTGTGTTTTGTCATCTATACAGCTGAAGGTAAGTAAATATGCTCTGATAGATTTTGAAGGATTCGATTTGTACAGTTACTCTTAAATAAACATTTTTAATTTGTCTAATATCCTGTGGTAACAATCACAAAATGCTGTTTTCATGGCTCAACAGTAAGTTGGATTTATCACATGCATTTCAGACATCCTGGAAACACAATCATCCAAGAAGCTGCGCGACTGCTCACACCTAACACACTATGTGACACTCACACCTTGTGGTATGTAAATTGTATATTACCATAATAAAATACAAGATAACCATCTGTTCTCCTGGGAGAAAGTATAATTTAATCAAACCGTGCAGTTTACTGGCCCTGTGTGCATAAATGGCATCTTTGTTGTGTTGTGTTTTTGATTGTAGATACCTTATATTGTAATATTTTTATTTGTCACCCTCAGATTTGACTGTCCTGAAGCAACATGTGGAAGAGCCCTCCTCTCCAAGTCTAACAGATACATTGTCTGTCTCAACCACCAGCAGTCAGAGCAGTGACACAAGTGATGCCGGACTTCAAACGGTTCAACCTCTATTGGACAGCATACATGAAAGAAATGTAGATACGGTACTTAATTGACTTATACTTGACTCTTTAGTTGCCATTGAGCTATAGTCAAAATCTCTACCATTGGCCAGATTGATATTGTTTCTATCTATAGCCCTATAAGCGTAAAAACTATAATCTCTATCAAAAAAGGAAAGTTTGGAGTCTAACCTTAGAAGTAGAGAGGGTGTCTGGGATCTTTTGCTTTTACTCTTGAATGGTTTCATAAAATATTCACTGGATCTTTCTCTGGGACAGCCAGTCCACTGAAAAAGATGCTTTCTATTTAGTTTTTTACAAATGTCTCTCAAATGAGTAAATGCTTTGTTTGTGTATAATGAACTTACAGGAAAGTCTATTGAAACTATTTCAAGTGTTTCCGTCAGGCAGCAGCTGTCTGAGATGATGGTTGATAAATGTAACAGATAAAAACTTAAGCAGAACAATATCAAAATATAAACATCAGTCCTACAGTTTTATGCCATTAACTCTGCAGTCCCCTCACTGTTACCTGAACCCCGCTATGATTTACACTACATATCCTAACAGCAGTTATTAAGGCAAGGCAAGTTTATTTGTATAGCACAATTCAACAACAAGGTGATTCAAAGTGCTTTACAGAGACATTAGAAACAAAAACAAATAAAAAGCATGATTTAAAATTGATTAAAACAAGCAAATAAACTAACTAATTAACAAACAAACAAACAAACAAAACAGTATATAAAATCAAAACAGATAAAATCAGAACAGTAGATAAAATCAGTAGTTAATGTAAGTTTTGAAATTTAAGCTTAAAGTGTGGATTTGGTGCTTTATTCAAATGCAGCTGAGAACAGGTGAGTCTTCAACCTGGATTTAAATAAACTGAGTGTTTCAGCTGATCTGAGGCTTTCTGGGAGTTTGTTCCAGATATAAGGAGCATAAAAGCTGAATGCAGCTTCTCCGTGTCTGGTTCTGACTCTGGGAACTGATAAAAGACCGGATCCAGATGACCTGAGGGATCTGGAAGGTTCATACTGGGTCAGGAGGTCATTGATGTATTTTGGTCCTAAACCATTCAGAGCTTTATAGACCAGCATCAGAACTTTAAAGTCTATCCTCTGACGGACAGGCAGCCAGTGTAAAGACCTCAGAGCTGGACTGATGTGGTCCACTTTTTTGGTCTTAGTGAGGACTCGAGCAGCAGAGTTCTGAATGAGCTGTAGTTGTCTGACTGATTTTTTAGGTAGACCTGTAAAGATGCTGTTACAGTAATCAAGCCTACTAAAGATGAATGCATGGACTAGTTTTTCCAGGTCCTGTTGAGACATCAGATCTTTTATCCTTGAAATATTCTTGAGGTGATAGTAAGCTGACTTTGTTATTGTCTTAATGTGTTTTTCTAAGTTTAGGTCTGCATCCATCACTACACCCAAATTTCTCGCCTGGTTTGTGGTTTTTAGATGTATAGATTGAAGTTCTCTGGTGACCTGTAATCGTTTTTCTTTGGCGCCAAAGACTATTACCTCAGTTTTGTTTTTGTTTAGCTGGAGAAAATTGTGGCACAACCAGTCATTGATTTCCTCAATTATTCTCAATTATCCTCAGTTATTAACCTGAGAGTCTCAGTGACATCAGGACCAGCTGGATGAAACATGATGAACCATCTCTGCTTTGTCTGCGTTTCATAGCAGCTCCTCCAGTCTTAGTCTGTACAACATCAGGACACTTCCTGCTGCTCTGTGAGCTGCAGTGAGGCTTAGAGAGCTCATGCTCTCCACTGTGTACAGTGTGTAAATGTTGCGAGTGTAACCCTGCACATGCAGTAAAGACTGCAGCTGTTGTAGCAGAGACATCCTGTTTGCACTGAGGTTAGCTCTGAGCTACATGTTGCTGCTGGTTTTTCAGGTTAGTCACAACAATTTACAAAACTTCAGTTTGACCTCTTACTCTGAGATGTCACATAGATAACAGGCTCCATGTGGAGTCTCTAACCCACCCAGAGTTCTGACTGACCTTTGACCTGCAGCTGTATATCTCTCAGTCGCAGTTCTTCTCTCCCAGCGCTGATGGAGCAGGTGTAGCTGCCACTGTCAGTCTTTGTTGGTTTTCTCAGAGTGAGGCTGAAGTCTAAAGTGTCCAGAGCATCAGACCTCATTGATGTGCGCCCGCTGTAACGCTGGTTTTGCCCTGTAAGATCGTCTCCTCCTTCTCGTTGTAGGTGGACAGATTTGGGATCAAGATCAGAGCGAGTCCACATCACTGTGAGGTCATCAGGTATAAAACCTGAGTACTGACAGGGAAGCAGGACAGATCTTTCCCCCTCATTCACCTCCACTACCACAGCCAGGGCATGCTGGGAAACTGAGGACACATAAACACAAATTATCTGCATGCAGTGGGTTTGTCTCAGAGCCCACATTTATCAGCAGGACACAGAGACCAGTTTTACAGTCAGACACTCAAATTGAATGCATTTATTTATTAAATCTGAACATTTAATCTGTGAACACCTGACAGATTAAACTGAGTGTGTCTGTGCTCATGAACCAGCCTCAGTTTGGTGCATTTTACTGAGTTTACAGAAAATGTTGGAAAATGTGACTCTTCCTGGTCTTTGCTTTATTTTCTAAGCACTTCCTTTAAACTCTGCTGTATCTTCATCTTTGTTAAATGTTTTGGAGGACCTGAAGGTTTTCTGCTCCCTCTGAAGAGTTCACTGTGACAGTCTGCCATCACGATGAGCTGTACTGAAACCTCATGTTCCCTTTGAACTGAACGTACTCTCATGATCCATCTCTCTGAGACAGACCACCAACTGGCAGAATGAGTCACATGAACACAGCCAACATGTTTTTCATCACAAAAACAAAAAACTGCAGCTAACACAAACCATTTAAACTGGTGATAAATGAACTTAAAACCCAGAATGAAGCGTCTCAGTAAGGTGTTGGGATGCTGTGAGCCTCCAGATCAGCTTCACTGCTGCTCAGCATTGTTTCTGTGAGGAGGGATGAGCACTGTTCTTCTGAAATATTCTCTTATTCACAGACAGATTTACTAAGAGGCGAAGGCTAAAAGGCTGCAACTGCAAAACTATCCCACCAGGAGCAGAAAGGTCTGTCAGTTATTTTATTTTAGTGTTTTGATTCTGTTAATGCTTCCCCAGTATGTACTGTTCCCTTTAAAGCAGAGTACTGTGTGTGCTGTCAGGTGACTCCACACTGTCCAGTCTCTTTGTGTGCTCCAAAAATCCTGTTTTGCTCAGGATAATTCTTCACTGAGAGACGTGACCCGGTCATATCTGTATTGCAACCATAATTAAAGCGGTTCCAGTTCTCCAAATAAAAAGTGTCACAGCCATCTCATGTAATTGGGAGCGGGGCCTGGGTCTCTACAGTTTAGGTTACTCACGATATTACCTGCTCAGAACCCAAAATATGAACTATGTACATAAACCACAAGACAAGGATTTCATCTGAAATGCATCAGTTTGACTTTATTTCAGGACAAAATAAAGGAAATAAGTTAATTCAATTGGGTTTAGTGTTATTTTAATATGTACCACTGATGAAGTGGTATTCATTACTGTTCATTCACTACAATTTCTAATACCAAATAAAACTAGATAATTAAACACTATGGTGGGCCCACACTCACTCTCACCCATGCACACCTTAATTGCAACAGTCTCTAATGATCTGAAAATAAAACCCTGGTTGCCTGCTTGGATCATGACAGACACATGCGCTGTGGCCTAAAACCAAATGGCCACTTCATTTGTAAACACACAATAAAATAAAAGGCACATGGAAATATCAGTACTCACGGCTTAAGATAGTTCAAAGAGACAGGCAGGAGAAAAGGGATCAAGAAATGCACTTAAATACCCAGGATCCTGATCTCCAAAGATGGAAAACAGTTTAATTTTGAGCATATTTTGGTAAAACTATAGGTGGCAAAAGTACACACATTCTGTAGTTAAGTAGAAGTACAAATACTACTGTTAAAAAATACTGTATTTTTTGGATTATAAGGCGAACTGTCGATGAAGGGGTCTGTTTTCATACATAAGGCGGACTGGATTATAAGGTGCATTAAGGAAAACAAAACAGTCAGATAAGTCAAACTTTACTCAACTCATTCTTCTTGCTTCCTCCACTTCTGCACCATTACCTCTATTCCCATGTTGTTGCAGTATATGAATGACTAACCTCGTATTGTGGAAGGATTATCTCAGTTGTTCTCCTGACTGAAGTTTGGTCTGTTTACAGCATCCTGCCATGCGATTGCATTTGTCTCTAACAATCAGGAATCCTTACGTTAACTTTTATCAAGTGGAAAAAAGTTAGCGTTCATCCTCCAGGTTTCCAGCTTTGTACCTTACCAAAATCGTGCTAAAACATTTTTTGACAGATTTTTCAGCACCATATGCGACAAAAAATCGGTTTGAGGTCAGTAAGCACTACCAGAATTCATACATAAGGTGCACCAGATTATATGGCGCACTATCAATTTTGGAGAAAATTAAAGGATTTTAAGTGTGCCTTGTAGTGTTGAATATAATTTGACTTCAACAAATTTATATTTTGCCAAGATTGACATCTTTGTTTGTTTCATTAGCTTAGCTGGAGTGAACCCATGAAAATAATTTCATTTTATTTATTTGAACTTAATTTGTGGTGTAGGTAATTTGATTGTGCTTTTCTGTTAATAAATGAATGAGTCATTTGTGTGTTTTGACACTGAGTGATAAATCAAGTGAAATTGCTACAGATCCATGAAAGTAAAGCTAGTTTGACACTGAAGTTTTTTTGTTTCTTTACAGGGAGTGCAGAATTATTAGGCAAGTTGTATTTTTGAGGAATAATGTTATTATTGAACAACAACCATGTTCTCAATGAACCCAAAAAACTCATTAATATCAAAGCTGAATGTTTTTGGAAGTAGTTTTTAGTTTGTTTTTAGTTTTAGCTATTTTAGGGGGATATCTGTGTGTGCAGGTGACTATTACTGTGCAGAATTATTAGGCAACTCAACAAAAAAAAAATATATACCCATTTCAATTATTTATTTTTACCAGTGAAACCAACATAACATCTCCACATTCACAAATATACATTCCTGACATTCAAAAACAAAACAAAAACAAATCAGCGACCAATATAGCCACCTTTCTTTGCAAGGACACTCAAAAGCCTGCCATCCATGGATTCTGTCAGTGTTTTGATCTGTTCACCATCAACATTGCGTGCAGCAGCAACCACAGCCTCCCAGACACTGTTCAGAGAGGTGTACTGTTTTCCCTCCTTGTAAATCTCACATTTGATGATGGACCACAGGTTCTCAATGGGGTTCAGATCAGGTGAACAAGGTGGCCATGTCATTAGTTTTTCTTCTTTTATACCCTTTCTTGCCAGCCACGCTGTGGAGTACTTGGACGCGTGTGATGGAGCATTGTCCTGCATGAAAATCATGTTTTTCTTGAAGGATGCAGACTTCTTCCTGTACCACTGCTTGAAGAAGGTGTCTTCCAGAAACTGGCAGTAGGACTGGGAGTTGAGCTTGACTCCATCCTCAACCCGAAAAGGCCCCACAAGCTCATCTTTGATGATACCAGCCCAAACCAGTACTCCACCTCCACCTTGCTGGCGTCTGAGTCGGACTGGAGCTCTCTGCCCTTTACCAATCCAGCCACGGGCCCATCCATCTGGCCCATCAAGACTCACTCTCATTTCATCAGTCCATAAAACCTTAGAAAAATCAGTCTTGAGATATTTCTTGGCCCAGTCTTGACGTTTCAGCTTGTGTGTCTTGTTCAGTGGTGGTCATCTTTCAGCCTTTCTTACCTTGGCCATGTCTCTGAGTATTGCACACCTTGTGCTTTTGGGCACTCCAGTGATGTTGCAGCTCTGAAATATGGCCAAACTGGTGGCAAGTGGCATCTTGGCAGCTGCACGCTTGACTTTTCTCAGTTCATGGGCAGTTATTTTGCGCCTTGGTTTTTCCACACGCTTCTTGCGACCCTGTTGACTATTTTGAATGAAACGCTTGATTGTTCGATGATCACGCTTCAGAAGCTTTGCAATTTTGAGACTGCTGCATCCCTCTGCAAGATATCTCACTATTTTTGACTTTTCTGAGCCTGTCAAGTCCTTCTTTTGACCCATTTTGCCAAAGGAAAGGATGTTGCCTAATAATTATGCACACCTGATATAGGGTGTTGATGTCATTAGACCACACCCCTTCTCATTACAGAGATGCACATCACCTAATATGCTTAATTGGTACTAGGCTTTCGAGCCTATACAGCTTGGAGTAAGACAACATGCATGAAGAGGATGATGTGGACAAAATACTCATTTGCCTAATAATTTTGCACTCCCTGTATATGGTATCACTCTTGGCTGGAAGCAGAGCTTAAACAGTGGAAAAAACACTTTTAGCCTTTTTGGCCAGGGTGAAGGGAGTATCTGCCATCAAACAAGAAGACAGCCAGATGTAGCTATGATGATGTTTCCTAGTTTACCTTACCTGCATTAATGTAATAATGTGGTTAGCCTACTCAACGTAAATTATACACGAACAACATTAATAATTCTGCACTCCCTGTAGTGCTGTCAGCATTACTCTCGTTAAAATGACATTAAAGCCATAACGTGGCAAATCTCCGTTGACGAGCCCCCGTGTGTGGGGCTGGACGGCGTCAACACATTAACAAGCTAATTGCGTGAACGCACTAGTTCCCACCAATGTAATTGAGCATTGCGTGGCACATCCGACATACTGTTTTACTTTTGTCCATGACGCGCTTACCATCAGGGTCATACTGCTTCACATGAACACCAAGATAGTTCCAAACGCCAGATCTGAATGAGGGTGGGGGAGGTTCAATTTGCCATGTTGCAACGAGTTTAGCTTCTGTCTTGCTAGCTTCCGCTGCGCTCAGTGGACATGCACTCAACAGTGCAGCCTAAGCAGAGTAGTCGAACGCAGATCCACTGTGTGCTCAACAGAGAAAGCATCGTCAGAAAAAAAGTTGATAAAATAAATAAAAAAAATTGTATTGTCCTTGAATCAATTGTATTGTCGATTCAATCGATTCAAGGTAGCAATTCCTCCTTGAATCGCTACCTTATCGTGGTGGAGGGGTTTGTGTGTTCCAGGGATCCCAGGGGCTATGTTGTCTGGGGGCTTTTGCACCCTGGTAGGGTCTCCCATGGCAAATTGGTCCTGGGTGAGGGACCAGACAAAGAGCGATTCAGAAGACCCTTGTGAAAAGAACATCGAGGGAACAGTTTACCCTGCCCGGGATAGGGATTTTTTTTTTTTTTTTGTGTCCCGTTTGGATCTTTAGCCATCAGAATTGTTGTCTTAAGGCCAAGAAAGATGCCAAGCGGATTTATTTTACCAAGTGGATCATCATGGCCTTGCCATATTGGTCCATTTGATTGACCTTTATTATAATTATGAATTTATTTTATTTTCAGTTGCTACAAACGGGACAGACATGACTGGGGGATAGGACAGGGAGAAAGAATGAAAGAAAGAGAGGGAGAGAAAGAAAACCAAAGGGGAGAAGAGACGGTGAGAAGGGGGGGAAGAAAGAAAAAAAAACAAACAAACAAAAAAAACAAAACACCTGGGTCACCTGTATGGAGAAAAAAAACACAAGAGAAAGCAAACAACAAAGAGCAACATAATAAAAAAAAAAAGCACCATCACAATAAACTAGCTAGCAGTAGATATCAGTAGATACTAAATGATAAACGATATTGTGCAGCACGCAAGATAGACAGCGCACAATGTGCTTTGAGGCAGCAGCCAAGAAAGCTGTAGTCCGCGCCTGTGAATACCCATGTGTACACCTGTGTGCATAGCTGTGTGGATCAGCATGCTTGCATTCCAAAGGTTTCTCCATGTAACGATCTGCTAGGGAGTGTGGGGAGCCACAGCCCCGTCCTCCAGGGTATGAAGCAGGTATGGAGGAGATCAAAACTCCAGACATCCAGAGGCCCCCAGAACACAAGAGACCAAGGAAGACCAACAGAGGGGCAGCCGCGCCACTGTCCCAGTAAGAGCTGAGGAGAGTCCCAGATGAGGGCTCACTCAGCAGCCGCGGAGCAGAAGCCAGGGGGAGTTGCAGTGACGCACCCGTGAGCTCCGCCGGCAGCCAGCTGTGCCTGAGTGACCAAGCCCCAGGCCGAGAGGCCGGGGGCACCCCACCTCCGAAGTGGCCCGAGCGAGCCCCAGGCCCCGATAAGCGGCCGCCAAGGAGTGAGCCAGTGTGTACCCGGACGCCCACCCCCTGACACAAAGAACCACCAACGCACCGACACCTGAGGGAGTCCGCCACTGGCAGGGGAAGTGGTGGTGGGTGGAGATAGGCCTCCAAACCTTGGAGGGCCTGAGATGTCCCCAGAGAGGTGGCGTCTGATACCCAACCTGACATATAGACACAGACATACAGGCACACACAGATACAAACATCCATTCCCACCCTCATGCTCTCATATGCACTTACTCCACACTCAACCAACGTGGAGACAGACATAAAGAGACGCTGTACACACGATCACACTCCCCAAGCGTACTCTACGAACCGGGTCTAGGTACCCTTGCCCCTGGAGGGGGGAACTGCACCCAGACCCAGGTGGTGTTACCCTTTTCCCTGCGGTGGGGAGAGGCAGACCGCCCCGACTCCTCAGCAGCAGGGAGGCCCCACACTCCAGACCGCAGTCGGACGGCCAACTCCTCCTCCTAGCCCCCCCGCTCCAGCAGGCCGCAGAGAATGGGGGTGAGAGAAGACTCCAAACCTCCCTCCACCCGCTCATTGTAGTGTTGATGCATGTGTGTTCTAAGGTGCAATTAAAACCAAGGAGGGCATGGAGCTACCTGCCAGAGAGCAGCAGGTAAGCGCATAGTCCCTCCTGCTAGCCCTCAATGTCTACGTGTATTTAAAATTGAGAGGTGGGCAACGACGCCAGGGGTGAGGTGTACACCCTGATGGTAATTTGGACTCCGTGTATCGTGCCCCCCCCCCAAGATCCTATATGTATGTGTAATGAGAGTGTGAGTAATGTGAATGTCTAAGTTGTGGGATAAAATTGAGGCAGAGGCAGCCAGAAGGGGACGGGGGGGGTAGCCTCCTCTGCACCCTGGTGACATACCCCTACTCCAAGGCCCTGCATGTGTGGGTGGTTGTGGTGGAGCAGGAAAAGGGAGGTAGCTGGAGATGGGGAGGGAAGGAAGGGAGGGGCCCGGGATAGGGTTACCGGGGCCCCGCCCTGGAGCAAGGCCCGGGGAAGGTGCCCGAGGGCGAGCGTCTGGTGGCCGAGATGAAATATTATTTTAAATTCATAATCTATGTTACTATTCATAATCCTTATTATTACTGTTGCATCATTTTTGATTTATCATTATTGTCATTTCATTGACACATTTATTGAAAGTGGTGAGGTTATATTAAAGTCTGTATTTCAGGTTTTAGCCTAAGCACATGATAATCTTTCATTGCAGGTGCAACTGTAATCATGTTATACACATATTGCATAATTAAAGGGTTGAAGCTCGGTCAAGTTAATTAATGGTTTGAAGCTACGGGCAGCGCGATGTCTGGCCGATCAATGGAGCAAAGTTCAGCTATTGAAAGGTTGCCTACATGTTTACAGTATAATTTACTACATATTGCCTGTGTGCATTCAGCAGCCTCCTGCATTGGAGTTTGCCTGGTAACAGATGACTCAAACGGAGTCAGGAGGTATGCTTCTAAAATGTCTTTGTTTGTTGAGGGAGGTCATGTACTGAGGTTAAAATACAGACATAAGTCTGCCTGCACACAGACTTGTTTTGCTTGTAAACGGTATGCTCATGTTCTGTTCTGAAGTGCAGAGAGTAGAATAACAGGAAGCATCTGGAGGAACAGAGGAAGTAGCGGTTCCTTTTTAGAATATGTCCTCGCTGGAGTTACTGGTCATCATAAGTATAAATATCACACCCACCTATTGTCAGGCGGGAGATGGAGCCTGATGTTTTGCAGAGCCCATCTTCACCACATACAGTATATGTGCTTTAATAAAATCATTTGTGTTGACCCACTATGGATTTTCAGTCGTATGTCTCTTCCTCAAAAATTCGAACAGCGACAGAGACCAGACAAAGAGCGATTCAGAGGACCCTTATTAAAAGAACATCGAGGGAACAGTTTACCCTGCCCGGGATAGGGTTACCGGGGCCCCGCCCTGGAGCCAGGTCCGGGGAGGGTGCCCGAGGGCGAGCGTCTGGTGGCTGGGCCTTAGTCCACGGGGCCCAGAAGGGCACAGCCCAAAGAGGAGACATGAGCCCATCCTCCCGCAGGCCCACCACCCGCAGGAGGCGCCATAGGGGTCGGGTGCATTGTGTGCCGGGTGGCAGCCAGGAGCGGAGGCCCTGGCGGACTGACCCCCGGCTGCCAAGACTGGCAATAGGGACATGGAATGTGGGGAAGGATCCTGACTTAGTGGCGTGGAGAGGCCATGGAGAAAGACTTCCGGACTGCCTCGAAGAGATTCTGGCAAACCGTCAGGCCTCTCAGGAGGGGAAAGCGGTGCACTACCTGCACTGTGTATAGTGCTGGCGGAGCGCTGCTGACGTCGACTGAGAAAATTGTCAGGCGGTGGAAGAAATACTTCGAGGACCTCCTTAATTCCACTGACACGTCTTCCGAGGAGGAAGCAGAGTCCGGGGGCGAGGTCACTGAGACAGTTAAACAACTCCTTGGTGGCAGAGGCCCTGGTGTTGATGATGTCCGCCCCGAGTTCCTGAATGCTCTGGACGTTGTAGGGCTGTCCTGGTTGACACGCCTCTGCAATGTTGTGTGGAGATCAGGGGCAGTACCCGTGGACTGGCAGACCGGGGTGGTGGTCCCCATCTTTAAGAAGGGGGACCGGAGGGTGTGTTCCAACTACAGGGGGATCACACTCCTCAGCCTCCCTGGGAAAGTCTACGCCAGGGTGCTGGAAAGGAGAGTTCGTCCGCTAGTCAAACCTCGGATACAGGAGGAACAATGCGGTTTTCGTCCTGGTTGTGGAACACTGGACCAGCTCTTTATCCTCTCAAGGATACTTGACGGTGCATGGGAGTTTGCCCAACCAGTTCGCATTGCCGGCAATAAGTCGGACTTGTTCCTGGTGGGTGATGGGCTCCGCCAGGGATGCCTTTTGTCTCCGGTTCTGTTCATAAATTTTATGGACAGGATTTCTAGGCGCAGCCAAGTGGCGGAGGGCTTTCGCTTTGGTGGCCTCAGAATCTCATCTCTGATTTTTGCGGATGATGTGGTTCTGTTGGCTTCATCGGGTGAAGGCCTCCAGCTCGCACTGGAACGGTTCGCAGCCGAGTGTGACACAGCGGGAATGAGGATCAGCACCTCCAAATCTGAGGCCATGGTTCTCAGCCGGAAAAGGGTGGAGTGCCCACTCCGGGTCGGGGATGAGTTCCTGCCCCAAGTGGAGGAGTTCAAGTATCTCGGGGTCTTGTTCTCGGGGAGAAGGGAGCCGGAGACCGACAGACGGATTGGGGCTGCAGCTGCAGTAATGCAGACGCAGGTGTTCCAGGCATGTGAGGTGTTCACATGCCTTCTGTGGACGAGCTACTTTCTATTTTAAATTCCCTGAATTTAAAATACTCTCTAGACCCAGTCTAGACCCAGTTGGGGAGCTACCCAGAGCTCTAATCCCACACCTGTTCGCGCGATCTGAACCCTTATCGAAAGGGGAGCTACCAGTCCTTCTGTGGACGAGCTACTTTCTATTTTAAATTCCCTGAATTTAAAATACTCTCTAGACCCAGTCTAGACCCAGTTGGGGAGCTACCCAGAGCTCTAATCCCACACCTGTTCGCGCGATCTGAACCCTTATCGTAAGGGGAGCTACCAGTCCTTCTGTGGACGAGCTACTTTCTATTTTAAATTCCCTGAATTTAAAATACTCTCTAGACCCAGTCTAGACCCAGCTGGGGAGCTACCCAGAGCTCTAAACCCACTTAACAAACAAACAAACAAACAAACAAACAAAACAGTATATAAAATCAAAACAGATAAAATCAGAACAGTAGATAAAATCAGTAGTTAATGTAAGTTTTGAAATATAAGCTTAACAAACAAACAAAACAGTATATAAAATCAAAACAGATAAAATCAGAAATAGATAAGATCAGTAGTTAGTGTAAGTTTTGAAATTTAAGCTTAAAAGTGTGGATTTGGTGCTTTATTCAAATGCAGCTGAGAATAGGTGAGTCTTCAACCTGGATTTAAATAAACTGAGTGTTTCAGCTGATCTGAGGCTTTCTGGGAGTTTGTTCCAGATATAAGGAGCATAAAAGCTGAATGCAGCTTCTCCGTGTCTGGTTCTGACTCTGGGAACTGATAAAAGACCGGATCCAGATGACCTGAGGGATCTGGAAGGTTCATACTGGGTCAGGAGGACACTGATGTATTTTGGTCCTAAACCATTCAGAGCTTTATAGGCCAGCATCAGAACTTTAAAGTCTATCCTCTGACGGACAGGCAGCCAGTGTAAAGACCTCAGAGCTGGACTGATGTGGTCCACTTTTTTGGTCTTAGTGAGGACTCGAGCAGCAGAGTTCTGAATGAGCTGTAGTTGTCTGACTGATTTTTTAGGTAGACCTGTAAAGATGCTGTTACAGTAATCAAGCCTACTAAAAATGAATGCATGGACTAGTTTTTCCAGGTCCTGTTGAGACATCAGATCTTTTATCCTTGAAATATTCTTGAGGTGATAGTAAGCTGACTTTGTTATTGTCTTAATGTGTTTTTCTAAGTTTAGGTCTGCATCCATCACTACACCCAAATTTCTCGCCTGGTTTGTGGTTTTTAGATGTATAGATTGAAGTTCTCTGGTGACCTGTAATCGTTTTTCTTTGGCGCCAAAGACTATTACTTCAGTTTTGTTTTTGTTTAGTTGGAGAAAATTGTGGCACAACCAGTCATTAATTTCCTCAATGCATTTACCAAGAGCCTGTACAGGGCCTCGGTCTCCTGGTGACATTGTGATATATATTTGTGTGTCATCTGCATAGCTGTGGTAGTTTATTTTGTTGTTCTTTATAATCTGTGCCAGTGGGAGCATGTAAATGTTAAACAGAGGGGGTCCCAAGATGGAACCTTGGGGAACTCCACATGTGATACTTGTCTGCTCGGATGTGAAGTTACCTATTGATACAAAGTATTTCCTGTTTTCTAAGTATGTTTTGAACCAGTTTAGTACAGTTCCTGAAAGACCTGCCCAGTTCTCCAGTCGTTTGAGTAATATGTTGTGGTCAACTGTATCAAATGCTGCACTGAGATCCAGTAAAACTAGGACTGACATTTTTCCACTGTCTGTGTTCAGACATATGTCATTAAACACTTTTGTCAGAGCGGTTTCAGTGCTGTGGTTCTGTCTAAAACCTGACTGGAAGGCATCGTAGCAGTTATTCTGTTTTAAGAAGTAATTGAGCTGTTGAGAAACTGCTTTTTCAATGATCTTACTTAAAAATGGGAGATTTGAGATCGGCCTGTAGTTTTTCATTTGTCTCTTGTCAAGATTGTCCTTTTTCAGTATAGGTTTGATTACAGCAGTTTTTAGTGGTTCTGGAAACACACCTGACATTAAGGAAAAGTTGACGATCTGTAACAGGTCTGACTCTAAAGTCTTTGAGACCTTTTTGAAAAAACTTGTTGGCAGGACATCTAAACAGCAAGAGGAGGAGTTCAGTTGACCTAAGATGTCCTCCAGGTCTTTGCTGTTAATCGGGTGAAACTGTTTGATGGTGTTTAAACAGTTTTTCGGTGGACACAGTACATATCCTGGATCTGCTGTTGATGTACTAACTGCTTGTCTAATCTTTTGGATTTTGTCTGTGAAGAATTTGGCAAAGTCATTGCAGGCCATGGTTGAATGAAGTTCAGCTGCCACTGGCACAGGAGGGTTTGTTAGCCTGTCAACTGTAGAAAATAAGACCCGAGCATTATGGCTGTTTTTAGTGATGATGTCAGAGAAGTAGGACCTTCTTGCACTCCTCAGTTGTAAATTATAATTGTGAAGTTTCTCTTTATAGATGTCATAATGAACCTGGAGGTTTGTTTTTCTCCATCTGCGCTCAGCTTTCCTGCACTCTCTTTTTTCATTTTTCACTAGTGTGGAGTTTCTCCATGGAGACTTTTTCCTTCCAGAGATAACCTTCACCTTAATGGGGGCAATAGTATCCATTACATTTAACATTTTTGCATTAAAGCTATTGACGAGCTCATTGACTGAACCTTTGGACAGGTCAGGTGTTAATGGGAAGACCTGGTTAAAGATCTCACTACTGTTTTCAGTTATACACCGTTTTGTGATCACTGCTGTTGATATATTTGTGTGGGCTGAGATTTTACTTTCAAAGAAAACACAGTAATGATCAGATAAGCCCACATCAGACACAGTAATGTTTGAAATGCTCAGGCTCTTGGAGATCAGTAGGTCGAGAGTGTGTCCTCTATTATGTGTGGCCTCTGTTACATGCTGAGTCAGCCCAAAGTTGCCCAGAGTGTTACTCAGGTATTTAGTCCCTTTGTCCTGAGGGTTGTCCACATGGATGTTAAAATCCCCAACAATAATTACACAGTCAAAATCAACACAGATCACAGACAGCAGTTCACTGAGGTCATTAAAAAAGTCTGTGCAGTATTTGGGAGGCCTGTAAACATTAAGAAACACAACTTTGGATGGGGCCTTCAGCTGTAAAGCCACATATTCAAAAGACTGAAAACTTCCAGGAGATAGCTGCTTACATTGAAATGATTCATTAAATAAGACAGCAACCCCTCCTCCTCTCCTGCTCACCCTGGCCTCACTGATAAAACTGTAGTTAGGAGGGGTCGTCTCGATGAGAACAGCTCCACTGTTATTTTGGTCCAACCAAGTTTCAGTTAAAAACATAAAATCAAGGCTGTGCTCAGTGATTAAATCATTAATTAAAAATGTTTTCCCAGCTAAAGATCTAACGTTTAATAAAGCCAACTTAAGTGTTTTAGAGGTATTACTTGTCCCCTCGTGTTTGGGAGCAGTCTGTGGCACACAAGGTATGTTTACTATATTTAAAGATCTTTCAGAGTGCAGCTCTCTGTGTTTTGACCAGGCCACATGTCTCCTTCTGTCACCTAAAAGTACAGAAATTTTAAAACCTTATAGTAAACAGGGTCCCAGCTTCTCCTGGGAAAAGTCACCACTGCCATAATCCTCGCAGCCCGGACCCTCCACACATCACACATCAGACTGCGGAGACAAAGCATGAAGGTGGTAAGGAGGAACTAAGGGGGGCGAGGCTGGGCAATGTGACTTCGATTGCTCTGTTGAGGGTGGGGCTCGGTGGCGAACCTTTGGCTGCTTTGGTGGGGGGTTTATGGGGGACAAAGAGGGATTGGGCCGGGGGGTAGATCTGAGCCCAGCATTGACCCGCTCCATCATCTCTTCAATGAATTTCAGGTGTGGGGAGGCGGGAGAAAGGGAGGGAGAGGAGGGTGATGGGGGTGATGGCCTGTCAGGGGTTTGGGGGACTGGGGAAGATCCTGGTCCTGGTCGTTGGTGTTGTTGAGAGAGTTGGAGGCAAATAGGGACCCCTCTTCTTGCCTCTTCTTGCCTCAGATGTCTCTCCTTTCTGAGGCTCTTCCCGGGTGGGGGCAGATGGAGCTCCTCCTCAAGGTTTCTGCTGGGCTTTGTCTGTTCTTGGAGTACTGTTTGTTCCTCTTTATGAGATAACTCCTTGTTTATCTCAGCCTTGGCTCCAAGCACAGATGGATGACATATGGAATAAAACAAGTTGGAGGTGAACAGTTTCACCCCTGACTTGTTAAAATTAAATCCATTTGCTTTAAACAGATGCCTGCGTTCCCAAAAAATATTAAAGTTGTTGATAAAATGCACTGAGTGGTCAGCACATGCTGATATAAGCCATTTATTCAGTGTAAACAGCCTGCTGAATCTCTCGTCTCCTCCTCTGACCGGCGGTACAGGCCCACTGATGAATACAGCTGCATTCAGAGAGTTTACAGTGTTTAATAATCCAATAAAGTCCCGTTTCAGAACCTCCGATTGTTGTTTGGACACATCGTTTGACCCTGTATGCAGGACAATGTTTGTCACAGTTGGATATTCATCTGCAATTTGAAGAATTCTCTCCTTCAGGATGTTGACCATATCGTTAGGAAAGCAGAGGACTTTAGTGTTCTTACCGCACATGCTTTGTACATCCTTTACGGCAGAGTCACCCACAATCAGCGTTTCAGGCCTAGCCTTTAGCTTTCCCCGTGGATTTTCAGGCCTTACTTCGCTACTTTTAGATGGATGGTTGTCCGATATAGATCCAGGGTCCTTTGATAGTGGAGCAAATCTGTTCTGCAGTTTCACATTCAGTTGTTTTGAAGGTTTGTTGTTAACCTTCCTATTCACGGTTCTCCAGTCCTGTTTCCTCTCGTGTACAGGGGTAGAAGAGCTTCTCTGTCTCGTAGGAAGTGAAGGCCAGTCGGTTTCAGAGATTTCAGCTCGCTGTGCCCTGCCTGTGGTACGTCCTCCCCCTTCCAGGAGACATGATTTATGTCTTGGTTTTGGACCAAGACAGTCCAAGGGGGGATTATCGCTTGAGGATTTATAATAGTGCACAAAGTCTACTTTCTTGGTCATGTTATCTGTGCTCCTTAGCTGTGTGCTAGCTTGCTCATAGCCATTGTTTTGAGTCAAAGGCAAGGTTGTTTCATTTCCACACAGTCCATTTACCTCCACGTTTACTTCTAAGCAATGAATTTTTGTCTCCAGTGCTGCAATCTTCTGCAGGAGGCTGTGGTAGTCATCTGTGGAGAGGGAAGGCATCTTGTTGCTAGTTAGCCTAGCGGTTAGCACCTTTCTAGGCTATCGAGGCTGCTCGGTGCCCAGACGCTGTAATCAGGCTTCAGCTGTGTCTAGGCCACAGACACACGGAGCGCTGAGGATAAGGTAACTATAAAAATGTTGCTGTTTCTGTTAAGAACACTTTAGTCCTAATGATCTATAAGTGTCCAGAAGCTATCGCAGGTAAGCTCATATGGAAAAAAGGGAAAAAATCAGCATAAAAATCGGTAAAAATCAATAAAAGAAGCAAAGCATTTAGAGAGCAAAGAGATGAAGCGTCCACACTCACAAAGGGGGAGGAGCCCCCTTTATTCAGTAGCTATACCTGGATTATAGCCACTCTTTAGTCATAATTACCTCATCTCTGATAACAAGTGGAATAATAAATTCTTAATTTCCAAAGAATATTGCTTCCTCCTTAAAGAGAAGTTATACTGTTCAAAGATTCTTCTGTCAGGATTGTAAAAAAAAAAAAAAGATGTGATTATTTACAATTCCCTGCTCCACCAAAGGCTAAGCAAATCATATAAGAATAATGTATCCATATGGAAGTAATAGCTGAGATTAAAGCTTAAAAACTCAAATGACTGCACATTCTGTGAAGCTGGGAATAAAACAGCCAGTTTTTAAATGGCAGTTTAAACTTGTTCAATGCCACAACAACAAATCCTCACCTTTAGTAGTGCCATGCATCGCTTGCAAGACAGCAACGCCTCCTTCTTTTAAAAGTCAGCCATAATCCTCAAATCTGAGATTTTACATGTTATAGTGTTTTCTCAGTGCTTATTTTTCAATTTCCAGATTTTTGTGTAGGAATACAAGCTGGTTGACAGAGTCAGGACACTTCTCTGTGCATTTACTATGTCTCCTGCAGAGGGGAATGAAATTCATTCATTCATTTATTTACTTACATTTTTTCTTCTTTATCACAGCCACCACAGTTTCCAGCAGTCTGGAACAGGCCTCACTGGTCTCTGCTTCAGACAAGAAGGGCAGGTCCTTAAACCGAGGATCAACAGTTGATGCCACTGTTTTGAGTCTACTGTGTGGGAGGTGATCTGTGATGATCACGGAGAGGACATCGACAGCCTGGTGACATGCAATACGCACTATATTAACTTTTGTGTGGATAACACCCCACCCTCCAGGACTGTGTGGTGTTTCTCCAACAACAAACCTTGGATTACCCCAGAAATTAAAGCTGTCCTCAAGCAGAAGAGGAGGGCCTTCAAATCTAGAGACAAGAAGGAGCTGAAAAGGGTGCAGAGAGAGTTGAGGGGACTGATAAGGAATGGGAAGGATAGCTACAGGCAAAAGATGGAGAACCAGCTTCAACAAAACAACGTTTGCGAAGTCTGGAGAGGCCTTAGAACCATCTTGGGCCACAAAGAACTCTCTGCCTGGGAGGGATGTGAGGTGGGCAAATGAACTGAATCATTTCTTTAATAGGTTTGATTCAGCCATGAGGCAGTCTTCAACATCAGCTGCAAACTCACCCACCCCTACTGCTGCACAGTAGGGTCTGACACCTCAGACACTTCACACCTCCTCTATTCACCCTGCTCACTCCCCCCACCCCCAACAACAGCATCCAATACACACTCAACACAAGGCTCCAGCCTGTCTCTCTCAACCACCCAGGGTAGGAGGGAACTGAGGAGGATTAAAGCCAGGAAAGTTGCAGGTCCAGATGGCATCAGCTCAAGGGTCGTCAGGTCCTGCGCAGACCAACTGTGTAGGGTGATGGAGCACCTCTTCAACCTGAGCCTGAGGCTGGGGAGAGTCCCACAGCTCTGGAAAACCTCCTGTGTTGTACCAGTGCTCACCACTGTGAGAATCATGTTCTTTGATTTCTCCAGTGCCTTCAACACCATTCTTCCCACTGCCCTGAAGGACAAGCTGGAGAACTCAGGAGTGGACCATCACCTCACTACCTGGATTTTGGACTACCTCACCGACCGACCACAGTATGTGAGAACTCAGGGCTGTGTGTCGGACAGGGTCGTCTGCAGTATGGGGGCCCCACAGGGAACGGTTCTGGCACCGTTCCACTTCACCATCTACACTGCAGACTTCTCCCACAACTCCACCCGGTGCTTCCTGCAGAAGTTCTCTGACGACTCTGCAATAGTCGGCCTCATCACTGATGGGGATGACAAGGAGTACAGAGAACTGACACAACGCTTTGTGGACTGGTGCCAGCAGAACCACCTCCAGATCAATGCCAGTAAATCCAAGGAGCTGGTGGTAGACTTCCGCAGGCACAAACATCCTCCACTGCAACCACCGAACATCCAAGGTATGGACATTGAGGCTGTGGACAGCTACAGGTACCTTGGTGTTCATCTAAACAATAAACTGGACTGGACTCATAACTCAGACGCCCTCTACAGGAAAGGGCAGAGCAGACTGCACCTGCTGTGGAGACTCTTTTGGAGTGAAGGGCCCACTCCTGAAGACCTGAAGACCCAAATTTCCCACACGTGGGACTAATTAAGGTTATCTTATCTTATCTTATGCATAGTGTCTCCCTCTCAGTTACATATCTCTTTCACAGATCTTCTGCTATGGCAGTCTTAATTTCCCTTACTGTCGGTGTATCATCAACACTTTCTTGTGCACCCATCACAAGCTTGGCATGAAGAGGAGCAATGATGGACAGGGTTGGCATGCTCTCCTCTGACATCACCAGAGTGGCGTCCTTCATAGGCTTGAGTGCCCTGACAACTTCTTCTGCACATGTGATGTCAGACTCACTTAATGTGAAAATTACTTTTTCACTCTTCCTGACTTCTGCAGAAAGCAGAGCAGCACAGATGGCTGGTTGCTGTTCTAAAAATCATTCTATCATATCATAGGAGCTGTTCAATCTTGTAATTATGTCCATGATCAATCTGTGATCTGGTAGCTGAAGGAGGCACTGTTTCTGCTTCAACTGATTGCTGGCTGTGGTGCTGCGCCTGAAAAAGGCTGTTACACGTCAGATCCTCCCGAGAAGCCGCACCATGGATTGTATTTTCAGTGCTTTCTGTGAGGCGAGATTCAGACTGTGTGCAAAACATTGTATGTGCATCATGCCTGCAAGTCTAGCAGCGACAGCCATGTTTGGTGCATTATCGGTACCAACAACAAGGTCCTTTGCGTTCAATCCCCATTCAATCACAGCGTCAGTTAGTAACGCTGCAATGTTTTCACCTGTGTTACTGTCATGCATGGCCCATGTTTGTAGTACATGAGACTGAAGTTTCCATTGGTCCGTTATGTGACGTGCTGTAACAGTTACGTACAATTCAGTGGCTCTCGAACTCTAAGCATCGCATGTCAATGCAACTGTCTCCGACAAGCTGTCCAGCACTGTCACTTTGACTTCTTGGTACAACTTTGGCAAAGCGATGTCCGTGATGTGTTGTCAGGAAGGAACGGTGTAACGGGGCTCCAGCGTTTTAATCATATTACGAAATCTTTTATTCTCCACAACACTCAGAGGGCACATGTCTTTGCAAATAAAAACAAGTACTGACTGCATTATTTTTGTTGTACGAGTTGAAGTTGCTGGTAGTTTCAAAAAGTTAACTTCTTCAACACCATAACTTTGTCGTTATGGTGTCTAGACACGTGTGTTCGTAAATTTGTTGTATTACCTGAATATTTGACTCTGGTGGTGCAGATTTTATGGGTGCGTTGCTCTTGTCATAGTCTTTACTGCCTTCTTTTGTCCTAAATCCAAAATAAGTCCACATATCAGCTTTAAAAGCTGTTGGGGCCGGCTGTATCCTCTCCTCTTCAGTCATCAGTTAGCTAGCACAACTGGCCACACATCCACTGTTTTACTTCGTTGGTTTTGGCAAACTAGACGCTTCTACAGTTATCGAGAGACCTTGTTTTTCCGTCAACGTAAAGGCGGTAAAAACTGCAAACAAGTGGCCAGAGTTTGAATTGCAACATACAAAAGAAATACACAGTAAATGCATGTAATTTTTCAAATGAAAAAAAAATCAATAACACAGATTTTGAATATCCATTCAGTATCATTACATGAAATATCACGATATTTCGATGTATTGATATTTTCTTACATCCCTACATGCTATAAGTGCGTATATAAACATAAATTTGCAGTCCGACTGAAATAGTCTCATGGGCCGTATTCCTATCCGGGGGGGTGGACGTGCCCCACCCCTGGCATAGACTCTCAAGCAACAGGCACTTTGCTCTACCTACGGTTTATTGAGGTTATAGTTAACCCTCTCAGGCTCAAATTAAGTTTTAGTTGCTATTGCACAACCAAGTCCTCCAGTGGTACTTCTGAGTAAAAAAAACTCATAAAATATGTATGTGGGGTAATCAGGTTGTTAGTTTTTAACTGTTGCAAATCTGCAACGCCTGCCTTGAGAGGGTTAATCTCAGGAAGAGTCTTCCTGAACAACTCACTCTGCAGCCCCATAAACTAACTCCACCCCCACTGACCACTCAACATTTTTCATGCAGTACAGCCAAAACATGTCTCTTTTTTTTTTTTTTTTTTTGCGACATTACGTGATGGCAGAGCTTCAGTTCATCCTTTGTCATTTTTTTTTTTTTTTTTAATAAATAGGACAGGGGGAATGAATGAGAGAGAGAGGGGGAGAGAAAGAAAGAAAACCAAAGGGGAGAAGAGACGGTGAGAAGGGGGGGGAAGAGAGACAAAAAAAAAAAAACTCCTGGGTCACCTGTATGGAGAAAAAACAAACAAACAAACAAACAAACAAACAGAGGAGACAGCAAACAACAAAGAGCAACATAATAATAGAGAAAACAAAGCACCATCACAATAAACTAGCTAGTCATAGATATCAGTATTTACTAAGTAATAAACAATATTGTGCAGCACGCAAGATAGACAGCGCACAGTGTGCTTTGAGGCAGCAGCCAAGAAAGCTTTAGTCCGCGTCTGTGAATACCCATGTGTGCATACCTGTGTGGATCAGCATGCTTGCATTCCAAAGGTTTCTCCATGTAATGATCTGCTAGGGAGTGTGGGGGGGCCTCAGCCCCGTCCTCCAGGGTGTGAAGCGGGTATGGAGGAGATCAAAACTCCAGACATCCAGAGGCCCCCAGAACACAAAAGACCATGGAAGACCAACAGAGGGGCAGCCGCGCCACTGTTCCAGTAAGAGCTGAGGAGAGTCCCAGATGAGGGCTCACTCAGCAGCCGCGGAGCAGAAGCCAGGGGGGGTTGCAGTGACGCGCCCGTGAGCTCCGCCGGCCCCCAGCTGCGCCTGAGTGACCGAGCCCTAGGCCGAGAGGCCGGGGGCACCCCACCTCCAAAGGGGGCCCGAGCGGGCCCCAGGCCCCAGGCCCCGACAAGCGGCCGCCAGGGAGTGAGCCGGTGTGTACCCGGACGCCCACCCCCAGACACAAAGAACCACCAACACACCGACACCTGAGGGAGTCCGCCACCGGCAGGGGAAGTGGTGGTGGGTGGAGATAGGCCTCCAAACCTTGGAGGGCCTGAGGTGTCCCCAGAGAGGTGGCGTCTGATACCCAACCTGACATATAGACACAGACATACAGGCACACACAGACACAAACATCCATTCCCACCCTCATGCTCTCATATGCACTCACTCCACACTCAACCAACGTGGAGACAGACATAAAGAGACGCTGTACACACAATCACACTCCCCAAGCGTACTCTACAATCCGGGTCTAGGTACCCTTGCCCCTGGAGGGGGGAATTGCACCCAGACCCAGGTGGTGTTACCCTTTTCCCTGCGGTGGGGAGAGGCAGACCACCCCGACTCCGCAGCAGCAGGGAGGCCCCACACTCCAGACCGCAGCCGGACGGCCAACTCCTCCTACTAGCCCTCCCGCTCCAGCAGGCCGCAGAGAATGGGGGTGGGAGAAGACTCCAAACCTCCCTCCACCCGCTCATTGTAGTGTTGATGCATATGTGTTCTAAGGTGCAATTAAAACCCAGGAGGGCATGGAGCTACCTGCCAAGGAGCAGCAGGTAAGCGCATAGTCCCTCCTGCTAACCCTCAATGACTAAGTGTATTTAAAATTGAGAGGTGGGCAACGACGTCAGGGGTGAGGTATACACCCTGATGGTAATTTGGACTCCGTGATTGTGCCCACCCCCAAGATCCTATATGTATGTGTAATGAGAGTGTGAATAATGTGAATGTCTAAGATGTGGGATAAAATTGAGGCAGAGGCAGCCAGAAGGGGACAGGGGGGGGGGTAGCCTCCTCTGCACCCTGGTGACATACCCCCACTCCAAGGCCCTGCATGTGTGGGTGGTTGTGGAGGAGCGGGAAGAGGGAGGCAGCTGGAGATGGGGAGGGAAGGAAGGGAGGGGCAGGTAACCCCTCCCTGGGGCCAGCTCCCCCGCTGACCCCAGTAGGCACTCCCACCCTCCGCGACCCGCCAGGGAAGGGGGGCCCAGGCCCATCAGACCGGGGCCCAGTGCAGTAGCGCCCCCCGGCTCCACAGAGCCCTGGACGGTCCACCCAACCCCACCACAGAGAAAACTGCACCCACCCCACCAACCACACATCTTCCAGACTACATAAGACGGTAAACGCCCAGGCTGAGATCTTCCTCCACCTCTCCTGTATCTCCCCCTCCTGCAGAGAGTTCCTGAGAGAAGAAAGCTCCTGCCAGATGTGACCATCCCCCCCACCAGTTGAAGAGCCCCCCAGGCGGCTCGATGCACCGGCGGCACCCTGCTCCAGGGCCGGGCCCCCATGCACCCACCCGCCCACAACCCCGGCAACACACCAACCAGGACCCGAGCCCCCGAGGCCCGGCCCGGGCCCCCGCCCAGAGACGGAGCACCCCCAGAACCTCACGCCCATCCCGGACCCACCCAGGGGCAGCCAGGTTGCCAGGTCAGTAACCCACGTCCGTCAGCACAGACCCTCCCCTAGCCCCGCTGCACGCAGCCGCGAGGAAACAGTCACCTGAGAGCCAACAGAGCCCTCAACCGGACGTGACCGCTACCCCGGGTTGAGCCCCCCAAGGAAGATGCCTCCGGGGAACCCCCCGACGCCCTAAGCCTGTCCCTACCCCCTCACCAATCACAACAGTGAAGGCGGGACCAAACTATGACCCCCCACCCCCACTAGGTGATGGAGCTGATAAAAGGGGCCCAGAGCAATTGATCTGATGTGGTGGCAGAGGCTGTGTCAAGACTAATGTAATCTAATAGATAATTTCTATATTGGTTAGAATTAAGATTATTTTTATTTTTCCAGTTCATGAGGACTGTTTTCTTGGCTATGCATAGGGCAGTGAAGATCATATGGGCGATATTCTTTTCTGAAGTGATATTATCTAAGCTGCCCAACAAACACACTAAGGGGGAGGTTGGAATGTTACATTTCAGACATTTTGATAAGTCTTCACATATCTCGCGCCAAAACTTTTGCACTGGTGGACAGAACCAAAGAGCGTGGATGTAATTGTCTGGTGTATTGCCTTGACAGTGTGAGCAGTTGTTGGAAGATGTAAAGCCCATCTTGAACATCCGATGACCTGTATAGTGCACTCTATGAAGTATTTTGTATTGTATTAATTGCAGACTGGGATTTTTAATTAATTTAAAAGTTTTTAAGCAAATCTGAGACCAGAAGTTTTGGTCTAGGTTGACTGATAAATCTGCTTCCCACTTTGCAGTAGGAAGGGATATTGATTCATCTAATTTAGAAAGTGTTCTGTATATTTTAGATAATAATTTGGGGGATTTAAGAGTAAGAAAATGTGCCGCACTTAGTGGTGTTTGTAATTCAACTTGACTGAGGTTAAATTTCTTTTTTACTATGGATTTAATTTGTTGATATTCTAAAAACCTTGTCTTGTTGATCCCATATTGTTCAACTAGTCTGTCAAATGGAATAAATTCTGTTCCCTCTAATATATGTTCTAAGTATTTAATTCCTTTACAACTCCATTCTGGGAAATTAATCATATTATTGTTTTGTAATATGTCAGGGTTATTCCAGATAGGTGTACGTTTGCATGGGATTAATGAAGACTCCGTTATTTTTAGAAACTCCCACCATGCTGTTAGAGAAAAGCTGATGTTGATACTTTTAAAGCATTCATGTCTTTTGATGTTTGAGCTAATAAATGGTAGGTCTGAAATCTCTAGATCCTTGCATAGTGCCTGTTCAACATCTAGCCAGGGCTCAACTAAGAAGGTATGTTTTAACCATTCTGAGATGAACTGAAGCCTATTGGCTAAGAAGTATTGGTGAAAATTAGGCAGATCTAATCCTCCTCTATCCTTGGTTCTTTGTAGCGTTTTTAAGCTGATACGCGGGGGTTTATCTTTCCAAAGGAATTTGGAAATATATGAATCCAGAGATCTGAACCAATCTTGTGATGGTTTGTTAGGGATCATCAAAAATAAGTAATTTATTTTTGGCAAGATCATCATTTTTATAGTGGCGACCCTTCCCATGAGTGATATGGGTAAAGATTTCCATCTAGTCAGATCGCCTTCTACTTTCTTTAGAAGTGGGATGTGGTTTAGTTTAGTTAAGTCTGAAAGCTTAGGAGAGATATTAATACCTAAATATTTAATGTTTCCGGATTGCAGTGGGGCAGAGGAAGAATTATGGAAGGAGCAGTTAATGGGGAGAACTGTAGATTTTGGCCAGTTAATTGAATAATCTGAAACTCTTGAAAACCAGTTTATTAAAGTAATTACCTCAGAGAGGTTGGTTTGTGTGTTTTGCAGAAAAAGCAACACATCATCCGCATAGAGACTGATTTTATGTTCTATGTTCTTACATTTTATGCCCTTAATTGTTGTAGCCTGTCTAAATGCTGCTGCTAGAGGTTCGATAAAAATTGCAAAAAGTGAGGGGGAGAGTGGGCATCCCTGTCTGGTGCCCCTCAGGAGACAGAAGCTGGAGGATGTCTGGTCATTTGTTCTGATACGAGCCGTTGGGGAATTGTATAATATTCTTATCCAGTTTATGAAAGAGTTTCCAAAACCAAATTTGTGTAAAGTTGCGAATAAAAATTTCCAATTAACTCTGTCAAATGCTTTTTCTGCATCTAGAGATAATATTATGGCTTCGATGTTTTTATCGTATGAGTAGTCTATTAAATTAAGTAATCTACGAGTGTTTGTTGAGGAGTGCCGACCTTTTATGAAACCAGTTTGGTCAGGATGAATTAAGAGGGGGGTCATTTTCTCTAATCTCTTTGAGAGAGCTTTGCAGATTATTTTAAGGTCTACATTTAAAAGAGAAATTGGACGATAGCTTGAGGGAAATAAAGGGTCTTTGCCTGGTTTTAGCAGGAGACTAATGTTGGCAGAATTCATATTTGGTGGTAGTCTGCCCTTTTCCTCGATTTCCTGCAACATGCTGTGGAATACTGGTGCCAAAATTGTCCAGAATTCTTTGTAGAATTCTGCAGGGAAGCCGTCTGGACCTGGAGCCTTATTATTGGGCATACTTATCAGGGCTTCCTGGAGTTCACTTGGCGTCAGTGGCGAATCCAATTCCATTGCTTGACTGTCTAGTAATTTTGGAAGAGTTACGTTGTCAAGAAACAGATCAATTTCATTTTTAGATGGGTTTATTTGTGGTGAGTATAAAGTTTCATAGAAATCCCTAAAAATGTTGTTTATTCTTCCAGGATCATATATTGTGTTCCCCGATAAATCTTTAGCAGCACATATAGTTGTTTTTTCTTTATTTATTTTTAGCTGGTTAGCTAGAAATCGACCTGATTTGTTACTGTGTTCAAAATTCTGCAAGCGAAGTCTTTGTATAAGGAATTGTGTTTTTTTATTAATAGTTTCATTTAATTCTAGTTTTGTTTTGCATATTTTGTTCAATGTTTCCTGATCTTGGTGGGACGCGTAGGCTTCTTCTAGTGATTTGATGTTTTTTTCTAATTCCTGAATATTTTTGTTTTCTTCTTTCTTTTTGTGTGATGAGAAAGAAATTATTTTACCTCTCATCACAGCTTTCCCTGCTTCCCATAGAACAGAAGCAGATATTCCGGGAGTGTCATTAAAGTCTAAATATGAAGTCCATTCCTTTTTAAAGTATTTAATAAAGTCTTCATCTTTAAGTAGTGATATATTAAATCTCCAGTTTTTACTTGGCGTAGTATTATTCTTGTGCATTAGTGTTAAAGATACAAACATGTCTCTTAAGGTGGTGTTGGAGAGGCGGATGTTGTCCAAGATAAAGACAATGTTGGATAACACCTCCCACCCACTCCATAACATGCTGGTCAGTCACAGGAACACGTTCAGTGAGAGACAGATTACCGAAAAGCACCACTGAACGACACAGGAAATCTTTCCTGCCTGTGGCTCCCTGTACAACGCATCCACTTAACACACTGTTTACTGCAACAGCTACACCCTTTTTGCACATGTTCTTCCTTTTTCAGCTATTTATTAATAAGTGGATTTTGTGTATATACACTGGGGCAAAAAAGTATTTAGTCAGCCACCGATTGTGCAAGTTCCCCCACCTAAAATGATGACAGAGGTCAGTAATTTGCACCAGAGGTACACTTCAACTGTGAGAGACAGAATGTGAAAAAAAAATCCATGAATCCACATGGTAGGATTTGTAAAGAATTTATTCGTAAATCAGGGTGGAAAATAAGTATTTGGTCAATAACAAAAATACAACTCAATACTTTGTAACATAACCTTTGTTGGCAATAACAGAGGTCAAACGTTTACTATAGGTCTTTACCAGGTTTGCACACACAGTAGCTGGTATTTTGGCCCATTCCTCCATGCAGATCTTCTCGAGAGCAGTGATGTTTTGGGGCTGTCGCCGAGCAACACGCACTTTCAACTCCCGCCACAGATTTTCTATGGGGTTGAGGTCTGGAGACTGGCTAGGCCACTCCAGGACTTTCAAATGCTTCTTACGGAGCCACTCCTTTGTTGCCCGGGCAGTGTGTTTTGGATCATTGTCATGTTGGAAGACCCAGCCTCGTTTCATCTTCAAAGTTCTCACTGATGGAAGGAGGTTTTGGCTCAAAATCTCACGATACATGGCCCCATTCATTCTGTCCTTAACACAGATTAGTCGTCCTGTCCCCTTGGCAGAAAAACAGCCCCATAGCATGATGTTTCCACCCCCATGCTTCACAGTAGGTATGGTGTTCTTGGGATGCAACTCAGTATTCTTCTTCCTCCAAACACGACGAGTTGAGTTTATACCACAAAGTTCTACTTTGGTTTCATCTGACCACATGACATTCTCCCAATCCTCTGCTGTATCATCCATGTGCTCTCTGGCAAACTTCAGACGGGCCTGGACATGCACTGGCTTCAGCAGCGGAACACGTCTGGCACTGCGGGATTTGATTCCCTGCCGTTGTAGTGTGTTACTGATGGTGACCTTTGTTACTTTGGTCCCAGCTCTCTGCAGGTCATTCACCAGGTCCCCCCGTGTGGTTCTGGGATCTTTGCTCACCGTTCTCATGATCATTTTGACCCCACGGGATGAGATCTTGCGTGGAGCCCCAGATCGAGGGAGATTATCAGTGGTCTTGTATGTCTTCCATTTTCTGATGATTGCTCCCACAGTTGATTTTTTCACACCAAGCTGCTTGCCTATTGTAGATTCACTCTTCCCAGTCTGGTGCAGGTCTACAATACTTTTCCTGGTGTCCTTCGAAAGCTCTTTGGTCTTGGCCATGGCGGAGTTTGGAGTCTGACTGTTTGAGGCTGTGGACAGGTGTCTTTTATACAGATGATGAGTTCAAACAGGTGCCATTCATACAGGTAACGAGTGGGGGACAGAAAAGCTTCTTACAGAAGACGTTACAGGTCTGTGAGAGCCAGAGATTTTCCTTGTTTGAGGTGACCAAATACTTATTTTCCACCCTGATTTACGAATAAATTCTTTACAAATCCTACCATGTGAATTCATGGATTTTTTTTTCCACATTCTGTCTCTCACAGTTGAAGTGTACCTCTGGTGCAAATTACTGACCTCTGTCATCATTTTAAGTGGGGGAACTTGCACAATCGGCGGCTGACTAAATACTTTTTTGCCCCACTGTATATGCCTGTATATATTGTGCTATTCTTACTTAGTGTTTTGTCTGTCTTTGTTACTGTTTGTTTATACTGGAGCACTGTAATCAAAAATAATTTCCCCTAGGGATCAATAAAGTATTCTGATTCTGATTAAGCTGCTCTTGTTCACAATAATATGACACATCTGATTATTGTTGCTGTGTATTTGTGATCCAAAGCTCAGAGGCTTTTGTGTTTTTATTGATTCTCTTTTTGTTCTACTGACATAACACATTCAGTGCGTAGAAACTTATATCATCATACAGTATAACTGCAGGTGTGGGCGGGGTCACACTCAAAAACAGCAGAAGTTAACCAGACCAAACCCTGCAGGATTAACCTGAGTGTCCCAGTCCTGGACCGTTTGTTTAACCAGGAGGATCCAAGGCCTGATATTTGTTGCTGTATTATAAGTATTCTTGTTTTATTGTTATTGTTATTTACTTTATTGTTGTTAAATACATATCAATTCAAAATTGTTAAAAGTTAGTGTTATGTTCCTACATGTTAAAAATACTTGTAAATAAAATTCAGTTCAGTGACAATTGCTGTTTGTTTTAATCAATTTATCCATAACATAAAACTTTTAAACTAGTGCAACACATATAACTGTCATGGTGCGCTGTGTGGCAGGCAGGGATTGGACCCAAACTCACGGAGGCAGAACGTGAACTTGAAAACAGGTTTAATGCTGACCAAAGGAAAACCAAACAGAAAACCTAAACTGGAAACACATTAAAGAGAGAGAGATGAAAGAAAAGCTGATGATGAGAGCAGAGAGAGGAAGGTGTACTTACCGTGCAGGAGGATCACAAACACCACAAACATCTTCATGTTCCTGTCAAACTCAGAGACTCTTTAAAAGCCCTTCAGGACATCAGCTCACAGCAGCTTCACTTTCCTCTGCTGATCATCTACTGACACTCTCACACTGCTTCACTGTCACAGCTCAGAGTTCAGCTTCACACTTTGTTAAAGCACATCTGTGGAATGAAGTCCGACCGGCCACAGATCACTTCTGAGGAAAGAGGAGGACGTCGGCTTTCCTCGTAGTTTCACGCCCGAGCGCTCCGGTTGGAGGCGGCTGCTGCGGCCTCACCCTGACACGCACAAAGCTCCGCCTCCAGTCCTGACCATGAAACATCCACTGTAGCTACAACGATGCAGATGTGACCCTCAGCAGCTGGATTTCCTCTCCATAGATGTGTTTCCATGCAGATCATGGACATAAAGCAGCTCCAGGATGAAGAGTGTGAAAGAACTTCTTCCACTACAGTATTCATTACAGCACTGTGGCACTCCACAAACCCTCACACTGTCTCAATCCCTGTTTCCAGTTTACTGAGAGAAGGCCTGAAGCTCAGCCAATCACAGGACAGGAAGTGATCAGCTGACACAGTGATTTGAAGCTGTCAGGGTGAGGCTGCTTCATGCAGGTGTGAAACTATGAGGAAGCTGAATGCCTCCTCTTTCCTCAGAAGTGATCTGTGGCAGTCTGCCATCATGTTTGGCTGCTCACACTAAATGTGACTCACTGGAAGTAAAACTACATGTAAATAGGTGTGTGTCAGGTATATTTAATTTTCTGTCAGGGACTGAAACTAACAAATATTTTCAGACACAGGAAAATTTGTGGAGGCAAAAATGTGTCTTTAAATGATCTTTAATCAAGTTTGGATTCAAACATTTGTAAAATACTTCATGTTATTTTTTATTTGTGTCTGGATTGAGGCACAAATGATTTTGTTTGTATATCTTAGTTTGTGCCTGATGATCACATCATACACAGCTGCAACTCTCAGAAGCCAAAATTCTTTCTGCATTATTTATTAGATTTTTACGCACCAGTCTACCGTTGCTTACAGCTCTGTCGACCGCTGTTGGTTTTTTTTTAAATGACCTCCGACAAGGAAGCCTCTTTTCTGCTGTTTAATACAGGAGAAATTTAAATTTTTAAAATGATGCCAAACTGCAAAACACTTGGCTGTCTCTAATAAAACCTCTTTACCTGATGCTGCTGAAGAAAAGCAGAGTAATGTTCATATGTTGATTCATGGTTTTCTTCAGTTTTTGTTCTACTGCAGAATATTTTTAAGGTTGTCAGGCCAGGAAAATCTCCTTCATGTTTTTCTGTGTTTTATCCTCAGTTACTTTGACACAAAGGCATCTGCTGTGACGTTTACACCTCTGATGAAGTCTCACAAGTGTCAGTGCAGATAAATGATCAGAATTATAATATTTATGACTGTCTGAGGAAAAATTGAATCAAATTGAATAGGGGATCAAACGGCATCAGATAATGAGCCACATACAATAAACTCAGAGCCCACTGAGAGTAAATGGGGGGAAAGTGTTTACATTTGGAAGAGAGTGGTTTGACCAGTTTCCCTGGTTAAGACACAGTAAAGCTGACAACATGATGCACTGAATTTACTGTGGTGTGTGTGGAAAGACTGTATGGACAGCAATTTAAAAAAAAAAGTGCACATATAAAACTGAGGTGCACCAGTTCAACCATGGCAAAAAGTTTCATTACTGCTTTTGCTATAATGGTCATATTTTATTAGAAGTTTATTAGGAGTTTGTATTTTGAGATATTAGAATCAAAACAGAAAAGAAAAAGAAAGAAAGAAATTGGTGAGGAAGTTTACAGAAGGAGAGGGAGAGAAAAACACTGAGGATCTGCTCCAAACCTGCCCTAAGAAAAACAAACAAAACAAAAACAATCAAACACACACACACAACAAAACCAAGCGCGCCACAGGCCCAGAGATCCAAGACCCAAAGACCTCCTCACCCCCAAGCAGGGGCCTGACAGAGCCAGGGGGGCAGGCCCCACCAAGCAGCCATTAGCCAGTACTTTGTCTTAGTCAAGAACCACCAATTTGACAATTCATTGAAAGTACCATCGACCATCCCAATGCTTTTCCTTACATTTTAGCCGTATTTTTCTAATTCTGTCAGCTCTTTAATGACTAAGAACTTTGCCTGCTCCGGTATTCCGTTTAACTTAATGAACACCTTACAATCTGTTGTCCAGCTTGACTGTATTTTCTTCTGTTTCCTTAATAATCTTGCTTGTCTTGCAATATCTGTGTTTTTCTTGATTAGGTGTTCATTAACATACACATTCGTTCCTTTCAACTTCCTTCCTTGCTTCAGTAGCTCCTTTTTCTGCTTCCTATTAACAAATCTTATAATAATGGCAGGTTTTTGATTCTTGTTTTTCCTTGGAAGAGTATGGCACCCCTCAATGTCCTTACTATCCATTTCAATGCCTTTACTATTGAAAAAGGCCATTACCTGTTCTTCCAGGCAGCGCAACTCTTGCTCAGGCGGCTCCCCTCTCTCTTCTGCTACTGCTCGTGCATATGTCTGGTGCCTATGGATTCTTCGATACCCAACATCCACAATGACGGCGAAACAACTAGTAGCTCAGTGTTCCAACATTCGAAAGAAGGGACTGCTCTCACAGCTAGAGATTTACGAGGTACAACACAAATGCTACGGCAAGGAGGAGTCAGGACGCCAGGTCAGGGGGGAGATATCATCACCCCCACCCGAGATTGGGTACATAGCCCCAAGTGCGATAGGAGAAGGATCGTGGAGTGCGAGAGGAACTGACCTGAAAAATAGGATCAAGAAAGACCCAAGAAAGAGGAGGGAGATGAGGAACCATCATGGAAGGACAGGCCCCTGCACGGTATGTACCACCGGCAGATAGAGGAGGTGGCTGATATCCAGAAATCCTACCAGTGGCTGGACAAAGCTGGACTGAAAGACAGCACAGAGGCACTAATCATGGCAGCACAAGAACAAGCTCTGAGCACAAGATCCATAGAGGCTGGGGTCTATCACACCAGGCAAGACCCCAGGTGCAGGCTGTGTAAAGATGCCCCAGAGACAATCCAGCACATAACAGCAGGGTGCAAGATGCTAGCAGGCAAGGCATACATGGAACGCCATAACCAAGTGGCCGGCATAGTGTACAGGAACATCTGTGCCGAGTATAACCTGGAAGTCCCGAGGTCAAAATGGGAGACGCCCCCAAGGGTGGTGGAGAATGACCGAGCTAAGATCCTGTGGGACTTCCAGATACAGACGGACAAAATGGTGGTGGATAACCAACCGGACATAGTGGTGGTAGACAAACAGAAGAAGACGGCCGTAGTGATCGATGTAGCGGTTCCGAATGACAGCAATATCACGAAGAAGGAACACGAGAAGCTGGAGAAATACCAAGGGCTCAGAGAAGAGCTCGAGAGGATGTGGAGGGTGAAGGTAACGGTGGTCCCCGTGGTAATCGGAGCACTAGGTGCGGTGACGCCCAAGCTAGGCGAGTGGCTCCAGCAGATCCCGGGAATAACATCGGAGATCTC
This sequence comes from Rhamphochromis longiceps, assembly GCF_057381845.1. NCBI lineage: Eukaryota > Metazoa > Chordata > Actinopteri > Cichliformes > Cichlidae > Rhamphochromis > Rhamphochromis longiceps. The sequence goes on from NC_140559.1 coordinate 2,346,639, forward strand.
TGTCCAGAAGAGCGCAGTCCTGGGAACAGCTAAGATACTGCGCAGGACCCTCAAGCTCCCAGGCCTCTGGTAGAGGACCCGAGCTTGAAGGATAAACCGCCCACAGGGGCGTGCTGGGTGGTTTTTTTTTTTGGTTTTTTTTTATGTGTATATTAGGGGTGCAACGATACACAAAATTCACGGTTCGGTTCGGTTCGATACTTTGGTGTCACGGTTCGATATTTTTTCGATACAAAAAAATGTTCATGCATTTTTAATTTGTCATTTATTAAAATTATAAATATATATTTTAACTCAAAAGTACAGTTTTTAAATTTAACCCTAACCCTTGTGCGTGTTTTTTATTTTGACAGCGAATGCGCACCTGCGGACCACTTATGTGCAGCCCTGGTTATTTAGCTCATCATATTGCAGCCACAGAAATTCTTTTGTCCATGAAACCATAAAGCTGCACTTTCTTTTTGCCTTATAGTCTGATTTGTCATAACTTCTCCGTTTTGTGGTAAGCTTTTCTTTGGCTGTCACTTCTTCACCCTGACCTGTCTTATTTGGCTCAGCAGAACTGAAATGCTTTTACACACGCACTCACATAAGCTCAGCGATTCTCTGCGCGATCAACCTCTCACATGTTTAAGCTTGCTGCGGGAGATTTCACTTGTCATGTTTGCATAGTAAGCTAACGATTAATAAGACGATGTCAGAGGAATTGGTGCACAAATTATCATCACTCACAGATCAGTGCTGTCGCTCTCTATACACAGTTCGCACGATTGCAAAGTGAAAGCAAAAAAACAAGCGCAAATTCAAACGCGACTTCAATATGTCACATATTGACAGTGGCTCACCGATGCCAATGACATAATTACCCAGCTACATTTCTGTCACCAGGAGACCGAGGCCCTGTACAGGCTCTTGGTAAATGCATTGAGGAAATCAATGACTGGTTGTGCCACAATTTTCTCCAGCTAAACAAAAACAAAACTGAGGTAATAGTCTTTGGCGCCAAAGAAAAACGATTACAGGTCACCAGAGAACTTCAATCTATACATCTAAAAACCACAAACCAGGCGAGAAATTTGGGTGTAGTGATGGATGCAGACCTAAACTTAGAAAAACACATTAAGACAATAACAAAGTCAGCTTACTATCACCTCAAGAATATATCAAGGATAAAAGATCTGATGTCTCAACAGGACCTGGAAAAACTAGTCCATGCATTCATCTTTAGTAGGCTTGATTACTGTAACAGCATCTTTACAGGTCTACCTAAAAAATCAGTCAGACAACTACAGCTCATTCAGAACTCTGCTGCTCGAGTCCTCACTAAGACCAAAAAAGTGGACCACATCAGTCCAGCTCTGAGGTCCTTACACTGGCTGCCTGTCCGTCAGAGGATAGACTTTAAAGTTCTGATGCTGGCCTATAAAGCTCTGAATGGTTTAGGACCAAAATACATCAATGACCTCCTGACCCAGTATGAACCATCCAGATCCCTCAGGTCATCTGGATCCGGTCTTTTATCAGTTCCCAGAGTCAGAACCAGACACGGAGAAGCTGCATTCAGCTTTTATGCTCCTTATATCTGGAACAAACTCCCAGAAAGCCTCAGATCAGCTGAAACACTCAGTTTATTTAAATCCAGGTTGAAGACTCACCTGTTCTCAGCTGCATTTGAATAAAGCACCAAATCCACACTTTAAGCTTAAATTTCAAAACTTACATTTAACTACTGATTTTATCTACTGTTCTGATTTTATCTGTTTTGATTTTATATACTGTTGTTTGTTTGTTTGTTTGTTTGTTTGTTAACTAGTTAGTTAGTTTATTTGCTTGTTTTATTCAATTTTAAATCATGCTTTTTATTTGTTCTTGTTTCTAATGTCTCTGTAAAGCACTTTGAATCACCTTGTTGTTGAATTGTGCTATACAAATAAACTTGCCTTGCCTTGCCTTGCCTTGAAAGAATGCAAAAGCATTGACATATATTTTTCCTACAATAGCCCGACGGGCAGGGAAGAGATAGATTTTGGTAGCCCGACTGAAAAAATCTCTAGCCCCGGGACGTCGGGCTAGCGATATTGCGAGCCCTGTATCTGATTGAGGAATCACTCATCTTTGGAAAAGAGAGTTTATTACAGAGAAATGGCTCTTTCCAAAATAAAAGCTATACTATCCGCTTCTTCTGGGCTATATTCTCAGCAGCATAAGGAGAATCATGTGCTAACAGCTGTCTAAATGACTCGGCTAAAGTTAGTAGCATGCTTGTTGTTTTGGTCTTTGTACTAGGATGATGTCGGCGTAAATGTGCAGTCATATTCGTTGTGTTCCCACTAGTGCTTTCAGGTTAATCTCGTTGAAATGACCTTAACGCCACAACACGGCAAATCTCCGTTAACGAGCTACCGCCGATCGCTCCGTGCATGGGGCTAGACGGCTAACACACTAGTTCACACCAATGTAATTGAGCATTGCATGGCACATCCAACATACTGTTTTACTTTAGTCCATGACTCGCTTACCTTCAGGGTCATACGTCACATGAAAACCAAAATAATTCCAAACGCCAGATCTGAATGAGGGTGGGGGAGGTTCAATTTGCCTGTTGCAAGGAGAGCTTAACTTCTGTCTCGCTAGCTTGCTCTGCGCTCTTCCTTCTGACTATGCTGTCTGTGTTGAATGCTCAGTGGATCTGCGCTGGACAGTGCAGCCTAGGCGGAGTAGTCGAACACAGATTCACTGAGCGCTCAACACAGACAGCATCGTCAGAAGGAAAATTGATAAAATAAATTACAAATGTTGTATTGTTCGATACATATGCGTACCGAACCGAAAGCACTGTATCGAACGGTTCAATATCGATACGAATATCGTTGCACCCCTAGTGTATATATATGTATATATGCTTAAATAGGGGAGGCATGATTAAATAGTGGTTACTAGCTGCCGACTCTCGACCATCCCCCTGGCACTGCCCCCTACGCCCATTATCCCATTCCCCCTTCTGGAGCCAAGCCACAAACAACACAAACCTGCTACAACACTGCCTGATCTAAAACCAGTTTTGGACTGGATCTAGAGTATGCTCCTTCTCACCATATCTCTCAGGCTGATTACCAGTGACAATGCCTATTCATTGGTCTAAAAACATTTATTTTTCTATTGTGCATTTATTAAAATTCACACAAGAACTTTCTGTACAGAGAATCATGATCTTTTAGCCATTAATTATTTAACCACAACTCCATAACTACTCCTGCCACACACCTACACCTGCAGCTATGGCAGCATTAATGATTAAGATTTTAGCAATATAGGCAATAAAAGGCACACACTCATATGAAGTCATATGAAAGGAAAGCCATTTTTTAAAGGTCTTTTTAATTAAACTCAGGAATGCACAGCTATGGATCTCTCTATGTGGGGCAGTCTGCACACAGAGAAGTGAGGCACAACTCATAATTCAAAGTATAAATGAGACACATGAAAATAGCGAATATTTGTGATTGGTTATCGACGGGGAGAGCTTGTGGTTTCTGATTTATTCTCCTTGTGAGCCTTCCACATGGCAATGGTTTCTGTCCTCTAATCAGGGGTCTTCTGTTCTGTGTGAGAAAACTCTCAGCTCTAACTGATACCTCAAAGTTTATATGTTCTGTTACACTATCAGCAGTACAGGAACACCATCTTATACCTCAACACACAGCCTCTTAACACTATCTGAAACACTCGTATCTTTTCCTTCTCAGTTAACCCTACACACCATGGGATCAGTGCTTGTATCCTTCAACTGAGGAGTGTATCAACTCTATTATGAGCATACATTGTAATTAATATTAAAAAGATCCTTTGACTGATCCATCCAGCATTCCTATCCAGGTGTGATACTCAGCCTGGGGCCTTTCTCTCTTAAACCCTTTCAGACAGTAAAAATTTCTGTCATCCTCCTGATAGCCTTGGGACCTAGGCTGATGGCCTAGAGTACATCAAGTGCATCACTGCACACTCTGGTGGATACACCAGGCATTACCACATTACTACCACTAAGGGGCGTTACAACTCATGGTTCCATCATTCACATCACAGGCAGGAGATATCTTTATGGCCACCCATCAGCCTGCAATTGGTCCGCCATCACAGTGCTGTCACTGATAAAGCGGTGATTTTCCGTGGCCTTATCTGTAACTCCTCAATGAGCAGTTGTGCCCTCTGCAGTTTGTAGATACAAGTGAAAAAGCTTACAGCACTTGGTATGGTCTCTAATACAAGTACTACTTTATTATTAATGCAAAATAATACATTACTTCATAATAGTTCATACTGGAAGTCAGGCAATATACTCTTTCTACATTCTTTGTTCCAATTTTGCTGCCCTCGATCTTCCTCCAAGTTCAGCTCTGTACAACAATATATCTGCTTGCTCTGCTCCTCTCAGTCATCTACACTAGCTCCAAGGCCACTCCCTCATTCAGGTGCATTCATTTACTTTGACGTTCTGATTTCTTTCCTCCATGTCTCTCTTTGACTGCTTGCAAATCTAAAAGTTTGTGGATTCCCATATGGAAAAGAAATAGAAAATACATATAAAGACTTGCATAAGATGCGGCCTACTTCATATAGTGAATCATATCAGGCTTATATGATTTACTCATGAAAGTGGCCACTTTCTCATTACTTTCATATATTGTTTTAGTAAGTATCCAAAACATACAAGTTTCATTATATAATTTTTCAAAGGATCTTATATCTGTTTTCACTCTTGTATGCTTTTCAAACAAGTTTCACACAAGACAGACGCAAACTTTATCAGATTTATAGATATCTTTTCCATATGGGTTATTAGGGCTGCTCGATTATGGCAAAAATGATAATCACGATTATTTTCACTGAAATTGAGATCTCGATTATTTGACGATATTTATTTAACCCTTTAAGACCTACTATAGAACCAAGTCCGCCAGAGCTTATATTATTTTTTTACATGTTGTAGTGCCATTTATGGGAGCATTTCAAGTTGCTATACAACTGTTATAGCCCATATTTTAATAATATGTATGCATTAAGTCCATAGTAACTACATTAATTGCAAAAAAGTGCAATAAACTACAAAAAAAAATTTTAAATCGTTTTTGTTTGTTTTTTTTTTACATATATTACTTGGAGAAATTTAAGAGGTTTATGCCTCAAAACTTTAAATACAAAAAAAGTTGCAAAAAATAGTTTACAACAACAGGAAATTTATTTTGAGTGTGTTCATAGTTTTATTTTGGAGATACATCAATTTTTATATACTGCAGGAAAAACGAAAAAACAATCCTATGATGCAAATTTGCAAAGAAAACAGCAGGTGCATCAAAATAAACTATTTCCAGCAGTGCAATTCGAGTTCTAAGCATCCCAGAAACTATTCAGAAAAGTCAAACATGACCAGTATAGGCTTTTAAGGCCTACAAGTAAAAAACTACATTTCCGCGAAAATGATGTCACTTCCGGTTTCGGCCAGGAAATGGCGGACATGTGATAGTTCGCGCTGACGTCTGTTTCACTGTGGGAAGTGTTACGAACAGCTGATCGGATCGGCGAAGCGTGTTTCTGGAATATTATGTTTTTGTTCCTGCAAGCGCTTTTTATGCAATTTTTGCAAAGCTTTATGTGGAAGGAAACCGTGACCGAGGACAAGCTGATGGCATAAGATGTAAGTGGGGCTTACATCCGGTTTCATATGCAAAACAAATTATTGCGCTAGCTTACACGGTCCAGATTCTACAGGGATTTAAAAATAGTTACACCAAACGGAGCGTGCTGCTCTGACCGGCTTTAAAGGGTTAACAATGACTTTAAAAAATAATATAAAATAGTGTGCAACACCACTGAAATTGTTTTTTTTTAACCTCTCTTTTCAACCAACAGCAGTCAGTCTCCTCTCCAAATAACTTCTGCTTAGCTTTCCGAGCTTCCCTCGGGTCCTCTTAATCAGCGCTCTCCAACCTTTTTTGCGCCACGGACGGTTTATGCCCGACAATATTTACACGGACCGGCCTTTAAGGTGTCGCGGATAAACAAGGGAGGGGCTAATAATCGGCTCAGTCATTTTTAATGATCGTTGAAAGCCCAGATCGTAATCGTGATTAAAATTCGATTAATTGAGCAGCCCTATGGGTTATATCTATCAAGAACCAGTGGTATGTGTGAGATTTGGACCCAAAAGTACACTCAATACATGTTGAACTATTTACAAGATTTATTTACAAAATGTGAACTCAAAAACTAGAATATGACTTAAAATGTTAATGGGGAACCTAGAGCGGAAGAAGGCTGTAGCCAGAGAATGAACACGTTGAGAGCAATGAGAACAGGAGAGAGAGGTTACTGAGCAGGACAGCGAGAGAGTGGCCAGAGGTGAGCATGGATTGACATGGAATGGGCCGTGAGGGTGTGCTGTGGGGCAAGCACAGTGACAGGACAGGGTTAAGTTCCTGGGAGTCAAGAGGAGGAATCCAGGAGAGTCACGATGGGCAGGAGGGCAGGCAGGTGAGCAGCGTGAGTATGGAACCTTTGGTTTGTGCACTGACTGTAGTGTTGGAAGTGACCAGAACCAGTGCTGGAGAGAAAGCACGGCAGGAGGAGAATCTAATGGAGCTGCAGACGGAGAGGCAACATTAGACACAGAACTGACGAGCATGAAGCTGAACACGAGGAGGCCAAGTTACCAGTGATGGTAGCAGGACAAGCTGGCGAACACTGGCATGCGGTGCTGGTTTAAAAAGCCTCCTGCTGATTGCCGTGGGATGAGGAGCAGGTGAGATGCTGAAAACTAAACCCTAGAAGATGGAAGCTGGAACTCTTCTCACAGACAGGCAGGATGGAAGCAGTCAGTTTCCATATGTGTGACCCCTAAACTGTGCAAACCTGAGATGCTGTTTGAAGCAGTTATTTAAAGATATTGTGTTTGTAACAAGGGCTTGTACTACATATGAAATTAAAAGGGCAAAAACTGGGTTGAGTTCAACAAAATTCAGCTGAATGAAATAAATGATAAACATAACTATAACACAGCTGCATGAAACAGACTTAAAAGGCAAAGAAAATCATACAAATATTTTTGTCTATGTGGAGAGGTCAGACTAAAACTTTATGTGGCCCGTGTTCGTCTTATTAATGATATAACCTTCTTCTTCCTAAAAGGAAACTTATCATTATCTAAAATTCAATGCATTTTATGTGCCTCTTGTTTAGCCTACAACATTATAGGCTGAGGGATGATGAAGCTCTGACTGAGACAGTCACTCACATCATGTGGAGAAATAGTCCTGACAATGTCAGTAACTAGGATGGCAGGGAGTTAGATGACTGGAGAGTGAGATCAAGTAAAAAGAAACACAAAAATCTTCAGCTCGAAATTAAAATGCACGACTGTCTTAGATATATTAATGTCTCAGTGAAGAGCTGTCTCTTAGCTACAACGTTGTGATTAAGTGTTAAACTAAGCATGATAAAACTATACACAGACATAGAAAATGTTTTTGTGTGAGCAAAGAAAGTTGTTCTAGGAAGCCAACATATTTTCTTTGTTGACAGTCACATCTCTGTAGCAGTGCTTTTGTGGTTTTTGTGTATATGTCATATCTGTGCTCAAATTAGAGTTGTGAAGTGAACAGGAAGTGTGGCTGCTACGCTGTTGCTGTATTTGTACTGATGTCACTGATGATAAGGCAGTACTGTAAGGAGTGTGGTATAATAGGGCCGACATAGAAATTTATTCATTTATCCTTTTGTTGTTGTGGCTCTTTTTGTCGTTCGCGTTTTGGTTGATCCTCAGCTGCATTTACCACTTTGCTTTTGCTTGATTGTAATGGAACTTAAGTAGGTCCCTCTGACCCGCTGGCAGAGCAAAGCTCCTTTCCTTCATCTCTCCTCCTCTAGATACTAATGTTCAACAGAAGGCAAAAAGGTAAATCTGGTGTTTAGAGGCAAGTAGTGAGGTATTCATCCCATTCAGCCAGAGGCTTCATCACCTGTATGTGTCAGCTGTCTCTAACCATTGATCCTCTAAGGTGGACAGTGAGTCGAGTCTTTGGGTTATCCAATTATGGTTTTAGCTACCATAACTGGATAGTGCAAGTCTCTAATTCACACCTGTATTGATGTGATCATTCGATTTTGAGATCCACTGAAATCATCCAACAATGGAGATGGAGATAACGCCCACTCACATCCTGGGCCATCTGACCTCAGGAATTCGCATGATAAGGTGGGGCCAGGTTTCACAATGAACACACCCGAAACTCTGGCTGATTGGGACCCACACCCAGTTTCACACCTTGTCTCAGGCGATTAGAGGATCATCAGGGGGTCCTTTTGTCCCTCTGTGGGGGGTTACTCCCACTAGGTTTATATCTGGGACTCCCCACCATTTGACCTTAGAACTGAAGAAGCTTCTCGGATGAGAAGTGAAACATCTTCAAGTAACTTAAAGAAGTCCAGACGCTTTTCTTTGCAAGCTCCTTTGACTACGATGACCTGGATGACTGAGAACCTTCACAGACAACAATGGAGATGAATAAAAAGTTCTTTTTGATTCAGTGTTTGATATCATTTTATTTGTTTAGCCTTTGTTTAGACATCAGTCTTTTGGTGGGTTTTTATTTTTGTTTGTTCATTTTTTATTTTTTTTTACCAAACTGGGAGCATCTAATGATGTGCCAAATAAAGTGGCAAAAATATCTTCATTATTTTATGTGTTATTTGGATAAGGATGTCAATTTGGTTCATAATTGTCACAGATCAAGGTCAGATCCAATTTTATGACCAATTAAAATTTTCACACACTTTTTTCTGCTGCTGTACTAAATTGCACACAGAGGTGAAGCTCGTGTGACATTTATTGTGGGAGTATGGAAATTTTGCATACATATCACATACTTTCTAATAATGTTCCCCTAACTATTAACCAACTTCAGAAAATTTCACTCATTATCTAGTGTTGCAGACGATCAACTGTGCCTGAACCACTGCAGGTTAAGCAACTGACCACTCAGCAGTCAGGTGAAGAAATATGGTAAACTGGAATATAAAAACAGCGAACCTGTACAGCTCGAGGAAACTCACTATCCAGATTGTCCAAGTTTTTGCTGCTGCAAACAACCTTTTCTGTTTCTTTCTTTCTCTTTCTCTGAGGATATAGTACAGAACTCCGAATGATATCTTCTTCCATGATGATTTATCCTCAAAAAATGGTTTTCAGTCTCCCTAACTGAAACTGGACAACATGTGAAGTCTGAATGCAAAGACAGCTCACAAGATCTCGTCTCTGTAGACAGACTCACACGTGCCATGCTGATCTGTCATGTGGCTCATTTCTCTTTGTTGTTTCAGGTGATGTTGGCAAAAGATGTAGTTAACAAATCTTTTTTGATAGATACATTGGGTAAAAATATGAGGATTATTCTTATTTAATCATTTAAATCTTATTTCAATACAAATAATTCTGATGTACTTTGCACTGAGTTTATATCTCATATGTGTTTTGCCTCTGGTGTCTCTTTGAGGTGTAACATTCACTTGTAAATAAACGGGACTTCTCACAATTGCAGTTCACACCTTTGTGACTTTTTCTGCAGCACATACATTGCTAGGGTGTGGTGTTCACACCATGAATAAAGCTTCATCCACAGTGTGATGTGTGGACAGCACGCCTTTGCTCAGAGTCATATTATGAATTTGTTCACATGCAGGGTTTATGTCGTGTGAGCAATGGCCTCATGTTGATTTACTTATAGAAACATAATAAATAAATGTCATAAATAAAAGAAATACTTTACCATTTCCTAGATGGCAGCAGTATGAACCCGAGTGAGTGGGGTTAGCAGCAATACGAATCAAGTCAGATCCTACTGGACCTCCTGTAGTCTACTATGACCTTCATCCACTTTAACCCCACAAATTTGTGACAAAGATGTTGTTATGATCTCTCTCTCCAGCTGTGTGTCCTCCCAGTTAGTTTGGTTTGGAGTTCCTCACAGTTTAGATTTTGTATGTTGTAACTTAGCAATATTTTTGTAACTTAGTTTCGCCGTTTGGTTCCTCAGTCTTACCTGATTCACACATATGGCAGAAACAGGAAATGTGTTTGCAAAGCTGTTGCTATCTGCACGAATTCTACTTGGTATAATACAAAAAGGGACGTCACAGAGAAATCAGGGTTTATTGTGCTTTTGTTCTCTTTGCTGTTTTTCTTGTGTCCTTTTTGGATTTTCGATAGTCTGCTGCACACAGGTGAGTAGGTAAGCAGGGCCTTGTCACCTGTCTTCTTTTTACTCCTCCTGGCATCACCAAATGCCCACCTAAGCCATGATAGTGTTGATGTGTGTTAGAATTTGGGGTCCATCAAAATCAGCATCTTGGTTTTGTGTCTTTTTGAGGGTTAGACAAACAATTAGACTTGGGGCCAGATGTACTAAACTGCTCAATCTATGTCTCACGTATTGTCAAAGCTCATGCAGCTGAATTTGTGTAGGTTCACCAGTAAAACGGGTGTTAGACAGCTCATGCGATCACATTGAAAACAGTGTGTGCTGTTCATGGTCCTAAAATTGTTTGATCAGCATCTATCAGAAACTTCAAAGCAAATGAAAACATCAAAATGAAAAAGGAGCTGCGATGTCTTGTGCCTGACTTCCAGTCAAGTCTTGATCATTTTCAGGATAAGATCCGAAGTTGGTGTTGTCATCCCTTTATTTTTGTGCATACACTTCCAGTTTGTTTGATTTTTGTTTTTTGTATATTTACTTTTGGCTAAACCGTTGCTTTTATTGCTATGGTTAAAATATCATTGTTTTCTGTCCACAGCCATGTCATTTGTCTTTGAAGATGATTTCTTTTGGAACAATTATTCCTATGATTACAACGAATCGAGAGAATCATTCTCTCCAGATCCAGATACCTTAGAATGTGGATATGAACCTTTGGAACCTACAGCAGTTGTGATCCTGTGCGTCATCTTCACAGTCATCTCTGTATTGGCCATATTCGGAAACCTGCTGGTAGGATGGGTGATCAGAACCAGCCAAGAAATTTTGGCTCCATCAGATGTGTACCTGTTCCAACTGACCATAGCAGATGGACTGCTGGCTTTAACGCTTCAGTTCTGTGTTGCAGCACTAACTCGAGGATGGCTCTTAGGAGACTTCCTTTGCCAACTCCTCCAAATCGTCATGGATGCGAACTTCTACACCAGCATCATCTTCCTCACCTGCATTAGCATTGATCGTTACCTTGTGATTGTGCGCGCCAGGGAGACACTCAAGAGTCACCAAAAGATGTGCAGCAGGATCCTCTGCACAGTGGTGTGGGTTCTCGGTTGTGCCCTTGCTCTGCCTACTCTTTCCATTCGCTTTGACATCTCTACCGCATGGAGGCTCGCGATTCAGGGGTTCATTCGTGTTTTTGGCTTTTTGGTCCCTGCGATTGTCATGATCTCCTGCTACAGTATCACTGTTTCACGGCTGCTGCTCACTCACGGTTTCCAGAAGCACCGAGCCATGCGGGTGATCGTAACCATCGTGGTTGCGTTTCTGCTCCACTGGACACCATACCAGATAACCATGGTGATAGACATACTGCTGAGGGCTGATTTGGTACAGCATGACTGTGATACGAGGAGGTCGTTAAACACAGCCTTGGTTGCAACCCACTGCCTGGCTCTGCTGCACAGCTGCATCAACCCATTCCTCTATGTTGCTGCAGAAGAAAAGCTCAGGAAGAAGATGAAGCTGCTTTTTTAGAGAAAAGACAGACAGGAAAGTATGTGACGCTCAAAATTCAGGAGGTCAACATGTCAGTAGATTGATCTGAAGGTCATAGTGATAATAATGCTATTTAAACTATGTTTCTTACTGCCGTTGTTTGTACTGATAACAAATAGCAAATATTGGGAATGATTATATAAAGTCTCTAAATATTTCACACTTGACCTCTGACCTCACTTTTACATTTCACATCAGTCTTTCTTTCAAGTTGACCCCAAAATCTGTTATTTTTACACATACTTTAAATTTTAAAGTATGTGTAAAAAGAAGAAAGACAACGAAATGGACATACACAAAATACAACGCTATCCCCTTAAAAGTAAATGTTGCCCTGGGACTGAGCTGCCTTGGCTTAAGTTTGGGCTCCCTGAGTGCTTCTTGCTTATTACTGTCATCATCACTAGTTGTAGTTGTACAAACTATCCAGCAGATGGCAATGAAGACCAAGAAGTTGTATAGACAAATACGTGACATTAAAAAAATTGAGAAAAAACAAGATTTAAGTGTTTATCATGCAGAATTTTCAGAAACAAATAAGTAATTCGCACACTCACACGCAGTCAACTTCCAGATAAACTTTGTTACTAGCCATTGGCTATGTTGAACCCGGCAGAGTCCCAAATGATCATTATTTGAACTTAAAGACTTGACACCTGCCCTAAATGTGTTTTCAGGCAGAGGATGAACAGAGGTACTGCATAAAGGGTCACTGTGTGATAAATCATCACACCAAGTCAATTTACTTAAATGCAGAGCTGATAATGAGCACAGCAAAGTGTACTTAAATAATTTTGTGAGTTTAATTCTTCATTGACTTTAGTTTTGTTTGTTTGTCCGATTCAATGCACACTGTTAGAAAATACTTGTAACAGGCTCTGCAGGCATTTGTTGTCAATTTTAAAGCGACGTTGATAAAATGTTGTATTAATAATTTTGATGTGTGTTTTTTCTGTTTTGTTTTTGGTATATTAATTAAAGGTTCATTTAATTAACATGTTATAGAGCAAGTTATTACATATTAAATCTAAAACCGTACCCAGATGTAGAAAATGGTGTCAGTAGAGAAAGTAGTTCTAGGAAGTAAGTGCATCACTTTTGTTTATATGCCATGTGGGCTTAGAGTAGAGAAGTGAAGCGGACATGAAATGTGGACGTTAAATCATCGTTGTGTCTTTGATTTTCTTTGTTCTTTTCTTTCTGAGTAATCCAGATCAGTCTTTAGATCTGTTATATTTTGCCATTTTGATTTTGCAACTGTTTATTTGTGTATAACCTCTGTCTTTGTGTGTAATAAAATGAAGTAGGTCTATTGAAAGAACTGGTATCGTTTCTGTTTCTGTGAATTCTGATATTTCTGCATTGACTGGTCTGTACATGAGCTCCAAGTCAACAGTACATCTATGCTGTCGTGACCAAATGGCCCCAAAGTCACGTCTGTATTTGTGGTTTTATGGTCTTTATGGTAATCTTAAAGGTAGTCTGAAAAAATGCATTTAAGAAAGCTTTTAAATTATTTAGACACCTTTGCTCTGAGTCATTTTACGAGTACAGCACGAATGCAAACAATATATTCAATAAAAGTGTGGGTTTAATGTACATGTACAAGCCACATGTTCAAGATCCACAAAGTTTATTTTCCAGAGCAATGTCATGGAATCCCTTTTTTTTCAGGAAAGTGATCATGATTTTTTATTTTACTTTCCCCCCCAGCAAATCACCGGGCTTCGGTGTGCCTATTTGCTGCTAGGTCTTATGTAGTTACAATGAATTAAATGAATAATAAATTAAATTTCAATTTAAATCAGTGGCTGAAATTACTGATGAGACAGAGTGTTCCAGATAGCTATTTTCACCTTTTTTCTAAGAAAACACTGCAATTCTTAAAGCATCGCTGTAAAAACAACTATTTATTGCCCACCAGTACAATAACACACACAGAAAGCTCTCGTGTTCATGAGTCATTTCTGTAAATATTTGAATATTTGTGAATATTTGAAAATGTTTGTTGTCTGGCCTCTCTACGCCACTGCAATGGATTTTAAAAAAAATCAAGTTTGTGATTCAAGTGCATCTTTTATGTAAGGGCAACTTAACTATTGCATTAACTCAGTGGGTTTAATATATATTTGTTTTTATTTGTATCATATTTGCTTTTATTTATTTTTTTAGCGGGGGCAGATTATTTAACTTTATATTTTACAGCTCAGTGTATATCAACCCACTAGTCACTTCATTAGGCATGGCTATTCAACTGCCACACTGCCACACAGTTTTTCAGCCGTGTGTGGTTGTTGGTCCGGATGGTCATGTCACGCGTTTTTATCCTTGTATTTTAGCTCATTTTAATCTTTCAATCTTGCAAACATGGATGTTTTTGGAACGATGTTATGAAATATTTTAGGGTTTCGAATGGAAATAAATTTTTGTGCCAAATTCTCTGTTCTTAGATTATTTTTGAAGACTAAGACTATGGTGACACCAAAACAGACCAAACTGTTTGAAGAGTACGGCCATCACCACCATCAGAATCACCGTCACTGAAGATATAAATACTGAAGCTCAATAAAAATACTAAAATGCCTTTAGTTGATTCAGTTGCCTTAGCTCATTGTAGAGCAATCTCCAACTTTCCTCTTATTTTGAAAGAGTAGTTGTGGTAGATGAGGTCAGGATCTGGAGTGCATACTGACCACTGCTGAAGGTTACGAATGATCTAATTGCCTCTGATAATGGACTCATCTCTGTGGTTGTCCTATAAGAACTCCGAAGCTTTTATTTTGGTATTTCCGTTGATTCGTACAATAAATTTGCATATTAGCCTAAACATTTAGGTTTAACATTTAACATTTAGCATTTAGATTTAACATTTAGATTTAGATTTAAATATAATATTTAGATTTAATATTTAACATTTAGATTTAATATTTAGATTTAATATTTAACATTTGATGAAAAGTTACAAATATTTTACTAAATGTTGTAAAAAATTACTCGAAAAAATATGTTTTTGTAAGGTTTTGAGCTAAATGTGGAAAAATGTTGCCGTTAATTTCAGCATGTTTCACTTTACAAACGGCGCCCCATAAGCAGGACACATTTAACTTAGCTGGGTTAGTTTGCTTTGTTTCTCCAAATCTTAATGTGATTAGTTGTAAATTCTTTACTTTACAATTTAAAGCGCCTTGTGGTGACTGCTGTCATAAATTGTCACTATATAAATAAACGTGAATAGAATTAACAAAGTCAGAAAGTGCTTTAGCCTGAAACACCAGCCACAACGACCCCTAAGGTCCAGCTGTCAACTATGATGTAAGGGCTAATGTGTTGACGAGTTTAGTCTGACCCATAATTTATGTTGGAAGCAGTGGAACAGCAGCAGAGCTGAAGGCAGAACTGATCGATTCTGGAACGATGACTTCATTCCCCTTTGTACTGAGGCTGCCTCTTCTCCTTGAAAGCAGACAAGCCTTCCAAACGGTCTTTGGTTGGTATCACCTGGGAATAACAAGCCTCTTCTATTGCCAGACCTGTAGATAAATCCACCTCTATCCCCTGGTTAATTGCCAACTTTGCCATCCTTATTGCAATTGGGCCCTGGGGGTTAATCTCCCGTGCAAGCTCCAGAGCCCTCAAGTAGGCAGCATCTCCACTGTTATTCTGCTCCACAGAATGACTGACAAGACCCATTTGTTGCGCCTGTGTTCCATCAACCACTCGTGCAGCAAAGATGAGCTCCTTGGCAAGAGAGACGCCAATCACCCTAGGGAGACGTTGTGTACCACCTGCTCCAGGAATAATTGCAAGTTTAGTCTCAACTAGTCCCATTTTGGCAGTATTGGAGGAAATTCTGATGTCACAAGCAAGGGCCATTTCCAAGCCTCCTCCTAAGGCAGCACCATCAATTGCAGCAATTGTTGGTACTGGCAGGTTTCCTAGCTCTGTAATAAGGGCTCGTGCTTTGGATACAAATGGTCCCACTTCGCTCTGGTGCATCTTGGCCCTCTCCTTCAGATCTGCACCTGCACAAAATATACCAGGAACCAAACTACATAAAATTACACTGCGCACTTTTTTATTCTTCTTGATGTCCTCCACAGCTTCAAACATCATTTTCACAAGATTTTTGTTTATGGCATTTTTAGCTTTTGGTCGATTTATTCCAACGACCACAATACCGCTGTCTTCTCCGTCCAGGTATCTAACGTGCAGGTCATCCTTTGAGTCGGAGCTGTAGTATCGCGTAACAGCACCGTGACCATTCAGGCGAGGACAAAGCACAGACTCCGCCCCTTCCTCCACCTGACACACTGAAAGGACAACAAACACAACATGAGCTGTACAAAGTGTGATTGGTGTTCACAGAGCAGCATCATGTGACTCTTGTTCTGCACTAAATGAAGCGATGGAGTGGCGCCTCCTTCAGGCAGAGAAACAGCTCATGGAGAGAAATAATTATTAGAGCAAAATCAAGAGTGGAGCTGCAAATAAGGCCGAGAGGAACGCTGCAGAACACTGTTCAAGTGTGAATTCATAATTTCATAGATTTCTTTGAGCACTAAAATCAGAGCTGCTTCTATTTCTAATATGACAGCTGTACATTAGAGCTAGAACACTTTTCCTCCCAAACCCAAATGTTTTGGCTGGAAATCAAATAAAAACCAAAACAGCCACAAACATCAGACATGCTAACACTGTAACATTATTGGATGGAGCCACTGAGACTGAACCGCCATCATGAGTATGTCAGCTGTATCCACAACACCGACCTCTGACATTTGACCTGTATCTACAGCACTGACCTCTGACTTTCAGCTCCACTTGTTTCTTCATCAGGATGTTTCCCTCCCTGCTGTAGACGGTGCAGGTGTAGGTGGAGTTGTCTCCGTCTGTGGGGTATTTCAGGGTCAGACTGATGTCTCCAGGTTCCAGTAAGTTTCTCTTCATCTTCGTTAGACCGTTGTATTTATCGTCCTGTTCTTCAGGTCGGTCAGAGCCGTTCTCATACACGTGGACCTTCCTGTTGTTTGCATCCTTCCACTCCACTTTAGCATCTTTAGGCAGACAAACTGTGGTTTCGCAGATCAGCTGGACAGACTCCACCCCTGAATCCACCTCCACCCAGGGGACTGAGAGGACAACAAAGCACAACATGAGCTGTAGTAACATTTTTTAATAATCATCTGATGGCCTCCTTACAGTAAACCTACCTCTGTACTGCGCCTCAGTGCTGCATTTGATACACCAGAAAGCATTGACAGTAAAGTAATTATGCTGCTGCTGTGGTTTCTGTCATATCCATCTCATAGATTCATGAGGATTCTTCCTCAGTTACAAACGTTAGTCATGGAGTTCCAAAAGGTTCTGTACTGGGACCAGTTCTATTCAAATTATAAATCTTTCTCTTATAATATAAGAAAACAATGTAAACATTTTCACTGATATGCAGATGAAACCCATCCATCCATCTTCATCCGCTTTATCCGAGGCCGGGTCACGCGGGCAGCAGCCTAAGCAAAGAGGCCCAGACCCCCCTCTCCCCAGCCACCTCCTCCAGCTTATCCGGGGGAACACCAAGGCGTTCCCAGGCCAGCCGAGAGATATAATCTCTCCAGCGTGTCCTGGGTCTGCCCCGGGGCCTCCTCCCGTTGGGACATGCCCGGAACACCTCACCCAGGAGGCGCCCAGGAGACATCCTTGTCAGATGCCCGAACCACCTCAGCTGGCTCCTTTCGATGTGGAGGAGCAGCGGCTCTACTCTGAGCCCCTCCCGGATGGCCGAACTTCTCACCCTATCTCTAAGGGAGAGGCCAGCCACCCTTCGGAGGAAGCTCATTTCCGCCGCTTGTATCCGCGATCTCGTTCTTTCGGTCACTACCCACAGCTTGTGGCCATAGGTGAGGGTAGGGACGTAGATCGACCGGTAAATTGAGAGCTTCGCTTCACTCAGGTCCCTCTTCACCACGACGGACCGGTGCAGCGTCCGCATTACTGCAGCTGCAGCCCCAATCCGTCTGTCGATCTCCGGCTCCCTTCTCCCATCACTCGCGAACAAGACCCCGAGATACTTGAACTCCTCCACTTGGGGCAGGAACTCATCCCCGACCCGGAGTAGGCACTCCACCCTTTTCCGGCTGAGAACCATGGCCTCAGATTTGGAGGTGCTGATCCTCATTCCCGCTTCTTCACACTCGGCTGCGAACCGTTCCAGTGCGAGCTGGAGGCCCTCACCTGATGAAGCCAACAGAACCACATCATCTGCAAAAATCAGAGATGAGATTCTGAGGCCACCAAAGCGAAAGCCCTCCGCCACTTGGCTGCGCCTAGAAATCCTGTCCATAAAAATTATGAACAGAACCGGAGACAAAGGGCAGCCCTGGCGGAGCCCATCACGCACCGGGAACGAATCCGACTTATTGCCGGCAATGCGAACCGAACCAAGCTCTTACAACGGTTGTATAGGGATCGAATGGCCCGTAACAATGGGCCAGACACCCCATACTCCCGCAGCCTTCAGGAACTCGGGGCAGACCTCATCAACAGCTGGGTTGCAGATGAAACCCAGCTTTATTAATCTATGAGAAAAGATAAGAGTTAAACTACCAGCATGTCTTAAAGTCAACAACCTTGATGACCTCCAGTTTTTTTTTAAATTCATACATAATTGATACATAATAATTCTTCTACTCGACCATTAAAACCTGAGAAACAGGGGGATCAATGACTGATACAAAAGGAGGAACATTTACTGTCAGCACATGTTTCCATGGCTGTATCCCAATTCAGGGTCTGCAGCCTTAAAGGCCACATTTTAAGGCCGATTACGTCACATTGACGTGACGAAGGCTGTCCCAATTCAAAGGCTGCTCGAAATGCGGCCCTCAAATTTATCCTTCATTTCCCTGAACTTCAAGGATGTGGCGGTGTAGACTTCGTGGCCCAACATATCCCAGAATGCATAGCGCGGCGATGGGTGTGGATAATTTTGCCGGGAAAAAAAAAAAAACGGCGGATGAGGGGCGCCCGAAGAGTAAACTTTAAGTACTGAATATTATGTCACTTATTTATGTGCAAATGTTTAATAACGAAGAACATTAAAACATTACTGTTGGCCACATGTCGGCAAAGTTATGTGACATTAGTGACGTTTGTACTAACTTGGTTTTAAAGCCTTTGCTTTAAAATATATGCCGTTCAGTAGCTGAGCTTAATCTTACAGAGAATGATCAAAGCTCATGTAGAAAGAAACAAACAAATGAACAAAAGATTTTCTCCTTCATTTCTGTCAAACAAAGCTGTATGAAACGTTTCCAGCTGTTAGTATCATGGTTGCTAGGCAACCTGGGCAGCACAACGGAGGCTAGACCGTCCCATTTTACAAGCCTCGCACTTCTGGCCTTAGCGGTCTTTGAGTACGCGGCCCTTGAGGATCGTTGAGGCTGCATACTTTAAGGCTGCAGACCCTGAATTGGGATACAGCCCATGTCAGCCTGCTGTTTACCACCACAGAAGAAGAACAGCTTGTACACATACAGCCTCTGTGTCAGATCAATGCAGTGAAGCACACACACTGTTTAGTAAAGTCATGTTGTGGAGCTGTTTCACTGATCAATGACTGAGTCTGAAGGAGGTTTTCTGACTTCTGGAACAAACCTGGAAGTTTCTCTTCAGCTCTCTGTATCAGCTGTTTGTAACTCTCAACTCTTTCAGCTTCTGGAACAAGTTTGTGTGAGCCACAGTCAAGGAGCCACCAGAGGACACCTGCTGACCATCGGCATTATGGGTAGTGTAGGAGGAGACACTCACCTGACATGAAATAGTGACAGAAATGAAATAAAAGACCTCCAGAAACCACAAGAAGAATCAGGAGAACCAGGAGAGCTTTGGCCCAAGATGGGAACCGTTCTGTGGAGAAACACAAAGAACAACATGACCTTTGACCTCTGACTGAATGTAATGATATATTTTACTGAATATACCTCAAGCCAAGATACTTGTAGTCAACATGTGTTTTCAGCAGTAAAATAATAAAGTTTTATCTGAATGATAAAACCGAGTGATCCGAGTGTTTGTTGCTGACCTTTGACCTGCACCTGTACATCGCCCAGTTTCATGTAGCCATATCTAAGGTCTGTGACGGAGCAGGTGTAGGTGGCGCTGTCAGACAGTTGGAGGTTGGTCAGGTTCAGGCTGAGCTCTCCAGTTTCCAGAGCGTCAGTCTTCATGGATGTTCGGCCGCTGTAACGCTGGTTTTGATCTTTCAGTTCGTCTCCTTGAAGCTGACGCTGGTGGACGGTTGGAGGACTGAGGTCGGAGCGACTCCACACCACTGTGGGGTCAGTCAGAGCGAAAGTGTTATACTGACAGGGCAGGATGAACGAGTCCCCCTCATACAGCTCCACAGCTGAGGCATGCTGGGAAACTGAGGACACACAGACAGAGACTCCATGAGTCACTTTGAGGTAAAGATACACCAGGTAGATATTTGTGTTTTTCTTTCCTTTACTTTCTGTACAGTCTCTCACTTCTTATTTTTTATTTTTAGATTCTTTACTTTTTTGTGAATCTGCATGCTCCATGCATGTGTAACAGGTGTATTAAAAAGACCATTTGTATTTCACCTTTTAATTCTGTGGGTAACTGATATTATTATTATTATTTTTTTTATTATTCATTCATTCATTTCTTTCTTTTTTTTTATTTTTTATTTTATTGCTATGTCTGATTTTATTACTATGTGCATACAGTGTTGGGGAGTAACTGAATACATGTACTGCTGTTACGTATTTAAAATACAAAATATGAGTAACTGTATTCCGTTACAGTTACCGTTTAAAAAGGTGGTATTTAGAATACAGTTACTTTGTTGAAATAAATGGATTACACTGCAGTACTTTCCTGTTTCATATTGTCGCGGGTCAGGACTGTTTGGGTTTTGTTTGACAGCTACGTTCTGTTGTTCCAGGTGGCGGCGTTATGGTTGCCATGGTTACAGGGTGACGCTCTCTCTCTGCGTGTTTCCTGGGTGAGAGAGGCCTTTCTGTTGTTGTTGTGCTAAGCTAACAGGCAGAATGTTACAGGCATAGCTCTAAAGAATGTAGCATCATGGGCAGTGTAGTCCGTGCTGCAGGGAGAATGGACTGCCATACCCGTTATGTGTCTGTGAGCGCGAGGAGGGAGAAAAAGGAAAAGTAGAGCTGTCATCGAGCAGAAACAGGAGCTGGAAGCATGTAAATATAATAATAACTACTGCAGCCAAGAAGAGAGCCTGACGAGCCCAGTTGTAAGTAAGCTATTAAGACTCGACTGTACGCTGTGTTCGTGTTTTCCTCCAAAAACAACAAGTTCCATTGGAGCAGCCTTTCAACACCTCTCTCTGTCTCTCGCAAGCAAAGTTGACCCAGACAACAAAGTAAAGCTAGTTTGAGCCCGACACGAACCCGACATATTAGCCAGAGGTCCCTTTACTATGGTTCGGAGCCGCGGACCTTCAGTAACAGTAATAAATCACAGCAATAGGACATTCATGTAGTTGTAAAAGCATGATAATATATTAAGTAATCCAAAGTATTCAGAATACGTTACTCTCATTGAGTAATGTAACAGAATACGTTCCAGAATACATTTTGGGGCATGCATTCTGTATTCTGTAATGGAATACATTTTAAAAATAACCTTCCCAACACTGTGTGCATATTAGTATTGTACAGCACTTTGGTCTACCAGGTGTGTTTTTAAAGTGCTATATAAATAAATAAATGATGATGATGATGATGATGATGATGATGATGATGATTTTAGCATTTACGTGTTGAAAAAAGCCAAAAAACAATCAAACATATTGAAACTCATTGTTTTTGTTTTTTAAAGCTTCTTGAAGATGGCCTGTTGTGCCATGTCAACAACCTCATTCAGGTTTGTAACTGAGCTCCGTGTGTGGGAAAACCCTGAATCACTGAGTTCATCATGAGTACTCAGTTATAATATCAGTGCAGGCACGGGTGAGATAACCAGGTCCTGCTGTTATAAGTGTAAGTGTCACAGAAATGGCTTATGTATAAAGAAGTTTAATAGATGGCTCCAGCAGTTAAAATGTTCCTGCTTGTACATTTCTGTGGACAATATTGTAAAGGTGTGTTTATCTTGTCACAAAGAACAAGTTTTGTTACACCGCTATTGTTGGATGATTGTTGGTATTTGTGTTGCCCTCATGTCTCACACTGCTCTGATCAGCCAGTATTTTTTTTTTTTTTTTTTTAAGTGACATCAGAAACAGCAGCATGTGACATCACGTGATGGCGGAGCTTCAGTTCATCCTTTGTCATTTTTTTTTTTTTTATAGGACAGGGGGAAAGAATGAAAGAAAGAGGGGGAGAGAAAGAAAGAAAACCAAAGGGGAGAAGAGACGGTGAGAAGGGGGGGAAGAGAGAAGAAAAAATAAAAAATAAAACAAACAACAAAAAAAACTCCTGGGTCACCTGTATGGAGAAAAAAAACAAACAAACAGAGGAGACAGCAAACAACAAAGAGCAACATAATAATAGGGAAAAAAAGCACCATCACAATAAACTAGCTAGTCATAGATATCAATAGTTACTAAATAATAGACGATATTGTTCAGCACACAAGATAGACAGCGCACAGTGTGCTTTGAGGCAGCAGCCAAGAAAGCTTTAGTCCGCGTCTGTGAATACCCATGTGTGCATACCTGTGTGGATCAGCATGCTTGCATTCCAAAGGTTTCTCCATGTAATGATCTGCTAGGGAGTGTGGGGAGCCACAGCCCTGTCCTTTATGGTATCAAGCGGGTATGGAGGAGATCAAAACTCCAGACATCCAGAGGCCCCCAGAACACAAGAGACCAAGGAAGACCCACAGAGGGGCAGCTGCGCCACTGTCCCAGTAAGAGCTGAGGAGAGTCCCAGATGAGGGGTCATTCAGCAGCCGCGGAGCAGAAGCCAGGGGGAGTTGCAGTGATGCGCCCGTGGGCTCCGCCGGCAGCCAGCCGCGCCTGAGTGACCGAGCCCCAGGCCGAGAGGCCGGGGGCACCCCACCTCCGAAATGGCCCGAGCGAGCCCCAATAAGCGGCCGCCAAGGAGTGAGCCGGTGTGTACCCGGACGCCCACCCCCAGATACAAAGAACCACCAACGCACCGACACCTGAGGGAGTCCGCCACCGGCAGGGGAAGTGGTGGTGGGTGGAGATAGGCCTCCAAACCTTGGAAGGCCCGAGATGTCCCCAGAGAGGTGGCGTCTGATACCCAACCTGACATATAGACACAAACATACAGGCACACACAGACACAAACATCCATTCCCACCCTCATGCTCTCATGTGCACTTCACACTCAACCGACGTGGAGACAGACATAAAGAGACGCTGTATACACGATCACACTCCCCAAGCGTACTCTACCAACCGGGTCTAGGTACCCTTGCCCCTGGAGGGGGGAACTGCACCCAGACCCAGGTGGTGTTACCCTTTTCCCTACGGTGGGGAGAGGCAGACCGCCCCGACTCCGCAGCAGCAGGGAGGCCCCACACCCCAGACCGCAGCCGGACGGCCAACTCCTCCTAGCCCCCCCCGCTCCAGCAGGCCGCAGAGAACGGGGGTGAGAGAAGACTCCAAACCTCCCTCCACCCGCTCATAGTAGTGTTGACGCATGTGTGTTCTAAGGTGCAATTAAAACCCAGGAGGGCATGGAGCTACCTGCCAGAGAGCAGCAGGTAAGCGCATAGTCCCTCCTGTTGGCCCTCAATGTCTACATGTATTTAAAATTGAGAGGTGGGCAACGACGCCAGGGGTGAGGTGTACACCCTGATGGTAACTTGGACTCCGTGTATTGTGCCCACCCCCAAGATCCTATATGTATGTGTAATGAGGGTGTGAGTAATGTGAATGTCTAAGTTGTGGGATAAAATTGAGGCAGAGGCAGCCAGAAGGGGACAGAGGGGGGGGGGGGGGGGGGGTAGCCTCCTCTGCATCCTGGTGACATACCCCTACTCCAAGGCCCTGCATGTGTGGGTGGTTGTGGTGGAGCGGGAGGAGGGAGGCAGCTGGAGATGGGGAGGGAAGGAAGGGAGGGGCAGTGACCCCTCCCTGGGGCCAGCTCCCCCGCTGACCCCAGTAGGCACTCCCACACTCCGCGACCAGCCAGGGAAAAGGGGGCCCAGGCCCATCCAGACCGGGGCCCAGCGCAGCAGCGCCCCCCGGCCCCACGGAGCCCGGGACAGTCCACCCAGCCCCACCACAGAGAAAACTGCACCCACCCCACCATCCACTCGTCTTCCAGACTACATGAGACAATAGACGCCCAGGCTGAGATCTTCCTCCACCTCTCCTGTATCTCCCCCTCCTGCAGAGAGTTCCTGAGGGGAGGAAAGCTCCTGCAAGGTGTAACAATCTCCCCCACCGGTTGAAGAGCCCCACAGGCGACTCGACACACCGGCGGCACCCTGCGCCAGGGATGGGCTCCCGTGCACCCACCCGCCCACAACCCCGGCAACACATAAACCAGGACCCAAGGCCCCGAGGCCCAGCCAGGGCCCCGGCCCAGAGATGGAGTGCCCCCAGACCCTCACGCCCATCCCGGACCCACCCAGGGGCAGACAGGCTACCAGGTCAGTAACCCACGTCCATCATCACAGACCCTCCCCTAGCCCCGCTGCACGTAGCCACGAGGAAATAGTCAGAAAAGAGCCCCCAACCGGACATGACCGCTACCCCGGGTTGAGCCCCCCAAGGAAGATGCCTCCGGGGAACCCCCCGACGCCCTAAGCCTGTCCCTGCCCCCACACCAATCACAACATTGAAGGCGGGACCAAACTATGACCCCCCACCCCCACTAGGTGATGGAGCCGATCAAAGGAGCCCAGAGCAACTGATCTGATGTGGTGGCCGAGGCTGTATCAAAACTAATGTAATCTAATAGATAATTTCTATATTGGTTAGAATTAAGATTGTTTTTATTTTTCCAGTTCATGAGGACAGTTTTCTTGGCTATGCATAGGGCAGTGAAAACCATATGGGCTATATTCTTTTCTGAAGTGACATTATCTAAGCTGCCCAACAAACATAGTTAAGTCCTCTTTGTTTCTTGTGGGTCGGCTCACTTTGATTGTGTTGAGCAGTTAGTTTGGAGTGAAGTTGTTTGAGTTCAGTTCTGATCAGCTGACCTCTCTGAGGCCCCGTGTCACTTACTGTTGGATATTTGTGCATTTCTGGCTCAATAAAAGACACTTTTTCCCAAAATGGCCGCTGTGTTCTCACGTCTGAGCGGCTCGCTCCATCACACTCGCTCACGCCCCAAAACATGAATGTGATATAAGCGTGCCCTGAAAGCTGAATACAGCTCCATACAGCAGTGTGGAGAATATGACAATGAGCTCAGACAGTCAAAGATTCTTTTCTATGGATGGTTTTCAGGAGACGTTTGGTCCCTGCAGGACCAGCACGTTGTAGCACCTCACAAGTGTAGATACTGTAGGTGCAGTGAATGTTTAAATCAGGGGTCCCCAATCCCAGTCCACGAGGGCCGGTGTCCCTGCAGGTTTTAGATATCACCCTGGGTCAACACAGCTGAATCACATGATTAGTTCATTACCAGGCCTCTGGAGAACTACAAGACTGATGTTGACTGTATCCCAATTCAGGGTCTGCAGCCTTAAAGTACGCATTTCAAGGCCGATTACGTCACAGCGGCGCGCCGAAGGCTGTCCCAATTCAAAGGCTGCTCGAAATGCGGCCCTGAAATGCGGATGAGGGGCGCCCGAAGAGTGAACTTTAAGTACTGAATATTATGTCACTTATTTATGTGCAAATGTTTAATAACGAAGAACATTAAAACATTACTGTTGGCCACATGTCGGCAAAGTTATGTGACATTAGTGACGTTTGTACTAACTTGGTTTTAAAGCCTTTGCTTTAAAATATACGCCGTTCAATAGCTGAGCTTAATCTTACAGAGAATGATCAAAGCTCATGTAGAAACAAAAACAAATGAACAAAAGATTTTCTCCTTCATTTCTGTCACACAAAGCTGTATGACACGTTTCCAGCTGTTAGTATCATGGTTGCTAGGCAACCTGGGCAGCGCAACGGAGGCTAGACCGTCCCATTTCACAAGCCTCGCACTTCCGGCCTTAGCGGTCTATAAGTATGCGGCCCTTGAGGATCGTTGAGGCTGCGTACTTTGAGGCTGCGTACTTTAAGGCTGCAGACCCTGAATTGGGATACAGCCGTTGAGAAGGTAATTTATCCATTTAAATCAGCTGTGATGGATCAAGGACACATCTAAAACCTGCAGGGACACCGGCCCTCATGGACTGGGATTGGGGACCCCTGCTTTAAATTGCACTGATTAGAATATACTGGACATTCAATGCTAAGATTCAGCACACTGTTTTAGAGGCTGGGATTTGGTGAATTCTTTATTCATCATAAATGATGAATCCTTTGATCATGATTTATGTCCAGTTGAGAATGAATCTGTGCACTCACATATTAAATGAACTGAAAACAGTAGTGTGATCTTCCTATAAGGAATGTGTCATGATCCTGGGTCGTTGACCCAGCGTTTTGTGTTTCTTTTTGGGTTCATCTTGTGTTTGGTGTTTATTCTGATTCTGTATTAATTCTTTGGGTTGGTTGTCGTGTTTATTATCCCTACCTGTGTCTCCCCTCTGTGCTCCGTTCAGGTCCCTGTGTTTTTGTTGCAAAACAGTCTGGGTGTTTCCGGTTTTATTTTGTAGGTCTGCCTCTCGTTATGCCCATTAGTTCCAGCTGTGTCCCCTCCTGTGTGCCATGTCTGATTACCTGGTGTGTGTATTTATACACTCAACAAAAATATAAACGCAACACCTTTGTTACTGCTCCCATTCCCCATGGGATGGACGTAGAGACCTAAAATTCATTCCAGATACACAATATAACCATCCCTCCCAAACAGTGGTCACAAATCAGTCCAAATGTGTGGTAGTGGGCACATCTGCTATATTGAGATAATCCATCCCACCTCACAGGTGTGCCACATCAGGATGCTGATCTGACATCATGAGTAGTGCACAGGTGTACCTCAGACTGCCCACAACAAAAGGCCACCCTGGAATGTGCAGTTTTGTCTCACAGCAAAATGCCACAGATGCCACAAGCAATGAGGGAGCGTGCAATTGGCATGCTGACAGCAGGAATGTCAACCAGATCTGTCGCCCGTACATTGAATGTTCATTTCTCAACCATAAGCCGTCTCCACAGGCGTTTCAGAGAATATGGCAGCACATCCAACCGGCCTCACAACCGCAGACCTCGTGTAACCACACCAGCCCAGGACCTCCACATCCAGCAGGTTCACCTCCAAGATCGTCTGAGACCAGCCACCCAGACAGCTGCTGGAACAATTGGTTTGCACAACCAAACAATTTCTGCACAAACTGTCAGAAACCGTCTCAGGGACGCTCAACTGCATGCCCGTCGTCCTCATCGGGGTCTTGACCTGACTCCAGCTCGTCGCCGTAACAGACTTGTGTGGGCAAATGCTCACATTCGATGGCGTCTGGCACGTTGGAGAGGTGTGCGCTTCACGGATGAATCATGGTTCACATTGTTCAGGGCAGATGGCAGCTGAGAATGTCCCAGTTCTTGCATGGCCAGCATACTCACCGGACATGTCACCCATTGAGCATGTTCGGGATGTGCTTGACCGGCGTATACGACAGCGTGTACCAGTTCCCACGAATATCCAACAACCTCGCACAGCCATTGAAGTGGAGTGGACCAACATTCCACAGGCCACAATTGACAATCTGATAGACTCCATGCGACGATGTGTTGCACTGCATGAGGCAAATGGTGGTCACACCAGATACTGACCGGTTCTGGGTCCCCAGACCCCCAATAGCGCAAAAAACTGCACATTCCAGGGTGGCCTTTTGTTGTGGGCAGTCTGAGGTACACCTGTGCACTACTCATGATGTCAGATCAGCATCCTGATGTGGCACACCTGTGAGGTGGGATGGATTATCTCAATATGGCAGATGTGCCCACTACCACACATTTGGACTGATTTGTGACCACTGTTTGGGAGGGATGGTTATATTGTGTATCTGGAATGAATTTTAGGTCTCTACGTCCATCCCATGGGGAATGGGAGCAGTAACAAAGGTGTTGCGTTTATATTTTTGTTGAGTGTAGTTCTTGTGGCGTAGTCTGTGTTTCTCTGTGAACCTCCCGTGTAGTCTGCACTGTTCCATGTTTCTTCGTGTCTCTCTGCTCCTCGCTTCATGTCCTCCATTTTGCATTAGTTTTCACAGTTTAGGTTTATGTTCGGTTCTGCCCACACCTTGGTTTTGTGCACTGTAAATAAAACCCACTTGCACCTCCGCCATTGTCTGCTATTGGATCCTCCTTTCTCCTTTTTCCTCCACACGACTGCCGCCCCAGCCGTGACAGAATGAGAGAACTGACAGCTGTTATTTTAATCAGCCTGTCTCAGTTGTTTTAACTGTAAGTATCATAAAGTAATGTGGTAACATCTGGACTGACGAGTTTACTGTCAGCATTTTAATCGCTAGTTTAAAGGCTGTGGGCTGCAGCCGTTGCTCTAACACTATAAGTGCAACAGGCCTCAGTGCTGGTTCTAACAGTCTGAGCTGCTTCCAGCTTTATTTGTGAAGAGCACAGCAGCTTACAAAACACATAGCTAGCTCGTACAGCTGCGACGTAAAACTTTCATAAACTAAGATGACCTTAAAATAACGGGGCTACGTGCGGTGATGCTAGCGTTAGCCATGTTACCTTCAACAGGTGGTCAGACTGCATAAACAGGCACACAGTCAAAGGTTGAGCTCTCTGTTTCGCTGCAGGGTCCCTTCATTCTTCACATTTCCGTGTCGAGCCGAGTGTAAATCCTGAGGCTGAACGGCCTTTGCACAAGCACACACACTTCTTAGCAGGGCGAAGCTATGAGAAGAAAAATCCAGGCTGGCAGCCTGTGTCTGTCCAACCCAGTGACTTTCTACAGTCATTCGTCCAACCAATCAGAGAGCTCCTTACATCCCACGGTGTGGCTAATTTGCATTGCAGCAGGATTTTTAAAATGAAGTAGCTAATCCAAATGTTAATCCCTGAGCAAACAGGAACGGGAAATGGATTTTGATATGAGGAGTGGAATCACCATTTTAAAAAGCATTTTGAAAATCAGTTTATTAAAGTGGAATTCAAAAATGAATTTACAAATGCAGAATTTATTCTACAATTCATTATTTAAACACAGAATACTTTATTTCAATGCGCACGACTCTTGTGGTCCTCCATAAAGGAGTCCCTCTTGCAGCAGATATGTATATTAAAATCACCAGAAATATGAACACGGTTATAATTTTAAAAAAGAGAAGCTGGGAAATCTGCAAATCCGGAAATAAAAGACTTATTGTATTTGGGTGGCTGATAAATCACAGCACAGAGAGTCACAGGGGGGCCAGTCAGGTCAAATAATTGAGCCTCGACGCAAGAGAAAGTAGGAGTAGGCGGTCGCTGAAGTTTAAGTTTATTTTTGAAAACTGTGGCTTGGCCTCCAACCTTCCCTGGAAGTCTCGGTGAGCTGGGAAAAAAAACAGTCAGGGGGAAGGAGTTCAGAGAAGGAGAAAAGTTCACCGGGGTGAATCCAAGGTTTGGTCAGGAGCAAAACATCCAGCTGCAGGGTGAGGAAAAGATCATTTAGGATGAAGGTTTTATTCGCCAGCGATCTTGAGTTAAACAATGCCATCCGGCTCTTAGCCACGTCATCCCTGACAGAGGCGCGTCTCAGCTTGCTTAGGAGTCTCAGAGGTTCCAATCCAGGTCCGAAGCGGCGAGTACACAACTGGAAAGGTCGGATAAAAATGAAGTCCAATAGGGCAGATCCAGCAATGGCTGAGCAGTTAAAGGATGGCCGGCCATGGGAGGTGAATGGAAATCACAGAGGAGTTAGCCACAGCATGTGCCTTAAATAAGGCTTTAAGGGAGACCCGAATAGTCTAAATAGTCTAAACAAAAAGTCTAAATAAAAAGTACGGAAAGAGATGAGGATTGGAGTGGGTAGAGGTGAGCTGCTGTTTCTTTTGATCACCAGTTTTCTCCTGTTTTGAGTTAGTTAGGGAGGTCAGACTGTCTCGGTTTTGGGTCACTGCTCTTGCCGTCGACCGGCCAGTCAGCTGAGCAGTTTTGCGTTCTTTTTCTAACTTTAATGCTGTTTTCGTTGTTGTTTTTCACCGTCTACTCAGTATATTTGTATTATTTTCTTTTTCCTAATTTTTGTGATTTTGTTTCCGACACTCGACATGACCCCAAGGCTCACCTACACCAGTGACTCCCTCATCTAGCTGCGGCTGCAGCCTGAACATTGATGGCTTTTCACCACTTCTTCGTCTGGACAGGCGGCGGCGTGTGTCTGTATTTAAACAACAGCTGGTCCTCTACAGTCACTGTGAGGGAGAAACTGTACACCACAGACATCAAGCTTCTGGCTGTTTCCCTGCGCCTCTACTACCTCACCCGAGAATTCCCACAGCTTTTCATCATCTTGGTTTACATCAACCCCAGAGCTGATGCAGCTAAAGCCACAGAGTACTTCACCAACAATCTGTACAAACTGGAACAATTATCACCGGACTCTCCCAAGTTCATCCTGGGAGATTTAAACCACTGTTCCCCTGACAAGTCACTTAAAGTCTGGTCTGCTGGGGCGGCAGCATCTCTGCCGGGACAGGAAGAGACTGAACAGGCTGATCCGCAGAGCCAGCTCAGTTCTAGGATGCCCTCTGGACCCAGTGGAGGTGATGAGTGACAGGAGAATGGTGGCTAAGCAGTCATCCCTGTTGGACAACATCTCCCACCTCATGCAGGAGACTCTGACAGCACTGAGCAGCTCCTTCAGTGGCTGCAGCACCCACAGTGTGGGACGGAGAGATTTCACAGGTCTTTCCTCCCCACTGATGTCAGACTCCACAACAAAGACTTTAACTGATCAAACACACATTCACCAGTGTGTGAATGTGTGTGTGACTGAATGTGTAAAGCGCTTTGGGGTCCTTAGGGACTAGTAAAGCGCTATACAAATACAGGCCATTTACCATTTACCACACAAACCCACACATGTGCAAAGTTGTATTTTTACTTAGTTGTATAAAGCATTTGTATTCTATTTTTATCCCATTGTATATTTTATTTTATTCTATTGTATATAGTATTTTAGTTTATTCTTTTCTATTCTGTACAGTTGTGCACAGTATATTATTCTTATTGTATTCAAGTGTTCTCTAATTTTTGCTATATAACTTTTGCACTGTCCACTTTCTGCTGTGACAAAACAAATTTCCCACATGTGGGACTAATAAAGGTTATCTTATCTTATCTTATCTTATCTTATCTTATCTTATCTTATCTTATCTTATCTTATCTTATCTTATCTTATAGGATACCAACAGTATGTTACATGCAGCACACGTGAGGGGAAGACTCTGGATAAAAGCTATGGCTCTGTACCAGATGCATTTAAAGCCCTACCCCTCCCTCCTCTCAGCTCAGCAGACCACCACACCATCCTGCTGGCCCCTGCTTACACTCAAGTCATCAAGAGGATTAAAAAGGCCACCAAAGACATCATAGAGTGGACAGCGGAAAGTATCCTCACACTACAAGGAGGATTTTCTTCACCGGCTCTGCTCTGGATAAAAAGGACGTCAACAGGGCCATAAAAACTGCTAAACTGGAGTACAAAAACACAGCTGGAAAAAAATTCACCACAGGGGACCTCCGCTCAGCCTGGCAGGGCCTCAAACCATGGCCTCTGTGAATACTGCAGTCACCACCCCCAGGAAGAGAGCAGCAACCCCTCCTCCCTCCCTGACAACCTCAATGCTTTCTACACCAGGGGCCTGTTCTTCGTACGTCGCTTACTACATCCAAGATCAAATGACACATCCAAGACCAAACCATCGCGCTAACCGTGAGCTCGCTAATCCAGTTCCCTGAACACGCCTGCTGTTGACTATTAGTACAGCTGGACGCAGTAATGTGACATCACTGGGTGTCGTAAAAGGGGCTACGCATCGATAGTAGAAACATTGATCGGCAACCCGCTGATTGGTCGGCGAAAATGTCGAAGGGGCGTGCTCGGTATTTTCCGGCAGCAGAGCAAGAACTCATGAGTGAGGGATTTCAGGAGTTTCAGAGTTTAATTAAAACGCAAGAGAACACTGCAAAGGCTGCAGAAGCAAGGAGAGAGGGCTGGCAGAAAGTTGCTGACAAATCAAACTCGTAGGTAATTTAATAATAATAATAATAATGGATTGGGTTCATATAGCGCTTTCCAAGGCACCCAAAGCGCTTTACGATACCACTATTCATTCACTCCCACATTCACACACTGGTGGAGGCAGCTACGGTTGTAGCCAGGCTGCCATATCGCGCCATCGGCCCCTCTGGCCAACACCAGTAGGCGGTAGGGTAGATCTATCATATGACACTATATTGTCCAATATCATATGGCATTATATTATATTATAATATGTTATATTATATCCCCTTTCACATTAGAGCCACAACAGGACCCACAAGAACATGGGAACAAGTAAAAGTGGAACACAGGAGTATTCTACAGAATGGTAATATTTATCTCTTAGATTGCTTTTCGTCTCTTGGCAAGGTAATACTGGCCTGTAATACTCTGTTAGTTTGTTCATAACAGCAACCAAGAAAAGGGCAGAGGAAAAAAAGACAGGTGGTGGTCCTGCACCCCCTCGTCAACAAGTTGGTTAAGTAAATAATACCCTCACGGGAATGTCGATATCTCTCAATGAGCACACTGTCGCGCTGAGCTAAAGGATCCTGTCTATCCCGCAATATACGCTGAATTCTGAAAACTCTCCTTATCAATCTTGCACCTTCCGCAATGGGTGGCTCGCGTATATGGACAGGACATGGCTGCGACAGGCTTCCCAAATCCACCTTCGCTTTTATAGCCGTGGTCTCTCATCTTGATTACACGAAGTAATTTACAATTACTACTCTGAAATATGAATTACATCTGTAATAATCACATACATGTAATAGAATGTTAATAGTTCATTTCCCTTTTTTAGGAAATGACCTGTATGTATCTGTGTGACATCAATAAAAGGATCAAGTGCTGCATTATCTTTAGTTACATTGATGTTATTTATTTATGGTGAAACAGTGGTGGAATATCGCTGTTGCTTTCGTATAAATGAAGCGGACATACCTGCGTGGCCGCGATCTAATCCTGTTTACATAAAGTAAGCCTGCTCCCGAGCAGGTTTACGCTTACGGCTTTGTTGCTATTACAGCAAGTCCCGGATGAGCTTCGGGGAACCGAACGATCCAGGATCACGCAAAATCGTCAACAATCTAATCCAGCTAACTTACTTAGCGAGGTACGAAGAACAGGCCCCTGGTGTGAGACGGACAACATGGCCCAGCTTGAGGAGTCCAGATCCTCACTCGAACCTGGCAGCTCTGCACTCACCTTCAGGACTGAGGACGTGGTGAGAGCCCTCAGGACGACCAGGGAGAGGGTCAACATCAGCAGTCGAGTTCTGAGGCACTGTGCAGGGCAACTAGGAAGTGTGTTCCAGACTCCATTTCAACACTCAGTTGACAGTCACACCGTCCCCAGCTGTGGAAACACTCCACAGTCACCCCCATCCCCAAAAGAAACTACCCAAAGTCTCTGAATGATCTTCGTCCTGTGGCCCTCAGCTCCCTGGTGATGAAGGCCATGGAGAAGATCATAAAACAGCACATCGTAAGAGCAACTGACCCCCTGATGGACCCACTCCAGTTTGCTTATCGTGCACGCAGAGGTGTTTTCCACCACAAAGTTACCACCATGCAAACTAACGTTTTTACTGGAATCAGGGATGGACTGATAATCTGGTACACCATGCATTTTACTGGTGGCTGCTACACAGCCGGCCCTACAAGAACGAAAAGCAGCCCATTTGTTTATTTTCATTACTGACACTGGATTGTCCAATCAAAGCTCTTAGTGCAACTGGCCCCTCCCCCTCACTCACTTACTAACCAGGCCCCACAGTCACAGCAGGCTGCTGCACCAGCTGGGGACAAGTGAGGAATACAAGTAAGAAGGGGCAGATTGAAGGACTGAGGTAAAATGAATGGCTACTTTCACCATGACCACTGCTAACAGATAACGTGTAGTTAACTGCATAATGTTGCCCCGAGGCAAGAACGCAAAAAGAGACATTTTATAAAAAAGAAACTGAATATGAATCTTTAAACAACTACAAATACACCTCAGATATTCTTGTACATACACAATTTTTTAAAAATATTGTTTTTTAAACATGCATAAAAATGATATTGGTCTTAGGTCCAATCCTCTGCTGCTCCTTATTTCACTCAACACTGAGAGGTTTCACATAACAAAATAAGTCAATAAATGTAAGGTACAGGGTCATGACATAAAGAGTTAAACGTGACACACTATCTGTTGGCCGCTCCGCCCTGACCACAACCATCCACAAAGCACCACAATCCTACAATCCTGAAAGTGTGTTGTAAGGTTTTTGTACCATATGGTCCATGGGTGACGTTCCAGTCACCTCAATACTTATAATGCCTGTTATGTTGGACTTGGGTTTTAGATTTTTTGGGAGATAGATGAAGCAAATATTTCTGGATTCATAAGCTCTTTATTCCGAGGGGTCACCCTGTGTGGTTTTTGATGCAGCCTAACAGAGAGGACACTCAGTACACCACTCATCTAAAACTGCAGCCATTTGTAATTTTTGAAACTTAGTCATCTGTCAATTATTGTAAAATGCTTTTGTCTGATTAATGATAAATAATAAATCTTCAAAAGTGAAGAATCTCAGGTGTTTCAGAATAACTGCTTTCTGTTTTGGAACTTTCAGGATTTTATAGTTGAACTAAAACCCAACTAAACCCATCATTGTATTTGCATGTTTACGAGTTTTAAAGAAAACATTTTCTTAAATGCAAAAATATGTAATTTCTCAAGTACAGTCTTAGTCAAATGTAATAAAGCATAAAACATGAATCTTTACTCTGTAAATGTAAAGTCGCTCTTACTTCTCTGTTGCTTCTGTCTTGAACAGAAGCTTCTCTCGACTCTCACAGAGCACACATCATTGCATTTGTATTTTGTAGCAATGAATTTAAATCATCACATAAACACCACACGGTCAGATTATCTGCCTTAAACTGTGGTGTGAGTGCAGATTGATCTGCATTCAGTTTCTTACCATTTATGAGGAGCAGGATCACCAGCAACGTCTTCATCCTCCTGTAAAAAGCTCAAACAGTCCTTTAAATCTGCTGCTGACTGAACAAAGAAACAAACACTCAGCAATTTCTTTCCAGCTGAAAGTACACAAGGAAAGTTCACTTTTGTTTTTAAGAGGAAGTCAGTCATGTGACATGAAACTGTCCACTGTGAAAAATCCTCTTTACAGCCCACAGCTTCCACCTCAGTGCTGACACGAGGCTCATCAGCAGACTGACATGTATGAAATGTCATTTGAAGAACAATAAAAAAGTGTTGCCATGCTTAAAAAGCGTAAGTTTAATAACCCAAAGCTTCAGCTTGTCTCTATGTTTGTGATATATTATCTATGTAATGCCCTCACAGAGTTGACTGTGTTTAATAAATAATGTGTCAGAATTATTTCAGAGTTTAGTCTAAGATTAGTTTTAAGTTTTGTAATTTAAGCTGGACTGTTTGAAACAACACTGATGGGACATTTTTGCACCACCTTTTCAGAGCAGATAGAAACTCGTGATGGTCCTGGCAGGTCAGGTTTGTTCTCCTTCTTTCCTTCCTCTGCTTCCTCTCTGTGTCTCCTTCCCTCTCTCTTTCCTCTCGGGTGGCTGGCTTGATCTCCAGTTTTCCTGGGCTCTGGCTGTTTGTCATCAGCTCATTCACTCAGTAGAATTTAAAGACTAACAGGCACCTCCACTCTCTAACAGACTGTTGCCCTGTCAGTGGTGGTAATTGCCGTCCAGTGTTTTCCTCCCTGTTTGTTCCTCAGGAATTTTCTCACCTGTTTTCTTTTGTGTTCTGACAGCTGGAAATACGTTCATGTGGAAGAACTCATGGTGAGTCCTGCAAATCCTGCTCACCTGAGTCTTTGAGCTGGTTTGAGCTTCTGCTGAAGAGAGAAAAGCCTACCTGTGACTCTCCACAGCTCTTCTCAGTTCATCTCCTGCCAGGTTACGCTGGTGGATGATTGGAGGACTAAGGTCGTGGCAGCTCCACACCAAAGTGGGACATGCAGGTAAAGAAGAGTCCTGACAGGTCAGCAGGACAGACTCCACCCCCTCATACACCTCCAGAGCCGAGGCATGCTGGGAAAGTGAGGACACAGAGACAGAAACATGAACCAGCTGTGTGTGAGTCTAAAGCTGAACTGCAGTAAATTTTGAACAATGAAGCTGTGCAGGTTTTCTGGTCCAAGATATCAAATCTAAGTTTAAGAACAGAAGATTTCACTTTAGATTAAGGACAGTATGCAGCTGATGTTTTATATCTAAAGGTCTCTGCGTTATAGATTTAATAATAATAATAATAATAATGGATTTCATTTATATAACGCTCTCTAGGCACCCAAAGCACTTTATAATTCCACTATTCATTCACTCTCACATTCACACACTGATGGAGGCAGCTATAGTTGTAGCCACAGCTGCCCTGGGGCAGACTGACAGAAGCGAGGCTGCCATATCGCACCATCGGCCCCTCTGGCCATCGCCATAAGAAGCTCTTATGGCTCCATGTGTCACATAAATCCAAATCAGATCAGATCACAGCATCCAGAGATTACTGAAGTCTGAAACCAAGACAAAGACCACAAAGATAGATCTTCCTTCTGAAGCTGCTTTGCTAAATTTCCTTCTGAGCCTGTTTTGTTTCATCCAGTCAACATGGCGCAGATCATTTCTACTCACTACAGTTATGAGGCAGGTTCTCAGTTTCATCCATGAGGTCTGGACTCTTCTCACTGAGCAGTTTCCTGTTTCATGGCAATAAAAACTCAAATTAGGTTCAGACGACAAACATTTGACATTTTAATTAGTTTTGATCCGTCAGCCACACGTCGTCTACTCCAGATACACAGGAAGTGTTACCGGGCAGGCTTTTTAAATATAAGAATAAATTTATCTACATGTTAGCTGTGGCTGGTATCTCACAACATAACACAACCAAATCCAGCCCACAGCATCATATTATTTTACATCAGTTGGTTTCCTGTTTCCATTATTGTCAACATTATTATTGTGTCACTGAGGCGCCGTGACAGTGGCAGCCTGTTGCAGAAGCTCCTGTTTCTGGTTGTTCGCCATAGTTTCGATCAATATTGTCGTTTTAATGTTTCACTTTATAAACGTACTTATTCCTCAGTCATGTGTCCATGTTTGTGTGTGAGTGACTCTGTGTTACATACACTCAGGACCAGCTGCTTGCACGCTCCCAAACATGGCTGCTGCCTGGAGTTAGACCTCCTGAGGAGATGTGGTGGAGTGAGAGTGTGTTAGAAAAACTCTCGTATGAAGTGAGACACACAGAGTAACAAGGTCATACATGTTTATTTACTGTGATGGAAGTAAAGGCAAACACAGTGAACGTCTATGTGAGTGCTCGCCAGGGCATTTCTGCTACTCTTATTATGTATGAATTAGGATTTTTTTTAAATGTACTATTATGTCTATGTTTAATATATTTTTGGACAACAGATGGAAATTAGCCGTGGCTGTGGTGTTCACACACAGGAGTACTGTCCTGTTGTAGTATTAGTGAGTGTTAATAACCTGCTGCAGGTAAACTATCCCCATGGATCCCCACACTGCTCTACATGAACGTCTCCACTAATGGGAAAACAGGCATCTGCACACATGTGCTTCACTAACTACACGGAGTATTGATGTATAATAACTCTGTCACAATCCTAACAAAGCAGCTTCTTTGAACACTTAACTTACAGCTTGTGATCATTTCCAGTCTGTCTCTGCATCTAATCTGGCAGCTGGATAGTTAAAGGAAACCAGTGTGTTACATCCCCCAGGAGGATGTTGGTTTTCTTCTTTCAACTAACTGCTTATGTTTTGTCTAGGCTCCACCTCCTCTGTCCTGATTGGATGCTGCTCACAGAATCCAGCTAATTGTCAATCAGCAGAGTTACTTAAGGCCTGTGGAGCTGTGTTTCTGGGCCCTCTGGCCATTTTAATTGCCATATCTGTGCAGGCTTGCATGCCTTTTGACTTATATGTGCATTTTTGTGTTTTCATGTTCAGACTGCCTGTAGGAGAGAGCTGCCTTTTGTTTTGACACCATGTTTTCTCCTGTTTATGTGTTGTTAGGTAGGTTATGGTTATAGGTTGTATATTTTGTTTTCTTTAGAGTTAGGGAAGTTTCTTTTATTTTCATATCTGGGATGTTTTGTTTGTTATGTTGGCCTTGGCTCTTCCTGAAGTTAACCCTCAGTCTGAACCAGAATTTCAACACGAGCATGAAATAAACCTTTTAAAATTACCATCTGGGCTCCTCCTTCACTACTTACCTTTATGTTAGTCCCTTCAAACCCTCTAGATTAGCCAGGGGATGTAACAAGTGTTATCCTTGGAGCTGCTCTAACTACACCAGCTTTATTACTCTGCTCACTGCTTTGTATCTGCTGTAAGAAAAGTCACAGCTGGGTACGGTTCATGGTGCCACATGGAAGTTTCCTCAGTAAAGTTCAAGCTGAACAAACATCATTTACTGAACAATAATAGCTGTGTGAGTCTCCCACAGAAAGTAAGCTCTCTCTCTCTCTCTCTCTCTCTCTCTCTTTTAAGTCCCGCCCTTGAAACACAGGGTGAGGTTGACTCACTCACACGGAGGAGAGAAAGAGCATCAAGAGACAGAGACAGGTAGAAAGTGTTGAGCCAGCACAGGAGCACAGAGAGATCATGACAGGCTGGTAGCTCGGTGTAGGCATCTGATGGTGCTCAGTCAGATGCTTGTTTTGCTCCTTGGTTCTCTGAAGGTCTGCCTGATGGACCTCCATAATCACTGACACTGACAAAGGTGATGCTGAGCCAAGGGAACAGAAATATCGCCTTTAGGAGGTGGAGGTGGTGGTGGAGGTACTGCTTTCAATTCTACATAATTAAAGTCTCCAGCCACTGTCACAACCCACTCTGCTTTGACATTCAGCTGTTCATCATGCAGTACAGCTCCTGCAGTGCTAACTTAGCATTAGCCTGTGTGCTATATAAACAGCTTTGAGCAGACAGGCAGAAACCCCCATGGCGTGTAGACCGCTCTGCATTTTACTGACAGATACTCCAAACCTGTGAGCAATGTGTTCACATCAGCACCTTATCTGTATGTAGACACACACACCTGCAGCTTTACAGGACACACACCTGTCCACTCGAACACTGGAGCACCTCTCTGACTCCACAGCTGTGTGGGGAGTATTGTGATCCAGCCAGCTCTGCTTTGGCTCTCAGAGGAGGCGGACGCACTTTTTCTCCTCTCCCTT
This sequence comes from Rhamphochromis longiceps, assembly GCF_057381845.1. Taxonomy (NCBI): domain Eukaryota; kingdom Metazoa; phylum Chordata; class Actinopteri; order Cichliformes; family Cichlidae; genus Rhamphochromis; species Rhamphochromis longiceps. Next base: position 2,386,004 of record NC_140559.1, read on the forward strand.
ATCTTTCCTGCTAGTTCTTATGTCTTTGTCTAGTCTCGTGTCTTTTTTGTATTACTTTCCCTGGAACACGCTCTCACAGTCTGTGTCTAAAACCTAAAAGAGAATTATGGATTTGATCAACTGGTCTCTGAATGCTATTGACACCCTTTAACGAGAAGTCTGGGCTCGGGAGAGCCCGAGTGCCCTGGAGGGACTTTCCCTGCCGGATACACGATGGACGGGTGGCAGAGGATCGTGTGCCTGGCGGGACTGTCGATCGAGGACACTGAAGATATCTACCTATTCAGAACCATGATAACAGGGTTCTTGCTGATCGGAGCTGGCTTGGCCCTGGCTTATCGGAGAATTAAGAGAGCGGAACCGGCTGTTCAAACCCCCACAAGGCTGCCTGCTGGGATTGGAACGACAGGTGCGACTTCTCAGAAAGGGCTCACTGAAGGCAGCATGGTTAAGAGCTTGGAGGCGCTTACGACTGCAGTGAATGCTCAGAATAACACCTTTGAGCGCATGTATGTTGGATTACATCAGGAAAGAATAAACTCAGAACAACATCTCTGGGCGGAGCTGGATTACATCTCGGATCAGTTGGCTGCGATCGTGAGGTCTCAGAATCTGCTATGTGAGCAAAAAGAGTGACAAGACCACAGAATCGACGGCTAATAACATCACAGAGAAGCTCGCAGCTATTAACGGGAGATTGAGAGACGAGTGTCGGAGTGTTAAAAACAGCTTGAAATTCTCATGAGTTGTTTGCAAAAGAAAAATCACCATCATAACCCGGCTACCCCTTCGGCGCCAGCTGTGGGCTCAAGGCCGGAGCTCAAGGCTGGAGCTGAACAACAACTCCCTGATAACAACTGTGTTGAGTCTGTTCCTTCCCATTCCCTACAAGGCCACCTGGGTTGGCTGGAAGACTGTTTACTTAGCCTGGCAGGGTGAAGGACACTGTCTCAGCTGAACTATGGACACGCACACACATACATATACTGATACTGATAAGCACTCACTGACGCATCACCCTCCCTACCCCGGATCCAACGCCACCTCCAACGCTTACCTCCCCCATGATGTGGACATCGGGTCAGCTGGAGGCGCAGTCGAAGATTGCAGCGGTCCCAGATCAGATGTACACACTGGAACTCTTTCCCATGTTGCTGTCTGTGTTTATTGTGTTATGGTGTGTTGATACCTGTGCATTCCTGTATTATCCTTTTGTGTTGCACATTTCAATGTTTTTTTTCCTTGCTACCTGGCCTGACCTGTCTCCCCAATGTGATGTTTGTATTGTATGTACGGCCGGCAAGGTCTGTCATCTTGGTTGTGGGCAAAAGACCTGCAACTGACAAATAAAGGCTATCTCATCTCATCTCTCTGTGATTATTGTTAGACACCTGTCCGTCCTGGAGACATCTCATCTGCATCATGTCCATTATGTTGGTGAGTGACTTGGTGAGTTTGTGAGGACGAGACTCAGTAAAGCCGGTTTGTGTTAGCATGTAGCTTCAGTTAAGGTTCAGAAATTGATGAGGAGAGTACAAACAACCAGGGTCCAGAAGAGCTTGGTCAAACAATTGACTTTAATGAATACACGCGTGGGGGGACCAGCGCCGTTCGCAGACAGCGCTGATCTCCGACTAATCAAAGCATAAGCAGATATTATATACCATCAGGGTTTGAATTTAATGACAACCCTTCAACGTCACAGATACATTTCATACATAGGTTCCCAGACCACAATGACTTTTAACACAGTTTAAAAAGAACATTGTCTCTGTCTTCATGGCAGATGTTTCCTGTCAACCTTTTGACTGCCGCTTCTCCGAAACCACAGACCATGCTCTGCAGTGAGATAGCACTTCTGCACGCCCGCAGTTGCAAGAAAACATGATTAACCTCTCATCTATAAATGAGTGTATCTACTATGTGTGTGTGTGTGTGTCACGACCTCACTTGGCACTCTGTGTCACCTCTCACCTACTAACGCTCGCAGTCAAACAGAGGCCACTCTCAAATGTGTTAGCAGTTTACTAAAACTATATGTGTAAAATATTGAATAAATGTTTTAATCAAGAACCTCTACTAGAAGCTTAATAAAAGAATATAAAAGTATAAAAGATAATAATGAACAACCTGGTTATTCAAATAGCATCATCCCAACAGCTCCTCAGAATCAGCTGCACTTGCACTCTGCTTTTAGTTTCACTTTTGCAAAAGGCACGCTCTGCAAACCTGCAGTTCCTGTCTACTTTGCACAGAGTGTACTCAGAATCAACAGAATCAGCACATACACACTTAAGATTATAACAAGCATTCAAAAGCATTTAAGATTATAGATTCAACTCATCAGTTTAAAGTGGTTATAACTGCACCTGTAATAAATTGGGTGCCAATATGTTTAAACATCTAACTACAATATCAATGCTGTAGATTATATTATTAATGCAATGGTAATGATGATGATTATTAACAATAGCAGCAAAATCATTTCCCTGATCTCCACACTTCACACGTGTGCCGGCCTCCTCAAAGGTGAAATGGTGATGGCTTTTCTTGTTGCTCTCTCTGGTGGTATAAAGTGGACGCAGCAGGAAACTGCAGCAGCTCCGACAGTAATTCAAGTGTTTATTCAGGGCTGCTGTGGCTCATTAAAAACTCATTAAAAACTCTGATATTAAAAAGAAATGAAGGTCTTTAAATGTCTCATGTTTCCCCCAAATCATTGAATGGAAGCGTTCTAAGACTGGAAGGGAAAACGAAGCCAAGAACAATTATTATTAATAGTAATGATGATTATTATTCTTATTGTTATTTTATTATTATAAAAAAAAACAAAAAAAACTTTTTCACTTGAAATTTATTGGTGAAAACTTGAATGAATTTTCCTGACCAATGAAATAGTGACATGTTCCCCATCCAAATCAATCAAAATAATAGCTCTTAAAGTGTTAGATCATAGAAAATCTCCAGGGCCAGACTTACTAGATCCTTACTTCTTGAAACTGGCAGCTGATTTTGTGGCAGAGCCTCTCACAACACTTTTCAACCTCACACTCGATATGAATGAAATTCCCTCAGTATGGAAATCAGCTTTTGTTGTCCCTCTGTTAAAGGGGGCGGCCCAGCAGTGTTAACTAATTACAGACCAAAATCTAAACTATCTGTGCTGGCCAAAGTACATGAAGCTCCTTTGTTTGAGCAGTTAAAGGAGTTTTTAGACACCAATTTCATTTTATCTGAATATCAATCAGGCTTTTGGAAAGATCCCTGGAACTCTTTTGAGGAAATGAAAGGATTTTAAGCACACCTTATAGTCTGAAAAAATGCGGCACTGAAGTTATTGTGCTTAAAGTGCTTCACTGAGCTTAAATTTAAAATATCTCAAGATACATAAAATAAAAAGAAAGTCAAAATTAAAAATACCTCAAAGGCTTTGAACTGAACATCTAAATAAATGCACATCTTACCTTGGGCACAGGCATCAGAGGTCCCTCCCTGACTATCTCTGAATGTAACAATAATAAGTCAGGAAGTGTACTTCTAAAATGTCCTTGTTTCCTCTGTAAAGTGTGCATTTTTTGGTGGTTATTTTGAGGAGGTGTCTGGATGAGGCTATTTGAATAACCAGGATATTCATTACTGTCTTTTATTCATAGATAATCTTAATATTAAGCTTTAAGAAGAAGAAGAAAGTGTGTACATTATTGTACTTTATTGAGCCCCGTGGGGAAATTGCTCTCTGCATTTAACCCATTCACTCAGTGAAGCAGTGGGCAGCCATTGGGCGCCCGGGGAGCAGTGTGTAGGGACGGTACCTTGCTCAGGGGTACCTCAGGGTAGCTGTTAAGGGGAATCGAACCCCCGACCTTCCGATCATGGGGCAACCACTCTACCTACTGAGCTATCCCTGCCCTTTGAGTAGTGGCATTTAATTAAAGCATTTATTCAATATATTACATATATAATTTGAGTAGATTGTTACACATATGAGAGTGGCCTCTGTCTGGTTGTGAGCTTTAGTAGGTGAGGTGAGAGGTGAAACAAAGTGGAATTGAGGTCGGGTGACATATACACACACATCTTTTGTGTGTGTATATGCAACTTATGCATGTATTGTATCTGCTTGGCGCATGAGGGGGCGTCATAAACAATACCCTGATGGTATAAAAACAACTGATTGTGTTCGAGTGAGATCGATGCTGTCTGCGTACAGTGTTCATCTCCCACACGTGTGTTCATTAAAATCATCGTTTGACCGACTCTCCTGGACCAGTGTTGTGATTTTGAATCCCTCCTCTATCTCTCCTCAATATTTGAACCCTTAAGTTTAGACCACGATATGGGCACAATGTGTGTCTGTTGTTGACCACACAGAGACTTTCAGAGTTGCAAAGACTTTTCTTTCTTTTTTTTCATTCGAATGGCTGGTCTATGATTTTTTTGGCAGAACACTGGTGGAATGTGCAGGTGTCGCTGTGCGCAATTAGATTATTGTGGGAATTCCCTACGTCATTTTCCCTTTCTGTGCGTCTGTGCAGAGACACCCGCATGATACACAAATCGAGCAAACAGCAGCAGCACGGAGTCGGTGGTGCAACACTTTAGCGGTGCGTTCAGCTACTCTAAGCAGCACCTTCATGATTGGTTTGGGTCATGATGGGGGTATAATGTTGTCTGCTGTTGGCCACACAGAGACTTTCAAAGTTGAGGAGATTTTTTGTTTTTATTCGAACGGCTGGTCTCAACTGTAAGTTGTGTTAGCGCTACTTTAGCATCTAGCTAGCCCTGCTGAAGAGCAGCGAGCATAAAGGGAGGAACGTTTTTGAAGTGTCAGCTAATTTCAAATGCAGCGTTTCTATCAGCTCAACAAACATCAGCAAACACACAAACTGTTTGTGTGCAGTTTGTCTCACAGTGTGTTGCAGCTAAAGGTCCAGCTGCTGTATTTCACAGGGAGAGAAAGAAAGAAAAGAAAAGCTGCTGTAGGAGAGGAACCCAAGCTTTGGCATCGCTCTGAAAACTATCGCTGATCCTTTTACTCGCTGGCTTTCAAATCAAAGCTGGAATGAAATTTGTGGCGTTTGCAGGATCGAATCAATCACACAGGATCAGGAGAGAAGACAGCAGAGCAGCTGATTTTACACCTGAAGATACAACTGTAATGTTAGAAACATGAAGATATTACACACACAATACAGACTGCAGCTCAGACAGCTGCTGGAGACAGATGTGTGTGTGTGTGTGTGTGTGTGTGTGTGTGTGTGTGTACTGTAACTCCTTTATTCCACACAGACAGCTTCAGCATTTGTTCTGCTTTCTCTGCTTTTATTTGAATGTGACAGAAAAACACGACTAGAATTTACACAAACGTGTTTACAGGCTGACTTTAATGTGTTTCTGCACATGCTTGTCCTCTGGTCATGTGATCATGTGGTTTGTAGGACGCTCCTCTTCCTCAGAGGATCCACCTGTGCTTCCTCTCCTCTCTCCTCCACCTGTTACAGTGAGGGAACGTCCTCCATGATGGAGGAGCTGCTGGAAAGTGCTGAGAGTTTCCTCCAGAGTGAGACCTCTGTCACAGTTCAGAGGATCTACGGCAGCAGAGACCTTCATGGACACTAAAAGTCTCAAACACACAACAACAACATCACACTGACTCCACTCTGACATCACTGATCAATAATCAAAGAACACACAGATCAAACTGATTGATCAGCCATCAGAGGAGTCGGATCAATGGAGCTGCTTCTGTTCTTGATGTCCCCTGTTTGATCCTGGACCTGAACTCTCCCTGCAGAGGAGACACAAGACAGTCAGAGACACACACACACACACACACACACACACACACACACACACAAACGCACACACACACACACACACACACACACACAAGCACAAACCTTTAACTTTGAGCTGCACTGTTTTGAATCTAAATCGTCCGTTCCTCCTCACATCACATTCATATCTCCCACTGTCTCTCTCTGTGGGCTGTTTCAGGGTCAGACTGAGGTCTCCAGTTTTCAGCAGGTCTTCATTCATCTTCGTTCGGTCTCTGTAAACCTGGTGCTGTTTGTGAGGCTGGTCAGAGCCGTTCTTACATACATACACGTGGACCATGTTGTATTCAGGTTCATAGCGTTCCCACTCCACTCTAACATCTTCAGGCAGGTTTTGTGATGTTTTGAAGGGCAGCTGGACAGACTCCGCCCCCTCCTCCACCTCCACCTGACACACTGAGAGGACAACAAACACAACATGAGCTGTACAAAGTGTGATTGGTGTTCAGAGCAGCATCATGTGACTCTTGTTCTGCACTAAATGAAGCGATGGAGTGGCGCCTCCTTCAGGCAGAGAAACAGCTCATGGAGAGAAATAATTATTAGAGCAAAAACAAGAGTGGAGCTGCAAATAAGGCCGAGAGGAACGCTGCAGAAAACTGTTCATGTGTGAATTCATCACTTCATAGATTTCTTTGAGCACTAAAATCAGAGCTGCTTCTATTTCTAATATGACAGCTGTACATTAGAGCTGCAACACTTTAAATGTGAGCCATAAAAACATGATGCTCTACAAGTGCATTCAGCTCTGACACTGTCACATCATGAAGGAGACGTGGAAATCACTTTGTTACACAAATCAAAGTCAAATCAATTCTATTGATGGAATATTGTGTGATCAATAGACTGATCAGTTTCTAATCTGTCATCGATCAGCTGGAAATCCAGCATGTCAAACAGACAGGCAGCAGATTAGGACCAAACACAAACACATGGAGACTTTTTCTTCACAGCAGTTGCAGGTAAACTGCAGCAACAATGCGACTCAGACAGTTTCTCTGTAACTGCAGGGCTTCCTGCGCTGCTGTTAGTCAGACACGGATCAACAGGTTGTGGATAGAAAGCAGATTCCTTCAGCAGAGGATCCATATCACACGTGAAGCATGTCGTCGGGAAACAATCAGTGAAAATGGGACACTTTGAGCCTCAAACTCTGAACCTGCTGCAGACCAGCTGATGTGTTCAGTTACCATGGTGAGGAATTTCACAATAAAGGAGGCGTGCGCTCTGTCTTTTCCCGGCCCGACGCTCTGGGACATTTTAGACACTTCAAATGCTCCACTATTAAGGTGGATGAAGGGTGTAGTTTGGAGGTGCTGCTTGTTAAAGTGTGAAACAGCTCCTATCTGTGCAGGTATCTCCGCCCTCCTAAGACTCCATCAGAGTTGGAGCTGAACTCTCAGATGTTTCCTGCTCCATGGTTCTTATGTGTGATCACATGATCTGAGCTGCTGATTTTAAGATCCATGTTGATGATCTTACTGACTCATTTGAGTTCCTCAGTACAGTAAATTCATTGGTTTCAAACAGCGTGTTGTTGGCCTACATATAACTGTGGGCTTCAGTATGAACTCCAGGCTTTGAGCTGATGTGTTTCTCTCTGATCATTGATGGATTCTGTTTGAGATCATTTTTCCAAGTGATCAGGCAAAAGCAGCTGTGTCAGTACGCTGACGCTCTTTTCATGAGGAAGCAGGAGAAACATGTTCATCAGTGTTTCTACCACCACTGGTGTTCCTCCTCCCTCACACACACAAACACTCTGAATGATCTGAACCTCCTTTGTACATCCACTTTAGATTCAACTGCACCTTTAAGATCAGGACTAAACGTGGTGCTCGCTCGCTGCCCTGGATCCACAAAGACATTCACAGAAAAGACAATGCTGGAGGGCAGAAAGGAGACGGAAGAAGGTGAATCTTCAGCTGCGTCATCAAGAAATGAAAGCATGAACGACTGCTTTCAATGAACAGGTGAAGGAGGCGAGGGCCGGCTATTTCTCTCCGTTAATTCATTCTAATAAGCACAGCCCAGAGCTCTTTGGAGCTCTTTGGAGCTCAGTGGAGCGTCTTTGAAATCCTGCAAGTTCTCACCAGATTACGGCATCGAGTGAGGAACGTCTTCACTTTCTAAACTTTCTGAAGGATCAAATGAATGAGAGGAAATCCAAAACAGCAGCTCCTGATCCTTTTCTTGATGTCCCCGACCCCAGCCACCATATCTGATCTTCTTTTGTGCCAGTCTCTGTGGAGGAGCTTTGAAGGACTGTGGCACAACTGAAACGCTCATCAAGCTGTGTAGATATGATTCCTCCAAAGTTCCTGAGTGAAGTTTGGGATGTCCCTGCCCCTCGGCTGCTTCCAATAATGAACACTTGTCTGTCCTCTGGCTGTGTCCCAGAATACTTAAAGACAGCCTGTGTGCAAGCACTCATCAAAGATCCAGCCTCCATCCTTCTGACTACAACAATCACAGAGCCAGCTCAAAGTTTCCTTTTAGAGCAGAACTTCTGGAGAACACTGTCTGTCTGAAGCTTCTTGAAGCGTCACGTCCATGCTAGAACTCCACTTTGACTCTGACTGTGGATCCTGCTGAAGCTTCTCCAAATAGTGGAGAAATGAAGACAAGATCAGCAGAGCCAGCTCAACAATGTCTGCAGGTGCTAACAGGTCAATCTTTGAGACGCTGAATGTTCCCAGTTTGCTGCTGTGAAACTAGAAGTGATGACTATTATTGTAACAGCACTGCAGCTGGAACTGCTGAAGGGGCTGGAGATGAACTGGATTCTGATTTCAGGGACAGTTTTGGCTTTCAGTCGTCATCAAAACACTTTGTTTCATTCATGTTGCTCTGAAGCTTTCCTTTCTTCTCATTGACGTGTTATGAACCAATCACAGCCCTTTCCTTTACAGCGCTCTGCTTTCACCCCTCCCTGAAAGCCCAAATTCACTCTCAGTTTAGTTCAGCTGGAGCCGAGATGACACAGAGAGCCTTTGGTCCATGAGATCTATCTAGGAGACATCAGTAACATCAGGTTTGTGTCAGCCGTCCTGTAGAACGCTTCCATACAGCTGCTTCTGTCTCTGAGTATCTCTCAGCTTCAGCTGGGACTCCACCCAGGTGTTGGTTGGTTGACATTTGACAACATCCAAATGACTGGATCAAAGTGTTTGAATGATCTCAGCAGCTTTAAAATTATTGATATTTATACATTTACATTGATTTGCACTAAACTAACAAAACTATTGATTTGATCCAAACTCACATCATGCCAGAGGCTTTTATTTTGAAGGTAGGATCATTTTAATGGTCTTCTTAGTCTGTTCATTTAAACACACAGTTGCTCCGCCTGACATTTTTGGCTTTTAGATCAAAACATCAAAGAATTTATTTTATTTGAATGAACTGAAAATAGATTCAAACTAAAAGCTTTTAGAGAATAAACGCCTACATGACCTCTGACCTTTGCCCTGTATCTACAGTACTGACCTCTGACTTTCAGCTGCACTTGTTTCTTCATCAGCATGTTTCCCTCCCTGCTGTAGACGGTGCAGGTGTAGGTCCAGTTGTCTCCATCTGTGGGGTATTTCAGGGTCAGACTGAGGTCTCCAGTTTTCAGCAGGTCTTCATTCATCTTCGTTCGGTCTCTGTAAACCTGGTGCTGTTCTTCAGGCTGGTCAGAGCCGTTCTCATACACGTGGACCTTTGCATTGTTATCCATCCACTCCACTTTAGCATCTTCAGGCAGGTGAAGTGTGGTTTTGAGGGGCAGCTTGACAGACTCCACCCCTGAATCCACCTCCACCTGCAGGACTGAGAGGACAACAAAGCACAACATGAGCTTGGATGGAGACATTTGTGTTGCCTCTAACAGGCTGAATGCTGCTGCTTCACTGGGAGCTCACTGTTAGATAGAAAGTGGTCAGTGTGACATCACATGCTAACCTCAACATCAGACATGCTAACACTGTAACATTATTGGATGGAGCCCACTGAGACTGAAACACCATCACGAGTCTGACCTCTGACCTTTGACCTGGATCGACAGCACTGACCTCTGACTTTCAGCTCCACTTGTTTCTTCAGCAGGACGTTTCCCTCCCTGCTGTAGACGGTGCAGGTGTAGGTCCTGTTGTCTCCATCTGTGGGGTGTTTCAGGGTCAGACTGAGGTCTCCAGTTTTCAGCAGGTCTTCATTCATCTTCGTTCGGTCTCTGAAAACCTCGTCCTGTTTGTGAGAGCCGTTCTCATACACGTGGACCTTCCTGTTGTAGTAACTTGTATAATTGTCCATCCACTCCACTTTAGCGTCTTTAGGCAGTTGAAGTGTGGTGTTGAAGGGCAGCTGGACAGACTCCACCCCTGAATCCACCTCCACCTGGGGGACTGAGAGGACAACAAAGCACAACATGAGCTTGGATGGAGACATTTGTGTTGACTCTAACAGGCTGAATGCTGCTGCTTCACTGGGAGCTCACTGTTAGATAGAAAGTGGTCAGTGTGAAGAGGAGACGCAGCAGAAAGATGAAGACTGACAGGAAGAAAGCAGTGAACAGACTGTTGGAGCTGCTGTTAGTGGGACAGGACTTTATTCAGTCTCTGAGGACCAGATTTGACTTGATGAAGCAGAGAAACACAGTCTGAGTGTTTCTGTCACACTCACTTCATCACACAGCTCAGTTTGACAACATGTGGAAGAATTTGATAGAAGCTTCCTTTAGTAAAAGCACCAAGAAAACACCATGAAAACACCTCACTACACACAAAACTGCAGTACTGGCAAATTGTACATAAAGTATGAAAAGTCAAAGTACTTATTGTGCAGAAAAATGTTCCCATCAGTGTCTGTGGATCAATATTACTGCTGCACATGTTTAAGGCTGAGCTCATTTCAAATCCTTTCTATTGTGTTGAATCTGCAGTAATGCATCATATTCTATAAAATCATATGTTTGTAGTGGCTGTCCTGTGAGGACCACGTCTCTCTAAACAAACAGCTGTTAATGAGCTCACAAACACAGGCCTACAGCTGGATTTGAAAAAGTCCATTCAATAGAAAATCAACAGTCACAGCTGGATTCAAAGGCTTGAGCTCTGTGTGACATGGTTACCTGTCAGCATCTACAGGGGGATTCAAATATGAAGGAAACATGAAGGTGGTGCATTAGAAAAACTGCTGCTTTCAAGTGCAGAGCAACAAACTGTTTGAACTGATCCAACTTTATTCACACAGACAAAGATTTGTGCATCAGCTGCTATTTGCTGCTATAGATATAATCCAGCTGATGTGGAGAACTACATGTGACACTGTGATGCAGCCATGAATCTGACTGATTTCTTTCCATTTTCAAAGGTTGATGCATCAGTTAAAGTCCTTAAAAAGCTCAGAAATAAAGAGAAAGGTTGGTTAAAGCAAAGAGAGGCACTGGCAGCCTTTAAGACACTAAACAAGAGAAAGAGATCAGAGAACATCAGACTGAATAAGTGGAATAAAGTGAAACAGAGAACTAACGCTCCCTAAGAATGGAGCTGTCAGAGGAAGAGAGCAGCAAACTGAAAGTCTCTGTTAGCTGCAGAGCTCTGAAACTTCACACAGCTTTGGATGATAACATGGAGAAAGGATGTGGAGATGTTCACACTTCTGCTAGAAATCATCTTCTAGTTATTGTGACTCAGATATGACTGATCATAGATGAGGACCAAAGAAGGTTTTTACTGAGATTTGAGCTGACTTAGCTTAGCCTGTGTTTCAGCCACATGCTAAACAAACACATGTTCAGAAACTAGAAGATGTTACCTTTCAGATGAAGTCTCACACATGAACTTTGCTCCTACAGTTCATCTGCTGAAGCTTTTACATTTGGCTGGAAATCAAATAAAAACCAAAACAGCCACAAACATCAGACATGCTAACACTGTAACATTATTGGATGGAGCCCACTGAGACTGAACCACCATCATGAGTCTGACCTCTGACCTTTGACCTGTATCTACAGCACTGACCTCTGACTTTCAGCTCCACTTGTTTCTCCATCATGATGTTTTCCTCCCTGTTGTACACGGTGCAGGTGTAGCTGGAGTTGTCTCCATCTGTGGGCTGTTTCAGGGTCAGACTGAGGTCTCCAGGTTCCAGCAAGTTTCTCTTCATCTTTGTTCGGTTCTTGTATTTATCGTCCTGTTCTTCAGGCTGGTCAGAGC